>NC_044331.1:32093679-32752660 GCF_007399415.2 Gopherus evgoodei | reverse complement strand
GAGATTTCAGAGGACTGGAAGAGGGCAAATATGGTGCTAATCTATACAAAGGGGAACAAGGACAACAGAGGGAATTACACACCAATCAGCTTAACTTCAGTACCTGGAAAAATAATGGAACAATTAATCAAGCAATCAGTTTGCAAGCGCCTAGAAGATAATAAGGTGATAAGTAACAGTCAGCATGGCTTTGTCAAGAACAAATCATGTCACACCAACCTCATAGATTTCTTTGACAGAGTAACAACCCTACTGGATGGGGGCAAGTGGTGTGTGATATTCTTGACTGTAATAAGGCTTTTTGATACTGTCTAACATGATCTCATAAACAAACTAGAAAAATACAACCTAGATGGATCTACTATAATGTAAGTGCATAACTGGTTGGAAAATCTTTTCCAGAGAGTAATCAGTGGTTCAGTCAAGCTGAAAGGCATATCAAGTCGGGCCCTGAAGGGTTCTGGGTCTGGTTTTGTTCAATATCTTCATCAATAATTTAGATAATGGCATAGGGAATACATTTATAAAGTCTGTGGATGATACCAAGATGGGAGGGATTGCAAGTGCTTTGGATTAAAATTCAAAATGATCTGGACAGACTGGAGAAATGGTCTGACGTAAACAGAATGAAATTCAATAAGGACAAATGCAACGTACTCCCCTTAGGAAGGATCAGTTGCACACATCCAAAATGAGAAATGACTGTCTCGGAAGAAGTACTGCTGGTTATAATGGATCACAAGGTAAATATGAGTCAACAGTGTAACACTGTTGCAAAAAAAGCAAACCTCATTGCAGGATGTATTAGCAGGAGTGTTGTAAGTAAGACACTAGAAGTAGTTCTTCCCATCTACTTTGCGCTGACATGGTCTCAACTGGAATATTGTGTCCAGTTCTGGACACCACATTTCAAGAAAGATGTGGACAAATTGGAGAAAGTCCAGGGGAGAGCAGCAAAAATGATTAAAGGTCTAGAAAACATGACCTACGAGGAAAGATTGACAAAAATAGGCTTGATTAATCTAGAGAAGAGAAGGCGGGGGCAGGACAAGATGACATAACCATTTTCAAGTACATAAGAGGTTGTTACAAAGAGGAGGGAGACAAATTGTTCTCTTTAACCTCCGAGGATAGGACGAGACAATGAGCTTAAATAGCAGCAAGGGAGGTTTAGATTGGATATTAGGAAAAACATCCTAACGGTCAGGGCAGTAAAGCATTGGAATAAATTGCCTAGAGACTCTCTATTGTTGGAGGTTTTAAAGAATAAGTTAGACATACACCTGCTAGGAATAGTCTAGTTATTACGCAGCCCTGCCTTGAGTACAGGGCACTGGACTAGATTGATCTCTCGGGGTCCTTTCTAGTTTTACACTTCTATGGATCACAACGACTATGATGCGTTCTCAAATTTGGGGAACTCTCTGACTAGTGATTTATTCATTCTTTGCACTTCCATAGTGCCTCTCAGCCAAGGAACCCAGCTGGGCCAGGATTTCACCCAAATTGTTTAACAAACATTAACAAGTTAAGTCTCCCAACTGCTCTGAAGCTTCATATATATGAATATCATAGGGATGGTTTCACCTACTACTAAAGTGCAGCAACCTCTGAGGTGGAATGCATAGATCTTTAACTGCTCATGACAACTGAAACTTGCATGGGTGAGTGTGGGATTTTACTATTTCAAACTGAAGCCTATCTGCTGCTTAATAAATCTGCTTCATTTTACATCATACACATCATATTATGGGAAATACTTATCTGAGAGCAGTATTTCAAACCTCTGTATCACCAGGGTCAATTTACAGAACAAGAATTTAAAATAAATGTAAAAAGGAAGTGTGGCTGGGGATGCTTCACTGGCATAAGAATAATCCAGTTAATAGTAACTGTGGCTGACTGAAAGGTATAAAGTAGATTTTATACCTTGCCTGCCTAGTAAATTCAATCTCCATCTACTGTTGGTGGAATATTAAAGATCACCCTCAAAATAAGAAAATTATCTTGAAACCCATTTTATTTTTCATACTTCGAAAGGAAGATTGCTCATATAAATTTAGTGCATTAACTGCAAACAAACCAACCTAAGGAGACTTCTCAAAAGTTGCCCTTTGTTGACGGAGGCCCTGATCCTGCAGTTGGTTGCGGGAAGGCGGACTGCTGCATCCATCCAGAGCACAGCAGTCTGCCCTTGTGAAACAAATTGCGGAGTCAGAGTGCAAAAGAGAATACACAACCCTGCTCATGGGCACTGTACTGTCGTGCATACAAGCAATAGTTTTTTGACATGTCTGCTGTGCATTCCAAAAGCATAAGGAAACTCTCCATACTGTGATGTGGGCAATTAACCAAGTCAAAGGAAGGAATATCATCAAATGGGGCTAATGCTTAGCCTATGTAAATTAAGGATCTGTCTACATTTTTTCACTAATGCCCTGGTTTCAGGAGTGTATAAAAATAATGTAATTGTTTCCAAGCTCAAATGTGACATGTTTTCTTTCCTACCTGCCTACTGTGACGGAGGAGCTATTTTCTGATCTTGATTGTACTAGTTAAATCCAGAGTAACCTGATAAAGTTGGTAGGATAAATCCAGAGTCACCTTCGTGTAGCTAAGCAGAATTTGACTATGAGTGGTAACAAACACAAATTAAAACTAGCCTCATTTGTTGAAACTGAAGTTTCATAGGCCATTAGTTGAGAATGCTGACTAATGCCCATTAGTAAAATTAAGCATGGCAGGGTTATTTCATTTGAAAAATTAGCCACACAATGACATACAGAGTACCAATTGGCTCCTGAGAACACTGCAAAGCAGATGCTGATTGCTGCTAATTGTGGGTGATTGGGTTTTTTGACTAGGAACACAGAGGGGAAGATTCCATCAAAAGTCTTATGTGGTTGTTATGTGGAGAGATTATATGTTCTCCACTAGGTATTAGTTTCCACTAAATAAGTCAGTTGCTGGACTCGTCCCCCATTTCTCCCCTACTAGCCATGCATCCATTTTCACCTGTCTGAAACCCTTTACCGGTTCAGGGAAAAATAAATCACATTTAGTATATTCCCAGGACAGTTTCAAATAAAAAAGGATATCAACATGAAGGACAGTTGCAGTGTTGAGCTGTCATCCAGTCCCCACAGGTACTATGAAAAATTGCAGCCAATAAAATAACATTTTTCAAAATGTGACACTATCCTTAAATTTATCTTATACAATAAATGGGTTCTAGAGAGAATTTTAGTCCATTTGAGCACAAACTATTCTTCAAGACTCAATAATAGATTACAAATGAAATGCATTATTAATTTATAATAGAATAATTGTTTTGCTTCAATGGTCACTTTCAGTAGCTCAGACAGTAGTTTTCTCTGCTCCTTTATCATCTTAAAGGTATTTTCCCATAATGAAAAAAAATAAGAAAAAAGTTAAGTGTTTGACTTAACTACCAAAAGTCATGAAAAGTCAGTGTTAAGGCAGATAGACATGCAAACCTTAATTCATCCTGATGTGCCTAAGTGTGTCATCAGTAGGGTATTGGGGATCACTCACTGTTTGAATGTAGCTGGTAGAAGACCACAACAGCTAAATCACTTTAGCGTGCCAACCTTGATTAAGGACAGACTTCAACTTTGAATCCTAATTTCATGGACCTTTAGCACAATATTAATGTGGATTTTGTATGAATTTCCTTGGTTTTGCTTAGCATTGATAAGGAAAAGAAAATCTGTGTGTATATGAAAGCCACAGAATTTGAAAACACCTATTTATGAGCTATGAGTGTATATCCCCTGTCCATGTGCTCTAAGAACATCATTAACATGAAAGGGATTCACACACCCACATGGAGAGGAGACCTCTGTTATGGTCTATTGTATAAATATTTTGACAGTCTTCTAAATGAACAGCTAGGGAGCATTTTTTCCAAGTATGTGTTATGATTTTCCTAATGGACTCCACTGGATAGATTGCCAGTCATTTACATCTACGTCTCTTTGTTGTTACACATTTGTAGTCTTGTGTGCAAATCAGCAGCTAAAGACTTTATTCTAGAATGGATTTTTGGAGAGACACTAATGACTCCTTTGACAGTATTACCGTCCATCATGTCAAGGATACTTGAGTGCTGTTTACCCTAGGGGTTATTAACAGAATAGATCATCATAGCTTTACACAAGTGTGCCAGGCCTGCATACTAGAAATATTTAGAAATTATTGTAGAGAAAAAAGTCTATGTGCTTTGAAAATGGTTACTGTGGGGTTTAGGTCTTTATGAGAATGGTAATAGAGTGGTGTACTGCATATCAAAGAGAGTTTGTATGAAGGAGTCTGGGTTAACTGGACAGAATCTATTACACAGGGTCCACTAATGTATTACTGAGTGCATAGATCAATTGCTTTACTTTTATGGGATATAGTCATTATAGCCACTACATGGTAACAGTGACCTTTCACAGCAACTCTCCCTCTCACCTGGTGGGAGGCAGTGGCAGCACAAATAAGGGGCATGAATAGAGAAAAGCTTAATACAATAAAGCAGGAATGTAACTGTGAACGGTGATTGAGCATTACAGTGTACAGCTGTGTTTTTCCAACAGAGTGGGAACACAGCATCAGAATGATTTCTCTGCAGCATGTAAACTAGGTAATGGAAAAGTAGTTGTCGGATTCCTGTGCAGAAAAAGCATTTATGGAATTCTAGGCGCATCCAAGACTGTGTGTTGTCAGGGGTCTAGGGGCCTTGTCCCATTTCCCTCCTTTCATCCCTGAAATCTTTATCTATGTAGCTAACAGTTCAATAGTTTATTACTAAGGTCCCTATCTGTTGTTTTAACCATGCAAGATAGTTTTAGTTCTGGATTCTGTTTAGGGTATTTGGTTTTAATCTGTAATTACCTGAATTGGATGATTTCTGGCTACCTACGCAATGGCTTCTCTTCTCATATGGTACCACCAAAGTTAAGATCAGCTGAGGCACTCAAGTGCAACTTCCTGAAGGGTGACTGATGGCAGGAATTTTTCAGAGGAGAGCCCTTCTCTCTGGAGCTCCCTCCTCTCTGGGTCTGACAGAGTCACTCTGCTGAGTACCATGGAATTGCAAGCTCTCTCTGTTCCTGCAGGCTTTCAAGAAGAGAATGGGGGCTAGCGGCAGGGGGAAGAGCATGCACTCAGAGCCACGGAGATGGGCATGGAATAAGACCATGAATAGAACAGGATAATCTGTTTCAGATTTATTTGTGAGATTTGTTACTCTGTGTGTGTGTGTGTGCGTGCGTGCACATGTGCATGTGCCCAGGGCAGAAGGCCAGACAATTTCATTTTGAAAATTTTAAAAATAAATTTACTACAAATAAATTAAAATACTTAATTCTAGACTAAAATAGGCTCACCCTTTGCTTTCTCAGCCCCTGGGACAACATTTAAATATGTCTTTCAATCCTTAAATGGACTAATAATGCAGCAGCGTCATTTTGCGCAGAACTTATTTGTTGGTCCTTTTGAGACAGAGAAATTCTAAAGAAAATAGCTGGATGTTTTATACCAGAGGTACATTTAGAAATGTTGGATTAACTGCTCTGTGCAGTAATTCAATCATAGACCAAAGAAAATGCTATAGCTTCTGAACAAATTCAGTCAAGGAGTCATATTTTCCAAGTTCTCTGCTGTATAGAGCCTTTTTGCGTTAGAGTTCCTCTGTAATGTATTGCCTTCATTATAGCACTGCATTTGCCGTCTGTGCGGATGGGGATTGGATTACATATTGGCAAAAGCAATTTTCTTGTGGCTGCCCCCAAGAGGCCTGCATTATAATCTTCTTGGAGGCAGGTGTCTAAAACTAGTGGTCTGAATGCACTGAAGTGCACATGTTGTTGGTTGTAGCTCTCTGAACTGCACCCTGCAGGGAAGAAGGTTCTTTCCTGAAGTTATTTATGCAGTGAATCTAAAGATGTATTTGATTATTTGACTGTATTGATACAGACAGTACAAGCTTTTTTAGAAAACACAGTATGAAATATTTCATTTCACGTCATCACATTCCCATCTAGATTCATTCTTCTGTTAAAATATTTCACCGTTCAAATATGCTATAGCTCATGTAACAAGCTCTTTCTTCTCTTCCATGTTTCTTGGGACTTCTCCCTCCTGACACTGTCCCTAACTAATACAGCTGCTAGAAATTCTGCCTCCTTCAGGTGTAAGGGTGAGGCAGATCTGCTAAGGCAGTGATCTCCAACCTTTTTACGCCCAAAATCACTTTTTGAATTTAAGGGCACCACGAGATCTACCCCTCTCTTTCCACAAGGCTCCATCCCTTCCCTGAAGCCCCACTCCACTCACTCCATCCCCCCACATCCTCCAGTCGCTCGCTCTGTCCCACCCTCACTCACTTTCACTGGGCTGGGGCAGGGGTTTTGGGTTCTGGAGTGGGAGCCAGCTCTGGGCAAGGTTTGAGGGGTTCGCAGTGTGGGAGGGGGCTTCAGTCTGAGCCTGGGGCAGGGGGTTGGGGTGCATGAGTGGGTGAGAGTGCAAGCTCTGGGAGGAAGTTTGGGTGCAGGAGGGGGTCAGGGCTCACACAGGGGGTTGGGGTGCACAAGTGGGTATGAGGTGCTGGCTCTGGGAGGGGGCTCAGGGCTGGGGCAGGGGCTTGGGGTGCAGGAGGCAGTATGGGGGGCTGGCTCTGGGAGGGGGCTCAGAGCTGTGGCAGGGGATTGGGGTGCAGGAGTGGGTATGGGAGGCTGGCTCTGGGAGGCTGGAGGTTGGGTGGTGGAAGAGAAATGCTGGTCCAGCATAGCCGGGCTGGTCTTAATGCTGCACAGCCATTCAGAACCTGCCCGTTGAATGGGGCAGCACTTACCTCAGGCAGCCCCTGCCCCATGCCGCTCCCGGAAGGGACCAACGCGGCTCTGCATGCTACCCCTCTCTGCAGGCATTGCCCCCGCAGTTTCCATTGGCTACAGTTCCCCTTTCCCAGCCAATGGGACCTGCAGGGGTGGTGCTTGCAGGCTTGCAGGAGTAGCTCTCTCTTCCTCCAGGGCCGCAGGGCTGTGCTGGCCGCTTCCGGGAGCAGTGTGGGGCTGGGGCAGGCAGAGAGGCCACCTTACCAGCAGCCTCGCTGCACCACCAGAGATGGCAATCGACTGAGAGTCTCCCCAAGATCAACCAGTCAATCGCGATTGACCAGTTAGTGACCACTGTGCTAAGGGGAGGACAAAGTGATAGAACAAGAATAATATCTAGCCCTTATCTAGCGCTTTTCTTCAGTAGATGGTAATTGCTTTACAAAGTGCTTTACAAAGAATGTCAGTATCATTATTCCTGTTCACACGTGGGGAAACCAAGGCACAGAGGTGCAGTGACTTGCCTAAGGTCACCCAGCAGACTAGTGACACAGTTGGGATTACCTAAACTAGCGGGAATATAAATTATGCCCAGCTCTCAAACTATATTACATATCCTGGAGGCTCACTCTCCCCAGCCCCTGCTCCACTCACAATTTGCATTGGTGGAATGATTTTATCTTACATTGTAGTGTGCAGGGTGAATCTCATCGGCCATGTTCTTCTGCTCACCTGTGAAATCAGATGCTTAGGGCTAGTCTACACTAGAACCACTACATCGGTTCAGTTGCCCTGATGCCGCTGACGCACATATGGGGAGAAAATTCTATGCCAAGGGGAGAGAGTTCTCCCTTCGGCATAATAACTCCACCTCCAGGAGATGCAGAGGCTATGTTGGCACTGCCGACGTAGTGCTGTCCACACTGGTGCTTAGGTCAGTATAACTTACATCGCTGGAGGAGGGGTTGTCTTGTTCACACCCCTGAGTGACATACGTTATAGCGATAAAAGTCGTAGTGTGTACAAGCCCAAAATCAGAAGAGCATAGGCTATGTATTGATTATGACTCTGTGCCATTTCATCAGCCCATAGAGCTCAGGGCTGCCCAGTGTTCTGCAGTTCTCCTACATTAAGCAGTGGTGTGACAAGATAGGATAGCTCTCCTAAGTGCAACCTCAAAATAGGCTTCCCGTTTCTGTACAGCTTTGACGTTGCTTCCCCTTTCGCACTGTACCCTTTTTCTGCACCCACCCAAAATGTCCGTTCTAGAGCCAAACCATGCACTCATCATGTTCTGCACTCCCCGATGGGGGTGGGGAATGGGAGCCTGGAACTTCCTAGTGGGAGAACAATTGGGCTGGTTGTCCCATTGCTGGAAGAGGGCGCCCATTGTACCCTTCTTCTTAGCAAACAGCCAGGCTTGCTGGCTGCAACTCTTTCCTTCTCTGACAGGAGCCACGTTATCTTCCCAATGAGTCCTCCGCCTAGATTGTCAGGCTTCTAAGTGATCTGGGGATAGAGTGACCAGATGTCCCGATTTTGGGGTCTTTCTCTTATATAGGCTCCTATTACCCCCCACCCCCTGTCCCGATTTTTCACACTTGCTGTCTGGTCACCCTATCTGGGGATGATTGCTTTCCCATTCTTGTGTGTCAGGCCATGGTAATGGTAGAGCATTGTGAGGTTCCTGTGTAGCTGGTGCAGAGGATAATTTCTCTGCTGGAGGATCATGCCATTATTGCCTAGTAAGGATTTTAACTTACCCAGGGTATTTGTGCCAGAGTCACTGAGGCTCATGTCATATTTTATCACCCATATGTGATTCATAAACCATAATTACAGTGCATGCTGCTTACAGTTCCTCATTCCCCACCACCTTGCACCCACTGTAATCATTTACAGCTGTGTAAAGCAGGTGTGAAATACTACCACCAGTGTTAGTGGATAGAGAATCTGATGGGTAAAATTTCACACCCTCTTCCTGCATGTGTAAATGACTACTCAGAGCGAAGGCAGTGGAGAAACGGGCTCTCGGTGTTACAAGTGTGGATGACATTAATTCACATGTAGGCGTAGCCATCAAATGGCAGTAACATTAGAGCATCCTGCTTTGTTCATGTTTATTGCACTAGTTATTATCTTTTCTCTTCCCTCTGAGTCTCTGAGCATAGCCCAAAAACCTTCAGATGAGCGTGCAATAGATGAGCCATAATACACAGGCTTTTCTTCTTCTTGTTTTGGCTTCTGATGTCCCATTATTGACATAGGATTATATTGGATATCATCACACACAGAGCCTCACCTGATTCTTTCACACAACCCTGTGCAAATATAGGAGATTGCAGTTTGACAAATTACGTTGACCATTATTTGGGGGGAAAATGTCACTGAACCAGGTCACCAGGATATGACTCAAAGAGGGATCAGAGTAACAACGTGGTATACATAGAAATGAGGTTTCCTGGTGTGTTTTGTGAAAGAAGGGAAAAGGTGAGATTTCTGTGACACACAGACCCCTTTGGTGGTTTACTACTTTGAGTCAGCAGCTCATGTCCTGACACATACACACAGTTGTCATGATATATACCAAAAGGTGGCACGTACTATATCATTGGAAAACTAATATCTTGTGTGATAGATGTATGGGTTGTGTCCAAAGAGCTCTTGAAATCAGACTGTTGGGTCCTTCAGCCAAGGGGATTGAAGTCTCTGAGAACTGAATGTAGGTGAGAAACCTGCTTAGGCAAAGATTGTAACTTGCTAAAATTAAATGTTACTCTAAGAAGAATATTTTTACTTTTGTTTGTTTTTTACCCTTTCTACCTTTATCCCTTATACTTGAACTCACTTAAAAATCTCTCTCTTTTTTGAGTAAATAACTTGTTTTACTTGTACTATAAACCAGTTCAATGCTGTGATTGAAATAAGAGTGTTTGTCAAATCCCAGTTAAATTAATGAGCTGCAGTGTATTACTCTTTAAAGGAGCAACAAACTTAATAAGGTTCCTTGAGTGCTACAGTCAGGAGGACTGGGCGCTACAGACTAGGTGGTTTGGGGGAAATTAGAGACTGGGAGAGTGTTGAAGTCACCCTGCAAAGAGGCCGGGAGAGGCCAGGATGTGACCTGCACGCTTGTCTACTGGCTGTTGGTGTGAGGGATGTGAACCACTGCAATGTAGCCTTTAAGTCACCCAGAGTTGCAGGGCAGGTGGTGAGGCAGCCTCTTTCTTGTTTGGTTTGAACCCCAAAATGTCACAATCTCCTTGGATAGTTACTGCTAGTGCTTTGTTTTATATTATGTTATGCGGGATCAAATCTGTTCTAATGCACAAAGGAGCAATTCCCTTCAAAATCACTTTACTACCAGCTTCTATCTGTACAGTGCTTGCTATACATTTGTGTTTTCGGGTCTTAAGTGCAAATGCATTTTGCTCTGGTTGTCATCACGTTTCAGTGTCTTGTATTGAATAAATTGTTCGTTGGACAGTATCACCTGTTTTCATTTTCAGAACCTATATTCAGAGGCCAAGTCTGTTTGGTATTTGGCTGCACTGCAATATGTTTTCATGCCAACATAATACCGATGTTTCTATTGGAAACAAATCCTACAAGAAGTCAGCACCGAGACATATAGTAAACCTTTTTGAAGAATGGATAGTCCTTGTTTATTTCCCTGTCCTTGAAAAGATTATAAGAGTGGTTCAAGGTGATGTGGATTACAGCCAGTCATATAGGAACATGATTTTTGGTAGTGCTCAGAATTAAAATGTTTTTGGCAGCCATCCTTGCCATTTAGACATGATTTCGGTATCACATTAAGTTATATCGGAGTGCAGTCTTTTGAAGAAATGCTAGTCTTTATTCACACCAATTGTAGATTAAGCATGTACTGCATGGGGAGTGTCCTCTCAGCTTTTTTTAGATGAAGAAACCGGGGCTATAGACATTGCCAGTTCAGAAGCTTAATGGTTATTAGCTCAGTTGGAACAGCCATCAAATGCTTTTGTCTTCTCTGTTATAAAACTGTCATTCTCAAATTTAGCATTATGAAGGAACTTCTCAGTACAGGATCCCTTTTCAGTGGGTAAAAGGCAGGGCAAGAACTGGAGGTAAAGAAGTAGTTGTGGATTTTGCACAGTCAGACGTGTCTGGACAAATGTTAAAGCAGGCTGTGCATTTCTTGTTATGCTATAAACAAACTGAATATAATGTTATCACTGTTTTGGTCAGTGTGTGTGTGTGTGTGTGTGTGTGTGTGTGTGTGTGTGTGTGTGTGTGTGTGTGTGTGTGTGTGTGTGTGTGTGTGTGATGAAACAATTCCAAAAGGACTCAAACTAAGGGATAATAGAAGGCATGCCTGGTTTACAAGGCCATAAAATGCAGTTACTGAGTGGATAAACTGTCCGGGAATCAGGTTATTACAGAGTAAAATAAATCACTTACAGAAGCTTTGAAAATTCTTCAGACTGAGTGACTGAGTGTGGTGGGGTCTGCAGTTGAGGTCTCTTTAAAAATGCTACAACTCGTGCTGAAATACGAGGAGAGCTGCAATACATGACTAAGGTTGAAGCACCAATATCACCTTCTGATAAGACTAATAAGATCCCCAGAATGTGCTTAACTGCATGAGATCCTGATTTATTATTTTTTAAAGCAAAATAAAAATATCATTAAAAATTAACTTTTCTGAACACTATGGGCTTGATTGTGACTAAGCTTGCACTGGGTCAGGAGAGAGGACAAGAAACCATGACCAGACTCGTTGCTCCACCATCAGCTCCAGTGCTGATGGTGGAGCTAAGCTCCTACAAGGTGGGGAGAGAGGAGAGAGTGCAGGGCTATAACCCACCCACTACACATTAGCTGGTCAAGTTGGGCTGGTGCAGTGGGGGAACACACGCTTAAGCCTTTCAAAGGGCGTAGCAGACGTTGCTCTGGCTGATGGCTTTGTGTCTGTCTATGGTATGTTTAAAAAAGACATTTCTTCCACACCAAATAAGCAAGTCATTAAATAACGTAGACATGCTTATGCACCCTCTTATATTTATTATAGTATAAATATGCTGTAAAACATTCCATGCTATAGATAAATTGAATGAATGAATGAATGAATGAATGAATGGATAAATGAATGAATATTTATCTCAAGCTTGAAAATGGCTTAGCCTCACACTTGGCCATGGATCTTAGGTGTCATTCATGTTTCACACCTGATTGTTACTCATTCCATGAAGAACCATGCATAGGCACATGTGATGTGTTCGGTAACATTTTACTGTTTCCTAGAAGCTATGGTAACAGTACTAATAAGTATGAGACATCAAGTTACAGGTATCTTCTAGTTGAGACACCACTGAGAGTTGACTTGTGTCATCTTATGAAAGTGATAGTGATGTACAAAAATATGACATGTATAAGTGTATATAGTACACTTTAGTATTCAAATCATTAGAGTTGATTGATTAGAATGATGTCACATGTTAAAATGCATGTATCGTAATAGTGCACATGCAAACAATATTCCTAATTAACTTGTTTATTGGAAACAAACACACAGAAGTGAACAAATAAAATTTGGTTGGATTTCGTAACATTATTGCACGGGTTTCTGTTAGTCATCTCCTAATCTCTCAAATTCTTGGACTTTTAATTTGCAGCATATCTCTAATAAGATATATGTACATGTGTTAATATAGTCGCTGAGCCTGTGCAATAATAATTGGCTGTGGGGAGCTCTTCTTTATCTTCTCATACAACATGAAAGGGAAGGCAGGAGCTCATAAAGCACTGTTGTTTTCCTTTGATACATCTTGCTCCAGGGAGCAGGAAGGAATGTGAAAACAGGTGTCTCACAGATTTCACCATTCTCATTATATCCTGTTGTACCAGTTCCAGACATCTTAAAGCGTAACTATTTGCAGCAGTGATCTACCTCAGAAAGACCATTACACATAGGAAGACAACTGTATGAATAGAACCCAAACTTGACACTATACACTCATGTGTTTTGGTTGGTTGGGGTTGGGTTGGGGTGTTTTTGTTTACCCTCTTGTGTTGACAAGTTTAAATATTCCAGCCCTGGATGAATTTTACACCCCCACTTTTGTGCATATAATTCACTCTGTGCAAAACAACCATAGTGCGTACAGTATTGTGGCACTTGGGTGCTCAGCTGCTCTGTCCAAAATCAGGGTCCTAATGCAGATTTTTTCGGTGAACCACGGAAAGGGGGTTGAGAGGATAGGCTAGTTTGGACAGCCATAATTGGTCTTGTTTCGAAATAGAGAAGGGTTGCTTGAGGGTGGCTGCAAATATAAACCTAGGAGAATAAAGTTAGTTTCCTTAATCACACAAGTTCTAGGCATGCCATATGGCAAGCTGAGTGTATACAAAGAAATATGCAGTGAAAACTGTTCAATATAGAATATGTTGAGAAATACCATAGATGGGAGAGATGTAGCAGGGAAAGTTCTTCTAGCTTTGTATAAATGTTGGTTTTAATTTTCAGGTCATTAGCAGAATGCAGCATTTCATCTGTGTTTTGAATTGAAGAACCTCATTCCTTCCTCAGCTGCACTGCTAGGACTGCAGTTCTCCAATCCAAAACACCGCAGAAGAGAAATAAAGCCTTGTATTTATTTTATTTATATTACAACTATGGAATGCATAAACATTACTTCACAAAAATATCATCATTTCAGGCATAAATATTATGATAGCCAATGAGTGTGTAGAAATAAACTTAGGTACGCAGAACTCTGTGGATATAACCCATCATTTATACACCAGAGAATCTGATTCTAGTGCATTTCACCATAGTGAAGCTGAGAATGCAAATCCTCATGGGCTCCAGTTCTCGTTATAGTGAATTTTGGCTTAAAGTGAATGTGTGCCAAGATGCGAGAGGAGGAACATGCAGCTGTCTTACCCTTTCTGTGGCCCCGATTCAACAGCCTATCACTATTCAGCAACGCACATGGGAACATTTTAAGTGCATAAATGCTCTGATGAACTGTGGCCTATGCCACAAACTGTACTATGTCCAAAGCGATGATGCTATAAAATAGCAGTACCCAGTAGCACTCCACTGAAGAATTCGCTGCCACATGTAACGGAAGAACCAAGCACACATGAGCAAGCAAGAAGTAGTTCACGCCACAGCTAGATTCTATATTAAATCCTGTTCGTGTCTGCCAAAGTGAAATACAATTTTGCTTTGGTTATTAGGGTGACTGGATCAGTGCTCAACTTCTCTCCAGAAGTCTCTCTAGCATGGGATTCCAATAGATGGTCTATGGCCTCCCCACATATTTGTAATTCCCAGTTATGCATATTATTGTTGATGCTATGGATTGCTTTTAGGAGAGTGAGTGTTTGGAGATTAAGAGCACAGCAAAGCTGTGTATCTAATTTACGAGGACAACCTACTGCAGCTCCACAGATTGTCAGTGATGTTACTTACATATTGTGTATGGATACTGTGCAAGTGAATTTGAAATGTATGTTGGTGGGGTCGCGAGTATGAGAGCTAGAGATCTATCTGCTTTCAGATTACTGTTGGCAAACACTGTGCAAAGATTTTGATTTTCAGGGCTGCCTGGAAATCATTTCTCAGCTTTTCTTTATGTGAATTTTTGATTTGGGATTCAAATGACCTTAAAAACTCAAACATATCCCAAGCTGTTGATTTTGGATGGCTTCATGCATGCACACCCCCACCTAGCTTTGTACAATTTCCGTAGATTGACCCAAGGTCATTAAGAGCTCAACTCTGCTTCATTCAGGTTGGTGCACCTTAGCGAACCTTGCCTTTGTTTCAGGTTTGTGATGAAGCATGAAAGCAAGAAATCTAGCCTACTTTCAGATCTTGTTGTACAAATCTCTCTCAGCTCCACTCCCAGCTCCATTTAAGTTCATTGCATCCATTTCTGTGTGTGCTTGATTCCAAGTAGAGCCTTCATAGAGAGGGAGAGCTCTGTAATGCAACGAATGGGTTCACATTAAAACAGAGTCATTTCCTGGAACAGAACACACTGTAGAGGCAACTGCAGATCCCTGCCCGCTGGCACAAATACTCCCGAGCGACATTACCAGGCGAGGACATGAATGGTTAGTGCCTTTAATTGTCTTACCAGTTTCTCTTGTCATGAGCTGGTTTTTTCATCCTAGATATGAGCTCTTCTTCATTACTTTCTCACTCAGCGCCTGGCTTAGCTTTTTCCTGGAAGATGGTGTAGGTTGTAACTTGCCCAATTAAGTCAGCAACCATGTAGTCTGTTGTAGAATGTGAAAACATCTTGTTTTATATCTTGTGACTTTGCTTTATGGAAACGAAGGAGATCAAGTGAAAAGGTCAGGGTCACTCTGTGTTTTAACATTTTTGTTGTTCTACTGAGAGCTCCCTAACTACTTTAGGTGTCACCGCTTCAGTCATTTAAGAGGTCGGCTAAAAGCTACAAACCCTGTACATAAAGCTAAGCAATCATTCTGACCTTTAAAACTGGAGATAATGGCCAAGGTTGTGGCATGGTGACCTTTCAGTCCAAAGTGGGCGGTGATAGTTCATTTTCTGTGACATGATTTTGGCTTTTTACTCTTAGCCACTTTTTTTTTTAATTGAAAGTATGTACGGTGTGATTCAGCTTCGCCCCCGAACTCTGGTGGCTGTTAGTAATGTGCAAATGTCTGGTGGCACCGCAGTTATAAATGAGCTCGCTCACAAGACCATGCTGCATATCTGCACTAATTGCCCTTGTTGCAGATATAAAGAATTAAGGCTTAGTTTAATCATGAATACTGGCTTTAACAAATGGGCCATTCTTGAGTGGCCCAACTCATTATGCAAGTTTCTTAGAGTTTTACAGAGATGACGGCTCAGATGAAATGTGAGGTGAGTTTAAGATCTAATAAGTCTTCCATCAAGGAGCTCTCCTTTGGAGGATCTTATCCTTTTCTGTCTTGTGTTATCTAAATTTGATGGTTCTTTGAATTTTTAAAATCATAGATTACTGAGAAGCAACACCCTCACCCTCCTCCCATCCCGCAAAAAACTCCAGAGGTGTTCAGATCCGGAGTTGGGGTTTGGGTAAACATCTAAACATTATTGATAAAAAAAATGAACAGGCTTTTATTGATTTTTTTGATTTTTATCATGCTTCATGCCTTCTCGTGATTCACAGCGTAAGTGATTGCCATCTGGGATCAGTAAGAATACCAAGTGCATCTGTGATAGAGTAGTGCAACTGACCATGCGTTTATGGCTGTGGAGAGGGAGTGATGTTCCTCTGAGGCATCTGTCAGAGACCTGATACCATAGTTAATGTTATTATTTATTATTATTTATTTATTAATTTGTATTATCATAGTACACAGCAGCCCCAGTTGTTGGCTTGTTCCAGGGTGGCAAACCTAATGTTCTTAAAATTAAATCTACTTTTCTGAAGATTCCTCATGGCACCCTAGCTAGTAGATCTTTTATTCCCATTCCCAAAAAGATGTCAAATTGCACTCTGTTTTGGGCCCTGTGCCCTGTGCAATGCTGTTAGGCCAGGAAAGGCTTTTAGATGGTGCTGTTTTCCTGACTATCTCTGTTGGCCTCCTGGAGTCTATTTTCAGTGCGACTATTAATGTCCCCACTGTATTTCTGCTGTAACCTGTTTTCTGGATCAGCCTACTGGTGTTTCGGACTCCCTTGTGACTGAACAAATCTCCTCCAACTGGTGATATGGTACTTCTGACAATTAGTGACCAGAAGATTTTCAGCAGAATTTAGAAATGTCTCTTCTATGCCACTCCTTGCTTGAATGAAGTGTCGGAGATTGCCAGCAAGATGGAACGCTATTATGTTAGGCCCTGATGCCGCAATGGCCCATGCATAGGTCTGTCAAGGCCAGTGGGGCTCTGTCCAAATGCAGGATTTTGCCTACAGTGAGCTCATTGCAGGACTTTATTGGGAATGAGTGGAGGAAACTCCTCTTCTAAAGGCGTCTCCCCTAAGGTTAACCTGTACTGTAACTTGTGAACCACAGCTATTCTGGAAATTAGGTTAGTGCAAGAGCTGTAAAAGTGTGGAGCAGACTGCTGCTGATCGGCTAATAAAGGAAGATTATCCTCATACGTACGTGTGTGTGTGTGTGTGTGAGAGAGAGAGAGAGAGAGAGAGACAGGATTTACTTCTGCATGATGTTCCACCCGTCAAGCAAATCTGTCTAGCGGAGTGTTATTGACCTACTGTATCTATTTAGGTGTTCTGTGGTCATTGTGGTAGAGTCTGAGCACTTTAATCCAGCTTTTATCAATACTATATATTTATTATTATTTGCGCAGAATTAATGTTCTGCACAGAATTTCATTTTTCCCTGCAGAATTGGTGCTGCAGTGCTGTTGGCTACCACTAGGGGCCACTGGACCCAGCAGAGCCCAGCTCTCCTTCTTGCAAATACAGGACACTGCTGAGTGGGAGGGACAGCTGGAGGGTTCCAGGCAGCTGCAGTTCCTAGCACGTCCTGAAAGAAGGGGGAGGAAGTGTGGGTATCTGGGCTGCGGGGCATCCTGCAGCTGGGCTCTGCTGGGTAGGGAGTGCGGGAGTCTGGGCTGGGGGTACCTCATGGCTGGACTCTGGGGAGGAGTTGGTGTGAGTATCTGAGACCAGAGGGGCAGAGTTTTCCTCCAAGATATGCACAGCTGGCACATCTGACATATCCAGACTGAAGCGTCCAAGAAAAGCGTAACAGACAACAGGAATTGGGTTGTGTAGGTGTTTCTTTTACTCTCTGTTCCTGGGGGAATGTTTTTTGTTGTCTATATTGTTACAGACATAGTAGCTGACAGGTATTTTGTTATAAATTACCAAAATAATTGAATCTGGTGTGAATATATTGTGTTGTTTTGACAAATAGAATATGCAATTTTGCAGAATTTTAAAATATTGTGTGTGGAATTTTTAATTTTTGGCACAGAATTCTCCCAGGAGTAATTACAGTAGATCCTAGAGGCCCCAACTGGGGCCAGCTTGGAGCCTCATTGTGCCACATATTGTACAAATACATAGTGAAAGACAGTCTCTTCCATTAAGAGCTTACAATCTAAATAGAAGATGGACTAAGGGTGGAAGGGGAAAGAGAGGCATGTAGAGGTGAAGTCGTTTGCCCAGCATTACACAGCCGACCAGAGATAGAGCAGAGAATTCCACCAATCTGCCTACTAGAGCATAAGGCCCGCTCTGCCTGCCCGTTGTTGAAATAGGATTGGGTCTGAGAATTCTCAAAAAATTCAGATGGACCCACACCTTTCTGGAAAACG
The DNA here is from genome assembly GCF_007399415.2 of Gopherus evgoodei. Lineage (NCBI taxonomy): Eukaryota > Metazoa > Chordata > Testudines > Testudinidae > Gopherus > Gopherus evgoodei. Next base: position 32,734,517 of record NC_044331.1, on the reverse strand, counting down.
CAAAGAGTCTGATTAATTTTACTTTTTTAAAACATCTTTTGTCCTGGCTATCTTTGTACTTCCCGGTTGTGGCTGAGACTGAAAGTGGAAGTGTTTAAAGGAATGTGATAAAGGTTCCTCTGACTGTGTTTCCCAGGCAGAAGTAAGGAGCACGTCCAGTCCTTTCAAGACTGTTCTCAGATACCCAACCCAGACTCAAAAGATTCTGAGCATCTACAGTTTTCGCCTGTTAGTCCAAACTGATCTGACACTCCAGGCCTTTGCATCTGACGAAGTGGGTATTCACCCACGAAAGCTCATGCTCCAAAATGTCTGTTAGTCTATAAGGTGCCACAGGACTCTTTGCTACCTAGTATGAAGTTAGAAAAGTTTTAATGTAAGTTTGTACAGAATTTGGTGTCAATTATTATTGTCCTTCTGGAGTCTGCCCCTTCAAAAAGTTCCCCTGTGATGTTAATTGCTAGCTCTTCCCTGTCTATATGGGGGACTTTCTGTTGACAATGTAAGAAAGCAGTCTGTTGTAACTTCCTTTTACAGTGACAATTTGACAATAAAAAGTTTAACCATAACGAGCCCTCTACTGCAGCATCCCAGACAAACTTTGGCCCAGGAGAAGGGCTGCCTTTCCATTAGGGAGGAAATGTACTTTTATTTCAATTTACTTCACAAGTCCAAATTCTTCTTATTTGCCATGGAACCATGTCATGGATTATTCGCTTTTGTTCCTGAGGCTTCAAGTAGCTAAGCTTGCAGGGAAGCTCCATCCGCATAATATAAGTACCCTTGGCTTAACAACAAGTGTGACAATAGCACTCTGCTACTTCCATTGTTTGTACCACATCTTCACACCCACTAATTCAGGAACAGAGTGAATGAAATGTGCTTGGATGCTTTGTGGCAAAAAAGAAAAAAAGGCCGCTTTTTGCTGTTTCAGAGGAAGCGGTCTTTTTTATCTTTGTTGTTTTTGTGTTTACATAATGGTGTTATCCTTGGGCTTCATAAAAAAATATGAAAGGAGAGATCTAGCCAGGAAAAAAATACCCTGGGATATACACTTTTAGGCCTAGTTTACACTATAACTGAATTAGGCATTCCAGTTAAAATACTGTTATTCCTTGATCCATCTGCAACATGGTTAAAATTAGTAGTGGTCCTGTAATCAGGCAAATCCCTGGATTTGTGCACTCATTTACAATCTTGGCATAGACATCCTAGAAGTGTCTATGGGACACAGCTATTTTGAGGCTAGTTCTACACTAGAAAAGCCTTGCTGGTATATCTGTGCCAACAAAAGTTTCTAGTGTAGCTTTAGCCTGAGTCTGGTAGGGATTAACTGAAATCTCAGTAGAATAGTCACTCTCAAAGGTTTCAACCCAAGTTGAATAACAGAAGTTATTTCCACTAATTTGGGCCGAAGTTTAACAATAACAGCTTGTGGTAGTTTGACAGCATAAGCACAGTTGAGCTATGGTCAAATCTAAATCTAGCTCTTTGTCCTCAGACCAAATTCTAGCCTAAATCTAATCTGAATCTAAATGTGGTTTCCTCAGCCCATCTACATAAGCCCATTTTACATCTTTTTAATGATAAATATATCTTACCTTCTCCTTCCACACTCAAAGGAAATGATATGCAGCCCAATTCCCTTTATGCCATCCTAATCAACTACATATTTTGGGTGTCATCTATTTAGGACCCCACACAACCCACAACTATACTCCTGCTCCAGTTGGACCCTTTAGATGTTATAGTGAGGTGTTGCTAATGCTAGTGCTTGTACTGAAGTTCAGAATTGCTGCTGATGGTGTTTTTCGTAACAGCCACTGTAAAGAGTTTACCACAGGAAACCTTGATTTTACACGTAAGAGGAGTTGGAAGAAGAGAGAGCTACAGCATGGGCCAGGTTTGTCAAAAACGTTATGTTTTGATTTTCAAGTCCTCGGCACCCATCATCGGGGCTAGATTTGGAAAAGTGGCCAGCCGTTGCTGTTGTGATCCTTACAGTCAGATTTTCCGAAGAGCTGAGTGCTCACCAGGCTGAGTGCTTCTGAAAATCTGGCTACTTGTGAAATGGGAGCTGAGCTCTTTGGAAAATCTGACCCTGTAGGGGGGGAAGAAACATGTAATTCTAAAATCAGTTCAGGCAACAAACCTGATCTTCTTTTTGATGCTGATCTAAAGCAACAGTTCTGAGAGCAGTGTAGTCGTGAGCCACAATTTTCTTTTTTTTAATTTTTGGCTGAGGTGAGTTGCTCTCTGCTGCCCACAAGTGATTATGGTTGCAGGTGTCGCAGTATTATTTCCTCAGCCTGCATGGGTCATGCAGCTGCACTTAGACACTATCTGGTTAGACTCTCAGCCACAAATGGTTCGATAAAAGTTAGCCAGATATTTGAGCTTATCAGAGAGAATCATCCCTGCTGTAAAAGCTGTATCTTGACTTGTAACAATAATAGGATTCCAGCAATCTTTATTTTATTATCTCATCTCTTTCAAACAAATATAAATGTGGTTAGATTTTAACTGAGCATTGTCAGGCTGTAATTTGTGCATGGGTTTCCCCACATCATCACGTGATAGTGGTGCAGCATGCTGATCTTGTATGTCTTGCTGAGTCCTGCAGAACAGCTTTCAACCTCTCCGAAACGTTGCGTTTTTTCTCCTTTGCTACTCTTAAAGTAGTATTTTTAGTCCTCCATTAAATGGAAGCAGGTAATGCCAATATGATTATGCTGGAGGGTTGATTGAGGATCATGAGCAATCTTTCATAAAGACTAATCAAATAACATTTTGGACAGCCATTTTTTGATTAGTGTCATTATGACTAATGACATTTGGTTAGTGGTGGGAGGGTTTCATAGCAGGGGTGAACTAGGTTCTAAATTTCACTTGAAAGAGGGCTTTATATTTTGCTTTTGGATTTGAATCCAGCAGCTAAAAAAAATCTGCTGCTACACTCTGAAATTTCTGCAGTGATAAAAAGAAAGTCTAGAGGTCAAAGTTTCTGGTATCTTCTTTACAGGGGTAGGGCCACCCAGAGGATTCATGACCCCCCACCGCTGAATTGCTGCAGAAGACGCGCCCCGGAACCCGCCACCAAAGTGCCAGAAGGACCCCCCGCTGCGGGTCTTTGGGGCACTTCGGTGGCGAGTCTCGGAGTGGAAGGCCCCCCCCCCCCACCGCCGAATTAACGCCGACAACGTGGAGCGGAAGAAGCTCCGGAGGCCCGGGCCCTGCGAGGGTTTTCCAGGGCCCCCAGAGCGAGTGATGGACCCCGCTCCAGAGGCCCCGAAAAACTCTCGTCAGGGCCCCTGCGGGGGCTGGGGCCTGGGGCAAATTGCCCCTCTTGCTCCACCCCCCAGCGGCCCTGTACAGGGGGAAAAAATAGATTTTTCTTTAAATATGTAATATATTTTCATATACATATAATTATTACTTTAAAATGTTCCTTTGATTTAAATCAACGATCTGACAAGCTGGTGCTGGATTATTTTTGTCTTTGACTGTGCAAGTTTCTTTCAGACCATGTTACCGCCACCTCTTCTATTTAATAATCTAGACAGTCAGACCTGACCCTCACACTGTGCATCTCACATGTCATTCAGAGGCAGGAATTGTCTTTGTAATCACCAGTAGCTCAGAAGTTAAAGGAGGCAGGTTGGTGGTTAAAATGCATGGCAGTCTTGGAAAATTCCAAAGCCTTGTCTGGGATCTGAGGATGCCAAGGCCTCTTTCTAGCAAATCTTCAACATTATGCACGTCTGTCATTATAACAACTACTACGATTTTTATATCACATTATGGGCCAAAACTAGCTCTGTCACACCCATCCAGCCCCACTGGAGTCAGTGTGGATGGATCAATGTAACTAACAGCAAAAGCGCTGTGCAACCGTTAATTAATCCTCACACCACCTCTGAGAGGGACTGCAGGGTAACTGTTACATACATATGTTTTACGTATGGGGAAAATGAAGCTCAGAATCCATTAACAACGTGACATGGGCCACACAAGGAAGCAATGGCAAAGCCATGATGAAGCCCTCAGGAGTTCCAAACTCCCCACCTGTGCTCAATTTTCTATACCCTGCCACCTTTCCTAAAGAAACGGTAAGGTGCGTGCTCCTATCCTTTCTAACTTTTCCATTCTCAGTGCAGGGTCAGCAGTGAAGTTCTCATTGGCAGTAACGAAAGTCAGTGGGAGTCAAGCCCATAGGCACAAGTGGCAGCTTAAAAATCAACCCCAATCTCTGAAGCAGTTTGGCTCTGAATGGTAAAATCATTGTAAATTCCATCTGATGTATTTCTTGTCTCATTCGTTTGTACTACAGTAGTGCCTAGAGGCCCTGTAGTGTTAGGCTTTTCACAAACATAGCGTTAGGCTCTGCCTCAAAGAGCTCACAATTAAAATACACTAAACCTGTGGTTCTCAAACTTATTCTGCTGCTTGTGCAGGGAAAGCCCCCGGCAGGCCGGGCCGGTTTATGTGCCCCGTCCGCAGGTTCGGCCGATCGCTGCTCCCACTGGCCACGGTTCGCTGCTCCAGGCCAATGAGAGTTGCTGGAAGCGATGTGGGCTGAGGGACATACAGGCTTCCAGCAGCTTCCATTGGCCTGGAGCCGCAAACCGCAGCCAGTGGGAGCTGCGATTGGCTGAACCTGTGGACGGGGAACGTAAACCAGCCCAGCCTGCCGGGGCTTTCCCTGCACAAGCAGTGGAACAAGTTTGGGAACCACTGCACTAAACAGGCAAAGGGACATATTGTTATCCCTATTTAACAGATGGGAAAGTGAGGCACAAATTGATTAACTGACTTCGCCAAGGTCAAACAAGTAGTCTGGGAATTGAACCAAGGTCTCTAAAGTGCTAGGTCTCCCTGTCCAGTGCCCGACTCACAAACTAACCTTTTCCCTTAATTTTGTTAGAGAAAGAGAGAAGAAACACAAGACCTCTTCTGAAGCATACAGGGACTTTAATTACATAGAAGCAAATAAAATTTTGCAGAAGTTTGTGAGCACTGTAGCTGCTTTTCTACCTACACCTTCACTTGTGTGTGTGTGTTTTGTATTCATGGACTGACAGCTCTAGAAACCTCTCTTTATCTACAGAAAAAGTACAGTGTGGACACTGGCAGGGCAGGATTCTTCATGCTTCCTTAGTGTGACTCACCTTCACCTGAAGGGACCACTCACAGGTCAGATGGGGATTCATTCTCCAGCCCATTCAATAGGTGACTTCTCTTATGAGTCTGCCAACCGTGCTGTCAACCCTTAAGGCAAAACCCCATGGAATTTAATAAAAAAATGATAATTTTTCTTTGTTTTCTGAACCCCCCCAATTAATTTAATACACAATCTCTGTATCCTTACAGAATTCTGTAGAATGATTTATTTTAAAAAATTGTAGAAAGGATATTTAATTAAATTCTAAAGTTTTCAGAGTAACATATGAAGCACCGTTTTGATTTCATCCCTGTAAAATTGCATTGAACATTTCCACAAGGGAATTAATGCAGCTGTGATGGCATCTGTGACGGTTTTCCATTGGGAAGTGGACTGAGACTATCTTACTCATGTGCCACCTACCACTTGTCAGATCCTGTCAATTTGATAGCCATGTATTTGACCCAGTAAACCAGAGTTGAAAGGCACCATACCCCAATTCCCATCTCCTGAGTCATAGGTTTCCCCACTACCTATGACATTTTAATGCTGATTCAGTTTTTTAAAAAGGATACAATGTGTTATCCAAATGATTGTAGATATCTGCGCGTAGAAAAAAAATCTTCCTGTGTCAGTCACATCACATTGTTCATATCAAAGTACGCAAACTCTGTTACGAAAATAACCCAAAAGTCAGTGTAAGTTTCCATTCCCGTTTTGAGACATGAACATGAATGTTTGCGGTTAATTTGTGAACATTAAAATGTCGTTAAAGAAATCGTGAGTGTTACCGTGTCTGGTTGCAGGGAGAGAGCAGCACCTTGCAACCCAAGAAAAGGCAACAATCAGACAGATATCTGAGCCAAAATTTGTTGCATCTGCCTTATTTAATTATACCCCAAGACTCAACTCTAGACCTTAATATTAACATAGATTAGCCATACCAAAATAACTAAGTAAACATATTCACTTCAGTCACATTTATACAGTGACGTTTTTTTTTATGCAGGACCCTCATGTTGGCAATCCACAATTGCTGAATTATTGCCCCCAGTTTTGAATGTGCTTTGAGGTAGCGGAGTGCTTTGTTTCAGATCAGACTCAGATGTATTGGAGTTGAATGCTCTCAAGTTTTTTATTGTATGGTAACATAATTTCAGTGCATTCTTGAAGGATTCTGTGTTGGTAGAGGTAGCACTCAGTTGTACAATACAGTGCTCCTTATGAGTGCCAAGTCTCGTTGCAACTGATAAGTGTTGAATCATTTGTCCCATTGCCTTCAAGTGCAGGTACCTCAGTCTCTGGTCTATATACAAAGTAGCCATTACAGTGGTTGCCATTTTCTTACAGGATAATTGTTTCCAAAGAGCTATACTGTGTACTAATACATAATCCCAACCCAGCTAACTAGGTAGGGAATGAGTGTATTTAGTAGTATTCCTTTAAATCATTTGTGAGCCCTCTAGTGGCAATGTCTATATACCATCTGTCAGTAGCCAGCTGGAGCTACAGTATGTCAATTGCTTGGCCTTGAATGTCACCCTTTAGTAGTTGGACAGTGTAAAAAGTTGGATGAGACTGCTACTACTTCCAATCTAAGAACCTGATATAGCGCAACAACACAAAATAAAAATTGAGTGAGGAAAGATTGTTGCCCACCCAAGTATTCAAAAATCATGTGTCAGAGCCCGAAAATCATGAGATTATTTAAGTAATAATGAATGTTTGGTCTTTTTTATTTGGCCTTCTGGGTATTGAGCCTTTGGGGTTTACATTTGAAAGTGTCTCTTTGCCACCACAAGGGCTAGAAACTTACTGTTTTTTAAATAAAAGCCCAGACAGACACAGTATAATTCCAGAAGTTGGGCTTTAAGAAAAACAAGAAGTAATGGGAGACTCACAATTAAACTGTGAAAGCTGGCAACACCATAGGGCAGTGGTTCCCAAACTTGTTCCGCCGCTTTTGCAGGGAAAGCCCCTGGAGGGCTGGGCCGGTTTGTTTACCTGCCCCGCCTGCAGGTTCAGCCGATCGCGGCTCCCACTGGTCGCGGTTCGCTGTTCTAGGCCAGTGAGAGCTGCTGAAAGCAGCACAGGCTGAGGGACGTACTGGCTGCCACTTCCAGCAGCTCCCATTGGCCTGGAGCAGCGAACTGCGGCCAGTGGGAGCCACAATTGTCCGAACCTGCAGGCGGGGCAGGTAAACAAACCGGTCCGGCCCGCCACAGGCTTTCCCTGCACAAACGGCGGAACAAGTTTGGGAACCACTGCCACAGAGGATGACGATGGGCAAAAGATTTTACTGGATCAGTCATGGCAGGCAGAGGAGCAAAATGAGTGGAATGGAAGAAAGGGAGCTCAGCAACCCAGAAGGGGTTAAAACTTTGTCCCAACTTTGCTGACAAGATGTAAACTTCAAGGACAATAGCAGCTCTAGCCCACTTCCATTTCAAGCAGTGGAAACAACTCCACCTTTCATTTTGGGAGCAAATATCTGGAGGCATCAAGGAAATCCTTGTTTTTCTCTCCAGATTCCCAGATATTAACTCCAGAAAGATCATTCTAACTGATTTATCAATGCGTCCACCAGCCCCTGGTGTTCTACAACCCAAAGTCTGCCACAAACAGGTGCTATGCTCTGCCCAGGGCAGCAGCTAGCAATGTTACTAGCTAACTAAGAAGGTGTTTGCCTATTTCCTAGTGTGCCTGTGGGTGTTTTGTTTTGGGCTTTTGGGGTTTTTTTTTTTCTTGTTTTTCTTCTCTTTTTCCTGTTTGTAGCTGTTGGTTTATAATCCCAGACACCTCTAAAACATAAAAACACCAACAATGTGCTGATTATTTTCTTTAATGACAAGTGGCCACACCTCAGTTACACGGCAGCTAGAGGAGGGCTCAGCCACCTGCGTGGGGTGGCAGAATGAATAAATTCTTTCAAACCTTATTTCGGCTGCAATGTTGCAGTGGGTAACAAGTTGGGAAATAAATTTTCCCCTTATTGTTTGCAGAGACAAAGATCATAATGAATCACGTCACCTTTGGTAAGTCTACATTTTTTTTCCCTCCTCTCCCCCCTATTATTTTTGGTGTTAAACTGTCTTTGATTTTCTTTGAACTTTTGGTGGTGTTACACAGGCAGGTGGGTGGGTTCTTTTCTCTCGTGTGGTGTGACAGAGCAAAGATCATTATCTTCATTCTTAGAATCAGTGCGCTGCCCATGGGTTAGCAGCATTCTCTAAAGTTAAAATGATAGCAAAATCCTGCTAAGGAGGTGAAGTTAATTATGCTCCTGCAGTTCAGCATTTTCTTCTCAAATCTCAGAGATCTCTTCTTAGATGGTACGCTCTTTGAGACAGGGATTGTACTTTATTGTTTTGTACAATAATCACAGTAAAAAAACAACATATAGATTAAACTATGGATCAGTACATCACATGGTTGATTAAGAAGACAGCTGAAAAGTAGAAAGTCAGGAAACATCTCTGTTTTCAACTTGAACATGGTGTAAATCCCATTCTCATTTGAGGCTCTAGGCTGCCTTGAGCGGGACTGTGCAGGAAAGGGACTTGGAGGGGTTGTTCTGCAGAGGGAGTCCCGAGGAAGGGTTCTAGTTGACTCAGCCAGAGTTGTTCTTGGTTACTACCAGGGACCACATGCTGCAGTGGCAGCTCCTCCATCTTGGAAGAGTATATAGCACGTCCTCCCTGTCTGTCCCCAGTTGGTGCAGAGAATGGGGGTTGAGCTAGAATCCCATGCCTGTCCCATGTCTCCTTGTACCTTTTAAGAAAGCCAGTACAGCCACAGATGTCCTACTGGAAATTCCATATGAAAAAAGTTAAACTGGTTCCAGTGGACCAATAAGGTTTTGGAAAAGAGCAAGGGATCTTTTGGTTTATTGGCTCCTGGGGCTACTGGGCGTCCCTCCCAATAAACTCACCAGAGACCATTTCAAGGATTCTGAAGGAGTCTACTGGAATGTCCACTGAGATCACCGTGCACAGGCTCTGGACTCTCCAACCATATTGTTGCCATATCCAGTTCATGGTACAAGGGATGAGAAGGGCTACTTGTGCTCTCCTTGTGCAATGTGGCTTTAAATCTTCATAACACATATAGACCGAATACTCAATAACTTCCAGGTCTGAGCTCTGTGTGTCTTATAGCCTGGGCTGGATTCTCAGCTGCACTAATATATATCTAGAGCCTCTCCACTGAAGTCTAGGGTATGATTTCAGATTTGCGATGCTGTAGCTGAGAATAAAATTTGATCTATACAGTTTTAGCAGCTTTGTTATTTTAATGGCTGTTTCATCCATTATTCTTTAATCTTAATGTAGTTTGATGCCCAGAAAAAATATTGTTCCAGTGGGACAATTAATTTAATCTAAAGGTTTTTTTATCATAATTGAATTTCATAATTCAATATTTTCAGTGTTGGAAGTATTTTGCTTTAGTGGCCGTTCATTTCAGATGACTGTTTTTTGTTAATCTATACTTGTAGATTTAGGGCAGAAATAGCATTATGGTTTTATCCTTTATGCAACTTCCTCTACTTATTCTCATTATTATATATAGACTGAAGCTTATGATGGGACCTTCCATAGAATACAGTTCACCTACAGTCACAAGTGTCACTGCACTAACACTGACAGTAATTCTTTCTAGCAGTCACAGAACTTTGTCTTTACAGTAAATATTTGCACGTACAGTGTAAGGACCCCGATCCGACAATGCACTTAAGCACTTGCTTAATTCTAAGCATGTGAATAGTTCCATTGAAGTCAATGGGACTACTCACATTCTTCACTTTTTTGGCTGGATCAAGGCCAGCCCCATGCAGAAATAAGCCCTAAATGTTTTATAGCCTAGGACTGATCCTGTTCTCTCTTATCCTGGCTTAAATCAGGAGTGATTCAAATGTAAGAGCAGAAGCAGGCCCACTGTATGAGAACCAAATCATCCCCTGCAGATATGTACCACTACTAGTCACTCAGCACTACTGTTTTAAACTGGGTTAATGATTCAGCTGTAAGAAATCACGCTGAGCTGAAAACTGACATCCACCGTCTGATTAAACATTTGGTGCCAGATGCTGATCACATGTATTCCTGTGTAAGTCTGGAGTGACTTAATGAAGTCAGTGTAGTTATTCAGTATTTATGGAAGTGCAGCAAGGCTCTGACCTGTTGTTTTATTAGCATGACATTGTGACTAGAGAAGAGGACTGGGAGCAGAACTCATGGACTGTGCTTTTTGCTCAGTCACTGGTCTGCTATGTGATACTGGGCAAGTTAATCTTGGTGCCTCAGTTTGTCCATCTGTAAAATGAACATAATAGTGATAGTTAGGCTCATTTAGGGTAGCTGAAAAGTGCTGCAAGTTTTAATTAATATGTAGAGACGCCTTTCAGATCTTTTTGATCAATAGTGTTATATGAGTTCAAATAACTTATATTTAGGGGAAGAAGAGTAATATCTATTGTTGAAATATAATGGGAAGAAAAAGATGATAGTGTCCCTTCAAAAGGTATCAAGTAAAATTAGGTCCCCAAGCCAGGAAAGTTCCAGTCAGTTTCAGATAAATTATACCCTTGTCTTCCTCCAATGGGGATGGTGGTGGGGGGGAATAGTCATACTCCCTGTTAACTGTCCCTTTGGCGCTTTTGTCAAATGAGTTTTAGTGCAGGAGCTGCTAAAAATATAAGCCAATTTCTTTCTTCATTTAAATATAATGCGTACAAGAAGTGTCGTTTAGCACATCAAGCTGGTGCAGGTATCATCAGACCTAGAATCTGAATAGCAGGAGCTAACATGCCAGTGTCCCTGGTAAAGCTGGGATGTAAATCAAACCACTGAAATTGAGAGTTTGCACTTGTTAGTCTTGCAATATAAGATGAGTCTACTCTAGAGGGAATTCCTTTCCTAGGGTTCCTCCTTGAGAGGTTAGGGCAAAAAATTAAACAAATCTCCAGGTAGATGTCGTGTCATGATCAGTGTTCTGCAGTTATTTCTGCCTGTCAGACATTATTTGAGTAGCACAATTTTGAACCCTACATTTCTGGTTCATAAGTGTTTGTGCATTAGCAGTGTTGCAGACTGGCTGACGGAGCAAGATAAATTCCATTTCTTTAGATTTGTGGTGGAGGGTGGAATTTAAGGGTTTTGTTATGCTAATTACCATGAAACATTATTATATATAATTCTCACAGATGCACTCTGCAAGATAGGTATATTCCACAAAGTAGTGTGAAATACATATGAAGATATACTATATGAACAGCATGAAAGAAATTAGTTAACAACTAGTTTTGCTATTTATTAAGTAAGAACAGAAGCCTTGAACATTTTCAAAATTATCGTTTGTGATTTTACCTAATTAGCAAAATAATTTCATCTGGTCTGTGCTGTTAAAAATTGGAAAAAAAAATGCTAGAAATTTAATAAGTAACGTTTTAACCCCCATAATAGATTTTTACAGAAATGTGTCATGTCTCACTTATATTTGATATGACTTTAAGGGACATATTTAAAAAAAGACAATCATGATCGCTGTATGTTTTGTGTGTATTTCTTTTACGTACATCATGACGGCAACAGCATGCCAGCATTAAAGGTTTCAGTCTCTATTCGTGTACACTGGTGTTGCTCCGCTGACGTATATGGAATTCCCCTGATTTACTCAACATGAGCGAAGAAGCATCCCTTGGCAGTAAAGGAGCATGCAAAGACACATTCACAAAAATGTGTATAAATGAACCTTTACTTTTTAGAAGTCTGGCCCAAATGGAAGATTAACAGCACATAACTGTTGGGTCCTTACATAATAGGTATGATCAGGAGTCCAAATTTTGCAAAGTTCACTAGTACTTTTAAGGCTGCAGAATTACTCAGTAATATAATGTATGCAGTGTTGTTGTAGCCATGTTGATAACAGGTTTATAGAAAAGGTGGATGTGGTAATATCTTTTATTGGACTAATTTATGTTGGTGAGAGAGACAAACTTTCAAGCTTACACGGAGTTCTTCTAATTTGGGAAACATACTGAGAGTATCACAGCTAAATACCAAGTGGAACAGATTGTTTAGCGTAAGTAGTTAACATATTTCAAGGGACCACTCAAGGTGAGGTGGCCTGTTAACATCCCACCAGTCAGAGGGCCCTTTTTTTCCCCCTCCCCATTTTCCCCCCTATGACTGGAGTAGTGTTTACAGGCTGCTTCACCTTGAATGGTTCCTTGAAATATGTGTTAACTATTTATGCTAAACAATCTGTTCCACTTTGTATTTATCTGTGATACTCGGAGTAGATTTCCCAGACCTAAAGAAGAGCTCTGTGTAAACTCAACAGCTTGTCTCTCTCCCCAATAGAAGTTGGACCAATAAAAGATATCACCTCACCCACTTTGTCTCAATAATATAATGAAACTCCATTGCTGCCCACATACAAGGAAGAAACATGGGGCCAAAATCATTCATAGATGTACTTCACTGACTTCAGATCAATTTGATCCACCATGTCTGCCATGTTTAAATATCTTTAGTCATCCAAGAAGATACATTCACATTAGTGAATGTATTTTTTCAGCAGTCTTTCACCAAAACCTTGCCAAAGGCTTCTGGACAAAATGTTGATGTTTGTAATGAAACAGATGGTTTGTTTTTTTAATTTTCTGATAATATTTTTGGAGTAATGTTTTGCACTTAAAATTCTGCAGTTCAGTTACACTGAATATTGCTAGTAATTGTTAAAATATGTGAAAATATCACAATTTAATTCACAGACATTTTAACATTGCTGTTTTGAAAACCAATTTTAAAGTAAAAAGAACAGTAACTTCTAGGTGGATCTAAGGTACAAATGCACACAAAGGGAGCTTAGTCCAGGTTATAGTACTGAAACTCTGGGTTCTCTTCTCTGCGAGAGTCTGTAAATAGCAACAGTTCTTACCCCACCCTCAATCTAGAGGCAAAGTCAGTTTTTTCACTTGGATGGAAATAAAGGAAAGAAAGCAGAGTTTAACTAATAATGGAAAAAGCAGTTGTTTTGACCATGATTTTAAGATTTGTCATCACTATCGTTTGACTTCATTGTTTGTGTGAAAAATATTTCTCTGGATACAGCACCTAGTACAATAATAATAATGTCTAAACATAAGAAACAGTAACTACATTATTTCCTAAAGTTTAATATACTCTAAGGCATTCAAAATGAAATTAAACTCTGTACCTACCAGTTGGGAGCATTTGTGCTCAGCAGAGAGTGCAAACTGACACAATGGTATAAACCCACCAAAAATAAAGTCAGTGACTCAAAAAAAAAATCTCTGTGCCAGGATATTTTATAAATTTCTCTGGGGAAATCCCACAACCCTTCAAGAAACTTGACCTCATTTGCATGTTCTGATTAAATCACTATCATGCTTTTCTTTTGACTTTGTATAGAGAAGGAGAAAGTAGTTCTCCAGAAAGTGCCATGAACTTTTTACTATCACACTGTTACTCTTTATGTATAACTTATTTGTTGTCAAGTAGTAGCCGTGTACGTTGTTCAATTCCATAGAGGATACATGTCTGGAACACATTATATTAGAGGAAACTTCTGCACATACAGCCCAATTTAACAAAAAGTTCATCAAGATCCAGAGTAAATTCCTGAAGGATTTATTAGTTAACTAAACCTTCGGCCTCATTACAGCTGGGATGATATTTCTTTCAAGGACCACAGTTCATGTAGCAGCATAAATCACAAGGATAGAGTATAGGGATGCTCTGTGCTGGAGAGTCATTTTTTTTAATCGAATGCCCCCAAGGGAGGGGAAATCTAGAGGTAGAAAAATGAAGTGTGAAACCACCAGTGTATTTAGGCATGAGATAATGATCTGCACTGCAGGACTTGGCCATGGGGAGGGCTGTAGTGTTCACTACCCATTAATTGATGTCATGAGGGGCTTGAATAAAGATAAGGAAAGTGTGTGCATATAAATATATAAAACATTGCACCACCAGAGAAATGAAGACAAGACTCGGGCCTTGTCTACACTACAAAGTTGCAGCGCTGGTGAGGGGGTTACAGCGCTGCAACTTAGGATGTGTACACACCTGCAGGGCATTACCAGCGCTGCAACTCCCTGTTTGCAGCACTGGCCGTACACCCGGTCGTGCCTCGGGTGTAGAGGATCCAGCGCTGGTGATCCAGCGCTGGTCATCAGGTGTAGACACTCACCAGTGTTTTTGTTGACCTCCATGGAATAAGCAGGTATCCCAGCATACCTGAGGAAGCCTCTCTGGTAATTAAGCAAACTCCACTGCCCTCCAAGCAGGTCTCCTTCCCCGCGGTGTGCTCTGGCGTTCCCCAACCCCCCCTCCAAGCAGGTCTCCTTCCCCGCGGTGTGCTCTGGCGTTCCCCAACCCCCCCTCCAAGCAGGTCTCCTTCCCCGCGGTGTGCTCTGGCGTTCCCCGACCCCGCCTCCAAGCAGGTCTCCTTCCCCCGGTGTGCTCTGGCGTCCCCCGACCCCCCTTCCAAGCAGGTCTCCTTCCCCGTGGTTTGCTCTGGCGTTCTCCGACCCCTCCTCCAAGCAGGTCTCCTTCCCCACGGTGTGCTCTGGCGTTCCCCGACCCCCCTCCAAGCAGGTATCCAGCCCCGCGGTGTGCTCTGGCGTTCCCCGACCCCCCCTCCAAGCAGGTCTCCTTCCCCGCGGTGTGCTCTGGCGTTCCCCGACCCCCCTCCAAGCAGGTATCCAGCCCCGCGGTGTGCTCTGGCGTTCCCCGACCCCCCCTCCAAGCAGGTCTCCTTCCCCGCGGTGTGCAACAGCGCTGCAGCGTGGCCACATCTAACACCTCTTGCAGCGCTGGTTGCTGTAAGTGTGGCCACTCTGCAGCGCTGGCCCTATACAGCTGTACTAATACAGCTGTAACAACCAGCGCTGCAAAATTGTAGATGTAGACATACCCTCAGTCCCTAACTAAACTGTCATGAATGCCCCATCCTTTGTTTCAAATGCATTTATATCTATAATTAGTTTTTTTTCATCAGACCCATGGCAGTAAATACAATCCCAAGAAGACACTTGAAGCTGTAGCTGTGGAAGATAGATGAACAGGCTAACCAAAGTCTGGCACCTCTGTCCTTTGCAGGAGGCAAACTGCTTGGAAAGACAAGTAGCCACTTTGCAGAAAGTTACCCCTCCCCCAAATGTGACCTGCCCCCAAGTCAGCTAAAGGGGAATGCAAATTGTGTCATAAAGCCTGCTAGTCATTTCCTCCTACACAGTCTAGATGTAACAGATAGACGACTCCTACAGAGACCAACCAACTAAACAAAAAGAATAGTAGAGGAACAAGGCAAGAAGTCTAACTTCAAAAGAGCAGAGTCCCCTTATCATTACAGAAATGCAAGCCAAATCCTTGTTCTCTGTTTTAGACCGATATCTACGTGTGTGTGTAACACAGCCACACAGTCATGGTGACCGCAGTATATGCTGCCATCCCAAAAGAGTGCTAAGGAGCACTTTACATCGCTCCATATGTAAAGAGGTTATCTGAGCTTCTCATTATAAACATGGTACTTATTTAAACAAACCATGCCAAAAAAGTGATTCCTTTAGAATGGGAAAGTAAAGCCAGTTGTCAAGACTAGTTTAGCTATCTGCTAAGTTGCATGCATGACCTTTTCCATTAGAATTTCCCATTAGCTACTGATCTCAATTGTCTTTCCTCATCACTGCAGAGAATTAAAAAAAAACTAACTAAATTTAATATGAAAGCTATCCAGTTCACAAACAAACTTATTTCTTGTTGAATACCCAGAGCTACCTCCATGCAAAACTTCATGAAAACTAGATATACTTTACAGTCTTTTATTAAAGTGAAGAACAGTATGGATTTCCCTATATTTAGTTCTACATTTCTTCATTAAATTGTACAAAAATGACTTGTTTGTAATGTCAGCAATTAGATTTATTCTAAAACACAGTAATCGTGAAGTTTTAATGCTTTGTATTGTCAGGGCAATATCCCAGAGTTTCCCCCCTCCTTGGGTACTAGACAATAACAACAGTACTCCTACTGTAGCCTGTCTTAAGTCACTATCCGAATCATCAGTATTATAGACTGGGCTGTTAGCACCACCCATTATTAATAAGGTTGCCCAACATTTTCCATTGTAAGACTCTGTTTCCAGTTGCTTACAGCTTTACCAAATTATAACTGTTTGGGCTGAAATCTTGAATGCTGGGTGATTGCCTCCGGCTGAATTATTTGGAAATTTTCAGCCAAAACAGTTCAGCCATTTCTGAGAATGAGGCTAGGGAAATTATGGTGTTTTGCCCACACTAAAAAATTTCTGTGAAAAACTCTAGTACACCCATGTTTGGAGCAGGGACTAGAAATTTGGCCAGGGGAGGGAGGCCTTTGTGTGAGGGAGGTACCTTTTGCCATCCCTGTGAAAATCTGCCCAAATTTGGCTGCGTTATAAAAATCACAATTAGTACTTCCTCAGTAGAGACTTCTTAGGTTTCAGCAGCTAAATTCTCCTAATATTCCATTCGCACTGAGCATGCTCAAACTAGGAGCTGAGCAGGACTTTTCCAGCAATTGCAGCTCTGGGCAGGGGCTTGGTTACAGAACTGAAAGCAGGGTTCCGGTCTCCTCTGTGCTATCAGGGCCTCCCATGCAGATGTCCAGGCAGTATGAAGGAGGAAGCTGACTGATTCAAATGCAGAGATGACAAGAGCCTTTTGTTAGGGCAGATGCAGTCGATTGGGATAAGGAGTTGGGAAGGCAAGGGAGGGACTAGGACTGGATATTGGCAGGTGGAAGAGGGAAACTGGAAAGTGGGGTGGGGATAACTGGGAGTTGCTGGACAAGGAGACTGGGATGAGAACCCTGCCGAGTGGAGACTGGGATTGGGTAGGTGAAGAAAATGGGACCGCAGTGGGGAGCCTGGGGTGGGAAAGAGACAGAACTTGGACAGTGATGTGTTGGAGGAGACAGGCATTAGCTATCACACTTGAGGAATTGGGCAGAAGTGTGTGTACCCACTAGAGCACACTACTTTCCAGAGCCTGGAATGGAAACCAAGTTTCTTGATTTTCACCATTTCTCTGCTGTCAGCAAAAATTTGTGAAACCCACTGGCAAAGTGTCCCATCCCCTTTTAGTGCTGCTTCCACTTAGAGAGTGACTACCTTCTGCTGCTGTCAAATACTCCATTAGCGCAAAAGGCAAAGGTTTGTGTGGTGGATCTAAAGGTTCCAACCCTGCTGATGAACCATGCGGGTGTCAATAGGATGTTACATGATGGAATTTCTCTCTCTCTCTCTCTCTCTCACACACACACACACACACACACACACACACACACACACACACACACACACACACACACACACACACACACACACACACACACACACAGTTAAAACAAGGGAGGACTGGGGGAAAAATTGTATGTCATTTAAAGACTGTCTCATAACCCATGTGCATGCTGGACTGCATTAAGGTTGCCCAGACATCCTTAATTCTGGCATTGCCTAACTTTTCAGTGCTTGAATTTGTAACCTGAATAATGTACTTTTAACACAGGGTTGCTGTTGGGGTTTTGCATGTAATATAAATCATAATACTGTGTAATCATAATACATTTTCCAGCTGCAATATACATGTTTTCTTCTCTGTTGTGCCCCCCCCTTTTTTAATTTTTTTACATTTTGTTTCTTACTGAAAAAATCAAGAACAGGCGATTTAGGCTCCTGACAGTTTTGACTTTTCTAAGAAAAGGGAAATGTTCAAAACAGCATTTCACTGACTAAAATGCTTATTAAAGATGCATTGGCTGCAGCCGGGGTTCTTTGGAGATGAGCTATCGAGCTAAATATTCAAATCTGTGCTGGAGGGATGGAATCCTGTTCACAAGTGAAAGGAGAGGAGTTGTGGTGCTTCTCACTCCCATTACTGAAGGGGATTATGGTTTATGTTTTCTCCTACCATCACCATAGTATCACGATGCTCATTATCATCTGTATTATATTTTGCTCATAAGAGAGTGTATGTTTTTTTAAAGAGTACCTTTCTGCTTTTGCTCTATACACCATGATCATGGATGCTGCAAGGGGTGGGAAACGGGTGTCCAGTTTCAACTGGAACCCCTGTTCCTCATTCAGATGAGGTATCTTTATTTGGGTTGTTGTCAAAGTTACTGTGTATAATGAAGTAATCCATCTGGAGGCGGGTGTTCCTTTGGCTGCCGGAGGAAGAGTTTAATTACTGTGTCAGGGGAAATCAGCAGAACAGACTCTCATGAGTTGGATAGCCTCACTTGCATATTAGGCAGAGGATTATGCTGAAGTAATGATTCATAGTTTTGGAAGAGGTCACAACTTGAACTGTGTGACAATTTTTGCGCCCTAAGTAAATCCAGCATATATATTTTTTGGTCAGAAACAGTTGCTTTACTGCAAATTGTCCCATTCTCCCTCTCTCCCAAATACACACATAGGAAGGGGCTTAGCAAGGCCAGAATCCAGAAAGAAATTGGGTCAGTTTTACAACTTCCCTAGTTAAGGGGTGTATGCAAGCTGCAAAATTTGAGTCCAGTTCTGGACTTGCCCAGAATGCAAGAAGTGTTTGGCTCTTGGGTATTGGTTTGGGCCCAATTTTAGTGATGTGAAATAAGTGCAAGGCAGCCCATAGGCAACTTTTGGCAAGACTGAACGAAGCAAGGGGACATCTCAATATGACAAAACACATTCCAAGTGACCAAGACTGGTTTTTAAAGCACAATGCCCTGCATTATCCTTGATCAGTTTGTGTAGTACATTCCCTATACAACTCCAGCCTCAGTCCAGCACTGGTTGGGGAAATACAGGAGACCAGAGTGAAGGGCTTAGTTAGGGTGACCAGATGTCCCAATTTTATGGGGACAGTCCCGATTTTTGGTTTTTTTTCTTATATAGGTTCCTATTTTTCACATTTGCTGTCTGGTCACCCTAGGCTTAGTGAGGAAGCAGGTGTGAGCAGTACATGACTTCCCTTCCATTTTTCACTCCCGGGATTTATTTTTTCTTTTGTCCTCAAATAATTTTAGTTACAGGTAGAAAGGGGTCCTTTTTCCAGGCCCAAGTTGAAGTGACAAGTCCTGTGCATCTTTAAGGTACTACATAGCAATTAGAGAGGGGCTTAAGGGAAATCGGATCTGCATGAGAGTTCGGTGGCTTGGGCCCAATTCCTAATAAAAATGATAAATCACCAGCAGTGCAGATTCCTGTATTCATGAGGAAAATGTATTGGCCTCCTGTGGGATGGACAGAGTGAGATTAAAATGATACAGTCCTAAAGATAAGCTTCTTGAATTTGTTGATAAAAACATTAAGGCCCAATTGCCTTGGTTCTCCACTGACTCCAGCGATAACCCTGCCATTAATCAAAATAAAAACACCATTGTTAAAAGCAACAGGCTGGGGGAAATCAAGGGTGTTTGATAAATGTAACACCTGAGAGCTCCAGAGAGTTGCGGGCTGCTCCTTTTTCCTGTAAAAGTAAAACTGAATTACACCACAGAAAATCTTTATCTATCGTCACTCTATGTGCCCTCTCACATAGCAAGTTTCTGTTGAAGAAAACAAGGAATGAAACCTTGACAGATTTCCTGTCTTCTCTGGAAATGATGCCAATATCTATCCAACAAAATCATCTTTGCAGCCTCTTTCTGGAAGGGTTATAGAAACACAAATACGGTGTTATCAACTGCAGGTGAATAGTACTGTACTCAGAATTTGAACGATTCCGGGGGGGGAGAGAGAGAGAGACCTGTCTCATCAGTTTGTCGTGTTCCAAAGAAGATATTGATTTGTGGGTGGTTATTGGTCAACTTTCTCTAGAAACCCTGAGTAGTCATACATGGCAGCTGCCTGGCGTTTTTAAGCATGTGTATGTTTGATACACATGCCATTTGTTAAGTGGACAAAAGGAATATGAGGTTCTGAGATGATTTTTTTTAAGTGCTCGTACCATACTTACTATCTTTTCCAACCAGCCAGGTTAGAAAAGGAAAAAAGAAATTAAGTTGAGTCCTTCAAACAAGCTGGGAATAGGGGCATTTGAGGTCAGTCTGTTTCACATCTTTATGCCATTAGGTTTTTAAGGCATCTGTAATTCAGATACAGTCCAAATATCCTTTGTTTTTCATTTTTACATTTGGCATGATATTCTGAGCTATTTTCCAGTATGTTGGGGGGTGGGAACTTTTGGAGACTGTATTAGAGTATTTTAGAGCCCGGGGGTTCAATTTGTATTCAGAAATATATAAGCAGCTAAAGTAGTTTTCTTTCTTAATGCCTTGCTTCGTTTTTAGAAAAAAAGAATGTCTCTTTTGAACTGATATTACATTCTCCTCCACGCTGATTAGGCCTCAACTGAAGCATTGTGTCCAGTTCTGGGCGCCACATTTCAGGAAGGATGTGGACAAATTGGAGAGAGTCCAGAAAAGAGCAACAAAAATGATTAAAGGTCTAGAAAACGTGACCTATGAGGAAAGATTGAAAAAATTGGGTTTGTTTAGTCTGGAAAAGAGAAGACTGAGAGGGAACATCACAGTTTTCAAGTATGTAAAAGGTTGTTATAAGGATGAGGAATAAAAATTGTTTTTCTTAACCTCTGAAAATAGGACCAGAGTCAATGGGCTTAAATTGCAGTAAGGGTGGTTTACATGGGACATGAGGAAAAAATTCCTAACTGTCAGAGTGGTTAAGCACTGGAATAAATTGCCCAGGGAGGTTGTGAAATTTCCATCACTGGAGATTTTTAAGAGCAAGTTAGACAAACACCTGTCAGGAATGTTCTAGATAATTAGTCCTGCCACGAGTGCAGGGGACTAGACTAGATTACCTCTCATGGTCCTTTCCAGTTCTATGATTCTTTCCGCTAAACCCCTTGGACAGAGTGATGTCTCTATTTTTTATTGCTTATAATGTAGCTAGCAGAGGACATGTATAGAATGCTTTTAATAGCTATAGAATGAGTAACCTATGTAATCTTCCTCAATCCACGGATGAGGCAGTTTTCTTGTCGCCTGGAATGACTGAAATTTAAGAACTAGAAGAAATATTTTGCATTTGGAAGGAGGAGATTGAAATGAGTTACTCAAGGGGAAGAGGTAATATATTCTTCTAGACCTTACAGAATAAAGAGGTTTTTTTCTTTACATCTAACTAATCTGCTCTATCTACCTATTCAATGTATTGGTGTCCGTTCTATGTGTTTATACCATATTTATCATAGTAGCTGAGTGCCAGAATGTAATAAATTAAAGCAACTCAGTTTCTGAAGAACACTCATGTTTCTCTGGGGTTGTCAGAATGTATCTCATTCAGTATGACTGCACTGATGAATGTCTGGAAACTGATAAGGTTTTTACACATAAGCTTTTCAACATGCTGCAGAGAAATTTAATAAATTTAGCAAACCAGAGCTTTCACTGGAAGTTCCGGGTGAATTTTATGCCCCTAGGCAATTGTTAGGGTACCTGCAATTTCTGTTCTTCAAGAAGGCTGAGCTTGCAAATATGTGCTTGCAAATATGCACCCTTCTGTGTCCTGACACCTAGTCACATTAATTCTTCACAGGAGGGGAAGCTGTCCCTCTCTGAACCTCGAAACCTGGTAGCTTGTAGCAGATTTTCTTCCTTTCTAGTTTTTCTGGAATTCTTTAAAAAAACAAAAACCCCTGTCATCAAGAAGCTGGTTTCTGATTTCTGAATTCAATTTTGCAGTTCCTTGTGGCTGAAATAGTTAAGGTTAATATCCAAACTTCTGGGTGTCTCTGGCTTTTAATCCTTTATCCATCATTAGTTATCGTGCTATTGTGTGATCTGTAACATCAACGTCTGTGACAATTACAGGCTTTCCAGCACTACTCTTTGTATGTTTATCTTTGACCAGATTTGTGATATAGAAAACATCGTCCTAGCTGTACGCTTCCACAGTCAGGAAGGGAAAGGGGCACGCTGTCATGTTGCAAACTACTTTTTCAGAAAATAGTGATTTTGGGGCTTTGCTTGAGTTGCTTTAAGGGGCCCTGATTTTTAGAGGTTGGGTGTTTGGTACTGCCTGAAAAATCAGGCCACTTCAAGATGTCATTCTGGGCATATATTGGCTTTGGCTTAAGTTTTCAGAAGTTCCTCATAATTTTGGGTGCCGCAACGTGCCACTTATTTTCTAAAATTAATTCTAGGGACGAGCCTGGTAGTAGGTCAATGTGCAGTTTGCTCCTCTTCGATGGAAGCAGTGTCTCACATCACAGAACACTGACTTGTTTAGAAGATTATAAATGTTAAGATTAAATACTCACATGCGAGCTCTGTCCCGTCATTTTTGTCCTTAAGGATGGTAGGTACTACTTAAGGGACACTGTAAAGAAGAGACCTATGGCAGGAAGGTCATAGGGGACTGAGAACCCAGAAAGCTCCTCCCACCCCACTGCAAGTAAAAAGGAAGATTACACTGTACTTGGAGTGAGAGTATCAATTGTGATTGGGATTAGCTATGTGGTATTTGTGTTGTTATGTAGCTATTGCTGATTCTGTAGGTAAACACCCACAAAAAGTTATATAAACATATGTGGTGAGACCAACATGCAATACACAATCTCCCAAAGTGTAATCTCTTTTCAGAGAGGCTAGAAACTTGCTGCTAGTTACATTGGACAAAACCTTTCGAAGGATGTGGACTCCTCATGGAAGTCCAAACCAAATCCATGAAATAGATCATTCTGTTGGGGTAGATTTCAGAAGCAATGACATTTCTAGTAATGACATGGCAAATGTTAATGATTTAAAATGTCTAATGTGTGTTGTAAAGCTTTCAGTGTACCACACAGAAAGGTGCTTGTCAGCTATGACACCTTCAGCTGAGCCAGTTTATAGACACTGTAAACTGCTTTACTTGAGACCAGCATGTGTTGCATGGCAGTTGTTTGAGTATTGAAAGAATGAGGGAGGAAAGAGGAGGCTCCTCTTTGCTAAACACAGATATGGAAATGTTTATACACTATGTGAGAGAGAAATTAAAAAGACATGTTTCTTTTATATACAACATAAGTATTTCCAAATCTAAGCAGTCTGGCTTCTGAGCACGAAGGGTTAATGCTTTATGTGGAATGTGTGAAAACCTTACATAACTCATTCAGTCTCATCTCATGAGTGTTTCTCTTTCACTCTTCCTGGTTTTAAAAGAAAAGAATACGTAATTAGTTGCTGTGAGATATGATTTTTTCCCATTCATGTGCAAGAGCTCTGCAGGACTTACCAAGAATCATTTCTCAATTAAGCACAGAACATAAGGCTTAACAAATGCATACAGTTTATATATTTTCCCCAACTAGATCAGGGGCTGGCCAGGGAAAGCTTATCTGTGGCAAGAGGCTGAGATACTTTATTTTCCCCACAGCATCTTTTACTCAGCTAGTTTATAAATTCAGAGACCATAAGCTCGTGTAAACAAAAACACGGACCTGGCATAGTCTGTCTCATCCTGCACACTGAGCCCCTGTCACATCTCAGAGCTAGAAAGCAGGCAAAGCTTTCTGGTGCTGTCAAAAAAGTCATTTTAGAGAAAAGAAGCAGCATCCTAACTGTCAAGATCAATACTTGCTCCCTCTCAGCCAGTGACGTTTCACTCTTGAAGCCTGCATAGCAATAAACTACCTATTTCAGTCATAAAAAGACAGACGCCAGATGAAGGGCTAGCAAAACCAGAGCTCAGAGGGGGAAAAGGGAGTAGGGGGGACTGTGCCAGTCGGTAGCTGAGAAATTCAATGACAGATAAGTGAGGTTCTCACAGGTTTCAATTGGCTGAAGAGAAATCACCCATCAGGGGAAGGAAGGGACTAGTGAATGACGTTCTGAAATGGGTGAACCTCCTTGGAGGATTTATTCAAGGAAACACCCAAAAATTCAGATTCCTTCCAAACTCCATCTGAAAAAGTCAGATTCCCTTAAGTCAATAAAACTGGGAAGTCACGTGAGAACAGGTTTAATTTAGCTTGCCACTTACAGTGCTATGTAGAGGTGATCCTGAAGTGGGTACTGAATCTGAATCACCCTTTCCCCAAACTTTTGGGATGGTTGGAGTAGAATCTAAATCCAGATCTGAGCGCCATGGCATGGGCTTATACCTACTCCTGAGACAAAGTCAAGGGACAGATGAAAATTAGCATTCACATTAGAGAGCTTTTTCGAGCCATAAGGCTAGATCTGATTCAAAGGATGGGAGTCCCTTCTAGTCTGTTTCTAATGTAGTTGAACCAGTTCTGTGTTTGGTGCTGAGGGGAGGAAAGGTACTGAACCTTCAAAGGAATTTGAGTCTTGTCTTGGAGGGTTTCTTGGTATTTATGCGGCATTGCTAGTGAAGCTTCACTTGCAAAAAGCTAGAATAATTGGTGTCCATGCAGCTGAAATGTGAGAGAACTGGGAGGTAAAATACACCCCAACACAGAGTCAGAGCTTGAGGCCACAGCATAGCCACCCTGAGTTAAACGGGAGATGGCAGGCCACAACCACTCCACAACTTCCACTGTATATTGGAGCAGCAGAACCAGGCAAATCAGGATTCTTTGGTCATTCTGCTTCCTGGCCTCTGTCATTATCCCTGCAGTGTAGGATATAGATATCCTTTTCACAGCATGTGAGGGGTGTGGACACAATTCTGCACAACCACACCACTAATTGGTGCTCCACACGGCCCCAAGGTGGGGTTAAAGTGGCGTGAAGGGCTTGATCTGTCCCTCTCCACAATGAACAAACTTCTCCCTTGCACTTTTACTGTATGGGATGTGTGTGAAATGACTGAGATGCATCTATGAGACTCTAACAGCAACACTGGCATGTTTGTGTGTACACAAGAACTCTCAGATTCAATCAAGGGACAGATTTCCATCCTTGCTACCACCAAAATGTTTGCTAAAAAAGAGCAATTTTCCTTTGCCACAGACCAGAGTTGTCCCAGTAGGACGCGATGCCTTTTGTGTGTGCAGCAAAATGGCTTTTTCACCTGGCAAAACCGCTCATTTTGTGTGGGAAAGAATCAAAAGATGTGAGGCAAGAGCCACTTATCCATCCTTTTTTTGCAAAAGCAGTGAGAATAGGGATGCAAATTAGTTCACCGTATAGCTCTAATTAGTACCAGCCGTTTTTTCCATTCAGTTACCTTGAGTTAGAAGTCATGTTATCCTTTGAACGCCTGATGGCTTAATAGCTTAGAATACTCTCTGATAGCTGCCTGATGAGGATGTCATCAAAAGTTAATAGTCTATGTATGATAGTTACTACAGAACACTCACTGATTTTAGTTAGGGTTGTTTTTAGGGTTATTTTCCTTCTTGTATTTCAAAGGGGAGCCCAAAATAAAGTCAATCAGCCTTGAAACACTCACTGTAACATATGCTGAAGGACTTCCGTAAAGATAAATCAGGCAATTCAGTAGGACTGGTAAGAGGCAGGGTTTGGATCCAGTTTTAATTGTGATTTATAATACCTCCAATATTCAGGGATGTTTAGATCTGAGGTTTTGGTTTGTATGTGTAGCGGTGAAAGGAAGAGAAGGGAAGATTGTGGTAGAGTAAGCAGAAAACTATTCAGCATTTCCCTGTTATGTTCATTAGGAAGGCAATGTTAGGCACTGAACTAAGTTATATTTCAGTCAAATCTTCATTTCAATATTTGTAAATAATTAATGTGACATTTTAAATTAACTTGTTTCCAAATGTAGTTATGCTCAATAACTGCTTAAATACAATAATGAATTGCATTACAGAAAAGAGGAACAGCTTAAATGCTGTGTCCTGGTTTGAAATGATTTTTCACTTGCCTTTCAAGGTGAATGTTGGTGTTATTGGGTTAACAACTATGGCTGAGGACTCTCCTCAGAAAGGGGAGTCCTCCACAGCAACCGATACTTCACAGCAGCTGCCAGATTCCTCAGGGAGCAATTCCATGACTGACCAGTAAAGTATAGATTCCCTCTTTGGCACACTTGGATCTAGTGGGCAGGGAAGCACAGAAGGCAGTGGTGCAGGAAGGGGGACATTTCAAATGTCACAGAGCATTTTAACTATAAAAGCACCAGTAGCAATTTTTCCGGACAGAGAAGCAGGCAAGCCACGCAATTTAACTGGGCCTAAATCCTATCTCTTTAGCAAATCACTGGAAAACCTTTCAAGTCTTACTAAAGCACCTCCAGGGGGAAAAAAGGAAAGAAATATTGAATATTAACAATGTAGTCATCCTCCAGGGCCTCTCAGCTTACTTACACAGGGAGTTGCTTGTGCCAGTGACCTCATGCACGTCTGGGAACGAAATCCTATATCGCTCAGCAAAACAATTGTTAAATGTTTAGAATGTCTGAGGAACTTGAAAAAACATCAATTTGTTTTTTAAAAAACCATTCAGACACAAGGAAACTGAAATAGAGAATTAAAAATACTATATTGAACACACGGGGTGACTTTGAGGAGGGAAAGCATCAGTTTACCTGTGGTACCCCTGGATTATGGGGATGTAGAAAATGTTGCAACACAATCATATTAAACTTGCTTGGATTTTGGTTTAGATGGACACTTCTAGTTCGCACCAGGGTTGGCCACCATTCACGAACCTCTTGAGCAAATTTGGACTGATTTATGCTGGTGCACTGAATTTGTGTGCAGTCCAACTGGTTTTAGCATTAGGTCCTGGACAGTTGACTGGAAGGCAGGGGTTAGTGCTTTTGCAGACAAAGTCTTTATCTGATTAAACTGGTACAAGTACTTTAAAAAGCTGGGAACACCTGATTTTGATGGCTATACTTATTTAGATTGATAGGGGTGGGACAGCTGATGCTCTGGGAACTGTGGGGTCATAAAACACAACTTAATAGAGCTGGAAGACTTCAGATTTTCACCACGCTCTGATTGAGTCCACTGAATTTTCCTCCAGTGTATTTATTCAGATACTGGAATCCCAGTATCTCGCACACCACCCTGCTCTTCAGATTTGCTTTCTGACCACCAATCCGCAAACAGAGAACACTCTCAGCATTGCTGCTGAATTAAATTCAACCAGATAGGTCTCCCTGCTGCAAAGCAGTGAGTGGGGAGAACTTTTCTGATGTACTCTCTGACACACTGTCATTCTTTTTTCTTTTAAACTCAGTGATGAGAAATATTACCATAGCCCCTGACTCCCTTTAGCCAACCAAAGCTCCAGCTTTAATCTTAGCATTCCTTTCCAGCTATGGCATGTAAGGGGCTATTGGTTACAACACGCAAGACTATTCTGGGGCTGAGATAGGAGAAATAATTTCTCATTGTCTCTTTTCTTTCCCCCTCCCGCCCTTTCCTTTCTTTTCTTTTCTTTTTTTAAATTTTCTTTGGACTGCCACTCTTGCAAATCAATATTTCTTTTTGAAGGAACCATGTTTGATGACAGTTCTACTTATTTGCTTTGCAATCACAGCAGTAATGCTTTGTAGCTCTGTCAGTATGTAAATTAAACCAAGCAGAGATAGCTTTGTGTTACTTAATGTTCAACTGATAAAAATTAATGTGGTGTGAAATGAGTATTTTATCTAACTGCAGATACAGTGAGGGAGTTAATTAGACTGGCAGAGTGAAATGTTATTAAACATACAGGGTCCTAATCATCAAGAGCTGGGTGAACCTCAAAACTGAGGGTTTGGGTGGGTGGTGTAATGTAAATGGACTGAGGCAGGCTCAGAGCAAACACACTGAGAATGGTGCACTAGTTAAGCAATAAGACATGACAGACTGAGCAGTAGTGCTGATGAATGCATGCTTTGGGTGTATAGTGTAAGGTACAAGGCAAGCCAAGTGCTTCCAGCGTGCTTGGGAAGTGCATTAGTCAGAATTAACACAAAGTCTGCAGTGTCTTATTGTCATTAAACATCACGTCTAAAGTTCAGTATTTGGAAGCAGTTAAATGATCAGTAAGCCAAGTAAAATAAAGCCGCAAAACATTTTGTTCAGAACAGTTATTCTAGTGAAAGTTGTTTAAGACATTTATTTAGTCTTCCTGGCTGGCCTGTCTTGTAGCAATCGTGTAGTATCCTGTATTTTATTCTATAATAACAATAATTTGCTTTGACAGTAGGAACTCAATATTCACCCTCAGTTCTGCTGTGAAGTAAGTGCTCGTACCCTTTTCACATATGGATAAATATATGTACAGATGAAAAGAGGTACCGCAGAATGTTGTTCATGTGAAGAAGGCCTATCTGAAACAGAATCACTCACTAACTCTATTTGGGTGTTGTAGATAAGTGAGAGTTAGAAGACTTTCATCCAGCTTTCTGAAGTCTAATGCCCAAACAAGACACAGCAGGCCCGGTAGGCTTTATGCAGTAAAGTCCAGGGCTTTTTTCATAAACTATGAATAATTACCTAGAATTAATGCATAATTGAAGACTGTAGACTTTGATGTCTGTACTCAGACTTTTACTCTTCAGGTAGATTACTTCACACCCTGCAGGCCCAATCCTGAAAGCTTCAGGTGTCCCCATGGATGTCCCATAAATCATGTTTGAAAGACTGGCTGAACTTGCTACAGGCAGAACAGAAAGTCACTTAGGGAGACGAAATATTTGGGATACCAAAACATTCAGCCACTGATGGTGTGGGTAACTGTGAAATAGGGTGGCAGAACCCCTGAAGATGGTAATTACTTAAGCTACAAAGCTCAGCATGCTGCTGATTTGACATCTGCCATTAATTGCTCTATCCATAGGCGATACACTCACTGCAACTTGCAGGCACAATTCAGAGAACTTAAGTTTCTCGACTCAGGCTGTCTGCGTAAGTGGTCCAGGGACTCTATGTATTACCAAGCAACATCCACATGATGTAAGATCATATAGTGTTCTCCATACAGTACTGTTTTGCTGTTCCTTTCATTCTAAACTGTGTATATGTGCATAAGAGGGAGGGGAGGATTGTCTCAACACTTGCATCCATTGCTTTGGCCTCTTCGTGCTTCAGCAGTTTGCAGATAAAATGCAAATCCCTACTGCATTTACTTATTCATTGATTTAAAATATTTAGTACATTTCCCTGAAATTCCCCACCCTGTTTTCAACAGAGGCTTGATAAAGGAAGCAGAAAGATTGTATTGGTTTCAAAACCTATGCTCTTTTCCCTGAATGTGTCATAATTTGTGTCACAGCAACTATATAGATCCTTTAGAGAGATGCACATTGATGTTTATTTCTCATGTGCATGCAGCTAAAGGCAAACTGTTTACTGAAAATTCTTGGGTCCATGCAGACAAAAAAAAAAAAAAATCCACCACACAAATAGATGTACAAAGGGGACAAAGGTGATGTTAACTAATGCACTAGCCATGCATAAAGTTACCCTGCAGAATGAATGGAATCTGAATGCTGATTCTGTAACATATGTGCTTTGTTGTATGGGCTTCATCCTGTAATGTGCTAAATGCCCTCAGTTCCCATTCACCCCAATGGAAATTGAAGATGCTCAAGCACTTTGTGGGATCACATTCTTTATAAGGTACATTATATTGTATTCTTTATAGTTAATTCCCATGTGTGCTGCACCTTCTATGCAGGGTAAGTTAGAATTTGTGCGTATTGGAAGGAGGTCAGGATTGCTTATATATTTGTCTCTAGATTCTAAACTAATGAGAAATCAAACCTGGATCCCTTGACTCCATCTTCTATTTTGAAACTTTCCTTATTGGGGACTAAATATCAGCCCCCATCAACTGTAGCAAGCTGTATTTTCTCCTTTCCAACACTGCCTATTGCCAGATCCATTGTTTCTTGCATATTTATTCCTTTTCATGATTTGCTTGTTTTGCAACTGAAATGAGTGATGGGTTATTAGGGCCTCAAACTGTCCGGAAGTTCAGTTTGAATAGGCGGCTGAAAATACAGATGATCCTTAATGTAACATGAAAATAGCCTTTGCATGGTATTTTAAATGCTTCTGTTTCCAGTTTTGACCAGACAACACAAACACTTGCAAATCTGGGGAAAATAAATTACCAGAATTTTTTTTAACCTCAGAGTTGAGATTTAATTACTGACTTGGATTAAAAATTTGGACTGGCTTTAATTTTATTTTAAATGGTTAATCTTGTCCCTATGGAAATTTTCATGGATTTGTAGATTAGATCACTCTGAAATAAAATAGAATCATGACACTGGAGGCTTTGACTACCTCCTAATTAGCAGGAAGAACCGATTCTCCTTCAATTACACTACTTAATATTAAAGTTACTTTTTATCTTACTTGATCATCTCACTGTGTTCCAAGTCATTGGTGGATGGAGGACTTTGCCTTTATTCTAAACCGTATACATTCTTGCAGTGTCCAAAACTACAGAAACGAATGTCTGTTGACTTCCAGCAGTGTTCTGCAGAGCCCATTACCCTGATGCTGTTCTCTACAAAATACTAGACTTCACCATCCTGATTATCCAAACAGGGCCATCTGATTGCTACTCAGATACCTTTCTGAGAGAAGAACCTCAAATCTTGTCCCCGACCAACTTCCATGAAATGTGCAAGTGTTCCAAAAGGAAGAAATAAGTATTCAACCAGTTATGGGTGCAAGAAACAGAGCTGTTCAGTGGTGGAATAGAACTGCTAATACTCTTTTTCTTTTCTTTTTCCTTTTCTTTGCTTTGCTTTTCTACGAAATGCAGTGTACAAAGCTGTTAATGGGCAGCCAGACTTTTACAGATGTCAAAATGAATCACACTGCATCCCAGATGAGTAGTGACAGAAATTTGTTACAGTGTAACTGTTGTTCAATGGTGTGAAATAATAAACTGCTTGTTTTAGTCCCATTCTTGGGAGACAGGACACTCATTCTTGGGTGACTATGATCCAAAACTCCACCACTTATGGCAGTTCCAGGGCTTGTCTACACATGGCACTCAGGAAAACTCACCCAAAATAACTAAATGTGTAAATTTTAAAGTGGATTAGTTAACCCATATTAAACTCCTTTGTGGATGCTGTTATTCAGATTAAAGATTAAAGTGACCTTAATTTGGTTTAGTTTAGTTCACTTTGGAAATTGAATTACAGCAACTTAAATTTTAAATAAAATCCTGTTTGGACACTCTTAATGTGGTTTAACCAATGCAGGGGTTCTCAAACTTCATTGCACTGTGACCCCATTCTACATGACCCCAGGAGTGGGGACTGAAGCCTGAGCTCACCCGAGCCCCACAGGCTCAGGTGCGGGGGAGAGGGGATGACAAAGCCCAAGTCCCATCACCCTGTGCAGGTGGGCCAAAAGTGAACCCCACAGCCCCGGCAGAGGGCCTGTAATGTGAGCCCTGCCGCCCAGGGCTATAGCCCTCAGGCAGTGTTGCTTGGGCTTCAGCCCCGGGTCCCAGCAAGTCTATGCCAGCCCTGGCAACACCATTAAAAGGGAGTCACAACTCACTTTGGGGTCCTGACCCACAGTTTGAGAACCGCTGAACTAATTCATTTTATACATTAATTTGAATTAATTTTCCTGAGTCTCTGTGGAGACAAGCCCTTAGCAGAGAGGTCGGAGATTAAACTACAAAAAATGGTTGTGGGCTAAAGGATCCATAGGGCACAGTGGATTCAGTCTCATTTATGCTGAAGTCAGTGGAGTTAGGCTCATTTACACTAGCTCAGGATTATAAAGTCTACATTAGTGGGTATCTCAGGGCAAAGCTTGCTTGGTCTGAATCTTCACAAGAGAGATGTCAGTGATGTTTTATTTCTTACCCCTCTTGAAATCACTGGTGAACTGTTGCAAGAAGCTACTAGTGTAACAGAAATCTTCAGAGCCTTCGTTCAATTTATTTCACTCCCCTGTGTCACAGACCCCGAGTGACAATTGCTCTATACCATTCTGGTAGGGTTGCCAACTTTCTAATCGCATACAAAACTGAACACCCTAGCCCTGCCCCTTCCCTGAGGCTTCACCTCTGCCCTGAGGCCCTACCCCCACTCACTACATTCCCCCTCCCTCAGTGGCTCGCTCTCCCCCACCCTCACTCACTTTCACTGGGCTGGGGCATGGGGTTGAGGTGCGGGCGGTGAGGGCTCTAACTGGGGGTGTGGGCTATGGGGTGGGGCCAGAAACGAGGGGTTCGGCGTGCAGGAGGGAGCTCCAGGCTGGGTCAGGGAGCTGGAGTGCAGGAGGGGGTGACGGCTCTGGCCAGGCGGGTGCTCTGGGATGGTATTGAGGATGAGGGGTTTAGGGTGCAAGATGGGGCTCCAGGCTGGGGTTGAGGAGTTCCGAGTGCAGGAGGGGGCTGTAGGTTGAGGCAGAGGGTTGGGGTCCAGGAGGGGATATGGACTCTGCACTGGGGGTGTGGGCTCTGGGGTGGGGCTGGAGAGGAGCGGTTAGGGATACAGGAGGGGGCTTCTGGTTTGGGGGGTGCTCAGGGCTGGGGCAGGGGGTTGGGCTCAGAGTTAGGGTGCGGCTTACCTCTGGTGGTTCCTGGTCAGTGGTGTAGCAGGGCTAAGGCAGGCTCCCTGCCTGTCCTTGCACTGCACTGCATTGTGCTCCAGAAGCGGTCAGCAGGTCCAGTGCCTAAGTGGGGGGACCAGGAAGCTCCGTGTGCTGCTCTCCCCCGCAGGCACCGATTCCCCCCCCCCTGCCCCCAGCTCCCATTAGCTGGGAACCGGCCAAGGGGAGTACAGAGCCAGTGCTTGGAGTGGTGGCAGTGCGCGGAGCCCTGTGGTTCCACCGCCTTGGAGCCGGACCTGCTGGCCGTTTCCGGGGTGCAGCATGGTGCCAGGACAGGTAAGGACTAGCCTACCTTAGCACTGCAGCACTGCTGACTGGATTTTTAATGGCCTGGTCAGCGGTGCAGATGGGAGCTGCCAGGGTCCCTTTTTGACCATGTGCTCCGATCGACAACTGGACCCCTGGCAACCCTATGTTCAGGGCTTTCTTCAGTAAGTTAGGTGTCTGATTTGGGCTGGGCACAACAATATTTCAGTTTGCGCACTCCTAATCATCATATTCAGTTGAGTGACTGCAGAGAATTGTGCTCTATTGTACATTTGTAGAGTATGGCCTACTGTAGGCAAGTAGCTGAGAACTTGTTTCACAAGGTTTCTAACAGATTCAAAAAGGGTTGCTCTGCAGGATTGAAAATGAGAAACAAACCTTTACAAAATCACAATTGATGAGAAACCTTCTTTTTTAGCATTACGTTAATAATGCCTTTGAAACATAGGTTCCTGCGCCTTCATTTTTCCTTTGTGTGCTCTCCTTCCCTGTATGGGGAGGCATTCAGCTCAGTTGGTTATACAGCTGTGACTTGACACTGCAGCCAACTTACCAGTAGCATCAGAGTTCAGCTTATTGAACTGTAGCAAAGTGTGAATTCTCCTCAGCACACTTGCAGTGGTGCTAACTGCTTGAAGAAGCACAGCTAGAGGATAAATAGATGGCTTAGTGTTACAGAGCAGCTACATTTAATGCTCTAAGCTGTCGGTTACTGACTTCATGCCGTTTGGAGTATTGGTAAACATGCTGAGCAGAGTACAGCATCTGATCAGTAAAATGAATGGCCCTGCTTTGCCAGACTGCATTTAGCCCTTGCCACTATAACTTGGGGTTACTGTACTCAGTATTCATCTCATGGAAGCAGCAGACTCTCTTCTAACAATAAATAGTCAACAGTATGTGGCCACATAGTGACTAAATTGCAGTGTGGGTTTTTTTCAAAGCCCTAAACCTTAAACTCCAAAGTTGTTCAGTTCAGCCTCATTCAACCTCATTGTTTTGAGCAGAAAATGGAGTTGAGCAGGCAGGACTGTGGCACAGAGATGAACAGTCTGGATTTAAATGGCATTTTAATAACCATGCACTTTTATTGGCTAATATGGTATTTGATATTAACTAATACGATTAATCTTTATATTGTTTCTAAAAGAAACGTCGTTGTAACTAAGACATAGATGCATTTTTTTCTTTAAGAAAAATCTGAGATCCAGCAAATAAAGATGTTAACAATTTTACTTAAAGGAAAATTTATCCTGAAGATAGCAGTATTTTCCTCATCTTACTTGTGACATCTTCTTGGAGGCAGTGGCAAGTATCCTTCTGAAGCAGAGGACTTACAAGCCTGGAGATCTGGTTCTAGTCCTGTTTCGCTCACAGATGTTCTTGGGTGGGGCACTTAACTTCTCTGTACCTTGCTTTGTCTATGTGTAACATTATGGCACAATTATATTTTCCTGTTTCACATTTCTAGTCACGTGAGGTTTCTTAAAACACCACCATTTTAATATACATAACTTAAATATTAGGCCTAAACTACAGGACGATGCCAGTCTAAATAGAAAATATTTCAGTTAACAGGAAAAACAAGATGTTTTAATGCATATAGGTGAAGGATAAATGGATGAGTGTGTCCATGTGCCATGTTGGAAAGTTCTTTTTTTTCCAGTAGGAAGCTTACGCTCAGGGACTTGAATTAATTCATATGGGCTTAAAAGCCAAGTTATAGCATGGTACTAGGCAACTGTAACAGATGAAATCAAACCCAGAAAGAAAATAATAAACATCTAATAGAGTCCAAATGAAAGACTTTGCTCATTTTAAAGAAAAAGAAGTTCAGATATTTGGTAATCCAGCCACAGAAGTTGGAGTCATGACTCAGACTCACAGCAATACCAAAATTAATATGTGACAGTTTTACTTCTGTGTAAGAGATGGGATTCACTCAAGCATTTAACAATTACATATAGAAATACCACTATTATGTTACTGCCTTTTTTGTCTGTTTTATGTTCACAATTTTCTGTAAAGTGAGTTAAATATCAGGAAAATTCAGAGATGAAATCTGGTCATCTTGAATGTGTCCTGCATCTCTGCTGTCTTGCACCTTATGATAATTCTTTATCCCAGCACAAAGTGAATGTGTAATGCTAGCCACCTGATAGCATTTACTATTCATTTTACTCAGGTAGAAATTACTATACATGGTGCCAAGCAGTGGAAAAATCAGACCATGTGAGTTTTGTATTTGAAAGTGGCTGAGATTGTTTGGGTGTGAGTTCTAATCCTAACAAGTGCTGGGTGGTCTGAAGGGACCTGATCCTGTGAACAGCTGAGCATCTTCAACTCCTAAAAATTTCCCTGTGGGTTTAGGAACACCCGGGACACACTCAGACCTTGCAGGATAAGTAGGGCCCTACCAAATTCACAGTCCATTTTGGTCAATTTCACGGTCATAGAATTTTAAAAATAATGAATGTAATGATTTTGGCTATTTAAATCTGAAATTTTATAGTGTTGTAATTCTAGAGGTCATAACCCAAAAATAAGTTGGGGGACAGAGAGTTATTGTAGGGGGGATTGCAGTACTGCTATCCTTACTTCTGCATTGCTGCTGGCGGTGGCTGCCTTCAGGGCTGGGCAGCTGGAGAGCGGCTGCAGCTGGCCAGGAGCCCAGCTCTGAAGGTAGGGTGACCAGATGAGATGAAGAAAATATCAGGATAAATTGCGTCCCGATCAAAGATTGGTCGGGACGTGGGACAACCACCCAAATATCAGGATGTCACCCTATCTGAAGGCAGAGCCACCCCCAGCAGCAATCAGAAATAAGGGTGGCATGGTACTGCCACCCTTACCTGTGTGCTGTTGCTGGCGGGGCGCTGCCTTCAGAACTGGTGCCTGGTCAACAGTCGCCACTCTCCAGCCACCCAGCTCTGAAGGCAGCACAGAAATAAGGGTGGCAATACCGCAGCCCCCTAAAATAACCTTGTGCCCCCTGCAACTCCTTTTGGGGTTAGGACCCCAATTTGAGAAACACTGGTCTCCCCAGGAAATCTGTACAGTGTAGGGCAAAAGCACACAAGACCAGATTTCACGGGGGGGAGACCAGATTTCACGGTCCGTGACATTTTTTTCATGGTCGTGAATTTGGTAGGGCGTTAAGGATAAGGTACAAACTTATATATGATTCAATCTGGAAAAAGCTCCAAATATTTGGATATTGACCCAGAGGATTTGGACCTGCAAAGCTGAGCTGTAAATCTCACAAGAATAGGCTTTTTCAGAAAATTTTCAGTGCCTTCTGCTCCTGGTCATACTAGAAGTGTTGTGGAACAAAGATCCGCTTGGTGAGGTTCTGTTGTGCTTCTTACTTCCCACCTGGATTCAGGCAAAAATGATGCATTTTCAACAACATAATTTTTTTTTACCCTCAAATAAAGGTACTCCTCAGGGTTGGTTAAAATTTTTAGTGACTGTGAATATGCAACCTTTTTACCGTCGGAGGGTGTTTGCTTGGGCACTCTTAGGTATACACTGCTGCACCCAGGGGACCATGCACGTGTCTAGAAGCATGATGGGGATGTGTATATCATATAGCAGGGGTGGCCAAATTTACTGACCCTCCGAGCTGCATACAACAGGCTTCAGAAGTTTGAAAGATGGAGCAAACATGTGGGAGCTCAGGGCTTCAGCCCCACGGGAGGCACCTGATGTGGCTCAGGATTGCAGCCCCGCTTCTGCTGAAGCCCAAGGCTCCAGCAGGTGCACCCTGCTGGGCAGAAACCCCGAGACATCCCTTTCCACTGGGCAGAAGTCTCGACTCCACCACCCCACTGCAAGGCAGAGGTCCTGCCCTCCCCTCCCCTCTCCCCCCCACTCCCACTTTGGTAGGTGGAGAATGGGGGTGGGCTCTGCGAGCTGCACGTTAACAGTAAAAGAGCCACATGTGACTCGCAAGCCACATTTTGTCAACCTCTGTCATATAGCATTAAACACTAGGAATTTGAGAGTAGAAGGATTTCCTTATCCAGGAAATAGACTACCTTGTCCAGACTCCCCTACTCTGATCTCTGAAGTGGAAGGAAAGATGTCTACCATTGAGTCCAGTTCTCTGCCACGTGCCCAAGTGGAGGATGGGACCCATAACATGTGCAGAAGTGAGGTTAATTCAATGCACAGGAACAGAATAGGCATTCTCTTCTTTAGGGCAGTGATGAGTGGCACCATGTTCTTTAGGAAAGCATGCTGTCATTTGAAGGGCAGCGAGGGCTCTATTTCTTAAGATGTTTTTGTAAGAAATCTTGTGCAGCTTTACCCAAAGTGACTACCAGCTTCATCCTTCTAAGCAGCTTGTGGATTAGTGGTATCAGCCAAGAGGTATTATACTGAAAGGTTACCTAATTTGTTGGCCTTTTAATCTTTCTCTTTTTCTCTAAATTGCACTTACTGGTGCCCACTATCGACTCCTCTTGCCTTCTGTGGTTGATTGCAGCAGCTTGTGGTAAGCAAGGAGATTTACCACTCCTGTCTCAGCAGAGCTAAGCTAGTGTAACACGCCAGATCCTCTTGAGACAAGAAATGTGTCTGATAGGTTTTAGCATCTGTGTCCCATCAGGTGAGCTTCTGATCCCCTTTGCCATTTCTTCTTTTAAACGAATGCACTGCAAGCTGTGAAACTGCTAATGTCCTAAGATATTACATATGTTGAATGCTCTGACAGGGCCAAGGTAAAATCAGTAGTCTGTTGCAGTGCAATGGACAAGATGACATCCAAGTTTGCAAAGGTGTAGACTACAGACTCCAAGGCATGGCGCAAAGATGCACCCCTACACTCCAACAGGGGAAAGCAATACTGTGTAGCTTTGGAAAGTCCTACCCTCTTCCACCTGATTCTGCCTCCACAAAATCCCAGGGGAGACAAAACATGGAGATGGTTCTGATAGTCTGCTGTGAATTTTATGGGGCAGAAGTTTGTGTCTAAAGCATTACACTTAATATGATTTTAATTTCCATCTCTGCTAATTTATCCTGATGTCACTCATAGTACAATGGAAAAATGCAGGCCTTTGTCTGCCACCAGGTATCTGCATAAACTGCATTACAAAGTTAGATTCAACTCTGCTAAATTAGAGACCTGTCCTACATTTCTTGCTCAGGCAGTGTTGCCAGCAAAGTCCAAAGGAAATTTTACCTGAATAAAGGCTGCAAGATCGAGCCCATAGTGAGTGATAAAAGAAAAGTCGATGAAGAGACACTTCTGTGTGGTTAGGGAAGTGTAGGTTTTCTGTGTGAATTTGGAAAACAACACTTCCTTGGGGAAAGTTCCATGTATAATAGCATAATCCTCTTTGTTACAGAAACTTAATCACACACCGAAATTAACAAACTTGTGTTAGCTAAGATATAAAACAGATCAAAAATCCTTGAAAAATATAGGTCTGCTCTTATTAACTGTATTGATCTCTGGATTACCCTTGTTCCCACAACATTCAATTCTTGATAATTGTTTCTTATTGAAGGAACAAATGCTGGTGATATCCATCAATACAGCTTTGCCGCATGGTATGTTTGTGTTGGACTTCTCTTGCTTGAGGCTATACTTGAGTTTTAAGTCAATAGTCTACACAACAGAATCTTGTATTGACTATTGGATTAAACTCAAGTCAATTTATTTTTCTGGGCTCCATATTCAAGGATGTATGAGAGTAATGCAACACTCCAGGTGTGCTTTTGTTTGGCTGCATTAATCCATTTGTACTGTTGTGATACTTTTTAAGCCATTCTAATAAAATATGTGCATTACTGGTAGAGATTATTGGTATATTTATATGTCCTGTTGTGCACATGAGATTGCAATTTGATTCCTGCTACTCCAAAATGCTGTAGAGAAGCCACTGGTAGAGGTAAGTCTCTGGATTTTGATGCAGCTAGCTAGTTTCACTACTCTCCCTTTCCCTTGTCTGCTCTGCAGGCTGAAGATGTTTAAAAGAAAAGTGTGCACACCAAGGTTGTTTTACCCTAGGAGACAGGCTAGCAAGGCCACAGATTAGCAATAAACGAACCTCTGTATATTGGATTTCTTTTGGCTCAGATATGGATTTTAAAAAAATCTGAAATTTCTAACCCTCTATTTTCTGCTCATGAGAATGGATGCGAATTCTGTTGCTGCCTGGATTGGAAATACTGCAAGAATAGCTCTCTTGTATGTTCAAGTTGCATGAAAATGTAATAAATTCAATAAAATAAATGAACAGACCAAAACCCTGACCTTGAAATGAGCTCCATGCAGGAGTTTACTTCAGTGGGCTCAGCATGGGTCCATCTGCCTGAAGTCAATTGCAGGATGGGGACCAAACTTAACCTTATTATTTTGAACTTTCCAAAAGGTTCCTGGTCAGGTTCAATCTTCTTTTTAGCCAAACTGGCTTACTTCATATCGAGCGCATATATATCCAGGATACAGTAACTTCCCCAATCCACATTCTGAGGCAAAAGAATCTCACAGAATCAAGGGAGCAAGACTTAGTCACAAAATCAAATTTGGGCTTTTTATGTTTAATTGTTGCCATAATAAGCAAGCTTTGAAAGTCTAGGGAGTACCACTGAATGCATTGAAGTATGACAGTTCTTCTGTGTCAGTAGTTTCAAGCCTAAAGGAGATGACATCCCATGAGCACATTCAGCTATTTGTGTTTATTAAATTAAAGCCTACATGAGTTTGAAACAGCATACTGTTCATTAATTGCTTTCCTCTTGGGAATATTTTCACTCTGATCCATTGGTCCATTCCTCTGTTGACATAAGTGTTAGGGGGGTTTGTTTTTTCCTCTACAAATTGGAAGATCAGCAGAGAATGATTTTACGTTGGTTATATTTTTCCAATTCTTCCTAATGTCACACCCGAACAAGTTTTATATATTTGTAGAGCTAAATAAAATAATAATCAACATGTAATGACATGGTCTGGAAAAAAAACTAATCTGGTCTCAGGTTCTTCCACTACAATTTGGAATATCTTATTGGACATGGAGAGGTTGGAGAGTTTTCTGTTATCATCAATGAGCAATTTTCTCTCACAGCTGAGATGACGATGATAACCATCATCATCATAATTACTTGGTTTTTTTTGCAGTAGCAGCCAAAGTCTCCCTATCAGAATCAGCGCCTCATTGTGCTAGGCTATGTACAAAGACATATGAAGATAAGAGCCATGCCTCAAAGATTATACACTCTAAGAAGCTAAATGTCAGACAGAGAGAGAGAATACAGTCAAATTAATTTTTTTCATAATATGCAATTTTCTTCCTCTGACAGTAATAAATATTTCAATGAGTGCAAACTATCTCCATGTGCTCCTCAAGCTGGCTGATTTTTACAAGCATCATGGCTGAGGTGCATCTTGAGGGTAAGGTAATGGCCTTTGGAATCAGTTTATGGAGGGTATTGGATAAAGGAGGAAAGGAGGAAGCACCCTGATGTTTATGTGAATAGCTTCAAACAGACAGTGAGACATGATAGTGGACATGAGACTGAGGAAACTTGTTTGGCAAGGAAAATGGCAGAGGTGAAGGAGGAGAGAACATATTTGTAGTAGAGGATGTCAACATTATTGCCCAACATTCTCCAGAGGTATTCAGAGGCCAGGGAGAAAAAGCATAGGAAGTAGATTTTGGGGTAGAGTAAGGATTGGAGTTGGAGGGGCAGACTTGTGGTGGGAGAGAGTCAAGAAATGAGTAAGCAGAGGGGAGTGAAGTGGCCTCAGAGGGACAGAGGCTATAGTTTCAACCAGGAAAATTGGTTGAAACTATAATAAAGAACAGAATTATCAGACACAAACATGAACATGGGGGAGAGTCAAAATTGCTTTTGTAAAGGGAATTCATGCCTCACTAATATATTAGAATTCTTTGAGGGTGTCAACAAGCATGTGGAAAAGAGTGATCCAATGAATATAGTATACTTGGATTTTCAGAAAGCCTTTGATAAGGTTCCTCATCGAAGGCTCTTAAGCAAAGTAAGCAGTCATGGGATAAGTGGGAATAAGGATGCGTTATTTACTCCTTTATATAACACAGGAACCAGTGGTCACCTAATGGAATTAATAGGCACCAGGTTTAAAATTAACATAATGGAGGACTTCTTCACACAGCACACAGCCAACCTGTGGAACTCATTGCCAGAGGATGTTGTGAAGTCCAAAAGTATAACTTGGTTCAGAAAAGAATTAGATAAATTCATGGAGGATAGGTCCATCAATGTCTATTAGACAAAATGGTAAGGGGGACAACCCCATGCTCTGGGTGTCCCTAAACCTCTGAATGCCAGAAGCTGGGACTGGACAAGTGGTGATAAATAGCTCTTTTCTGAAGCATCTAGCACCAGCCACTTTGGAAGACAAGATACCAGGCTAGATGGACCATTGGTCTGACCCAGTGTGTCCATTCTTATGTTCTTAGAGGGGTCATGGACATCAATTGTTTTAGGTCATGGAAGTGTCAACTGCAGCTGGTCCATATTGAAAATGTGAGATGGAGAATGTGGAAACTGAGTGCTCAAAAAGTGATCAATGTATACTGAAGGTGATGTCCAGTGAGTGACTATTTTGTTGTGTGGAAGCATTGATTCAATGTTCAAGCTCCAAGAAGGATGTGAGCCGCTAATTGATTGGATGTAGAAATTGAAGTTGCTGAGAATAAGCATCAGTGGGATTGTAATGAGAATAAGAGCCAGGAGTGAGTCAGAAAGGAAGGAGGAGCCAACGGGTAGAAAACTAAGCCACATAAAAAGAGAGAAGAGAAGTCAGGTGATAGCTGACTTAGTTTAATCAGATTAAACAGGACTTCCTGACTGTGGTTAGTACTGGGGGAGCTCCTGGGTGTTCAAGTAAACTGGAAAAACACTGAAAGCCCATCAACGTGAGTAAATGTTTCTGTTACAATGGAACTAGAAAATCTATAAAGGAGTGGAAAAAATTAGAAAAAAATGGTGACTAGTAGCATGAGAATTTTGAGTCTTAATGTGACATATATCAAAAGACGTCAGTGCACTCAAGTAAAGAAATATCCATTTAAACTGAAGTGTGCATTAAGAAGAGTCCAAGTATAGGATAGGCTCTAGTACTCATAAACAAGAAAATGCATAAACCTGTTGATCTGATTTCACTTGAGCTGCTACCAAAAA
This sequence comes from Gopherus evgoodei, assembly GCF_007399415.2. Classification (NCBI taxonomy): domain Eukaryota; kingdom Metazoa; phylum Chordata; order Testudines; family Testudinidae; genus Gopherus; species Gopherus evgoodei. The sequence goes on along the minus strand of NC_044331.1, from coordinate 32,692,392 downwards.
CTCAAACTGAACTAACTCAAAACTTTTTTGAGGCATGATTAAGTTGGTTTAATTTTTGCTGCCATTGCACTTCATGATTTTTATCTGGAGCAGAACTGAAAATACAGAGATAGTTTAAGACCCAGAAATCCAAAAAAGAATCTACTGGTGAAAGCAGTTCAAAGAAGCATTGACATTTTGGGATGCTCCGAATCCAAGCTGAACCTCCAACAGTACTGCCGACCCCAAACATTCAAAAGTTAATAGCTAGAACGGGGTAGACAACCTATGGCATGCCTGCCGAAGGCAGCACGCAAGCTGATTTTCAGTGGCACTCACACGTCCCAGGTCCTGGCCACCACCAGGTCTGCATTTTAATTTAATTTTAAATGAAGCTTCTTAAATGTTTTTTAAATCTTTGTTTACTTTATGTACAACAATAGTTTAGTTATATATTATAGACTTAGAGAGAGAGACCTTCTAAAAACGTTAAAATGTATTACTGGCATGCGAAACCTTAAATTAGAGTGAATAAATGAAGACTCGGCATACCACTTCTGAAAAGTTGCCAACCCCTGAGCTAGAATCTCTAAAATTCATTCACATTGATTTTCACTAGTTTTCTGGGCTTTTTTCACCTTTTAGGGGGGAGTCACACATCCCCTCAACTTTTCCAGCATTGTATTCTGTGTTTGCATGGCACCTAGCACAGAGGGGCCTGGTCCATGACTGGGGCTTCTTAGTGATATGGTAATACCATTCAATTCAGCCTTAAATATACACAGACAAATGGAAGCCCTCCGGGTCAACCACTGAAGAGTATTCTTTCCACTCACACTCTCTTATCCCGGGGATATAAGAATCTATCATTCTAGCCCTCTGTATTCTCCTCCCTAGTTAGGCAGATAGGCAGCTACCCCACTCCCATTGTCCCTGCTTACTTTCTCATAGTCTGGCCCCTTACATTCACTTGTCCCCCATGTTTCTCACCCTTTTCCTTGTCCTCCAATCCATCACATTCTCCCTCTCTGCCTTACCACAGTCAGCTTCCTGCTGCCCCATTCCCCTGCAGCCTCCTCAGTATGCCCCCTGCTCCCCACATTACTCTAACTTAGCTTCTTGCCCTGTTTCCCAACATTATTCCTTGAACATTCCCTGCCCCCCCCCCCCCCGTTTCATTCTTGTCACTTCAACATTATCCTTTCCCCTGCCTGGCTGTTAAATGGCCACCAACTTCCTTCAGGGCAACCTGGCTTCAGCGCCACTGGATCCTCACTTTCATCTATGAATTTTAAAGGGACATGCTATCAGTTTTTCTGAAGAGAGCCTGTGGTTTTAGTCCTGTTAAAAGCAGTGTGAGACAGTGGCCATTTTGGATAAGAGCAAAACCTTGTAAGCTGAAGGTAGAATTTAAATTCATGAGGACCATTAAAAAAAATCAACTATGAGATTTGCAACAAAATTGTAAGAGTTGGCGATACTGTTTATATCTAATTATATATAATTAGATATAATTAGTGTGGCAGAGCTCTGACCTTGCTCCCGTGGGTCCTGCGCTTCTAGGCGGTTTATGCTAGCCTCAGTGGCTCACTGTGACCCTCCACGTAGCCCTTCTCTCTCTAGGGCCAGGGTAACAGTCTACTGAGCCCTTTTCATCATAGGCTTGCAAGGAGGTTGGTGAGAGAACTCCCACAGTCTCTGTTCAGCCTCCTGTCCTGACAGGGGCCTGACTTCCCCTCCAAGGAGATGTTCTTGTAGTGGTGGGTTGGGGGGAACCTGGGCCCGCCCTCTACTCCAGGTTCTGGCCCAGGGACCCTAATGGTAGCAGTTGTTGGCAGCCAACCTTTCACTGCCAGAGCTGCTGAATTTCCCTGGGCCACTTCCCCACAGCTCTCCTGCTTCTCCCTTCTTCACTCTTACCTTAGAGCTCCTTTAACAATGGTCTGAGGGCGTCTTCAGTAACGCTGGTCTACAATTTTTGAGAAGTCATCTGCTTCAGAGATAAAATGTGATATTTATTATGTATTTTGATGTGCTGAATTCAAATATGACAATTAAAACAACTGATTGGCTACTGTTCCTAAGATATTTAAGTTTTTGCATTTTATGTCTATGTATATTGTGTAGATAGTAGAGTTTTAATCATAAATTGTAAACCTAGGTCTTTTCATGTGTTTATGGTTGCTTTACATGATAAAATTTCACCTGTCCTGTTTATGTAACACTTTAAAAATCAGCAAAAGGGTTATATAAATAAAATTTATTATGAAACAAAAGGCAAAAAACTATTATGTACATAGCTTAGTCCTATTCAGCGTCTACTCGGCGCTTCCTGGCTTGTCTCTTGTATTCATTAAATGGAGCATCTCTTGTCACTGTCCAGCAATAGTCTGCAAGCATTGATGGGCTCCATTTGCCATGATAGCCTGCCAGGAGATTCCACTGCTGTAGTCTGGAGCCCAACAGCTCTGCCTTACTCTTGGGTAGTTCCAAATCCCTGACGGGTCATTCAGTTCACCTTGTGTTATGAGGTGTGGTTCAGAGGAGGAGGATGGGAGAAAATGTGGGTCCTCTGACATTGATGGTTCAGGACCAGAAGTTTCATCCTCTTCCTCTTCCTCGTCTGACTCAAGTGAGAATGATTCTAGTGCATCAGGAACCGGCAGTCCTTCTCCATGGGGTACTGGGCGTATAGCTGATGGAATGTTTGGATAATGCACAGTCCACTTTTTCTTCTTTGACACACCTTTCCCAACTGGAGGCACCATGCAGAAGTAACAATTGCTGGTATGATCTGTTGGCTCTCTCTAAATCATTGGCACTGCAAAAGGCAGAGATTTCCTTTTCCTGTTCAACCACTAGCGAAGATTTGTTGCACAAGTGTTGCAGCATATGTGTGGGGCCCACCTCTTGTCCTGATCTCCAATTTTGCAGCCAAAATAAAGGTGATAGGCTTTCTTAACCATAGTGGTTAGACTGCGCTTTTGTGATGCAAAAGTCACTTCACTACAAACAGCAGAAGTTATCTGCACTGTTCACACAAGTACGAGGCATCTCTGCTCACTTTGGCTAAACAGAAATGTGTCCCTTTGCAAAATCAAACACTGACAAATAAGAGAGCACGACACTGTATGATTTCTAGAGCTGATATAGGACAATTTGTTCATCAGAGTGATGTAAGCTTCATTGTGATTGCATCATCCATGACTTCTAGGAATAACATGATGCAATTCATATCATGTATGACGTAATACCAGCTTCAGATTGCATCATTCATTGTTTTGCCTAAAAAGCAAGTACTGTCCAAACCCAGTCATAGATTTATTCATAGATCCAGTCAAAGATGTATTTTAGTCGTTTCTGGTTTAAATTGAGATCTCTTCCCTTTATAACTCACTTATCCTCCGCCATTCCCAAGTCAAGGGTCATAGACAGTGACCCAATAGCATATCTTGAAAACTAGAGCCAATCAACAATTTTAAGCATCATTTTCGTTCTCAGTGACCCAGAATTAGTAAAGTTGGACTACATTTATTTCAGAAGCATTTTGGCTGTAGAGCAGTGTAATCAGTCCTTCAGCCACACTTCCTCGCCTCTGGCTCCCTGGTTCCTCTCTGTCTGACTGAAGTGAGCCCTTTTTATAGTATCAACAGGGCCTTAATTAGAGTCAGGTGGTCACATTAACTGAATGGCCTCACCTGACTCTTTGCAGGTTAATTAGAGTCAGGTGTTCTCATTAGCCTGGAGCAGCCCCTGCTCTGGTCAGTCAGGGAACAGAAAACTGTTAACCCAGCGGCCAATATATCTGCCTTCTGCTATTCTGCTGTACTCAACTGGCCTGGGTCTATCACATTAGTTATATAATTAGTTATATATAATTAGTTAATATAGCTGAGATCCAAAGACTTAAAAAGGCAACTATTATATACACAGTAACCAACTACACTTCTTAATGTGCTAGTGTAAACTGTAGTTAACACACAATCACAGTACATGTTAAGTAATGTCTAACTGGAGCCACTGCCATGCATACCTTGTGATACAAATTCTTCTGCTCAATCTATACATGTCCATGAGCAGGTGGAAGATTGGTAATGCAGTATATCAGGAATACATATTTTTATGAGTCGGTAAAGAAAATAAATTAAGATTCTACAAATTGTGTTAAAGGTTTCAAGACGCTTTGCGCTGGAGCGTTTGCCCTGACACATACCCTTTGCACCACTCAGACAGCGTAGAGGGGCAATACCACTGCTACAGCTGGGCAACTGAGGATTCTCCCAGTATGGGGGAATTCCTGGTGGCATAGAGCCAGCACAGGCCCCCGTTGTAGGGAGCATACCCATTGCTAGCTATTCTCTGGCAATCCCCAGCTTGTGTGGCCCTCATGGTGACTGTTACCAGTCCTAAGTTAAATCACACATATGGATCCTCTAACTTGCATCAGAGGGCAACCTGTGATGGAAAGTGGAAAAAGAGGTGTAATAGCACCATAACTTCCCCAGTTCAAGTCCTGCCAGATCCAAGAACTGAAAGTCTTTCTTTTGAGGATTTGCTTTTGCAGATTGTGCATAAAGGTGAGAATCAGGCGCCTCCAAACTGAAGGAGTGTTATGTCACGTCAATAAGAAAGTGAGTTCTAAGGTAAACCCTAGCCAATACCTGTTTAAAGCCTTACATGAGGCTTTAGTTAGTGAGTTACTGGTCTTTGAATGATGGAGCCTTATCTGTTCTCTACTCCTTGAGAACTTTCTAGCAGATCCTATGAGAGGTAACAAGCTTCATGTCACAAGATTCAGTGCCTGTGTATTTAAAAAGATGTACTCCTTCAATATGTTGCGGACATGGCCCAGGGTTTACCCCTGTTGGAAGGACACTTAGTGATATATTGAACAAATAAGCTTTCCATCACTATGGCAGGTGCAAATAACTGTTCAGGGTTCAATCTGTAGAGCAAGACTGTTGAATTTCTTGAACCTCACCCAACTAATAGCAACCAGACAGGCAGTAACAGCTAACTGGTAATCCCCAGACAGTCTCGCTAAGTGATTATCCCTTAAGTTTGGAACATATTTGTTATGGAGATGCTGACTCACTTTAAGGGCACCTGCAACACTGATTTGTCATCGAGAAACCTCTCAGGCTCTGCTGAAAAGAATCTGGGAGCCAGAAAACCCAGCCTGTTTCCTCTTTTAAAGTAATACGGTCTCCTGCTTTGTAACATATCCTTTTGTCTTTTGAGGAAGGATGGCAGGCAGCTCCCTTGACTATATCTCCTTAGCTTGAGAAGGTAAGATTGGCTTGCCTGTATACCTAGGTTAGTTCTGAAAATTATACATTTTATATCACTTTCTAGTCTTGCTGTGGGTTAAGCCCTATAGCTACTCAGGTTTTTCTGTTGTTAATTGTTACTAAACTTTAAAATGGTTGTTTCTTTAATGCTCAATTTGCATGAAGCAATTTACAGTTAATAGTAACAATGCCTTATGTGCTATTTTTCTAAGATACTGAATTAACGTGTTTGCCTCGGATTTTAATTTTTTGCAATCTATGTACATACAATAAAAAAATAAAAGGTATGTTCTCTAGTCAAGCTTGCTATTGTGTGTTCTCATTTGGGGCAAAATTAAGCACAAAGTTGTCATAAAAATTGGAAATTTGGAAAAGTCCAACCCAGAAAGTTAAGATCTGGGAAAAAATGTGACTACCCTGATCTCCAGGGTTCGTTCAGCCATTAAGGGCCTGTTGCAAAAATGAGGTCCGGTTTGAATTGTGGACTTCCCCTAAAATTCAGAGGAATTTGGATCTAGGGGTTTAGATTTGGGTTGTTTCTAATACATAGATCTGAAACCCTTGGTGCAGAATTGTCTCCTGGTGAGGTTTCTAGAAGGATGCTCATCACTGTAGTAGCTAACTGTGTAACTTACCCTATAGAAGACGGTTGCTTGAGAGAGAAAGGAACCCAACCAAGCAATCTAGTATTATACGGCAATGTAGGAATTAACAGTACAGGTGGGAGGGAGGCACACAACGGTCTCTATTTTTATTTATTGTTATTACTGTAGCACCTAGGCACCTCAAGGGATAAATACAGCTTTTGAAAGACTTTTGCAGTCTGGTGCCCTGAATTTACAGAACCTTCTGATGTAGGTCAGCTGCGTATGGGGTCTCAGGAATGAGTGGCCAAGTTAAAATAGGAAAAAAGAATATTTGACATGAATACATTGATGCCTCCACCCCTAGTCGCTGGTAGCATGGGGTATGTCAATAAAGCAGCTAGCAAAGATTCCCATCCAAGGTAGACAGATTCGTGCAAGGGGGGTTTCAAACTGGCATGCTAAAATTAGCAGTGTGAACGTTCCTGCTCAGGCTCTTAAGCATAAGGGTTTTGGTGGGCTTGAGAGCCTGAACCTGCAGCCTAAGCTGCAATGTCCACACTGCTAATTTTAGCAGGGCTCAGGCTAGCGCGAGTCTGTCTCCCTAGGCTGGGAGGCTCGCTGCCATCTGCGGTGTAGACATACCCAAAGACTTACAGAATTAATAACAAACAATGTGGTAAAAAATAAGTTCATCTGAAAGTGTGTGTGTGAGAGAGATAGCTAAGAGTGTTCTTACCCCAATGCCAGTAGTAAACTACGCTTCTATCCAATCAAAATAGGAAAAGAAAATTGGTGCTATGTCAGCATCTTGTCTGCAAATAAAACTCAAAATAGATTATAGCACATGCTAGGAATACAAACAAAGGTTAGAAATAATGCTTCAGCTGTGAATTCTTCAGGCTATGGAAATAATAGAGCATAATTTAGTAGGAGAACTAGGGAATCAGCACACACAGGGAAAAAAATGAAAGGAGCAAGAAAAATGCAGGAAAATGGAAATGAGAATGGGGGAAATTTGACGAGTAGTGTTTGTGGTAAATTAATGTACTTACTGTATGGAAGGACCAGAAGAGAGCTAAAGAAGAGTTGGGAACAGTCCTAGAATAAACAAGGCCGTGATTGATTTTGTAAAATGCTCAAACTGAAAGACCTGAAGAGGTTACCAAATGAACAGCAAAATCAGATTGCTAAGTATATTTGTTATGATTGAACCCAATGCAATGTAAGCAAGTGCCCATTCCTACTGTCAGTGCTCTTGGAGCAAAATTAGAACTGCAAGATCTCATGAAATCAAGCTCACGTTTTGTTACTTATGAAATACTGTTCTCAGTCTTAGCCCATTATTTACACTAGCAAATGCAGAATTTTTATTTAACTTCTTTTTTTTTTTGAGCTTGTTTAATATATGAGGGATGCTCACTTCAGCATGGATCTGCTCACTGTTGACAGCGGTTAGTGGTGAAGCAGCGCAGGACTGATGTGCTCCTGCTCTCTATAAGTATTCGTTGTCCAAGGCAAGCTTCCCTTTCTGGATGCTTGATGAGGGTGTAGCATACTGCTGCAGACGCACCTGTTGGTGCTGCAGCGGGAATGGGTACAGCACATCGTTAAACACTCTGTGGTTGGTACCTGTGCACCTTCTCCACACACCAGCGCCTCCCATCTGTCCCCTGAGGACTCAGGTCAGCAAGGTTCTTAAGCACATACTTAACTAAATGCACAGGAGTAATCCAGCTGAAACCAATGGAACTGTACTCATGCTTCTAGTTAGGCGTGTGTCAAAATACTTACTTTACTGGGGCCTGAAGGATGAAGCCGAAGACGTTAAATGGAATAATGCCAGCTTAAACTTATGCTCCAATGCATCTGTTAGTCTATAAGGTGCCACAGGACTCTCTGTTGCTTTTTACATGGTCTAAGACATAAAACATATGTCTAGGTACTTCAGTGACCTTCATCACCTGAGCACATGTAATCATCATCAAACTAAGCCCAGATTTTCCTGCCTCTCTGTCCTCATTAAGAGCAGTGTGGTTTTATTTAAAAATAATAGAACCATGAACTTTATTTGTCTCCTTCATTAATCAGAGCTAAGGATGGACTAACCAGTGAGAAGTGTCAAAGAACAGGCATTGTATCCAAAGACCTCCCCTTCCTTTTCCATCCTTTCCTCCCACTAAATAGAATTGATAGCAGGGGAACCTCTAGCACTTCAGTTCTAGTACAACACAGGGAAGGAATGATAGGGAAGATGACAAATTGAAAGAGAGGTGTAAATTTTGCCTTCAGATGCTGTTTTCTCTCAGCAGCCATTGTGTTAAGAGTCTGAAAGTTAGAATCAGTAAGACACCTGACAGGAACGGGGACATTCTGAACTAGGGTTCCATGTGTGAAGAGCAGAGTCTTGCAATGCATTAAACAATGAGTTGCAATAAAAAGTCTAGATATCACAAAGGCAGGGGATTAATGTACACATATCCACACAGGAAACTCTGATGCTTTCAAATGCTTCCTCGTCATCTGAAAATCAGTCAGCAGGCAGCGCCTACATATTTCACAACAGTCTACGTATCTGGGCATTTCAGTATGACAGTAGGAAGCCCTTTGAAATGATAGAGAGACATTATAGTGTAGCTTGCACTCAAAGTTTTAGTATCCAGGGGTTTTTTTTTTGTTTTGTTTTGTTTTGCTTTATAAACTGTGCTGATCAAGCCAAAGATAGCTAATTCTGGAACAATTTATTAAGTTAAATGTCACAGATGAGTAAACAATGTAGCTAAGATCCCCACTGCAGTCCATATGCTAATAATTCTCCCTAGCAACAGTTATGTACTAGGGAGCCATAAGAAGTGATTTCTTCACAGATAACAATTACTAGCTGTATCCATTGTATACACTCATTTGCCCTGTATATTTGCTACCCAGATTATTTCACAATCTTTCAAGGGGGCTTTGTTGATGATTGTTCTGCTAAAGTGTTTTGGGTTTTTTTGGAGGGTGAGGTGGGTGGGGGATGGGAGAGGTGTTAAACTATGGAAACTTAAGCTGGCTTCTACCACTCATGGGAGAAATTCTGACCTGAATTACCACTGGGTTTAATTTTGTGTTCGGTGTTTAGTGCACAATATGAGAAATGGAAAATGCTGTCCCAGCCGCATAAGCTAAAATAAACGTTAAGCAAAATATCAGTCGGAAAATAGTTGGGCTTGTAGCAAAGTTATATCTAGCAGTAGTTCAAATACTGGATGAAGTCAGGTGTGTAAATGTGTCTGCTGATCTGCTAATTCCATTTTGTGCCCACAAACGCAATGACTGCCCATCTTTGAGGTGCATTGGCATAACTGCATTGAGAACTTGCATAACGGCTGCCCAGGCTAGTCTGTGACGCTTATTGCTTGTATGCTAATAGTCCTTTATGCTTTTAGTCCCTATCTCTTCTGAGTGTGAAATTTACTCAGATATAATGTAAAAAGAAAACGGAACACCCACGAATTTAAATGAGTCTCCTCTCATAAGTAAGGAAAACATGTTTTGGCCCTTAAATGAGAATTGGTATTGATCCTAGTCTGTGCAAGTAATGTGATTAGGTGACAATTCTAGTACATTGCTGGAAAACCTCTAGATGCATGTGGTACTAGGTGTCTCCCTTGATCTTCATTCCTGGGGACTTTGATCCTGTGGTCTATCACCTTCTCTTAGTGCATGTGCATATTGCCCACTAACATCCAGGGCATGACCAGGGCTGGATTTCCAATTAGGCACAGTATGCTCATGGCATTCTAGGGGCTCCTTGCCTCTCTAAAACTGTATGCAAGAGAAAGGTCAGCTGTAGCGGGGAGGAGCGGGGGGAGGGAGGAATGCTGAAGATGCTGTGCCTAGGGGTGCATAAGGTGTAATCTGGCCCTGGGCATGACACACTATCTTAGTCTTTTGGCTTTTTTAAATCTTTGTGGAAGGTGCTATGTCATTGGACACAAAATAAAATGGGTCACCCTTGTTTTAATAGCATTGCTGTCAATTAAGCGTAAAATAAAAAGAAGGGGTTGTAACGAAAGGTAATGCTAGCAAATGTAATGGGGATGGAAGTTGAGATGCAGTAGTTTATGGCAGGTAAAAAGCTATATCAGAGCCTTGTAGAGTGAGTGCAGTATCAGTAAATAAATTTTAGTAATTCAAGGGAAGTCTTGTAAAAATATTTTTCAAATAAAAGCTTTGTGAGTTTGATTCCTTTTAGCCTGTGAAGTATGGTCTCTAATTAGATTTCTATTCTTGCTATACATTTCTGAGTCTAGCTGACCCTTTCAGCCTGGGGAGCAAAATTATTTCCAGGCTCTTTAGTTCCAGAGAAATGTTACATTTGTTGCCACATAACTTTCATAAACAAGGAAGAAAGTTTAAATGATCCAGAGACCTGCTTAACCCTCTGCACTAGGCACAGGCTTTTTTATTGCTAGCTTGCCTGTGGAGTTCTTTCTGGCCCTGCATATCTGGTTGGGGTTCTTTTGGCGTATACACTCTCTCTGAGGTGGATTCCATACTTGCTCACAGGGATCCTCTGTACTTGCATCTATCGTATGCATTCCTTAATTTCTTTGGGAAATTCTCTATTCTCTCACCTTATTAATGTTAAAGCAAAAAAAGAGAATTTCTTTATTTATTGCTAAAGGCAGTAGAAAAGTGAACTTCTTGGTGGTGTAGCATGCCTTCCCCAGCGAGAAAAAGCTAAATGAGTTCTGAAGTGCTTTCACTTATTGGAAGTGTAATGAGAGACACCAGCTACCCCTTATTAATAACATGCCTGTCACGCTGGGACTAGCAGACAAAGCCTGCTGGTTGTGTAGCAGCACCACTGCCAGTAGGTAGGCAGCAGAAAATTAAAAAGCTCAAGAGCTGGGAAAACACAGGTAGGAAATTGGGATTCTGAGGTGAAAGGATGTGAAGCCATTCGACTAGATGAGAAGGAGAGACTGGGACTCTGGTTGAAAAGGAAGGTCCAATGCTAACTAATGAAGGAGGGGGTAGTAGCAGCATTTGGGGCATGGGCTAGTTGTTCCAGGTGCTGTTTCACTTCAATAGCCTGTTCATAGCCCATTATTAAGACTGGGACTTTTCAGCTTGGAAAAGAGACGACTAAAGGAGGATGTGATAGAGGTCTATAAAATCATGACTGGTGTGGAAAAAGTAAATAAGGAAGTGTTATTTACTCCTCATAACACAAGTACTAGGGGCCACCAAATGAAATTAATGGGCAGCAGGTTTATAACAAACAAAAGGAAGTATTTTTTCACACAACGTGCAGTCAACCTGTGGAACTCCTTGGCCTTGTGAAGGCCAAGACTATAACAGGGGTCAAAAAAGAGCTAGATAAATTCATGAAGGATAGATCCATCAATGTTTATTAGCCAGAATGGGCAGGGAGGGTATCCGTAGCCTCTGTTTGCCAGAAGCTGGGAATGGGTGACAGGGGATGGATCACTTGATGATTACCTGTTCTGTTCATTCCCTCTGGGGCACTGGCATTGGCCACTATCAGAAGACAGTATACTGGGCTAGATGGACCTTTGGTCTGATCCAGTATGGCCGTTTTTATGTTCTTATATGTTCTTATTTATGTGCTCCTTGTTGTTCTCACATATTTAATGAAACTGGAATGGTTCTGGGTTCCTTGACACCCCACCTCCAGGGGGTTATCATTTGCCTGACACTGTGTGCTTAAACTGATACATCTAAGGCAGGGTCCAGTGTAGGCAGCTTATTCCTCCACTTCTCCCTTCCCACCCTATGCAAGCAGCAGAGTGGCATCTCTTCACAGTAAGTGATGTAAATATTTTATCAGGTTATTAACTAGTCAAGTATACTAAGTCCCAAGGGAGTTTGGTCAGTGGGTTAGGGGTATGCCTAGTGTCCCACCAGTTAGGGACCAAACATAGAGGGCAAGATACTGGGAGAGGGGTAGTAGCATACTCTCAGTGCAAATTTGAATGGTCTTTATTGAAACATGCTGCTGGCATCCACTAGCAGAATGTCCCAAATGTTGGTCTCATGGCTGCCTACCCAGAGCTCCCACCCTCTACACGGGAAAAGTTAGAATCAGTCTGCTAGTATTTGCTTAGGGGAGTTACATTTTGAAAGGAAAACACACCTTGATTTCATTTACAAATCTAGGCAGCACCATAGAAAAACATCTTATTTTTGTTTCTCCCTGTCCCATACATAACATTTTCTTTAATCTTCAAACCCTGATCTTGAAATCCTTCTGCCTCCCACTTTCACTGCCCCATGTGCAATTACTTTGAAGACTGCTATGGTGTTTATTGGGTAGAGGGTTTGATGAGGTATGTAGATTTTTTGCACTATTGTTCAAAGACTTGGGACAGGAAATTCGATGGTCAAAATCATTTGCAGTCTGGAACTAGCTGCTTTAGCCATTGCGGATGTAGATTTTCTGTTGTTTGTTGCTGTTACCAATTGTATGACTCTGCCTCTGAAGGTTAAGAGACTTGCAGCACAAGAAGCAGAGAACAACTACTTAAAATATCTGAGCATACAATTAGGCATAGCTCTGTCCTTCAAGAATCAGGTAGCAGCAGCTCTAATTGGCAAAACTGCATCTTGAATGTCCTTTTCTAAACTCATTAATGGTGAGCGAAGAAACAGCAGCAGTTTACAACACACCAATATTGTCCCTCTTGGAGACATAATCTTGGGTCAGCTGTTAGAGAAATTGCAGAGACTACAGAATAAAGCAAGGTGTATTATTATAAACAGCAAAAGCTTCAGATGAAATATCATTCATTAGGTTCATTTGGCTCCCACTGTCTGAGGAAATAAATAAATAAACTCAACCTTGCAGTGGCAATATGTGTATGCACATTAAGGGACCACTGCTGCACTATGCAAGCAAACACCCATTGAAGGCGCGGGGAGACTGGTCTGAGGTGCATGTACAGTATCAAGCCCTGTGACCCAGCAAGTTGTTGAGCAATTACTTTAAAACTAGTTTAAAATGACACTCTCTTGCTTTCTCTCTCTTTTTAAAGTATTATTACAAAATATCACTATGCAGATTAGGATGCAGTAAAATATTGTAGGACTGTCTTTCTGAATGGTTTTGGGATCATTTTTTTGCTTTAGTGCCCAATTCGTCATTCCAGTTGTAATCAGTGGGAGTATACAGAATTCAGAACTGAGTTCCTGATTTCAGGTTTGTAAAATCTCTGCCTCTTTTAGTCCTGTGCTGTAACAATGCTCGTTTTTGTGTGAGCTGGGATCTGCAGTATGATATCACTGTCATGCTACTGTGCTCCATGAAATGCCTTCAAATGCTGACAAGACATTTGTGCAACACGTTCTCTGAGGATATCAGAGTACTTTACAAACATAAATTGGACCATGCATCACAGCATCTTCAGCTGTGGCATGAAAAGTATTATCACCACTCTTATACACGTAGGGAATCTGAGGCCCAAATACAAGTGACTTTGTCACAGCAATTCAAGACAGAAGTAGGGACAGAACTCAACAGTTCTGACTCCTTCATCTTATTCAGAAAGGAAAGAAATGCATTGTGGACATGTTTGCAATAGTTGCTACTAAGCCTTTGAAGCAGGGGAAGGCAACCTATGGCACGTGTGCCAAAGATGGCATGTGAGCTGATTTTCAGGGGCACTCAAACTGCCTGGGTCCTGGCCACTGGTCCGGGGGGCTCTGCATTTTAATTTAATTTTAAATGAAGCTTCTTAAACATTTTAAAAACCTTATTTACTGTATATACAACAATAGTTTAGTTATATATTATAGACTTATAGAACGAGATCTTCTAAAAACATTAAAATGTATTACTGGCACACGAAACCTTAAATTAGAGTGAATAAATGAAGATTTGGCACACCACTTCTGCAAGGTTGCCAACCCCTGCTTTGAAGGTTAAATGCAAATCAAAGGAGTATGGAAGGAGTTAAAGCTATGTGTGCAACCCTAATGAAAATACTGTGCCAAGATACCTTGTGGAAAACTGTGGCATTTCAATTCTGCCCATCCATGCATACAATGCTGCAAGCATTTCCCAAGATAATCTATTTTTCCCCTTAAAGGATGGAAGCACAATTTTGGCTAATCCTCAATTATGCAAAACAGTGGGAATGTTGATAAGGGGTGGGAGAAATGATAGTAGATTGGGCCAGAAGATCTTTACCTATCCCTAATTCATCCCCATAGGGATTATGCCAATGTTCTTCAATCCATAGGCTAGCAAAACAGCTAACCAGGCAAAAATGGTCTCTTTGTCTTGTTTCCTGTCGTTTGTGTTTCTAAGGCTATTTACCAACAGATTGTCTTGCAGGCGTTTGCATCACACAGACACACAAAAATAAATCAAAAAAGCTCTTTAAGATTGAAGGGGCACCAGTGAATAAAGGTGATCACAGTATAGGCAGCTGTAGTCTGCTACCCAAGTATTGCCAAACCCAAGGTTTAAAAAATCATAAATGCCAGGCTCCCTCCCACCTAAAAAAAAAAAATTGTGAGAGTGTAAAAGAAAAAAATGGGTCTTTTTATTTGCCATTTGGTGTTTTGACCTCTACATTTCCTGGTTTTCATCTTTTAAAGATGTCCTGGAGCTTTCACTTTAGTACAGTTAAAGTCTCCTGGTCAGTTACATGCCACGTCCCCATGCATACATCCCAAGTGCCCCATTCTTTAAAGGGGCAGCAAACTAAATAAATTGAGTTGCAGACAGACAACTTGCCATCCATAGTACCATATGGATGTCACTTTTCTAGGGATACGCTAAAATGGTTTAACTGAGAGCAGTGACAGCCCGTGGAATAGTCTGATTAAGCATAATGAGGCTTTTTTTGCTTAGGACCTAAAGGTGCATACTAAATGCAGTCTCCAGTCTGAAAGACCAATATTTAATGCTCTTAAAAACAGAGCTTGCTCATTAAATACTTGTGGGAATAGCAGCTGCTATTGATTCCGGGTTTTGTTTTTGTTTCCGTTTAGCACTGTATTAATTGGTACAGTGGTAGCTCCAGCATTGACCTTTGACTCACTTTAACTCAAGGGGGCTCTAGTGATAATGTTAATGAGCCTGAAGATGAAAAGACTGCACTATAATCTCTTCTTCAAGTTTAAGTAGTAAAATACTGCAGTCTGTAAGATTAGCACAGACATGTGGCAAGAATCTTACACACTTTGCAGGCAAAGTTGGAGGATTCTGGAAGATTGGCAGGCCAAACAGTTGTATATGAAGGAATTTGTAAAGTCTAGGCCAAGATTTTCTAAAAGATTTAGTAATTTGGGATGTCTCAGTGATGCGATGTCTAAGCAATGACACCTTGAAGAGGACTGATTTACAGACTGGTGATAGGGTGACCAGATGTCCCGATTTTATAGGGACAGTCCCAATATTTGGGGCTTTGTCTTATATAGGTGCCTATTAGCCCCCCACTCCGTCCTGATTTTTCATACTTACTATCTGGTCACCTTAACTGGTGAGCACCTTCCCTTATGAAAATCAGACCACTATACGTTGGCTCTAGTTGGGAATCCAGAAATTTAAGCACTGAAAGAATCACTAGTCACTTTTGAAAATCTTGGCCATAGGCCATTCTATGTAGCGCCTTGGTATGAAAGATGTGAACACTGACAGCTGCTAGAACCAGGAGCCTATGGAATTTATAAGTTGCAGGGGAGACCTTAGCACAGAACCAGAATAAAGGAATGTTAAATTATGCTAGGGCAATTAACAGTCTAAGATCCCCAAACCAAATATTTTAATTTACTCTATTGCTAAACCCTCCTCCCAAGCCCCAAACCTCCACCCCCACCAAAAGAAAATTATAGGGAAAAACTAGTATTAATAAAATATTAAAAGTTAAAATATCAAGCATTCAAAATTGAGGAAATCTCCAATGATAATGTCACAATATTAATGTAAATCATGTAACCTATTATTTTTCTTCCTAAATATAAAACTTAATCTACTGTTGTTTGTTATTAATGTATAGAATGAAGTATGTGGTATGTGCAATATTGTAGGAATAACCTTAACATTCATGTCCAGGATTTTCAGTGCTTGATATTTCATCCTGCACATAGCATTTTTGCAATATCTCTTTGTGTATGTATCCGCAATACCTATGATAAAGGTGGCCACAGATTAGACTATTGTAGTCCTGTGTCATGAAAGACAAACACATTTTATGATTGTAGGATGACATCAGCAGAGTAACATGTTTCTTCTTATTTGTAAAGTCTGCTTCATACCACCAAATTGTCTTAGTTGTGTAGAAATTACAAGTGTGGTAAAAGGCAACACACACAACAAATTACAATTTATCTGATGTGAATACACATGCGTTTCATCACAGGATTGTGACGATTATGCAGAAGAAAAACAAACCAGTAGAACAGGAAAAGTAGGTTTGTAGCCTATACTTTTAGCCTGAGTTCAGTACATTATGGTTGGGTTCTTTTATAATACTTCAGGGGGGGAAAACATCAGAACAGTATACGTTTTGGATGATCTTCACGATCCTTTGACAAGATTCTTGTATAGAGAGTTGCTATCAGGCATTTTGATTTGCTTTTTGTGTGTCTGTGGGTGGGGGGCAGGAGAAGTGGGTGTTAGGTCCATTGATGGGTGTTGGATCTATTGACATGCGTTGACTCAACACAATGGACCAAATACAGTCCTACATTAATCAGGTGCAATGCCAGTTGACTTCCAAACTCCTTTGTATAATGGGAGTTGAATTCACTGGAGGTTGCACCACTTAAGCCAGGGCTGAATTTGACTCCAAAGAGTGAAAGCTAATGTAATATATGAAAATGCATCCAAATTGTTTATAGGGCATGTTACATAGGGGGAAAAAGTATTTGATCTGTCATGTTATAATTTGAGTCTACCAAATCCTAAATACCTAGATTTCTTTTTTGAATGACACGTGTTTCAGAGTCCTCCCAAACACACACAGTATCATTCTTTCTGTGCAATCCACAGCAGTAGCATCCAAACACACACTACTCCCAGCATTGTGCTGAGCTCAGCTGATGAAGCTGACAGGGCACAAAGAATGCTGTTTTGGCATGTCGAGGTGCTATAAAGCTGAAGTTGTTAAATTAATAGTGTTATATAAATTCCAGATCCATTCAAAAACTTGGGGGGAGGGAGGAGGAACCATTGTTTGCAGGTAGAGAAGGACCAATGGGTAATGAAAGGAGTAATTACAAATTTCAAAATGAGTTGGCCCAAATTTAACACTATCCAAACAGTGCCTGCAAGTTTCCTTTTAAGAAGCATCTCTCTGTTTTCCAACCAAATAGTCAATATTTAGTCACTTCCCTTGGTATACAAACATTCAGCAATGATCGCAAACCAACCAGCTCACTGCAGCCAGCTGATCAGTTTAATACATAGGGACAATTTGTTGCTTTCACAATCTGTTAAATGACAAAAATACCAATATAAACAAGATGATTATAGGTTTCATGTTTTGATACATACCAAATGGTGTCCTGAGTTCTCAAGAAGTTATTTGACTGTTCTCCTGTGAGGTTATCCCTTCTGAGAATCCTCATGTGTGAAGTTGAGTTTACAAGCACGTGTACAAAAAATCAAAAATCTGAAGTTATTTAACATACTGATTGGGAATTAAAATATACCACGCATGCACCCAGCCCTACACAAGATGTTCTTTACACCAGTGTTTGAAGGGTGCCCATCCCATCTTTCTTAAAAAGAGTGAAAACCATTACGTGAGTCTTTATGGCAGCGCTGCTGAGAGGAAAATTTGAGGCCTCCTCTACTTAAAAATAAAACTAAAACCTCAGATGATGTCTGTGCTCCAAGTCCTTGCCTCACTCAGCACCGCAGGAAAAAGGAACTCTGTTCCACTGAAAGACTTTGTACCATTTGTTTCGCTCTGCCATCACCTCGGCAGTTTCAGATGGAAATGTGTGTTTCGGAGGCTGATTCATCCTGGTGGCTTTTAATAGAACCTGGTACAAACTCTTTTCTTTATTTGCTGTCTCTCACTTTAGTTTACAAGGTCAGGTCTGATGTTTTGGTTGTTTTCCCAGCAGTGCTCTACTGACCCACTTTGCCGTAATCCCTTGATGTCACTAAAATAAACTGGGGAGGGTGATATTTGAGAACTCAAACAATTTCCTCTGCTGTTGTGCTGTGCTGCAAATTAATTTAATGCTGTTATGTAAGCATAATCATCCACTCTAATCACATCACAGGGTTGGGAGCCGACAGAAATAACAGAAAGGAACATTCTGGAGAGCAAAAGGTGGCCACTAAAATAGATTGTTCAGTTAGGAACTCGGCTGAAGCACTTCTGGGGCCCAATCCTGCTGACACTTGCTCCTGCAGATAGTCCTTACTCACAGCCAATGTGGCAATTTGAGTAATAGTTCGCAAGCTTGAGCTTACTGGGGATGAACAGTTCTATCCATGTTATTTTCTTCTCCATCAATCTGCATTTTGGGCCAGATCCTGCAAGATACTGAACACTCATGTCCCGACTAAAATCAGTGGGATCCTGGGGGCTCAGTACATTGCAGAATCCTGCCCTTTATGTGTTTATCTGCATCTGTGAAAATCCAGTGCAAGATGCAAAGCTAACTCTCCAACTCCACTGTGTTTCTGGTTGTGCAGTCTCTGGGCAGCAAATAAACAAATGTGTAAGAGGGAGAAAATACACAAAGGGGCCTTTGTTGTTTCCTACTCCAATTCCTTTTGGATTTGTGCTGTTGCCAGGGACTCATTAAGAGATTTCTCTGTAATTCTTTCCCCACCCTTACCCCTCTTTATCTAGTATCTTGGCAATAGTATTGAAATTAATCCTCAAGTATCAGATCCAGGAAGAAAGATCACTGGGCACAATCAGCATTTTTTTCCTGCTCATAAGTATAATGTAAGAAATGCTACCCCCCATTGGCAGATTTCTCTTTCTCCAATGCTCCTCACCCCAAATTAGTGCCCTCCTCATGCGGTCTCTAGCAGAAGCATGTGATGTAGAGATGGTCAGGCTGCACCGAGGGGAACAGCACTACTCAAGGCTGGACCAGCATTTTTTGTACATCCTCAAAATAGGAGAGTTTTTGGTGCACAAAAAAATGCAGCGATGGTCCCTCTCTTTAGTCCCAGCCCTACCTCATCCTTTTGAAAATTTGTAGCAAAATTGGAGATGCACAGGAATTTGGGGACATGGCCTGGCAGAGGTATTGGAAAGCAGCGATGATGCGTGGTCTGCTCCTTTAGCATAACCTGCCTGGCAAACTAAACAGAGAAAACAGTTAATCTGAAGGTTTGATTGGAAACGTTCTGTACTGTCAGTGCTGACACACAACCTCTTTGTCCTCATTCCCAGCGTAGATCTGCACAGCAGCATACACGTGTTCTTCCTCTTTTTGCTCAACATTATTACACCTCATCCTAAAAAATACCCTACAGTGAAAAGCAATGCACTGCATGGGCCATCTGAGTGCAGGTGAGAGACATAACAAGACCAGTATTTCACCGGAACCTTCTGCGACACAGTAGATTTGTTCCTCAAAGGATCCTCCCAAAGAGCAAATTGCTGTTGCTATTCTACCTGCTCTTGCCCCATTCAGTCATATCCCCACAATAGCACCACAGTTCCTCAGAGCTTGCGACTACTTGTAAGCATGCAGCCTAATTTGTGAAAGTAAAACTAAAAAGGGACTTTCTGTTGCCTCACTCAGCAAGACCCCATAATACAGGATGAATCTTGCTGGAGAACGCAGAAAATGGTTGAAATCCAGCTAAATAATCCTCCACAAGAATTTGCAATGGAGGAAGTGGGGAGATATTGCAGATAAGCAGAAAGTACAGAGTTAAGAAATAAGACATATTCCACAAAAGTTGTCACAGAATCAAGACACAAAAACAAGAGTGTTAGCAAAACAAAGAAAATGTCACGTGGCATCAGACTCTATGAGCTTGTGAGAGAGACCTGGCTTACTTCTGAGAAAATGTCCCCCGCAGCATCAATGTGTTGCTGCTATTGACCTTTATATTACCAGCTTAGTTATCTTAAAAGTTCCAAGGTGAAAAAAGTGACAAATAAATACCTGGGAATTTCACAAACAGGACAAGGGGAGGATTCAGTGATATTCAGGGGAGAGAGAAACTATGTCAAATCAGGACAACTTGGCACCTCGCGGATGGAAATGCATGTATGTGCTGAACAGCAATTGCCATTCCCAAGGCCCTGTAATGTTGTAATCAATTTCCTCTGTGCCAACACTTTTCCATGTACAGAGCAACTCATTACAGTTAAGCTTGCAAACTGAACTGTGTGTGCAGCACAACAGAGCCTTTGTTATGGCCTCAGCAGAGCTATATATTCATTGTGACTGGCCTCCAGGATGCTTCCTCAGTTGATGTTCTTCTGTTGCCTCTGAAAAAATGTTGACGGTCCAAAACTCAGCGCAACATAGTTACGTTTTTAAAAAGAATGGAGCAGCAGCTAATACCACTCAGCACTGTGAATACTGAAATTGAAATTGCAACATGACTCTCTATACCGATGGCATTGATTGTGTCTGAGTTAAAAATGAGGTGGTTAGTTACCTGGATGATGAAAAGAGGCTGGTCTACAACTGGGGATTGAAAGAGGAAGCCACTGAGATCCAGCCAGAGAGCTGCATTATGCCTAGAGCTGAACACATCATTGAACTAACTACTTGTGGGTAACTCTTGCTGTATTTTTAAGCATTGTGTAAAGAATGCAGTGGTAGGTGCTTTTATAAATCCTTCTAGTCTGTGAGAAGAGATCCAAGTGTTGCAGGAGCTGGGAGATCGAACATGTCTCCTACATAGCACTGCCACGGGAACAGTGTCCAGCAGGAGCATTCCATTAGAGTCCCATCTAGCTGGAATGGAGGAGTAGTCCACCAGAAATGACCCCCCTCCCCCCGAGATACACCAGAATCTTTGCAGCTCCTGAAGAATAGAGCGGGCTGCTGTGGTCTCCCCTGGAATCGCTCCGCATGATCAGCACCACCCTATGTGGTACCTTGGAGGTGGGAATATTTTTATTACTAATATGTATCCCTGGGGAGTCAGGGTCAGAGACAAGAACAGAACCTAGGAGATGCTACCCCCAACCCTGCTCTCCGAGCACTAGGCATGCTGCTACCATGGTGAGATTCTTGCAAATGAAGACTAGAGTGTTGCCTATTTGAAATGTTTTAAATTTTAACAAGGGCTCGATGTTATATGGATGATGATTAAATCATTTATGACTTTTCTGGGAAATATATATCAATTATAAAATGAAAGGAAAAGCACTAGAACAAAAGCCTATTTCTGTTGTTGCTCCAGAAAGTGACTGCTGAGGCCTGGCTACCTAGATGTGTTTAAAAAAGAAAAAGAATGAAAGAGATGCCTCTTACATTAGTATTCTGTTACTGAAAGAAATAGGTAGCTGCTGCTGCTTAGCACAATGTCCCTTTGCTGGTATCCTGCTACCAGCAATACATTTACTGTACTTTAGAATGAGGAGTAATTTTAGAATGAATATCCTCACCATAGGTTTACAATGAGCAAAATACCACTTACGATGTAAATGGCGGTGCCTCTAAGGAGATGAAGCATTGTGGAACTAAAGCCATTAAACATAAGTTTTCATATGATGAATTTGAATGCATGGTAGTTATTGTTATTGTACTGGGTATATAGGGTCCGATTGTGTCTGGTCCTTCTATGGGTGCCTGGGGAATGGGTTTAAGGAACCACTTCTGCTCCCCATGTAAGGGCCTTTCGTAATGGTCTCCCTCTATCTGGGAAGTGCAGGGATTGCTCCCTCAGTGCATCCAAGGAACCACATTCCCCAAAGGGTCTGAGGAGGAGGTGGGCCATGGCCCTTTCTATGTAACAACCCGCAGAGGCCAGGCACATGGAAGCAGATGCACCATGCTGATGATTGGCCATGTGACCCTTACTATGGCAGGTTAGGGTGCCCTTGCTGTGTTCCAGCCTCCTAGGAAGCAAGCATCTTTTGAGAAATGCTGTGTTGTATAAAATGCCCCTCAGGATATGCTGTTGCGATAGCTGCCCTCTTGACCAACACACTGGCTATTGAACTGGGGACCTCTAGAGCTAAAAGCATGAGTTCCTACAGCTTGAGCTCAACACTGGTAGCTGGGAGCTGTAACAATTCATATCCTCTGTAGCGTAGCACAAAGGGGCTTGTAACACATGCTCACCAGTGACTTACACCTGCAAGAGGCTATTATGGATCAGCTGATAGGTAACGTAAAAAGGCTAATTTATCTGTGTACAGCTAATATTCTTATGTTCATATTTTATTTCTACGTCTGCTGCTTGTAGCTGTAGAAGGAAATGCTTCCCAGCTTTTCCAGCCTTGTTCACCATGCTTGCCACTCGTTAACTCAACCTTGTGCTCCATTATCCCTCTCTGCATCATCAAATCGTCCCCCAACACAATTGCCACTAATTAGTGTCTTTGTTCAGTCTTTACAGTTTGCCCATGAATTGTGGGCCCAATCCTGCTTCCATGGAAGTAAATTGAGATTTTAATCACGGATTTCATCAGGAGCAAGATCAGGCTCTATATGAGCCAGGAATACAGAACTCTCCTCTCAGACCTAGAGGTGATGCCACCAGATGAGGATCAAGGCACATGGGATCAAAGACTTCAGTGTCTGGGTCTGCCAGTTGGACACCTCCCACCAGAATTACAGTCACTTAAAGTACTTATAAGAGAAATAAAAAACCCCTGCATTAGTGCATATCATTCATCATTGCCATATTTGCTGGCAGCCTGCAGTTTACCAGCTGTGCTGTGATGACTGAGTTTTATTTATGGCAATTATTCAAAGTTGGTTTTAGGGGGATGTGCATGAAAAATCAGCAAAGAGATATGGAATATATTTTTAAGTGTGATTTAAAAAAAAACAACCTATGTCATACATAGGGGATACATTAGAATTATTTTTTGAAGTTTGAGATATTTTCAGGAAGAGACTTTAAACTGAAGTTACACATTTTTCTCATACTATTCATTCTTCCTGGCTGAATATCGATGGTACACAGGAAATGAGTGGCTTTAAACTGCTCAGAAGAGGAGATGCCAAACCATGGAGTTGTTTAAATGTGGCAGAACACTTCTAAATCAACAGCAGGCAACTCTTGCAAGTGGAAAAAGTGCAGCAGGTTAACTGTGATTTATTCAGAACAACTAATGCACTTCGCAGAAAGCAGACACAGTTGTTGCTACAATATTGGGGAAAATTGGCTGAAAAATTAATACTTGCATAGCCATTAGACGGAGAACAGTTATAGAATCTCAATGGACAGTTATTAACAATAGCTAGCATTTATTTGGTTATGTCTTGTAATGAGATCTCCACTCACTTAGAGACTGAGGTACTGTTAAGAAACATGAAAACCCTTTTTTGCCACCACCAGCTATTCTCAGCTTTTCCTGCACTGAGGACCATGAAAGCAGAAACCTTCCCTCTGCCTGATGCATCAGGGAGCTAGGGCAGGTTTTCAGTTTCAGTCATTAACACAGCAGGAGAGAGGAAACAATTGGAAGCAACATATATTTCCAGTGTGATCGAAGAGAGCTGAGCAGGTCACAATAGGGGCAGAGACTTGCTCATAATTTCCCCAGGTGATTTTGAACACACTTTGCACCTGGCCACATCTGCAAACAACTTTACTCCCAATAGGTTTAGGTGGGAACTGTTTTTGATCAGTGCTCCACAAAAGTTTTCAAACATGGGTGTCTGTGGTAGGTAAGCCCAGTGGGAAGCACTTTTCTATCAGGACTATGACTATGCTGGAATTTTCATGTCTGATCATCCTGTGGGTTGAGTTAAATGGGAGTTCTCCATGTGGTACTGACAGAAGGAGCAGGCCTCAGAAAAGCAAATTCCCCAGAGGCAAGGTAAAATCCCGAGGCTGTCTGGGAACAACGTATTGTCTTCATGTACCAACGGCCAAATGCAAGCACCATTAAAGTCAGTGGAGTTGCCCAGGTAATTGAAGGCAAAGTCTGGGCATAGACTATTAAAGCAATTTTAAGTCATACTGGCTGGTTCTGAAAAATAAAAATTCCAGTGACTTTGCTTGCCAGCTCTCTGTTTCAGGTTATTCTAGTTTTCCTTGTTGGGATTGGAGGTGGACCAAACTGAGCAAAAGAAAAATGGAAACACATATAATAAGAGTTGAGTGCTTCCTCTCTGCATGAGTTTTCAGGAGCCAACTGTATATTACAGTGATGAGCTTGTTTGCTTCTTTAGTGGATAAACTGGGCGATGTAATACCCCCAAGTAGCATGACTGAAGGATTATCAATGTACTTGCCTTTGATCTGGCCTAGGTCAGTAGTGACCAAAAAATCATTATTGTCTGATGGTTGCTTAGTTCCCATAATGAAATGAATTGGCAATAAAAAGCAAATACATACTGGGAACTTTAAGAGTGAGCTGACCTGCAAAACACCTGCATTGCAGCCTTGTGTGTAAGGACATTTTTGCAAGAAGCCGAGCACAGCAGAGTGAAGATTGTGGTTGTTTTTCCTGCTGCAGTTAGAGTGAAGAACCCTGGCCTCCCAGGGCATGGGAGCCCAGTGATCAGAAGATGAAGGCAGGAGTGGTTGGTGGAGAACATAAGAACGTAAGAACGGCCATACCGGATCAGACCAAAGGTCCATCTAGCCCAGTATCTGTCCACCAACAGTGGCCAATGCCAGGTGCCCCAGAGGGAGTGAACTTAACAGGCAATGATCAAGTGATCACTCTCCTGCCATGCATCTCCATCCTCTGACAAAGAGAGGCTAGGGACACCATTCCTTATCCATCCTGGCTAATAGCCATTAATGGACATAACCACCATGAATTTATCCAGTTCTCTTTTAAACGCTGTTATAGTCCTAGCCTTCACAACCTCCTCAGGTAAGGAGTTCCACAAGTTGACTGTGCGCTGCGTGAAGAAGAACTTCGTTTTATTTGTTTTAAACCTGCTGCCTATTAATTACATTTGATGACCCCTAGTTCTTGTATTATGGAAATAAGTAAATAACTTTTCCTTATCCACTGTCTCCACACCACTCATGATTTTATATACCTCTATCATATGCCCCCTTAGTCTCCTCTTTTCCAAGCTGAGGAGTCCTAGCCTCTTTAATCTTTCCTCATATGGGACCCTCTCCAAACTCCTAATCATTTTAGTAGCACTTTTCTGAACCTTTTCCAGTGCCAGTATATCTTTTTTGAGGTGAGGAGACCACATCTGTACGCAGTATTTGAGATGTGGGCATACCATGGATTTATAGAAGGGCAATAATATATTCTCAGTCTTATTCTCTATCCCCTTTTTAATGATTCCTAACATCCTGTTTGCTTTTTTGACCGCCTCTGCACACTGCGTGGACATCTTCAGAGAACTATTCACGATGACTCCAAGATCATCTTCCTGATTCGTTGTAGCTAAATTAGCCCCCATCATATTGTAATTAGCCCCCATTGTAGAGGATAGCAGAGAACAGAGAGGGCGGATGTTGTGCGTTATATGAACTAGAAAAACAAAACAGCTTGCTTGTGAATGAAACTGAAGTGTCTTGTGAGTCCATCTGGGACTAGGAAGCCTTGGTAAGAGGCAAATTAATCAGATTCTACTCTTGTAACAACCCATTACAATGGCAGGAGCCTTACATCAGTGGTAGCCTTCTTCTGATAGAGGTACTGTACAGCTTGAGGCAGCACCAAGCAAAGATGAGACCATGGAGCTCACTTGAGAGCAAAGCATTTAGGAGAAATAAATGGATCTGTTCAAAGAATATAATTTTTTTGTACAACAAGAGCCTTCATTTACCAGGTTTCTACTGTACATTGTAGGACATTACCATATCAAAGGCCTGAGGAAGCTTCTGGCCAGCAGAACTACCAGAATTATTTCATTACAAACTGTATGCTGAAAAAGAGTCTTCCCACCATGATTTTGATTCTTACGTTGCATAAATGTAAAGGCCTTTATTCCTGGCGTGCAGTCTAACAAAGCAATTACTGTTATTTACTCCAGTTCACTCCAGAGAGCCATTTCACAGAGGCTACACTGCTTTTGACAAAGCTTTCACAGTATTGTTACTGGTGCCTTTAATGATTTCTCAGGCTCCGGTTCACATCAAGGCTATGAATGGATTTTCCAGACAATACTTCGAGCCTTGAGTGTGCTGGAGTTTTTGCATTTTAAATGGACACTCAAAGTTCATGTACTATATCAGTTTTCACTTTACATGCCCCTGGAGCAATTTTGCTTTATTAGTCTACTTTTGTGTAAGGTGATTTTTCTTTTGAATTGATAGTCTGCATGTTGTTGTGGTTTGCCGTCTCCTCTGGGAATCTAAGAATTTAACATTACACAGAGAGAGAGAGTTTAGTGACCCTTGTTTGAATGTTTGATGGCAGTTTAAAAATAGATTCTAAACAAGGGAGCACTTACATAGTCCCAAATATTCCCCTACTGAAAAAGGTCTGTGGGATACAGTAGTTGATTCATTTTATTTTCTATCGTAACCTTTCTCCTCAGGCAGAGTTTCACTTTCAGGTCTATGTTTTGGCTGAATGATCAATTAACAGCTGAGTATAACTTGTACCTACTTGCAGAAAAACCTAGCTAATCTCAGCACAAAAGAAAAGAATCACTGGAAAGAGAGGGCAATCACATAAGCATTTTGTGGTGAAATTGGAGGTGATCGTTACTTTTCACCCAAACACTGGAAAGAGTTGAAATGCAAAGGTTTCATAAAGGGGAACAGAAGAACATACCTTTGGGTTGGGAATATAGCCATTTGAGGAAATATTCTTGAAATGAGCAACTTTAAGCAGAGAATTACATGGCAAGAAACTGTCTGCAGATTGTATCTGCAATGATCCTATTTCTTGGTTCCTTTCAGTAGAATAGGTAATGCCATCATCTGCTCATCAGATTAGGTAACCAATGAGATGACTGAAAATGTTCAAGTGGGGAACTCTGACCTAGGAAACATTGACTCGTCAACCATGTGCAATTCCAAGTCGATCTGTATGAGCCCAGCGGAGATGTTTGTGATGCTATCTGTTAACTAAAGCCTGTTTGAGAGAAGTTGGCCATAGCTTGCCCTGGTGTCAGGGCTGGCCTTACCATGAGGCAAACTGAGGTGGCCACCTCAGGTGCCAGACTGTGGGGGGCACCACTAGGACCCAGAGTGTAGAAAATTGTGTCTGCTGCTGCATATGTATTCTCTCTGCTCTAGATACACAGAAATAGTGGAGTGCTGTGCTGGAGGAAGGAGGGCATAAGAGACATGACAGGCAGGCAGGAGAGAAGGTGAGAGGGAATAACAGAAAGCAGCAGGAGCTGCAGGGAAAGATAGGAGGAGGAGCCTCTTATGTACCTCTCTAGCACCCCCAGGAGCCTGGACTGATTAATACCAGCTTCTCAGGGAGCTTCCTATTTCCTGCTGCTTCCGTGAACCCACTTGAGGAGAACAGGCAGTCAACTGAAGTAGTAGGAGCCAGTTAGGCCCTTGAGATGCCGATATTTTCTCTCACTCAGGCCCTGCTACCAGCCTGCTTATTTGACCCCTTCAACCAAGTGTTGAGAGCAACTATAGCTGGCACAGAACAGCAGTCATGAGTGAAAGAAGAAAATGCCCCTCTGGGGCAGCATTCAGAAAAAGAAAGAAAGCAAAGGAAGCTTTTCTATCTAAGCAGGAAGGAGCTCTCCTGAGATACATAGACACAAATGTTCACGGTGAGCATTCTGGCCCCAGAGAGGATGTGACTAGTGAGAAGATGCCTGATGTTCCAATTAGTCAGAGTGCAGGTGACCTGGCAACTACTGCAGCATCTGTATCTCCAACTCAAATGGATGTAACCATGCACATTCCTGAAGAAAAGTGTAGATCAGAGAAGAGTGTGGTGGAGGCGCAAGGAACAGCTGCTGCTGAGTTTAGTTCCTTAAGTCCAGATGATCTGTGGACCCACTTGAGCTGTATCCTGAGGGACTTCCTTGTACTGTATAGGCCACAGCAAGTGAAAAACTTCATGTTCCCCAAAGACAATGAAAACAGAAGTTTCCATCCAACACATTACTGGTGTGAAATCCCCAATGGTGACAAAGTGGAGAGGCCATGGCTTATGTACTCAAAAAAACCAGAATGCTGCATACTATTTTTGTTGCAAACTCTTCAAGTCTAATGTTCCAGCCACATTGGGTTCTACAGGAACAAAGGACTGGAAAAATCTGGTTAGAAATCTGTCATGCCAGGAGAAGGCAGCAAATCACCAGAAAGCATTCCGTAGGTGGAAAAAGCTTGAGATGAGACTAGGATTAAAGGCCACCATAGATGATCAGCATCAAAGCATGCGTCTGACGAAGTGGGTATTTACCCAAGAAAGCTTATGCTCCAATACATCTGTTAGTCTTTAAGGTGCCACAGGACTCTTTGTTGCTTTTTACAGATCCAGACTAACATGGTTACCCTTCTGATACTTGACAGCATCGAGAGAAGATTGCATCAGAGTCTCTTTACTGGCAAAATGTTCTGAAAAGGCTCATTGCCATTGTGAGAATGCTTGCTACCCAAAACCTAAACTTCAGATCAGCTATATGTGCCAAACAATGGAAACTTCCTCAAAATTGTGGAGCTGATGGCTGAGTTTGATGCTGTACTCCAGGAGCATCTAAGAAGAGTCACCATCCAAGAAATGTACACATACCACTACCTTGGTAAAACAATTCCAAATGAGATCATACAGTTACTGGCAACAAAAGTTGAACAGAAGATTGTGGCAGATCTGAAGTCAGCAAGATATTACTCTGTTATTCTGGACTGCACACCTGACATCAGCCATACGGAACAAATGACTTTAATGGTGCGTTTTGTAACAACAACAGAACCTAGTGAAAATGTCCCTGCAATGGTAACTGTCAGAGAGCATTTTCTAGAATTTATTGACATTGATGATACTACAGGAGCTGGTATGACAAGTGTGCTTTTTTAAAAAGCTGGAAGATACGGGAATTGCGATAGCTGACATGAGAGGTCAGGACTACGATAATGGTGCCAACATGAGAGTAAAGAACAGAGGAGTGCAGACACAGGTCCAAGAGTTAAACCCTTGAGCTTTTTTTGTCCCATGCAGTTCTCATTCATTGAACTTGGTGATCAGTGATGCAGCGTCAACTTCTAGTGAGGCTGCTGAATTTTTAAATGTAATTCAAAGCATCTATGTATTTTTCTCTGCATCAACTCATTGATGGCAAATTTTGAAGCAGCATCTGGGAACATCCTCTCTGACACTGAAACCACTGAGTGCTGCATGATGGGAAAGTCGAGTGAAGGCGATAAAATCTATCAAACACCAAATTGGGAAGATAGATGATGCCATAGTTGCCATGATGGAGGATAATGCTATGGCAGGAACTGTTCGTGGGAGAACAGTGGCAGAGGGGAATGGAATCACCAGAAACATACATAACTTCAAATTTCTTTGTGGCTTAGTGTTGTGGCATGATATACTGTTTGAATAAATGTTGTAAGCAAGAAACTCCAAGGTGTTGACCTTGATATATCTGGAGCAATGGAACAACTGGACAAAGCAAAGTCATACCTACAGTCTTACTGGTCAGATGGGGGATTTCAAAATATTCTGAAGAGTGCACAGAAGTTGGCAGAGGAACTTCACACTGAAGCTATTTTCCCACCCATTCAAGAATACAAGAATCACCAAAGAAGAAGACATTTTGATTACGAGGCTCGAGATAATCCCATAAGTGACCCAAAACAACAATTCAAAGTTGAATTCTTTAACCAGTTGCCAGATTGTGCAATGCAATCAGCTGAAGAAAGTTCCATGCAGCTCAAGGAACACAGCAGTATATTTGGGATGTTGTATGATATTCCAAAACTCCTCACTATACCTGAAGAAGACCTAAATCAGCAATGCTGGGCACTAGAGACAGTGTTGACATATGATGACATGTGCGATATTAATGAGAGTGATTTAGGTGATGAACTGAAAGCCCTTTCAAGATACAGTTCAGCAGGATCAACTCCAAAGGCTGTTTTGGAATATATGTGCACAAATAAGATAACCACCCTCTTTCCAAATACTTTTGTTGCTCTGTGCAAACGTCTAACACTTCCTGTAACAGTTGCCAGTGGAGAATGCAGCTTCTTCAAGCTGCATTCTCCACTGGCAAAAACACATCTACACTCCACAATGACACAGGAGAGACTGGTCAGCCTTGCAACCATCTCAATAGAGCATGAGTTGGCCCAGACTGCGGACCTTCAACAGAAAGCAGTTCAAATCTTTGCAACCAAGAAGGCATGGAAAGCACCACTTTGATTTTTCAAACAGATAAAAATGCCAGTGTTTACTGTGCAGATAAGAAAAGTTACATTTCCTGTTCAGGAGTTTGAAAGTTAAGTGTTGTTTAAAATTTTTGAACAAAGCATTTTAAGTTGTTAGTTCTCCTTTATTGGGGTAGGTAGCAGAGCAGTACCATGAGAGGAATAGAACAGGAAGAAGGCAGAATTGAGACATTTCGAAGTTTTGACCCAAGGGAGGGGGCACGGGGGCATCATTTGAGCTCCCCTCCTCAGGTGCCAAAATGTTGTGGGCCGGCCCTGCCTGGTGTGTTTAAGCTGGAGTTTGGGGGGTAGGGGAGAGGGCTGAAAATCTTTTGCCTCCTCTCTCATTCTGTCTCCTAAGTGGCCTCTTCATGGCATCTTAGTTTCCTGGCAGCATTATCTGTACCACCGTTCCCTCAATGAATTTGAGGGAATGAATTCCTGAATTTGGAGAGCTAGAAAGATCTCAGCCTGTTTCATTCCCCCAGCCCCTCAAAACAGTGCAAGATGGAAACTTTGGAGCAGAAAATTCAAGCTGGTTAAATTTTTCGAACAAATTCTTTCATGAAAAGAAAAAAGCCATTTTTTGAAAATGGAAGTTTTTGCAAGAAAAATTCATATTTGGAGGGATATTCTGGTGTTTTGTTTTGTTTTTAAACAAAATCCCCATGTGATTTGACACAATTCACCTGTTTTCCTGGCCATGAACAGACTTTGACTTTCATGAATTCACTTATTATTTGAAAGTATTTGATTGTCTCATGGAAAAAATTTTGCAGATTATGTTTTCAGCATTTATTCAATATTGCTGTTGTGACAGGTTACCTTAGCCACGAGGAATTGTTTCTGTTCCCTGATTGGCTTAGTATATCTCTAATAAAGAAGGGAAAGGCATAATCAAGTCTCTGCACCTTTGAGTCTCTCAGGAATAAGGTATTAAGTTATGAGGAGCTTCTTCAGCAGTAGTAAACCCTTTAAAAATGTCCCTTTGCTGGCTCCTGGAGTAAGTCACTTCTAGAAAAATGAGGCTACTGTGGTATATGCTGGAATCTAACTGAATATAGCAAGCAGTAATAAATGCATATACATAAAAATGTTGCACTGTATCACCCTTCACTCTTGTTCCTCCACTTATGAGTCAATGTTTTAATCAACAGAAGTTGGCCCAGTAAAAGATAATACCTCACCCAGCAGACCTCTGTTAAAATAATGTTATATAGGTTGCAAGGGCAAGCACACACAATTTAGGATCCCTCAGTTCTTTTCTGAAAGGGAAAGCTTAATCTAATCAGCAGTAATACATATGTACACATAAAAGTGTTGCACTATATTACTCTTCACTTTTGTTTCTCCACTTTATACATGTCAATGTTTTAACATTGTCAACTTCTAGCCGCTTCCCAAATATAGTTTGCCTTTTGGTTTTACAAATTTTCTAAGTGGAATTGATAACTGCCCTTTATGGTGGAGTTCCTTTTTGGTGGTTCTGAAGGGGAAAAATAAATAGCAAACGTTTGGTGACGGCTACTGCTGTTTCCTGCTATTTGTGTTACCTTGATCAATGTAATGTTTCAAGGCAGCTGAAATCCTCTCATTTTTGTCAGGGTGACACTGTGTTGTACCAATTGTAGCACAAGACTCCCATGTCAGGCTCTTGGTGATGGATAATAAAAAGCCATAGTTGCAGAAAGCTCTCTGTTGCTTATATTCTGAACTCAAAGCATTCAGCTGCTTAACCAAGCTCCACCTTGAGGATCCAGGGCCAGAACACCATGCAAAGTGACAATGTAACTGTTCAGCTTTTAATAAGGAAAACTTTCAACCTCATTAGCTGCATGCTGTGAAGGCACAGCTTGGTTGGGTATGGGGTTGGGGACATGTGTAGTTCAAAGTTCAAAGCTGACCAAAGGTCATTTGGAGTTGGCAATTTTTGTGCTTTTGATTTTGTTTCTGATTATTAGCTGCTTACTATTGTTTATTCAATAATGATGAGAGGGTGGGCAAATATTAGGAATGACGGGTCCTTAACCAAGCCACTGAGCTCCTTTCACTTCACTGCTGCCTGCCTCTTAAAATAACAGGCAAAGAGAAAAACCTGACAGGTGTGGCAGTTTCCCACGATGAAATCACTTCTGAAGCAGTAAGTGGTTGGAATAAGATGTGGGGAAGTGATCCCTTTAATAGTAATTACTGTAAGAATATCCCCAACTTTAGCTGCCTGATGGTGTAACTTGTGTAGAAGTTTAATTATTATTGAGCTTAAGAGATCTAAGTTAAGCTCTGCCACCATCAAATCAAATGATCCAATGATTATATTCACAATTACATGCCTTTTAGCTGTAAAGCGACGATAATACTGTATACATTACAGTAATATATGTTTATATTAAGGATGTGCAGTCAGATTAAGGTTTCCATTGTACAATGAAAACTGGGGCTGAGATTTTCAAATGGGCCTAAAGCAGTTAGGTAGTTTACTGCCTTCGGTTTGAAATGGAAGATGAGTACCTAACTCCCAGAACCCCTTTGTAAAGCTCTGTTCAAGCTTACACTCTTACCCAAATATTTTGGCTGATAAGGGCAGGATTTCCCTCATATCTGAGAGACCTTTCCAGAGGCGAGGTCTACACTGAAAAATGTTGCTGTGCCTTTACACAGTTGCCAGAAATCATGTTAATCGACATAATGCTGAAGTCTGTTTTAGCAGTGAATTTAGAGCAGGATAAAAGAGAATTCAGTAATGTGCCATCTAAACAGGCTTAAACCGTCAGTTCTGGGGATAACATTTTGATGAGTAAACCTGGCCAGGGACAGGAGGAAAGTATCATTAGGTGCATGTGTGGCATACAGTGCTGCTTTACTAGAGCAGTGTGTTTGTCCGGCTGGCACAGGGATAGGCAAACTTTTTGGCCTGAGGGCCACATTGGGATTCCAAAACTGTATGGAGGGCCAGGTAGGGAAGGCTGTGCCTCCCCAAACAGACTGCCCCCCGCCCCCATGTGCCCCCTCCCATTTCCCACCCCCTGACTGGCCCCCTCAGAACCCTTACCCATCCAAGCTCCCCCCCTGCTCCTTGTCCCCTGACTGCCCCCTCCCAGGACCCCCCCCAACCACCCCCCGGGACCTCATGCCCTATCCAACCTTCCCTGCTCCCTGTCCCCTGACCCCTATCCACACCCCCACCCCCCAACAGGCCCCGCGGGACTCCCATGCCTATCCAACCGCATCCTTTTCCCCATCCCCTGACCACCACCCCCTCAGAAACTCTGCCTCATCTAACTGCCCCCTGCTCTCTGTCCCCTGACTGTCCCCGGGACCCCCTGCCCCTTAGCCAACCCCTCCCTCCCCCGCTCCTGCCCCCTTACCATACCTTTCAGAGCACCAGGACTGGCAGCTGTGCCACGCAGAGCCAGCTGCGCCACCGCGCAGCCTAGAGCACTGGGGCAGGGTGGTGGCTCTCACAGCCGCGCTACCTGGAAGGAGCTCGCAGCCCAGCCACCCAGAGCGCTGGCAGCCCGGTGAGCTGAGGCTGTGGGGAAGGGGGGACAGCAGGGTAGGGGCCAGGGACTAGCCTCCCTGGCCAGGAGCTCAAAGGCCAGGCGGGAAGGTTCCACGGGCTGGATGTGGCCCGTGGGCTGTAATTTACCCACCTCTGGGCTAGCAGTTGCTGCTGACAGAAGCATACTCACTAGATTTCTGAGAAGCTGATGTGCCTTTAACATATAGCTCAAAACTCTCTGGCCTTGTCTTCACTACTTAATGTATTATTCAACACACCTTTTTTCCTAGTGTGACTCAGCCTAGTTGGAATGAAGCCCTCCTTACATTAATTGTCTGGGAATTAATTGAACATTTAGAGCCAAAGAACAAAATAGTTTAGGGGTATTTGAGGGGAGCAAGGGGAAGAGAGGGATTACTCTAGTGTCTCTTCTGAACAAAAAATTCAGCGGGAGATAATGTTTGCCATGGTTTACTTAATCAAGAATCCAAATACAGATGGGGAACAGACAGTCTTTTGTAATTGGAGTGAATTTACAGGAACAGAATGCAGCCAATGCTGAATGAAAACAAGCACTGAAAGTAATGTGAATGCTGTAAATACCTCGCTCTGAAGGCAAATTTCATAAGGAATTGAAATTGCTTGTTCTAGCCCTCTTTCTATCCTCTCCATTAATCCAGAGTGATAATATATTTCTGCTCCCTGTATGTCTCACTCCACGTATCTGGTGTAAAATCATCTGTGCATTTCCATAGTCTCACTATACCTCAAATTAGTTTGTGGGGAATATTGATTTCGTTCATGATGGAGCAGCCGTCACCCAGGCCTTTTCTTTGGACCCCACCCGTATTATGTAATCTGGCAGAAACTTGGTTTTGTTTGTAACTCTTTAGAAATAGCATGCCAACATGTGCCCAGTTGTCTAGGAACAATATGAGCCCAAGTAGGGATCTGTTATGGAAGGAAAGTATGTGGGGAATTCAGTGTGCTTGCTATAATAATATTCCACATTTATTAAAGTAAATATGAAAGTGCAGATGGAAGTCGTTAAAAGGACCTATGGCCAATTTCAGCTGCTGGTCTGAGAGGGTGCTACCTGAGATATACACCAGCGATTAATTTCACCACTAGAGAGAGAGGACTATTTGAGAAAGGAGGAGAATGTGTTCTACCCACAGCTCAAACATAAAACGAAGCCAGCACACTTATTGGAATGTCTGATGACAGAATTATCCAAGACACTAAATATTTTGTCTTATTTCTTATAAATGAGAGTTAACTGCTGTGTAAAAAAGCGACACAAACTAAAATAGCTGTTCAAGAAATGCTGGGAACAATTAGCAATCAAAATGATTGTACGTGTGAAAGTTATTACTGCTAAAAAAGAACTCTAGATCAGGGTTAATTATAAGATGATGCAGTAGTATAATTAGTATTCTTCCTATGGAGGATTATGGTCCTCCTCAATGCTCTTTTTGATTGCCTTCCTCTCTTTTTTAATTTTCTCCTTGTCCTTTTTGATTATCTACCCTGTGACCCTGAGGGCTCCTAAATGTAATGCAATAGAAATAACATTTTATCGTTAGAGGGTTGGTTTTTTTTAGAAAACAGACTCTTAACCTCTTGCTTACCAAAGGATGAGAGACTGACTACTTTTTTCTGAATAAACAGAAGGGAGTTATGGCTTTTGCGGCTCCACTGACAGCAGAAACCATCTTTAATATCCCAGCATTTTCGTGCAGTGGATCTTTTTGCCTATCCCTGAAGCAATCTCTAAGCATCTGTCAGGCATTAGTCTGCATAAGAATGATCTGAGAAAGAACAGAGAACATCAAATGTATTTTTACTTGGCAAGATGAGATCTAGTGTGCCTTAAAACTCAGTATATTCCAGGCATTCTGAAGGTCCTTGCTACGATCATTAGGTGGTAAAATGAGAAATGTGAGTTTAAATGTCCATTATCAATTACATTTCTTTATAAGCTTAAAGAATATTCCTTTTATTATGTAGTGTCCCTTAGGAATATAGGCTGTGATTTTTTCCAAGGGTCTTAATCACTCCACTCCTATGTACTCCCATAGGGGGACTGGGTAACCAAACTCCATAAATCTTGTTTGAAAATTCTAGACATAAAGTTTATTTCCCTACCATTTTTGTTCTTCTCTCAAATGTATCCAGCATTGTGTTTGTCTGTCTCTCTGGCGCCTAAAATCCCAACGTATCTATTTTCTGTATTCCGCTCATGACACAATGCAACCTTGAACTTACTGTTGTAGTCAACGAATACGCTCATCCCTGGGAAACCTGAGTTATGGAGGTGTATTGGAGGTGTATTCTGTTAATTCTGTCTGTTTTGCATACAGCTATCTTGTGATGACATCTCAAAAGCTGTACATCCCTTTTCCTTAATTTGTGCTACATGCTGCTATTAATTCAACCTTGCCTGATGATTCATTTCATTAAAATGAAGAGGACATTGATTCATCACTGTTTATTAACTTATATCCATTTCAGACAGGATCTTTGAGCTAGAGTTGTGTTCATTAAGATGTTGTCTGAGATGTGGTTACTTTCACGTTATCTGGTTTTTCCAAGCTTAACATAATTCACTTTCAGCTTCAGATATGCAAGTAAAGTAGGGCTTTGTCTGCACTTTGGTTCAGCCATTGGAGGCCAGCAACTGGTGAAACAACACCTTAAGTGTAAACACCAGGAAGGTACAATATGGTCTGATTAAGCTTACCCCTGCTTGAATCCAGGAAAGCTGGGGAGGTGCTAATCACAACTTTGCTTATCTATACTTGGGATTTGCAGTAAGTTTACTGAATTGGGGCTAGTCTGAAGAATAGACAAGGCTACATTTATCAGACAATGTCCCCTTCCTTCATTCAGGCCACTCGACAAAAGAATCATGCACATTTTTTCACTTAATTCTCTTTGAAGGGCTAAAGATTGCAGATGACACTTAATATCATTAATTTTTCCCCTCAGGTTAATTAGCATTTGAATATTTAATAGAAAGGTCAGTGGTTTCTTGCGTTGTCAGTAATGCAAGTGAACTGAATTATGTCAGTCCTCAGTGCATTCCAAACTCAGATGAAATAATTAAGCATTCTTCTGCTGAAGCATTTTGATCCAGTCTGTGTGCATAGTCAGCTTCCGTACATCAGTGCGGATGTACGTGGACCAGCAGAACCACTTAGGTGGTTGGCATTAATGACCAGCAGGCCAAAATCAAACTGATAGGGCACAGATTGCATTTTAGTTTGATGATGCTAAAATGGTGGCTTTTAAAAATACTAGTTGACAAAGTAGAGGAATTAAAATGAAATAGTTTAAGTGTTTAGGAGTACAAGGACTTTCTTGTTTGCGTTATACCATATCAAAAGTAGGTCTAATTTGAGGGCTAGCTGATTAAATAGTGTCCTTAAAATGTGATATACAATAAGTTAGTTATAATAAAAATCTAATTAATAGTGATAGGAAGCAAATATTGGGGGTTTAAGAACCTGAATAGAATAGAGAATGTTTGCCTCCTTCTGCCCCTAGAAGTGAATGAAAGTTAGCATGGAATGGAGCATCTGCATGTACTTGATTACTGGAATTATCCTGTATGACAAAGGTTATAAATTATTCTTTGTTCTAGAAACAGGTAAGACGCATGGACACTACTTACTTGGTCTTTCTTGTATGTTGTGAAGCTCTCTATTGGCCCCTCAGTGATAGTGAAATTTGCAAGAGTAATAATATTGTTAAGTAGAGAAAAAAACAACAGGTAGATATTGGTGACAAGCCATGTCATTGGAAAATTAGGGAAGAGGTATGGACAAAAAAGAGGCCATGATTTTTAACAAACTGGTCTTATTCTCTCTGTTCTCTCCCAGAGATAGGACTCAGAGACAAGAATAGATTAGTACTCTCTTTTTACCCCTGTGTTAGCATACTTATTTCAGCAGGGAAAGAGACCCCAGAAACGAATCCTAATGTATGAGCCTTTTCCTGGGGAAGAGACTCAGAGCATGGTGCATAGCAAGCATGCTCCACACAGAAAGTGGGGAAAAGGCAGCTTGCCTGTCAATCTCCTTTTAACAAAGCATGCTGGGAAGGGGAGTGTCTTGTGTCCTTTGTAATGCAGGCCCTTCTACTGTACAGTTAGTTCTTAGAAGAATATTGTTAAGGACGGAGTTGTTGGGCAAGGGTTCCAAGGAAAGGGAAACTCGAGGAAGAACATACAGGTGGATTGTGGGAAGGGCTATCCTGTGTGGAAAAAAAGCACACTTGGTTGTATTTTGGAAACTCATTTAGAGATCAGTTTGCTGGTATAATAAACACTATTTGGGGGGAATAAAATTGCTTCATTTCTGCTCTTTATCTCACCCCTTTTATGTCTGACAGGGTATCTTGACTCACTGCTGTGAGTGGTGTCACTAATGCACAGCATGTTATTGGCTGCCTCACTGAAAATATCCTTAAAATATTTGCCCCTGAGTATTTTAGACAAAAAATATTGCATGTGGGGAGGGGAGAGCTATGACTTTCACAGGTTCTCAAAACCTAGATGCAGAAGTTAGGGGGAGAGGGGCAAAGAAACATTTCTGATTGCTGGAAAAAGTTATCCAGGACTCGACACATCAGAGCAGAGATCTGGGGAGTGCTGGAAGCGATTAGTTTGGCAAGGGAAGGAAGGGCATACGGTGCTCCCTTTGTTAACATTTCACAGCTAAAACTGGGTCTGAGCTGTGACATTCTGGATCTGAATTTAGCCAGAGTCCAGGTTCCGGCCACTCTTGTCCTGCTCTCCACCTCAGCCTCCCCCACCACCTCAGTCTTGTGCCTCAGAATGTCATAACACATTTTGGTCCCTTTGTATTAATTTTTTTTAAAACTGAAAGGAAGAAGGAAAAATTGCATGTTGTCACTGGAATACGCTGGCACCAGCTGCGTGTGCTGAGCTTGCAGACTTGTGTTTCTTGGGACTAGAACTCCCTAGTCACTTATTCGTATTCTCTCTCGCTTCTAAAATGAATGATTGCCATTTTTCCTACTTACAAAAAAACACCTGCAGCAAAAAAAGCAGAAAAAGAAATGTGGAAACAAAAGCACTTCTTAGATTCTGCATTTTTATTAGCACCAACAAGGAAAGAGACAATCTTTCCATTATTTTCAGGTCTTTGTTCCTGTTAAACTCTGCCAACTAAAACATGAAGCAAATTTCCTAAGTTGTCGGTGGACAGATAGGGTCTTCATGTTTCCCAATACATACAATATGGTTACTGTGCGAAACCTTGTCTACTTACCTTTAAACTTAAATAATAGAATCCTTATGCAGTAACACTTTAGCGTGAACTGCTAGGGTGGGAGGTTTCCTGTTTCTACCTCCAGGTGCCTAAGAATCTTAAGGCTTTTATGCTGCTGAGCTGGAACTGAGATCCACCTGGCTTGCTTGTCAGCATGGATCCACAGAATAGCTCTGCACCTCCACAGAGGGTTCTAAGACCTGATATTCACAAATGAGGTTCTACCATTCTGTCAAAGTCAGCCCCAAGAAGTAATTGGGCTCTAGGTGTTCTTTTTAAAAGACATATTGGAAGAACACAAATAAACCATTTACAGCTGTCTTTATATCATTTAAACATCTATAAAGGTAAAAATGAGTATAATGATGGCTTAACAGGAAAGGCAAGTGATTATACAATGTTGTTTAGTTACTGGTAACTTAGGGTTGCCAACCCTCCAGGGTTGTGGCGGAGTCTCCAGGAAGTAAAGATTAATCTTTAATTAAAGATTATGTCGTGATGAAACCTCCAGGAATATGTCCAACCAAACTTGGCAACCCTATCTAGAGGTCTGTACTGATTCTTCCCTTTAAATAGGGAAGCTAATGTATTGTCTTTGGCCTCAGATATGTCTCCTGTATTGTAGTTGGAGAGCTTGAAGTTTGTAAACAAACTATATGGAGTGGAACAATGCAAGGTTTGGGAAGCAGTTGAATGGAGCAGATTCACAGCTACTCATATGGTCCAACACTTCTCTGCCCTGCTATGAGGAGGTTTGTAGCCAAAAACTAACCAAAATCCTGAAGACAAAGACACTGCCCAGTATGCATGAGATCTGCAGAGGTGGATGCAAAGTCTCCATGTGTGCTTATGCTATAGCCACTTATTTGCTGTTACTGCAGCAGTTCAGCTGCATTGTGGTGTGGGGTAGGGCCAGAGGGGCCTTCTAAGGTTCTTATGCAGCTGGGTGAATTTCAGAGCACGTTTAATATTGCTAGGGTTGTTAGATGTCTGGTTTCTGACCAGAATGTCTGGTTGAAAAGGGACCCTGGCAACTCCGGTCATCACCGCTGATTAGGCCGTTAAAAGTCTGGTGGGCCGCCCGCAGCAGGGCAGACAAGGTGCCTGCCCGGCTCTGCGTGGCTTCCAGAAAGCTGCCAGCATCTCCCTCTGGCTGCTAATCTTAGGGGTGGCCACGCGGGCTCCATGCACTGCTCCACCCCTCCGTGCTGGCTATGCAGTGCCCATTGGCTGGAAACCAATGCATGCAGAGCCCTCATGGCTGCACCTCTGCCTAGGAGACAGAGGGAAATGCTGGCAGCTTCCTGGGAGCTGCCTGAGGTAAGCGCCACCCAAAGCCCACACCCCAAACCCCCTCCTGCATCCCACCCCCCTGCTCCATCCCAGAGCCTCTCCTACACTCCAAACCCCTCATCCCTGGCCCCACTGCAGAGCTTCTCCCATAGCCCAACGCCCTGTCTCAGCCCAGAGCCCCTTCCTGCACCCTGAACCCCTATCCCCGGCCACATTCCGGAACCTGCACCCCCAGTGCAGAGCTCGTACCCTCTCCCACACCTCTGCCCCAGCCTGGAGCCCCCTCCCATATGCCAAACTCCTTGGCCCCAACCCCCAGCCTGGAGCCCCCTCCTGCAGCCCAAACCTCTCATCTCCAGCCCTGCCCCAGAGCCTGAATCCCCTCCCACACCCCCAGCCCTGAGCTCCCTCCTGCACTCTGAACCCTTTGCCCCCAGCTCAGAGCCCCCTCCTGCAACCCAAACCCGTCATCTCCGACCCCACCCGACAGCCCAAACCCCCAGCTGGAGCCCTCAACCCCTCCTGCAGCCCAACTCCCTGTCCCAGCCCAGAGCCCCGTCCCACACCCTGAACCCCTCATTTCTTGCCCCACTCCAGAGACTGCACCTCCAGCCTAGAGCTCATACCCCTCCCACACCTCAACCCCCTGCCCCAGCCTGGAGCCCCCTCCCACACTCCAAACCCCTCGGCCCCAATCCCCAGCCCAGATCCCCCTCCTGCATCCCAAAGCTGTCATCTCCAGCCCCACCCCAGAGCCCCAACCCCCAGCTGGAGCCCTCACCCTGCCCTAGCCCGGTGAAAATGAGTGAGTGAGCGAGCAAGGGTGGGGGAGAGTGAGCGACGGAGGGAGGGGGGGATGGAGTGAGCAGGGTCGGGGTCTTGGAGAAGGAACAGGTCAGCGGCGGGGCCAGTGATGAGCTGCCAAAATCTTAAGAACCGATTCCCTATCAGTTCTTCAGCAGCACTTCAGCGACGGGTCCTTCACTCGCTCCAGGTCTTCGGCGGCCCTTCGGCAGCGGGTCCTTCACTCGCTTCAGGTCTTTGGCAGCACTGAAGGACCCACCGCCAAAGTGCCGCCGAAGACCCGGAGTGCCGCCAGGTGAGTAAAAATTAAAAAGGTGCCTCTAGCCAGGGAAGAGATTCTCACTGGCCGCGAGGCCCTCTTAGGCGCGGGGCCCAATTCAGGGGAATTGGTGGAATAGGCCTAAAGCCGGCCCTGCTGGTGAGTACAATCCCCCTGTGCCTCCCAAAACAGCCTGTTCCCCCCCACACATCCTGCCCCCGACTGCCCCCCTCAGAACCTGCAACCCATCAACCCCCCCTGCTCCTTGTCCCCTGACCACCCCCTCCCAAGACCCCCCACCCTAACTGCCCCCCAGGACCCCAGCCCTTACCCCAACTCGTCCCACTCCCTGTCCCCTGGCTGCCCCGACCCCATCCACCACCACCCCAGCAGACCCCCAAACTCCCACGCCTACCCAACCCCTCCATTCCCTGTCCCCTGACTGCCCCCCCCAAACCTCCTCCCCCAACCACTCCCTGCCCCTTATCCAACCCCTCCTCCCAGCCTCGGCCTGGCCCCCTTACCATGCTGCTCAGGGCAGCATGTTTGGATGCTGCACAGCCCACTGGAGCTCGCAGCCCCACCCCCTTACCATGCTGCTCAAAGCGGCAGGAACTGAAGAGCTGCCCAGGAGCAGTCCAGAGCGCTGGCACTGGCAATGCGGCACGCTGAGGCTCTGCAAGAAGGGGGAAGGCGGGGGAGAGGCTGGGGGAGCCTCCCCCGCCGGGAGCTCAGTGTAATGACAGAAGAACCTCCCTCTCCCAATTGCCCACCCCTTTAACAACCGGTTTTAAAACGGCTTCTAAATTTAACAACCGGTTTGTGCAAACCGGCTCCAGCTCTCCACTGGGCTGGGCCTCAATAAGGGTAGGGTAAGGGTGTTCGGTTTTCTGAAAATAGAAAGTTGGCAACTGTAAATATTGCTCTGTGTCCCAAAGGAACAAGCGCATACATGCAGGGATTGAAAATAGCCATCGAAGCCATGTGTCCACTTAGAGAACAAACCTCTCCTGAAATTCTTTGTGTTCTCGCTGGCAAGGACTTTGTAGGGTGTTTGCCATTGGGGAAGGGGGAGGCTTTTCTGTGATAGGCATGCTATAGTCAGTGCTTCCTGTCATGGTTCAGTCAGGAATTTGGGAGTCAGGTAGTAAAATGTTGTCATGTTTTGCTTGGCAGTGTGGACAGATAATTTTTCTTATAGCCATGTTATCACAGTGTTATAAAAATCTGCAGTAGTTTTCGACATGGTTCCTAGCCCACTGTCAGACCATGACATGGTTAGGGCCTGAGGAGTTGTTAACCAGACATGAAATGGAGAAAATATAATATAAAAGACAGTTTTCCCCAAAACGATACTTTGTAAAGATAAGGAAGGTTGTTTAAAATAGTAACCACCTAAGCTGGGAAATTACAAAATGACAGCTATTAGTCAGTATTTACTGGCAAGAGGAGACAATAAAAAACCACACATGTTCAATATAGTGCAGCAAGTAAAGTGATTTGGCTTACTAGACAGGATAATAGTGCAAGGATCTGTTCTTCTTGAGATAGTTCATAGAATATCAGGGTTGGAAAGGACCTCAGGAAGTCATCTTGTCCAACCCCCTGCTCAAAGCAGGACTAATCCCCAGTCAGATTTTTGCCCCAGATCCTTAAATGGCTCCCTCCAGGATTGAGCTCACAACCTTAGGTTAAGCAGGTCAAGGATCAAGCCACTGAGCTATCCCCCATGATGGGGACAGAAAACAGAGGGCTGTCTTTTTTATGGGAGTTTGGACATGTATAAGGCATGTTTAGTTCCTTAGATAATATCCTGATATAGCCTAATAATATGCTGTTTTTACTCTCTCCTGGCATTTTTCTTGCCAAGCCTGAATGCAAAGGATGGCCTGGCACTAAGATTTCTGGTTTTTTTTGAGGGCAGTAACTATGGTGACATACCCTTTTTTGTGAGAAGAGAAAGCTAGTATGATCTTGGATTCTGTATGGTTTTGGCAGGTAATATGACATTTTAACAGCAAGATTTGTATATATTCTATATATAATGAGGGAGAATGTCCCACTAAATCAGATAGAGAAAGCTATTGTACTACTTAAACAATAAGAACATTAAAAACCCTAATTCACCAGAAAGATCTCTATTCAAAGCACTGAAGCACCCCAGCTAGACCTAAAGGTAGGATTTTGTAAGATGAATCTCCTAACAAGCTAACTTTTCAAAGGTTTTTGTGCTTTAAAGAACATGAAAGCCATGTTTAAAAATTTAAAGGCTTGATATGTTCCAGTTCTGTGGAGCAGCAGAAGGAAGAAGCTTTTTACAGTGGTATAATTCCCCAACCAGCAGCTCTTTAAATTAAAATGTTTATGACAGCTGCTTCCACTTAATGGAATGTACATTGCCTTGGTCATTAATTATTGCTTTTTATTTAGTTATTACTTGTATTCAGTAAGTGCATGTGGTTATAATCCTGCTATAGTCAGTACAGAAGGGCATCCTTTTCCTCCTGGAAAAAAAAGTAACACTTTATATATCTTTCTAGTGACTAAGGAATCTGTAGGAACATATTCAACAACAGTAACTTATGGGACTTTATTCCCCCTGTGGAATTATTTAACTTGGCAGTGATCCATTCACCTTAATCCTTTTCTCACTTTGCAAGCAGTCAGCTCAGATCAAGAGTCCAGTGGGCAGTCTCTGAAGTAAGATATTTTCGTTCAGCTTCCAGAACTGGTCTTAAGTGCCTAGTAAATCCTACAGCTTTGGTTTCATTAATTAGAGACTCCCTTTCATTGATTTGTGAATAGCACTGGCCAGCTCTTGAGCCTTGTATTCCTTCTGCCTAGTAAATATTTATACAATTCCTTTATGTTGTTAGTTAATGAATGGTGCTCATTTTCCACTTGTCTAAAACAGGCCCCTTTTGTGACCCCTGCCAAATGCAGCAGTTGAGGTAAGAAGGAGGTGGGGCATAGAGGCTCAGGTGAATTTAAATCAAAGGGGTCCTCACAGAGCTTTGTGAATTAATGTGTCTCTGAATTCCACTTGGCTGAATTGCCATTTCTTCATTATATTTACAGAGTGCTGACTGCTTGATTGGAAAATGGAAAAAAAGTTGAATAACAATTATTGATTTAAACTTTAATGTGCTGACTGGCAAGGCTGTCATTCATATATGACAGGTAACTAAGTGCTAAATTGTGATGGAAGCGGGTTAGGAATCTATCAGGATACTCACATAAACTCGATCCCTGTCGTAGAGCATCTCATAAACATAAGGGCATTTATCCTGAGAATCCTTGTGAGGCAGAGCACCATGATCCCTCTTTTACAGATGGGGAACAGAGTGACTTGCCCCAAGGACACACAAGAAGTCTATGGTAGAGCCAGATCTCCCAAATCCCAGTTCACTGTCTTAGCAAAAATACCATCCTTCCTCAGTGATGAG
Organism: Gopherus evgoodei; assembly: GCF_007399415.2. Lineage (NCBI taxonomy): Eukaryota > Metazoa > Chordata > Testudines > Testudinidae > Gopherus > Gopherus evgoodei. Next base: position 32,647,528 of record NC_044331.1, on the reverse strand, counting down.
CAAAAAGGGTCACATTTTCAAAATTTCGGCCTTGAGTGTGCCTACAAAATTGCCCACTCACTTGGGAAAATGTGCAATCAAAAATTCACACATGCTATCGTGCATGAAAATTCCCTGTTTGTAAATATAAATGCTGTGGGCTAGGAACCATGCTGGGTCCAGTGCATAGGGTTTCTTTATGGGAACAACTGAGGAGCTGTTTAGAAAATTTCTCTAGTGCCTTTACTTAAACATCTGATTTATTCTGAATGTGGAAAATACCCAAACGTTACTTTTTTCCTCTTCAGCTTTCCTTTCTGCCACCTTTCCTTACCTTTTGAGTCAAGCACTGCTGGCAGTAGCATCCATGCAGCATCACTGAAGAGACAGTTTTCCACAGTGTTTAAAACCTGAGCTGCAGCTTCTCAAGACTTCTTATTTACAGCAGAAGTGAGGAGCAGAAAGACAACAAAACATTTTTATGATGACTTTCATTAACTTTCTCCAACTCTGAGCCTGCCACGGAAAACCAGATATATTGTCTACCGACAAAGAATGAGTATGTGGATCATGACCGGATACCACACAATAAGTCACTGGGTTGCACTGATGTAACACAGTGGACTTTTCTCCATTGTGTTGAGTTCACATTTAAAGCAAGGTCTCTCGGAAAGGCAGTTTCAGGATGTGTTTCATGTTACATGGGAGGCTACAATCTCCAAGAATTTTCTTCTTTTTGTTTTTGTATACAAATGGCTTCCCCATAACCTAACTGTAAATGAGCATTGGTAAAGCCATTGCTTAGGCATAGTGTGTATGGCGGGAGGGGTGAACACATTAGCCTCACTATCTCTTAAGGGCAGCACTTTAACGTGGTTTGTGTGGTCACGACAGAGCACTGGGAGAGAGCTCTCCCAGTGCTCTAAAAAACCACCTCCATGAGGGGCGTAGCTACCAGTGCCAGTGCACTGTCTAAACTGGTGCTTTACAGCGCTTAAACTTGCTGCCCTCGGGATGGGGGTGCGGTTTCACACCGCTGAGTGAGAAAGTTACAGTGCTGTAAATTGCCAGTGTACACAACACTGTTGTACATAGTGGGTTGCAGCTGTGTCGGTCCCAGGATATTAGAGAGACAAGATAGATGTGGTAATATCTTTTATTGTTGAGAGAGAGAAGCTTTTGAACCACACAGAACTCTTCTTCAGGTCTGGGAAAGGTACTTGGAGTGTCACAGCTAAATGTAACTGGTTGGGGGGTTGTTTGAAGGCCAGAAATGGGGGTTCAGGAAAGATTTCTTTCAGCATGACGTCCCCATCGAGTATAGGTTGTAGTTGGACAGATGTTATTCCAATAAAAGATATTATCTCACCTACCTTATCTCTCTTAAACAGATTACTACATGTTTTAATTAGTAAGAACTTAAACTATTTGCTTAGAAATGTCTGCTAAAGCCAGGTTCTACCATGCTTAAAACTTAGCTCTATAACCATGTGAGTTGATTGTTCAAAGCATATTCCAAACTATGTCATTAGTACCAAACAGCTCAGGGGACAATACTGCAACTCTTATATGGTCCTGTTGAATTTAATGGGACTTTGCTTGCATAAGGAGTTTAGGAGTAGGCCCTGCAGCCATTAGGAACTCCTCCGCTATTTTACCCTCCTTGGGAGCAATTCAGAAAAAACTCTTATCACTCAGTGCCAAATCAGATTAAAACCAAGTTAGGGAGAAGAAATAATTCTAAAAGTTGGTTGTAATAGCCAAGATCCTTGTAAGATTCAACCACTATTCTACATCTCCTGCCTCAGGAGAGAATCATGTCATGTTAAGAATGGAGTTTTATCCTACCCATTGAATTTCCTGACCTAGACCTTAATCCTGCATTGCAGTCTGCCTGGGAGCAGCACTCCACCTCTACGGATCACTAGGCAGGATTGGGGCATTAGTGGATTGAAGCTGAAACACAATTTTTTTTTAACACAGGGCTTCTTTGGGTTCTCTGTCTTTTCAAAAATAATTCCAAGGGAGTCAATGCTGCTGCCTAGGGACTTCTAAATCTCCATCTGCTGTGCAAAAAATAATGACTACAAATCCTTATAAAATTATTGTAAAATCATTTTCTAAACTAATATCTTGATCGTATTTGTTTTCCACCAAATACTTCAAATATTGACTATTAGCCTGCCAAGTTTTTTAAAGAACAATTTTTGAGTTACCTGAGCACAAAAAAAAAAAAGCTTCTGAAATCAGCATCATTGTCCTACCAATTCTTTCACCTGTAGTTCCAGCATCTCCCAACAGCTTTGTTTACCTTTTCACCAGTTTTCCTTGGCACTAACTGGCACCTATGTTGGCAGCTTCAGTAGAAGTCAAGTATTGAGGCTCAAGTTGAGAACATTTTATCACCATAAGCATATACTTCAGCTGACGTATTTGCTTAAATCCCTTGAATGAATGGGCCTGAAGACTGAACTCCTTCTGTCTCTCTATTTGAGGGGGTCTGTCATACTATGAGATGAAACTAATGAACAATGCAAGGAAGCTTGCACTGCTGAGGCTTGGTGTATTAAAGAGAACCCTTGTCAATCCAGCAACTTTTGCCAGCACTGAATTTACATATTAAAAAGTTTTTGTTTTGCTTTTTTTAAAATTGGCCCCAGAACAAGTCATCCTACACCCTGTGTTTGCCTGGAGTAAATTTTTATATGGAAATACCTTTTTGTAAGATAGTACAGAGAAGTTTAGAGTTTGTTGAGCCAATTGATTCTGCTGGGAATGTGCTGAGTTTGAGTAAATATGGAGGGTTTTTACAGCAGCTGAGCAAAGCCCTTTCTCAGATAAGATACCTTGTCAGTGAAGAGCACCCTTAAATCGAAATGCCTCAAACATCAAATCTCCCCCCCCCCCATCTCTGGCCTTGTCCTCCCACACTCAAATCACCTCCCCTCCACCGCCAAGTCAGATGGATAGTCCTGGATATGATACCATTAAAAAGAATTTACAGAGTAATGCTCAAAATTCTGCTCTTGGGCTCCAATCACTAGTGTTGTAAATTTGAGATATGTATGTGAAGGAGCCAGGTTATTTCTTCCTCCCACCTCTTGTTTAATTTCCCTGGAGCCCTGAAAATAACTAGTGTGGGATTATTTGGAGATATTCATGTCTCTTCACAGCTACATTGCCTTCTTACTGCTCCCAAGCATATGCAAAAGCTCTCTCTGAGTTCCTTAGGGGAATGCTGTCTACAGGGATCAGAAAGTTCAAGGAAAGAAGTAAATGTTCCCTTAGCCACTTTGCCAGTGAAAGGTGATTGGAGCTTGATCCCGGCTTCTTCTGGGGGCAAGGGAAGGTCGTATAAAGTGCAGCCATGAATTGGAAAATCTCCTTTAACCACATTTCTCAGATGCTATATAATTGGTTGTTTGCCTTAGTGATGACTCTGAGATACTAAAGTTGGCCCAAATAGGGTATTAATAGCAATATAGCAGTAGTACCTATGAGCTGCAACTGAAATCGGTACAAACACTTAGTGAGAGACAGTCCCTGTTCTAAATAGCTTACAGTCTAAATAGACAAGATACAGGATCAGAGGAGCAGAGTATATTATTCCCATTTTACAGATAGGAAGTTGAGGCAAAAAAGATTAAATGACTTGCCAAAGGTCATCCAGGAAATCTCTGGCTGAACAAGGAATTGAACTTAGATCTCCTGAGTTCTTATTCTTGAATTATAAACTATTGACATTTAAACCACAAAACTTAAATCTGGCAGGTTCAACCATGCTGTGTAGACCATATCTGCCTGGTGAGGTTGTGGTGCACTGATCTCTTCCAATAGTCCAGTATGTAAGAAAAAAGATATATAACACAGCTAAGCTCCCAAGGGTTCAGTAGACAGAAGGAAAAGACGGCAGAGTCAGCTGGAAAAGAGTGTTGGATTTGGGCTATTTCCTTCATGTTAGTACCAAAAGTAGCCTATTTCTGTGCCAAGCTGCTCTGCATATTCCCCATATTTAAAGTAAATATTTATTTAAAAGATTCTGCTGAAAGTCTTCAAGTTTAAAAAAGTTAAAAAGCTAAAAGCATAAGTGGGCTCTATTGAAAGACTAACCCAGCAATTTAATTCAAAGCCCCTGGGCCATAGTCTGGCTTCAGAAGCACATACCATGAGCCAATTGATTTCATCGTGAAACTTGTGCGCATGCCAACAGCAGAGGATAAGACATATTTTATTTGTTACACAAATGTATTACCATGTATTATCATCAGTAATAACCACCCAATTGCCATTAATAGGTTTATAAATCTACTGGTGGACTGGAGTGAAAGATGCACAGGCCCCTAGCTTCACTCTTCAGGTGTGCATTGCAGCCCTTTCTGTTCCCACTTTTACGTGTAGTATTTTTAGGACAGCAAACTTTCACTTGATTTAAAATAACACTTCTCCCATCCCCCATGCAGATATTTCACTACTAAAAATAGAGCTTTTATGACAGACTTTTTGATCTTCCTAATGGATTCTTATTGGTAAAGTGCCAATGGGTCAGTGCAACTGTGTCTGAGCCTGTATACTCAGGATTGTTAATGGTATTTTTACCTGGGATTGAGGTTGCAGGATCACTGGAGCTATACTGCAGTCTAAGAGAAAAGGACATATGTATGATGGTGGCAAATTCAGTCTAAATAATGAAAACAAACAAACCTCCTCACCCCACCAACGAAGAACTCAGAGTAATACAAAAGGCTCTATATTTTGAAAATATAAATATTAACCTTTTTGGATATTGATTCATTCTGTCTGTATCAGAGGGGTAGCCGTGTTAGTCTGGATCTGTAAAAGCAGCAAAGAATCCTGTGGCACCTTATAGACTAACAGACGTTTTAGAGCATGAGCTTTTGTGGGTGAATACCCACTTCGTCAGATGCATGTAGTGGAAATTTCCAGGGGCTGATATATATATGCAGGCAAGCTAGAGATAATGAGGTTAGTTCAATCAGGAAGGATGAGGTCCTGTTCTATAGTTGAGGTGTGAAAACCAAGGGAGGAGAAACTGGCTTTGTAGTTGGCTAGCCATTCACAGCCTTTGTTTAATCCTGAGCTGATGGTGTCAAATATGGAGAGGGGCATTGCTGGCATATGCCCCTCTGCTATGTACATCGGCCAAACTGGACAGTCTCTACAGAAAAGGATAAATGGACACAAATCAGATATTAGGAATGGCAATATGCAAAAACCTGTAGGAGAAAATTTCAACCTCCCTGGCCACACTATAGCAGACCTTAAGGTGGTCATCCTGCAGCAAAAAAACTTCAGGACCAGACTTCAAAGAGAAGCTGCTGAGCTTAAATTCATCTGCAAATTTGACACCATCAGCTCAGGATTAAACAAAGACTGTGAATGGCTTGCCAACTATAAAACCAGTTTCTCCTCCCTTGGTTTTCACACCTCAACTGCTGGAACAGGGCTTCATCCTCCCTAATTGAACTAACCTCGTTATCTCTAGCTTGCTTGCATATATATACCTGCCCCTGGAAATTTCCACTACATGCATCTGATGAAGTGAGTATTCACCCACGAAAGCTCATGCTCCAAAACGTCTGTTAGTCTTTAAGGTGCCACAGGATTCTTTGCTGCTTATTCTGTTTGTAGATATCGATTTTTCTGAGACAGCAAATGTCCCTTTCTATAGCTGGCGTAAAAAGGAAAACCACTCACTCTTAAGTTCACATTTGATTTCATTATTTACTGTAGTTCAGATATTTCGGAAACCTTTTTATTATAAAAGGTCAAAAAGGTACTTAAGGACTACAGCATTTCATTATCACCTTGCAGTATTTTTCAGCCCACTGTAATTTTTTACATGCTGGATTTAAGCACTAGAAGATAATCATCTGAGCAAAGGAGTTAGTCTTTTTGACTAGTTTCATTGTGCACAGGGATCTGAAGACTTTTTGACTGTACCATGAATTCCCAGCCACGATAACAATGTAGCAGACTTTACACTGCAATGTAACTGGCATCCAAAGGCACATGAAAGTAAAAGATCTGCCCTGACATTTCACCATAAGGAGAAATGCAAAATATAAAAAACTAGTATGGAGAGGAGACCTGTATTAACATTTTGTGCCAAAGTCACCCCTTGTGTAACTCCTTGGCTTGAGCAGAGTTAGCTCAAAGATGAATTTAACCCATATTGTCGGTGTATGTTGTCTGTAAGAGAATTCCAGTTCACAGCTGGAGACACATCAGATTGATTTTAGCGGGAGTTTTGCCTGGGTCAGACCTGCGAAGTTGGACCTAACGTACTATAAAATTCAACTGTAATTCTCTCTAGGGTTGTGCTTAAGATCAGTTTCCATTATGTCATGCATTTGTGTTGAAAGACGCTCAGATGATCCATTAAGCAATAAACATGATTTTTTTCTAGTATATAAACATTTTACAATGAAAAAAGAATACTCTTTTTGGATGACAGGCTCTCAGATTGGTCATAGCAGCCTTGCTTTCTAGATTAGAAATGGCATTGCACTTCCCAATTTGTATCACCCCTGTTGTGTGCAAAAAAAGTTGCGTTAAACGGTTGTTCAGAAACAATAGCAACAAGTGCAGTGCTCACAAGATGGCTTAGTGGGAATTACAGATTTGTCAAACTCCTGTCATGAAATGTAGTTCACATCGGTGGTAACCAGTATATTAATTTTGCTGGAGTTGACAGAGTTTTCTCTAGGGTGTTTTCCCCTTTCCTGAAATAAGTTTAGTGATTTAAACTGAACTCTCCAGGGAGCTCTGCACTAGAGGAGTCTGAAGTGTTGAAGTGCTGTTTGTGCTATATTCAACTCTCAGTTTTTGCATAAATCCTCAGCATAGCTCCTTCCCCCTCCTTATTTCCCCCCATTCATCCGCAGCTGATCAAGACATAATAGAATCTGCTTCTCTTCCCCAGGAGAGCAAAGCAATGAGAAGTTGAAATTCAACCTCAGTATATTTTGAAATAAAAGGGAACTAGTCGATAAAAGTCAAAAAGTTACCATGGAGAGAGCCTACTAAAAAGGTGCCATTTTTGAGACAGTCAATCTCAGAAGAATAAAGAAAGTCAAATTTACAAGCACATTGCTGATAAAGTATTGGGCTGGGATAAATCAAACAACACACAAGAAATTGACTTTCCAGATCACAAATACTTCTTGAAAAAAGACCATTCTTCAGAATCTATAATAGAACCATTGGGCAAAGAGAAAATATTCCTTGCTAAAGAATATTGATTATCTTTTTATTATGCTTAAAATAGTCCCCCAGTTGTAATAAGAAGTTGATGTCCAGTGCTGTTTCCATTTGAAACATTATGGGCCAAACTCATTGATGCTATAACCATACTGAAGTCAGTGGGCTGTAATTATCTATTAAATACTATTGGATGGTTTAAAAAAATTATAGAAAGATTTTAATAAAGAATAAAATCCTAAAATTTTAGACTAATTTCCATAGGTAATTTCTTAAATTTTATTCTTATTGAGCATGCTTTCACAGTGGCCACTGATATTATTTTGTACCCATATTGATTAAATATGGACTAGTGGCGGTCATAATGGTTCAACTTTTTTTTTTTAAAATCCAGTAAATCAGGATATTTTCCCATCATCATTTTACAAAACAAATTATGCAAAATGCAAAGCAAAATGGTGGAGGAGGGAATGCTGGTGATATTGGGAGTCATTCTTTGTATTTTCTGGGAATGTCCCAAATTGAGACTCCTGATGTTAGAAAAATACAAGAGTTATCTCCTGGACATAGGCCCAGGGTTCAAATCCAAGATGTCTGTTGATGAAACAAGTGTTTATTTTTAATAGCTTACCCCCTTTTTCAGTGATGTCAGAATGCTTATTTATCTATATTGACAAGGAGAAGCATGCAATGAAGAAAACAAGGTATGTATTATAAGCTTAGAAATGGCTTGAATATTGGTTTTGGAGGGAAGCAACAACCAGAATTTGGGAGAAAGTTGCAGTTCTCCAAGGCATTACCATGATTAAATTATGAAGACAGTTATCCCATTCTCTCAGCTGTAAAAATATGTTTTCTTCTGCCCTTTAGCTACTGTGCAGATGAAAGATTTTCTGTGCAAAACTTATGTGAAGTTTTCCATCTATGTGAAGTCTTCCCTTATGAACGGTCTTGCAGAGAATGGGGAATCCTTCTGTGCCTGTGTGCAAATCGTGTGCACCAGGGTTAATTGAAGAAAATATTCACTGAAGCCAAACTGGAATTCAGCTGGCAATGCAATTGTCTCTTTGATATGCAACTCTACAACACATCCTAGTACTGTATTTTACAATGGGCTTAATGCCTGAATGTAATTCTGCTAAGATAATTTCTCAAGGTGAATATCTGACATTGCTTTCATGGACTGAACCGTAAAGTCCTTAACCTCACAACTTAATGAGAACAAAATTAAATACCTGGTAAGATTTATCTTGTCAATAGAAGTCAAATGGGAGCACAGTTCGGTTCTTTAAAATCTGTTGTTTTCTAATTTATCTATTCTTAGCTATGTTAATATGTCACTAACTAAACGATACGTATGTGACAGAAATCTGAGAGTTTCTCATGTTACAAACCTAATTTCTTTCTATTAAACCTTAGATGAAAATAGCACGTCAAACTTGGGAAGTATCTTCATCTCAATAAGTAGCAGTTTTTATGGACATAGGTCAAGAAATACTAAACATGGGCCAGGCTCTGGCTGCAAAATTTCAAAGTGAATTCTAAACCCCCTGAAAGTTCAAGAGTTTTGAGCTGAGGGGCTTTGGTTAGTTTATTCTAGGGATTGGACAGCTCTGAGATTTGAACTTGGAACCCTGCCCTGTACCACAATGAAGTGTGTGTGTTGGTTCGGGCTCACCTGAGCACCCCCTCGTGGCCAGGGTCCCTCTCCTATGTCTGGCTTATTTTCCCCTTCACCAGGCATCTTGCAACACACTCCACAGTCTCTCTTTCAGGGTATGTCTACACTACGGGATTATTCTGATTTTACATAAACCGGTTTTGTAAAACAGATTGTATAAAGTCGAGTGCACGCGGCCACACTAAGCACATTAATCCGGCGGTGTGTGTCCATGTACCGAGGCTAGCGTCGATTTCCAGAGCGTTGCACTGTGGGTAGCTATCCTGTAGCTATCCCATAGTTTCCGCAGTCTCCCCCGCCCATTGGAATTCTGGGTTGAGATCCCAATGCAAAAACAGTGTCGCAGGTGATTCTGGGTAAATGTCGTCATTCAATTCTTCCTCCGTGAAAGCAACGGCAGACAATCATTTCGCACTCTTTTTCCCTGGATTGCCCTGGCAGACGCCATAGCATGGCAAGCATGGAGCCCATTTTGCCTTTTGTCACTGTCACCGTATGTGTATTGGATGCTGCTGACAGACGCGGTACTGCAGTGCTACAAAGCAGCATTCATTTGCCTTTGCAAGGTAACAGAGACGGTTACCATCCCTATTGCACCGTCTGCCATGCCATTGTAAATTGGCAATGAGATGACGGTTATGAGTCATTCCATACCGTCTGCTGCTGTCATGGGTGCTCCTGGCTAGCCTCGCTGAGGTCGGCTGGGGGCGCATGGACAAAAATGGGAATGACTCCCCGGGTCATTCCCTTCTTTATGTTTTGTCTAAAAATAGAGTCAGTCCTGCCTAGAATATGGGGCAAGTGTACTAGAGAACCAGAGAGCACAGCTGCTCCGGGTCAGAGCCCCAGAGATCCCGCAGAAATGATAAGCTGCATGCCATTCTAGGGGGTGCCCCTGCAACAACCCCACCTGTTGCTTCCCTCCTCCCCCAACCCTCCTGGGCTACTGTGGCAGTGTCCCCCCATTTGTGTGATGAAGTTATAAAGAATGCAGGAATAAGAAACACTGAGTTTTTAGTGAGATAAAATGAGGGGGAGGAAGCCTCCAGCTGCTATGATAGTCCTGGCAGGACATTAAAGGGTGGCGGGGGAGAGGAGCCCAGCCTCCCGCTGCTATGATAGTCCAGGCAGTACAGAATCTTTTCTTTAGACATGAAAGGGGGAGTGCTGATCAGAGCTCCATGCTGGGCAAACAGGAAATGAAATTCAAAAGTTCACGGGGCTTTTCCTGTCTACCTGGCCAGTGCATCCAAGTTCAGATTGCTTTCCAGAGTGGTCACAATGGTGCACTGTGGGATACCGCCCGGTGGCCAATACCATCGATTTGCTGCCACACTAACCCTAATCCGACATGGCAATACTGATTTCAGCGCTACTCCTCTCGTTGGGGAGGAGTACAGAAATCGGTTTAAAGAGCCCTTTATATCGATATAAAGGGCCTCGTGTGGACGGGTGCAGGGTTAAATCAGTTTAATGCTGCTAAATTCGGTTTAAACACATAGTGTAGACCAGGCCCTAGTCACAGCCCTTCTTAGGGTCTTTTTTAAAAAATTTAATTAACGATGTTCTCAAACAAACACAAAGACAATCTTCTACCTTGGCTTTAGCTGAGCACCACCCCTCCTTCCTGAGGATCTGTGCCTTCCTCAGGAACCGCTGTATACCCCCACTGCAGCTTCACTCTGCAGACTGCTCATTGCAAGAGCCCCATCCCTGCAGCTTTTTACCCTGGGACCACCTGGTTCAACCCAAGTGTGACTTGTCTTGTAATTAGGATTGTTTTAGCCCCAGGCTCTCTAACCCACAGGCAAGCCACCCTTTTGCACCATAGTATAGGAAAACCCTGGTGATTCAGCAGTGTTTCCAAAGCTATACAAAGGATAACAATCATCTCCATACCTCCACGCAGTAAAAACACAGCACTCCAGGATTAAATCAACAGTACCACAAGAAGCTCAAATAAAGGCTACATAGAAATAACCCTTATTTTCAGTTCAAACATTGATCATAAGAGTGGATCTTGTCCATTACCATCTTAACTGTGATCCTGAAGCACCTTGCTATTCATTATTAGTAAACAGAAGGTTAGCAACATACAGTACAACAAATGTACAGAGACATAGTATGGTATTCCACAGATACAGGTTATCTCACAGAGTTTACCAATTTGCTGTATTTCCAAACTAGTAGATAATTCAGAGGTTAGTTCAAAGAATGTTTTAATCTTTATTCTGAACTCTATGCCAAATCCAATTTCATGTTTATAGTCAATGCTTCCTCTCCTACTTTTGAATCAAAATGCTCAGTGCTATTTTCCATTTTTATACAGAACTTTGTGGCCAGTAAAGGAATACTGGCTTCATTCAAACATTTTATAATGTTTGCCCGTTATCCCAATTTTGCCCAGTAGTTTGAATGCTACAGAAGCTGAAATACCATTTTGATGTGGATTCCTTTAAAAAACATACTAGTGCCTTAATGCTGGATTTCCAGGAGGACTCCCTTTTGCCAGCAGTGGTTCAGTATTTGAAACCACTGGCATCAAAGGACGGAAGAGGTAGCATTTGTATTATGTCATGCAAGAGAATTAGTCTCCCTTTAATTCATTAGTAAATTATATTTGATAATCCAATTTAATGGTCAGTGTACAAATTAGACTTCCCATACATAAGCTGTTTTAGAGAACCTACCAATGTTTTTCTTTTAAATGAGCAAATTTCCTTATTTGAACTGGGAGAAATCCTCTGTCTGTTCAGCATTCTGACTGTTTTGGGAAACAACTGTAATGCTGTTATTTTTGTAGGATAATGAAAGGTGTGTCCTTTACTCAAAACCATTACGATCTCCATGACCCCTAGAATTAAATTTAAAGAAATCCAAGGATATGGGCATATTCAACTAAATCCAGAGAGAGTGCTTAGTTTTTTAATACAAATGAGCCCAGCTGCAGAGTTTGATTCAACACGAAAAGTTGACCATGTTTTTTGATCCAATTTTTGATTCAGCCTCTTATAAAGACTGAGGTTAATTGCATAGATCCGGAGCTGAACTTCCCCACAGTCTTGAAGTGTTCTGTGGTTTTGATTTGGGACTTTCTCTAGCATTAAAGCAAACTTCAGTTCTTCTGATTGTATTTTTTGTAATGTACATAATGCATTGGACTAAATAAATTAATGTTGCATGTTTTTATGAATCTAGAGCAGTGTTTCCCAAACCTTTGGACGCCGCTTGTGTAGGGAAAGCCCCTGGTGGGCCGAGCCAGTCCGGAGGGCCGGGCGATTGCGGCTCCCACTGGCCGCGGTTCGCTGCTCCAGGCCAATGGGAGCTGCTGGAAGTGGTGGCCAGTACATCCCTCAGCCCACGCTGCTTCCAGCAGCTCTCATTGGCCTGGAGCAGCGAACCGTGACCAGTGGGAGCCACGATCGGCTGGACCTGTGGACATGGCAGGTAAACAAACCGTCTCAGCCCGCCAGAGGCTTTCCCTACATAAGCAGTGTCGCAAGTCTGGGAAATACTGCTCTAGAGAAATGATATTTTACATCAACATGATGCATATTTAGTGCCTTTCATCAGGAAGGATCCCAGATACTTGAAGTCAAACTGATATGGCAGTGATCCAGCACCAACATGTCTGTTTTACCCTGGAAGTCCACCGTACTCTCCATGGCTTCAGAAGGTACTCCTGCGGTCTGCTGCTTAGGGCATCCTGTGCCTCCATCTTTCTTTCCCACTGATTGCAGCTTCCTCCCTTTTAAATGCCTTCTCCCTATCACACGAGATTGACAGGATCAGAAGGGCAGGGCCAGCCCTACCACCACGGCCTCTGTGGCACCTTCTTCGTCTGTGTGGGGTTTATACACCCCATCACAACCTGTCTCGTAACTTTTGAATGCTTGGGGTTGGCACTGCTGTGTACATTAACAAGGCAGTGCAGAGATGGAAGGCTGCTTTAGACTGCATGATTAAATAAGGTATTGCTTCTAAATGTAACTTTTAATAAATATATGCTGACATTTTTGTTTTATGCAGAAGATCAGGGGAACGATCAGGAAAAGTTAACCTTTTATGATCCAAGATACAAAAAGAAACAACTCCCACGGTGTCATTAGAGGAGTAATACAGGCTAGAGGATGTCCAAAATACAACAAATATGCCTGAAATCAAGAAGCTCCCATTGCTTCATAGTATCGAGCTGCTTGTAGTGATATCAAACAGTGAGCTTGCTAAAATTTTGCTAATAGTTGAACAATTCACATTTTCTGGAATGTCCTTTTTGTCTAAAATCAGACGTAGTGGAAAGAAAGTGGAACTCAAGTCAAATGAATCAGGAAGGGCCAACCATAAGGAATGATTCCCCTCAGGAAGCTGCACACATTACAGAGCTCCTTGGCTGTATATCTAGTGCAGGTTAAATGAATTGTTCCCATTAGTGAGGTGATAGGACAGCTCCTTTAAATGAAGGAGACTCTGTGCTTTGAATGTCACTGCAAGGAAAAGGTACAGGGCTTATAGAGAGAGTGTCTGTCGCTTGTGGCAATATTTTACTGTGATAATTAAAACTATATAAAATGATGGCTTATACTAAGATTCACAGTTAGGATAAAATATATAATAAGAAGGCCTCTGTCAGTTTTTAAGAGCTGTACGATTTCTTTATGGTTTGTAGCTTATCTTAAGAACAATAGTGGAGGGAGGGGGTGTGGATTTATAGAACGCTGTACATTAAACTGAGTTCGCTCCCCATAATTGTGTTGCACTGTAAGACTATTTTTAAATCCTCACTTCATGGTTTGCTAAGTCAGTCAATTGTGTAATTACTAGTCATTAAAACAAAACTAATTCAAAGTTTTCCTATGAAGCTTCCTGCTGGATCTATGTTCTTTTTTTAGATACAGTTCTAAATTGTATTTTACTTTTAATACACTAGGTAAAAATAGAGAAAATAAGTTTAGGTCAGCTGTATAGAAATATATACTATGCTGATGGTTGCCGTATAAAATGTAGAGATTTTTTTAATATATTTTGTCTGGCTTGTTTTTTCTTATCTATTTCATTACTTATTTATGGAAGAAAAAGAAAACACTTAAAGGTCTGAAAGACCCTCCTTGAGATAAGGCAAGTCCAAGAAAACAAGTGCCAGACCAGAAACATCCTTAAAATTGGGGCTTAGCTCATCAGTTTTCCCAGTTAGTTAGACCAGCAGCCTCCATAAAAGGGGAACCAAAGAGTTTAATCCACTCCAGAGGAGCTCTGCGGGAGTAAAGCTTGACTCCGTAACTCAAGGGGATATAACTGACCTTCAGTTAACCAGGAGTTAACTCAGTTAAGATCTAGCAAAAATTGCTTTTTTCAAAAATCAGGGTTCCACTGCAATGAAGAAGTATGAAATGTTGCTTTCATGATCAATACAAGCAGAAGATTTTCTGCATAGGATCTGGCCAGTGTTGAAGTTTCTCCTGCCACTGGCAGTGGCTGATAGCTGATGCTTTATGGGAAGAGTTTTTAAAAAAATGTAGCTGGCCAGTTGTCCAGTGTTATATACTGGGGAAAACGTTGTGTGCCAACTCTTCTGGGCGTCAGTGTAAACTGTTTTGGTTATCCCTAAGTGCATGTGTGTAATAATCGCATTATCCTAGTACCAAACATTTAAGGGTGGATAGTGATATTTATCTCTAGAGTCAGACTTTTGCCGTGTGGAATTTTGGCATCTGAGGTGGGACAGTAAGAATTTATGAGGTGGGAATGTTGAGAGCAAGTATCAGCAAACATTCTAGCAGGGTTAGGGTTTCTACAAAGTGAGAGAATAGCCTTTGTAATGACAATGTTTGTTCTTTTTTGATGCATATTTTGGGTTTTTGGAGGAACAATAATAGTTTTATTACCTTTTTCAGAGGTAAAGTCACTTTGAGGTTGTAGGTGCTCAGCCTTTATGAAAAATGAAGTTATTAAATGATGTGCCTAGATCACATAGCAAGTCAGTATCAGAACCAGGAGTGACTTGACTGGAAGTCAGATGGTATTGCCAGGTGCTTAACACTTGCTTAAATCAGGCCGTTAACCTCATTAACCTCACCATAAAATGGGGATGATACTCAACCTACTTTTTAAATACTCAGTGTTTTCCCATCTGTAGGTCTCATACTATCCCTATTTTACATATGGGGAAGCTGAGGAACAGAGTTTAAGCAATGTGTCTGGTGAATCTTGTCTGGGCACACAGGTGATCTGTATTCCAAATATAGTTGGAATTTTAATAACCACAACAGAGCTCCATTGATAGAAACAAGATAGTTGACAGAACTGACTATAGACATGAGAGAATCAGGACTGGAGTAAAGCAAGCGGGGGTCCTAGATAAATGGCTCCCTTCATGCCTCTGGCCCTGCCTTTATATTGTGATGTTGACCACACCCTAGGGTAATTGTGACAGGGTGTTTTCCTCTGTTGCAAGGGAGGCATGGCAGTAGCATGGAACTCCCTTCTTTCTCCACCAGGATTGGCAGCAGGAGTCCCTTCTCCTCTTCCAGAGAAGCAGGGGCAGCAGGATGGGGGATCCCGGTCCTTAACTCAACTGCTAGGCTCTCTCTGCTTGGGTGGCAATTGTTCCAGGTTGTCTGCTGACATCACTGCAACGATTACACTTGGTTCACATTTGCAAGCAGTTCTCTCTAACTCTGAGGGTTAGAAACTTGCTTTAAAATAAATAAAGTCAAAAGTGAATTAAACACTTAGGAGTCTAGTATCAGAGGGGTAGCCGTGTTAGTCTGGATCTGTAAAAGCAGCAAAGAATCCTGTGGTACCTGATAGACTAACAGACGTTTTAGAGCATGAGCTTTCATGGGTGAATACCCACTTCGTCAGATGCATGTAGTAGAAATGTCATGGGGCAGGTATATATATGCAGGCAAGCTAGAGATAATGAGGTTAGTTCAATCAGGGAGGATGAGGCCCTGTTCTAGCAGTTGAGGTGTGAAAACCAAGGGAGAAGAAATTGGTTTTGTAGTTGGCAAGCCATTCACAGTCTTTGTTTAATCCATAATTTCTAAACTGATTTTTTTTAAAAAGCTTTTATGTAATTATAGAATGCTTGATTGTTCTTATATTCCTGATGGTTTGATGTCTAGTGTATGTTGTCCTTGCAACCCTAGCACATAATTTATTTCTCTTTTGAGTGAACTGTAAGCATTAGTGTCCATTAACAATTTTTGAAACAAAAGTACTTGGAGCACTTTCAGTAATATGTACTGATTATCATTAACAGCTCTTTTGTCCTGGACAAGGACATTGTTTTGTAACATCATTTTGTTTGGTCAGACTCACTCAGCCTGCATTTACAATACATGTGTGCATTTTACTTTTACCTTGACCATCATAAAAACAGTGCCAAGAAAGATTGTGTGACTTCTTTGAGCCAGGGAGCCCTATGTACTTTATATAAACCATTGTTAAACATTCTAAAGGAATGTATTCCTGTCTGAGTACATTCCAGTCTATTATTCTGCTTTGCTAGGTTCTCTGCAAGCACCCAAGTGTTATGTATAATCTACCACCTTAATTGCTAGCTTCTAACAATGATAAAGTAAAAGAGAAGTGGAATGATGGATAGAAACACAGTAGGATCCGGAAGATTGTAATACATTTTCTTTTTGATTTTACACAGTACATCAGGCGGGAAGCCTAGAGTTAAAAAGTTTTAATGTTTTTAATTCCATAATGACAGATTTATAATGTGCCATAAAAACACTAAGTTCCAGAATTTCCCAAAGTTACAATGCTGACTTCCTGATTTTTTGTAATCGTGCCATTGATAAACAACTAACGTTGGCTCAAAGAGATGAGCTAGTATTATAAAGTCAGTTTAAAGTAATATTAAATAAAGAAAATGAAACATTATCCTGATTGAAGCATTCCGAAGCTCAGTTACATGGTCTGCCATTGATACAGGCCTTTCTAAAGACAAATTTTTTAGAACAGTTTTCTCAGAGGGTTAAGAAAACTATATGTAACTACTGCACTCAAGCAAATATTCCCTTGGATGTTTTAGAGAATAATGAATTCTGCCAGATGGGACATTTTACTTATCATTCTGTAGATCAAAGTACAGAATTTTCCCCTTGAAATATGGAAAGTTGACAACTGTACAATAGCAGTAATGATCCGAGTTCACAGACTAAGCAATGTTTCATTATGCTTCTTTAGACATTATTTGGGTGGGCAACTCTAAGAAATAGTTTATGATGTATAAAATGTTTTGGGTTTTTTTATTCTCAAAAGACATTTTTATCTCTATATGAAGTTGGCTAGTGAAGGTCATATGGCTAACTGCTTGCAAAATGATATCCTATCCTTGTTGCTGGTATTCTTCCACAAGTTCATTCCATACAGAGACCTATTTTTCTAAATATCACGCATAATGGCAAATGATGTGTATAAATAGTGGGAGTGGGAAAACGAGTCTCATATAAATTCTTTTCACTTAAAACAAAATGAAATTGCTTGTTGCCACATACAGAATTGCATAGCAACTTGGCTAGGATTTGGCATTGATTGGGAATGTCCAGACACACTGCTGAAGTGATAAACACTGTGATAAGGTAATATTGAAACTTTCACTCACTGATAACCATGTCAATGATATACTGTGGTATTTTCGTGGCATTTCCTTTGCTTTACTTTGAAGCTTGGGCGGTTGAAACCAGAAAATCTTTCTGTATTAGCAATACTGAAGCTGTTTGTTTTTTGTTTTAAAATTTGAATGAAAAATTGGCAATAATCTGATTTTAAAATTTGAGTTTTTCTTAAATAACATTTTTAACTGGGGTCAAAGGATTGTGTATATCCCCAGTTGTTTACAAAAATAACACCTAGTGCTTTATTTTAGATATATCTTGGAGTTTGGTCCTGTGCTGAGTTGTGGATCATCCATGCCATTTCCATTTTACCATATGCATTTTTCCATTGTATTCCATTTTCCATTCCGTTGTACAAATTTAGGGTCCAATCCTGCAACTATTTAGGCACACAAGTAATCCCATTAAACTGAATGGGACTAATCAGTGAGTAAAGTTGATTATATGCATTAGACTTCGCAGGGTTAGATCCTTAAGTGATCCCATTGATTTCAGTGAAATTAACTACTTCTGTAAAACTAGTGAGATATGGCCAATAGAATAGAAATAGAAATCTCGACATTAATAGAGTTAGCATTAGCGGTGAACGATGTAAAATTCACGACAGTGCCTAGTTTATGCCTCATATCGACAGATTCTTCAGTTATTTGTACATTTCCCTTCATAACACACTTTTAATTGTCTATTTCTAGGAGATTATTATACTTAGGTGGTTAGAATCATTATGCCTTTGTTTTCCTTTTGTAATACTAGACAAGATATGCTACAATGACCTAGAAATGCACAGCATATTTGTTGTTAAAGCACTGGTTATAATGTATCCTATCAGATTAACTGATTGGATGACCCAGTACCTTTGCTGTTCAACATTTCTTCATGTGTAATTATTTATGTGGGAGGAATCTTTACATTTACAAATTTAAAAAATATTTATTTAAAAATATAATTAAGATTCCTAGTTAATTTTAATCTAGTCTTGTTGAAATCAATGGCAAAACTCACACTGATTTCATTTGGACCAAAATTGGTTTCAGTAAAGCCTCAATTAAAAGTAATACCTTTGGTTTATACACAGCTCATGCCAGTGTTATGCTGCAGAAGACACTATCATTGACAGCAATCAAGATGATGTATGTTTTTAAACAGATCTAAAAATGTGTGTGTAAAAGATCTTAAGCCTTACTGGCTGCTAATCGGTAATTATTACAGATACATTTGATTAGATAAATATGCCACACCTGTTTAAAAAATTTAAGTAGAAAGATATAAACATTGATATTTCCATCAGTGCTTCATGCATTAGGAGAAAGTAGTCCCTTGGTCAGCAAATACAGATAAGTCTGTTTTGTGCTGTGGCAAACCCTATTGTGATGAGGCTGTGAGTAATCAGAAGTGACAGCATAAGCACTTTCTGTTCAAAGTGATTTTACCGAAAGCATTATTTTCTGAAAAGAGTACACATATAGCTCTCATAATGCTGAAAGAGCACTGATGTATCAATTTATTAGCACTAGAGTTCTGAGAGAGAGTTGCAAATCGTGTTCAAATTGAAGTCTCTTTTTTTCCTCTGCGTTTGTGATGCAGTAGAATACCCCTAAGACTGTAGGGCCTAGTCAAATAGGCTATGGCAAAGATGAGGGTTTCTACTGAGGAAATGTTAGGAAAGTTCATAGTGATGACTTCTGCAAGGAGCTGTGTGTGCTATTCTGTAGATCAAGCAAGAAAATGGAAAATAACAAAGACTTTCTCTCTTGGGGGAAAAATGTGTTCTTGATGAGGGCTGCAATTTCAAATTCAAGTAAATAAGGCCTTTAAAAAGATCCAGATATAGAAGTGGGTGCTGCAAAGTATCTACAGATTTATGTAATGTGATTTAGATGGTTAGGCCACAATCAAATTGGGTGCCTTGGCCCCCTCCTCTTTTCTCATACACACTCATAGCCTCAAGTAGCATCTCTATGCTGATGACACATCAGTGTACCTTTCCTTTCCTGACTGATCTCCGTCCTTCCAATCCCTGTCTGGTATCTTCTCCAAGATGTCCTGACTTCTGCAACCTCCTTCTCTCTGGCCTTTCTGAAAAATGTTCCCCACACTGATCATTTTAAGATGTACCTGTTAATAATATTTTGGTTCACTCTGACTGTGTCATCCCATTCTTTGAATCCTTCCACTTTTATCAACTGAACTGTGTTCAAGCTTCTTCACTCCACCTTCAAGAACCTTCCCAGCTGTGCTCCTCTCTACTTCTCTGCTTATCTCAATGTGTTGCTTCCACTTCCCCCTCCTCAATTATGAAAATCAGTGGTGGATCCTTCAGCACTTTTTCCATTCTGTCCCTTATATATGGAGCACCCCCCATCTTTACTCTCTCCTCCTTCACACCCACTTTTGGTGCACTGCCTGCATGTTATCAGTCATGCCAATGATGGTGAAGTTGTGATACAGTTAAGGAAATTTGACTTTTATTTATTAAATATAAAGCTGTAGGATTACTTTGAACCTTATAAGTCGGTTTGGCAGAATTCAATTTTTTTTTTATAATTTTGACAGATGATTTTGATGGTTATTTTTAAGCATTTTCCCTCGATTTGTATTTCTTTAAATTTTCACAGTTGTGGGAAATTATGGAAGGGGGGCCAACAATAATTATGCAATGACAGTAGACGTTAAGATTCAAAAAGTTAAAGCTTGATAGATGCTAAAACAAATGTCAACATCCCTGTGACAGATAATATAACTGCGTGCAGTATATTTGAGGGAACATGCTGTATTACATTTGTGTATCACTCTGGGCCACAGCTCTTCCAGGAACTAAAAACAGGGCTCAGCGACAGGAGATGGCTGAGGACCTGAGACCTGACTGGGAACTCCTGCAATAGACCATAGTTGGGAGCATTCTAGTGCAACTACCCTGAAACAGTGACTATCACATGTCAAAATATATAAAGTAAATATCCTTAAATCAAACTCTAATAAGTTCTCAAACTGCATTTTTCTTACTTGGCCCATCTGTAACTTTCAGTAATCATCGAGGGAAATGTTTGTGTGTGTACGGTGTAATCTACATTTATGAATAAAAATCTAATCCTTTCAAGTCTGTCTATAGCTGTGCAATAGCTACCTAAGTAATCACATGACCTTATTGTTATGCTTGCCTTTCTTCTCTACTTCAAGTCTGTTGTTTGCCATGCCTGTTGCTCAAATTATATTACAGGGTCTTTGGGGGCAAGGACCGTGCTTCTTATGAGTTTTGTCCAGTAGCTAGGATGTTCAGGACTTTGTCCTGAGAGGGATATTTGTGTGTTGCCACACTAGAAATAAATAATCAAGTTTAGGCACCTGAATAGATGCTGATCACTGAGAATTCCCATTGGCTGCAGTGTTCAGCACTTCTGAGTTAGGTCTCGTCATCAGTTTTGCCAACTTCTGTGATATTTGTAGTTAAAGTCTGGAGTCGTGGTATTGTGAAAATCTCAGCTTTCCCTTAAATTAGTTTCGACCCATTGTGGTTATGGAGAAAATCTTGAAAATGTGAAACCTAAAGGCTGAAAAACCAGCAGGTAATTTAAAACTTTTTTTTTTAAATGCTTGTGATTTTAAGTCAATCTTGTGATTATTTTTTTTTAGGAGGCCTTAGGGTGACCAGATGTCCCAATTTTATAGAGACAGTCCTGATTTTTGGGTCTCTTTCTTATATAGGCTCCTATTACCCCCACCCCCATCCCGATTTTTCACACTTGCTTCTGGTCACCTTAGAAGGCCTGTGCCTCATGATTCTTGAATGCTTAGGGTTGGCAATATTGATTTAATTGTGTGTCAAAATAGAGACAATTTGAAAATGTCATCTTTAGAAGTCAAGTATAAATTTACATACATCATCATCTGTTTTTTTGTAGATTTTTAGAATCCACTTTGTCCCGCTGAGAAGTTCTATAACAAAGTAAGAGGGCTAAAATAAAAGCTTACTCCTTCTGTATAAATTTGTTTTGGGGGTCAGGAGATAGAGAACTGCCTTACTTTCATACATTGCAAGCTAGGCCAATCCAAGATTTCATTACAGGTCTTAATCATGAGCTAAATATTTCAAATACTTGTATTACTTCCAGTAGCCTCTTTCCCCTCTCACAGAATGCCCTCAAAGGAGAGTGAAGCTTAAATAATGAGAGCTCAGAGTATAGCACCAGTTATCTACTAAAGTGGAGACAACATTGTTTATATTCAAGCATGAATTCCGATGACATTTAACAGAGTTAATGTTATCTTTATTTGGTATTATGTATCTTGCCTAGTTCCATTTGTTTTGTTGCATTTTTTAAAATGTCTCAAATTTCACTGGAGTCGGACTATCCCTGCTGACTATCAACACAAGCCTCTTTGGCATAAAAACATCTTTATTACATCAACAATATATTTAACAGGTTTTATCTATTTTGCTTCCAGCTTAGAATAGCAACCAATAATGCCCATATTCATAATGCTGTTTATTTGGTTTTAATGAGCATGATCTTCAGCGTGCAGTGAAAAGACAACTTGAACTTAATGACCATAGCAAATGAATTGCTGTCTTGTTCAGATCTTTTCTGTCCAGGTAGGCTGATGTGCATCGGTTGGTCTGAGTGTGGGAAAATTCTTTACCATGGGAAATAGATGGTGGGGGCCCTCTGAATGTAGTATTGTGCCTTTTAGAACAGCCACATGTCTCAAGACAGTTTTAACTTGAATAGGCTTTTGGTCAACAAAATCTCAGTGGATACGTAGCTGAGCCTTCATTTATGAGGAAGAGGATGAGGATACAAAATAACATTAAAACATGCACACAAAGAAGGGAGATACTCCTGAATCTAATGTTGAAATCAATGTGACGTTCAACTCTCTTCTATAGAGGCAGCCATATGTCTGTGATAAAAGAGTTTAACAATGAAATATCTATCAAAAGAGTTTACACAATGGTGACTTTCCTAACAATGGTATCATTTCTTCCCTCCAGGTATTTCCGTAACAAAGAAGACCCATACATGTAAGTAATATCTTTTGATTTGGTCTTCTCTTACAAATGGAATTTATGGTAGTCTGACTGATGTGCCTCTCAGACTATTAACTGCTTGTCTTATCTGGGGAAGTTCCACTTTACAAACTCTAGTGTGCTTCCCAAGACAGAGTGGTTCAGCCCAGGGATGAAATTTCATCAAAATGAGTATGCCGTGTGTGTGTGTTGTGGGGCAAAGGGAGGGAAGGGAAGGGGTTTGAAGAGGCAAGGCAAAGCTCTGGGTTCTGATGTATGTGCCTTTCTAGTCAACTGGTAAGTAGTTTATCCTGAAGCCAAGGGACTGGACAGTTACCTTCTGATCTCCCTTCATTTGTGTACCTGTTACATATGGGATATGCTTCAAATGAAAACCTATTTTTATTTTAATTCTCCTCCCTCTTTCCGTCCACTAGTCTATAAGTGAGATGAGGTGCTTGTGCTTAAGGAGAATTCTGGTTGGAAAGGAGACATTTTTCTGTTAGCCATCCAAATACACAGCCATAGTAAATGGCATTGTGGGAACTGATGTGGACGTGTGCACTGACTGAATACATATTTACTCCGAGTCTGCCTCGTCACAGACAGCTACTTTTGGGATCAGATCACATTCTTACTCCACAGTGAGCCAAAAACTCAGAGCTGAGGAAATGTTACTATTTGTTACTGGGGACTGCAACGTTCCGAAGTCATTAGGTCATGGAAGTCAGGTAGAGTGAAGTGATTGCACTTGCCCACCATTTCACGTATCCATAGAAGGAGGAAAAATGAATGGAGATAGAATTTGATGAATGCCTCGTATAAGTATCATACACGCTGCAATGCAAGACTTGTTAGGATGTATTTTAACAAAGACAAGACTTAGAGGTGTGTTTACCACAGCTTCATAGGGCGAAACCAGTTTCATAAAATATCTTACATTAATTTCACTCCTACTTCATTCATCATTTTAAAATATCCATGCTAAGAAAAAACACACTTTAAAATCATGTACCACTAAACAATCTTATCAAATTTAAGAATAGATTTATAGTCTACGGTTTGTTAATACAAGACATTCTGATGTCACATTGCTTGAAATGTTAAATGTCGCAAACTTATTTAGAGCACAATGATGATCCTCTGCATAGGCGGGTTTAGTACTAAAGACTCATTTTTAGGGTCAGATTCTCCCATTGGATGTATGAATATGTGGTTCCCATTGACACAAATGGGAACTACATATGGGCATCTGAGGGAAAAATTTGGCCCTTAGCTTTTGGTGAATATTTGAGCTCACGCTGACTGAGATTGACAGTACAGGAGACTGAAGTCCTCTGTATATCCGCAGGCCAGGCATTGTACAGACAGCTTCCTTGCACAGCCTTGCCCATGAGCTCAACCCTGGCCTGGAGGGACCACCCTCTCTAGAGGTGGTAAGTAATTCAGAATTTATGCTAGCTCAGTCCTGGGCCTCTCTTGTGCAGAGGCTAGTGATTGTGCTTACTGTACGTGGTGGCTTGTGACATGGACTCCCAGTCCACCTGGAAATAAGCAGAAACCACCAGACTATATATTTTATATACAGTAGTGCCTTTGACTGACCCGCTGTCAGGAACGCCACTTCTCCATTTTCACTCTGTAGTGCCATATATACACAAAATTATACATTAGCCAGAGACTTGAAGATTGTAGGAAAGACTTTCTTTTTCCATGTCAGACTAATAAGGATTTGTCCTCGCTTATGCTTTAATGGATTGTGCGTCTGAGGCCTATTATGGAAAACAGTCTGGTTTTGGAAATCTAATTTGTTGTACTGGATGATTTATGCTAAGTCACTGTTGACAGTGCTGACTGATGATGGCAAAGTGTTGTTTTCTATCAGTAACAGTGAAAGATATTCTGATTCATAGCTTGCAGAAAAGCAAAGCTTTGTTTGTGTTCTATTATGTATATGCTGTTACCAGTCACACACATGCCCTATGAACAAGCTCAAGCAGATATTAGAGGCCCTATTCTTTGGCATCATACACACGAAGAAAGATCTACTTGTCTGTAATTTAAAGAGAATTGGCAAAGTGTGGTTCTTACTTTGCATATTGGTACCTAGCAGATGTTTCTATGCACTTTTCTGACGCATAACAAGCAAGTTGTCTGAGCAATGGAAAGATGAGCTTATCCATTAGGCAAGGATTGGAATAAAATGAGTAATATACAATAGTTGTAGTGTAGTCACCATTTGCAGATTCCTTCAACTTTGATTGAAGCTCCTTGAGAACTAAATGTTACTGTGACTAATTCTCTTAAATCAGGAATTGATTCAGACAATGCATCGTTAACAGTTTGTCATAATGCACAGTAAATTTGTCTTTTTTCCTATCATTGCACAGAAAGCAGCTTAGAGATTAAAATGTCCATTTGTGGAATAGTATCAGACAAGTGTAGTTTCACGTGGGTACCCAGATGTAAGAATCACAAAGCAAATCTGAGCTGTTATGGAGCCTAGTAATATGCAAATGAAATGACAATCTTCTGTGACAGCATTTTGTGTATTGACTTATGCCAAATTATTGTGTTTGTATATTTAATCTATTTATCCACAGCATGCTCATCACCATGAGCATAAATTTAACAAAAATAAGACAAGTTAAATAGATTAGGATTTCTCTCAGGAAAATCCAAAAGCATTCTTACAAGCAGCACATGACATGGGTGCTGTATGTGATACTATTTAGCAATCCAGCAAAAGTTCACAGTTCTATCAAACTAAGTTCCTCCAAGTTCAAAGGCATTTGTGTGTGCTGATTGGCTAAAAGCCCGGCACTGATTTTAGAAGAAGAGTTCTAATGACTTTCTGACCCAGTTAGTCGTGTGTTGTAATGTCACTTATTCTAGTAAACGTGCCAGAAAGTTTTGGCTGGTTATATGGAATATAGCCATGTTGAACAGCAGATTAGCTCTGTTTGGATATCATCCATTGTGTTGGGTTGGAGTAAATACTGTTGAAGAGCCTTATGTCTCCCATCTATTTAACTAGCTGAATAAAACCCGAGAGATTTAAACTCTTGCTAGTACAACCTGTCACTAATGCTCTGTGGTTATATCTCACCAAGTAAAAATGCACTGTTTCTCTCTGGCAGCTTCTGTAATGTCATCTTTATATTATATCCTTTGGGAATTTGTGAGTTACAATACTTGAAACCCTACAAGAGAGTGGTGTTCTTCCAAGCTTTGCCCACAGAATAAGCTATATCCACACAAGAAACTGAGGAATTGCTTTCAGGAGATTGAGTAGATGTTCAAAACAGGATGATCCATACTGTCTCGGCCTCTTGGGTTTGGCTCCTCTTCCTTGGGGCTTGTATGCCCTGCTGGCCTCTGCTAGGCTCCCTGGACTTTGATTTTTCTTGGTTAGGGAAAAAGATGATGGTATTTGCTGAAACCTCCCCCATTCCCAATCCCATTGCCACCAAAGTGGCAGGTCCCATAGAGTAGATTGTGCTGTTCTTCATAAAATGCTCCTCCTCTCCCTTCTTCTGTGCCAGGGGTGGGCAAACTACAACCCGCGGGCCACATCTGGCCCACTAGCCGTTTTAATCCGGCCCTTGAGTGCCTGCTGGGGAGCGGAGTCTGGGGCTTGCCCCGCTCCGGTGCTCCAGCCTGGTGCATCCTCCTACACCTCAAACCCCTCATCCTCAGCCTGCACCCCAGCCAGACCCCTCACCCCCTCCCTCACCTCAGCCCCAATTTCGCGAGCATTCATGGCCCACCATATAATTTCTATACCCAGATGTGGCCCTCGGGCTAAAATGTTTGCCCACCCCTCTTCTATGCTATGAGTAAAGAAACACTCTAAATGCCCACATTAACTTAGATGACAATAATAATAGCTAACACCCACTGAGATGAACTGGGCAGTTCACATTTCCCAGAACTACAGTTTCAGGCTCTTTGGGAACTCAAACAATCATCACTGCATTCGTTACACTGAGATTTCATTTTCAAAACTTACCTTACAACTATAATAGCTAAAGACCCCTTTTAAAAAATAAAACTTGAAAATCTGGAGAAAAAGAGGCCTCTGTACCGCATTTTGTAATGCTACCTTTTGACTCAAGTCGAGCCATGGAAGTGTAATAAGTGAATATGGTAGTGTTTCACCTCTAGCAACTTGAATTTAGTTCTTACCATATTCAGTGAAAATTACTTAAGTGGTCACAGTGCACATACTTGCTGAGATGTCTCCATACTACCACATAATTTTTCATGGTTGGTGATGCTTACTCAGTGAAATAGCTTGTCTTCTATTGGTTCAGACAGAGCTTGTCTACACTTGGCAATGTACTGGAATATCTATTGCAGAATAATTCTAGAATAACTATTTCAATATAAGACCCCATGTGGATACAGGAGTATCCACATGGGGTCTTATTAGGAAATAGTTATTCTGGAAAAACGGTTTCCAAATGTAGACAAGCACTTAGTTTTCCAGTGGCAGTTGTGGAATATTTTCAGAACACTGAGTACCAATTTGAAAGAGCATGAGCTCCTGTTCAATAGCTAAATCAGGTGAAGACAATGTGAGTCTCACAGGATTTGGTTAACAAAGGCATTCACAAACCAAACAAGCAGTTTGGTTAACAAAGATGGAAGTGAATCAACCCCTGCAGGTTTGGTTAATGGAGTTCCCCATCCAGCTCCTTCCTAGCCCCATAGACGCCACCTCTCTGTGCTTTACCTGTACCGTCCCCACAGTAAGTTCTGGCATTACTCCTACACCAGTTTTACATTAGGCTCTGACTCAGAAAAGCACTTAAGCATTGACTTCAGTAGGATTTAAGCACATAGTTAACTTCAAGCATGTGTTTAAGGGATGCTTTCCTGAATTGGGTCCTTAATATCTTCAGGCCTCAGAGGATGTTAAAAAGAGGGCATCGTTTGTCAGAGAGTGAGGGAGGACAGCTTTGCAGTAGGCTCATCAGCTATCTAGATGTTCGAATAATCTTAAATCATAGTCACCAAACTTTTGCAAGCAGACTGAGGTTTCCAGTTCTGTTTAATTCAAAAATTTCAGGCAATTTATTTACACTAGTCCTCTTTCTTCTTCCATGTGTCTCTCTTATGCTATACATGTTAGCATACTGTCCTCATTCTGCTCACAACATTGGTGGACTTCCCTGGCTTATGATTGTTTCTTTAAATGTCGTAATTATGTTATTGTGCTAAAGGGGAAAAGAGAACAAAGGATTGATCTTTACTGCTCAGACTTATGAATACCTAGTACATAAATAATACTTTTGCTTACTTTACACTGTGCTTTTGTGTGCCAACCAGAGTAAGTAAAAATACACTTTCCCTCACAAAGTGGGAACAGGCAGAAAATTGATGGTTAACAGTATCTGCTATTAGTGACTATGGCTCTAGAGAACAGGTGACAAACTAAACCCTGTCCCCTGGGGCCAATAAAAAAGCTGTTTGGTCCCCTGTGTGTAACTTCCTAATAACTTAACTGGGCAGCCTTAAGAGCCCTTGGAGGCTTTTCTGCCAGCACGCTCCCTCTCTTTGTTAAGAATGCTTATTAAAAATGGTTTTATAATGAAGTTGCCTCAAATAGCAGCTACTTTCCAGTTTGTCCTTGAAGCACTGTTTGCCCTGCTGAAGAATCCTAGAGACAACTATCTAGGGCTTTTCTCGTGGTTAAAAACTTTTTTCTAGACATTGATTTCTTGTGGGAGCCAGGGGACACCTGTTCTTCACCAGCTGGTTATGTAAGTTTAATTTGTTTTTGAAGCTGTCATAGGGCAATGTTTGGTTTTATTGCACTGACCCGTAATCAATCAGTTTTATTCTCTCCCAGATACAGTAGCTTGTCAGTGGTTGGTTTGTTGCGAAAGAGAGTGAGTGTGTGTGTAAAAGCTAAGCCTTCTTGTCTCCATAGATGGGTAAAGCACTGAATACTGGGGCAGAAATAGTGAAGCACACTCCTTCATGCATGAACTGAGCCTTTTAAACTTTTAACAGAGGATTCCTCCCGCCAGCTAAGGACGTGGAATATGAGGATATTTAAATAATTGATTAAGTTTTTTGGTGAGCATGAGGCTGGGAGCACAATGACAGCAACTGGGCTTGGATGTGTGGCTTTCATCAAGGATAGCAAGAGGTTAGATGTGTGTTGGGACCCTGGTATCTTCTAGTCTCTACACATCTGCTATGTGTTTGAATGAGGGTAGGCTCCTGGTTTGACTTCACCTCACCACCAGGCAAAGTTGGCTAAGCTCAGACATTAAAAGTACTTTGTAGTTTCTGCAAGAGTGGTGCATCAGGCAAGCCGTGTGCATGGCTTAAGAGAATTCTGGCTGAGTCTGCTATAATTCCTACCTGGGACTCCAGCTAAAGTGCAACCGCTTCTTACTTCTCCAGCAGTTCTGCTGGTATATAGAGCAGCATCTAGCCATGTGTGACTTCTGGCTCTGAACATTGGTTTGCTACCCCCTCTTACTGTGCTTTCTGATAACAGGGATCTCTGGTGGATTCTGTAACAGGGATCTTGTTTGTCTTGTTTGCAGAGCACCAGATAGACTAGAGCAGGGATCGGCAACCTTTCAGAAGTGGTGTGCCGAGTCTTCATTTATTCACTCTAATTTAAGGTTTCGGGTGCCAATAATACATTTTAACGTTTTTAGAAGGTCTCTTTCTATAATAGCCTATAATATATAACTAAATTATTGTTGTATGTAAAGTAAATAAGGTTTTAAAAATGTTTAAGAAGCTTCATTTAAAATTAAGTTAAAATGCAGAGTCCCCCAGACCGGAGGCCAGGACCTGGGCAGTGTGAGTGCCACTGAAAATCAGCTTGAGTGCCGCCTTCGGCACGCATGCCATAGGTTGCCTACCCCTGCACTAGAGTAAGCTGAGTAGCTACTAACAAACTGGGATGCAGATGAAATTTGGCAAGTCAGGACTCTAATCAGCTTCTAGCAGAGGAATTATTAGTATTAGTATGTCCCTTAGAGGTACAGTTTGGCTACGTATGGAAATTCAGGCAGGAAAAGTAGGTGAAATGAAACTCCTAAATTGTGCAGCATTTTATCCATAGGTAAATTCTGACCCACTCCTCAACTCTAATATACGCTAATGGAGATTATAAATTAATAAAATCCATTTCTGTTTCACACTTCATTTATTTCACTGTACTGTTGTGTGAAATGTATGATATGGGTGTAGACCTTTCTTCAATATTGTCTTATTATTGAAAGGATGGATTTGGTGCTGCTGTTTTAAAGACCAATAGAAAATAGCTGGTGACTTCTGGCTATGAACGCCTAAGCTGTTGGAAGCCATTGTTCAGGAAGATGTTCAGAAGACAAGTAACAGAATTAATTTTACACTGTCTTCAGCCTTAGGTAGTAAATGCTTTAGGAATCCCTTCCATTCTACAGTCAATTGCCCAAAAAGCAGCACTGTTTCTATTGTAAGAAGTTAGGGGCCATTCATTCATTGCACAATACTGTGGCTGTGTAGTATCTCTCTGCCAGAGTAATCTCTCAGAATACCACAGTGACACTGTTGGCCCCTTATTCCTTTTGTTTCAGTAATTCCTAGGGAAGACTGCTTTATGTGAAACACATTGAAGTAGAGCCTGGACATCACTTATATCCTGTGCTCTGCAATCTGCAAAGAAACTGCAGGCCTGATCCAAATTCCATTGAAGCCACTGGAAAAACTCCCATTGATGTGAACAGGCTTGGATCAGCCCCCAAAACACCAGCAAGGAGGTAACTTTAAAAAAAAAAAAAAAAAAAAAGAGAGAGTGTCTCCTAGCTTTAGACTTCATGCTGTTGTTAGAAATGAATGTCTCCAACTTGGTACTAGTAGCAGTCGCACACAATTGCAGTATTGTGGTTAGAGAAAAAAAGTGCATGCATTGGGAGGAAGGGAGGGTTGAATTCAGAGTTCAGCATAGATGCTATTCTATATGCTTTAAAATTCTAATCAGGCTCTGAAAACACCTGAGTTTACAAGTGGCAGGCAGTCACGGGGGTTGAAATACCATCTCCAGCTTGAAGGGTTTGCTAGTAAACAGACAGCGTGAAGTTCTCCAAATCTGTTTTTGGCATCCTTGTTACTTTGCAAGGTAACCACTGCAAAAACTAATAGGAAGCGTGAGTGTTTGTGGCTTGCTGCCTTCGTAACTAGCTGTGAGAGGTTGAGCAGAGTACAACATGGCATGCCGTGGTTCTGAATAGTCCCAAGTACACTGGATAGCTTTAACTTCACAGGCAGAGAAATGCCACAACACTGAACACAGCCATATCAGTATGGTCTCAAAATGCTCGTGTTCTCCTTGAGCATGGTCCAGTCCCATTCAAGTAAATGGCAAAACTCCCATTGACTTCACTACTGCAGGAACAGAATTCAAGTGCAGATATAAAACTGACTGGAGTCGCCCAAAGCATTCCCATGGCCTCCTTTTTCACATTTGTGTAGGGATGAGTCTGAGCTGTTATGTGCGCCTCACAGCCAAGTGCACAAGGGATTTGGTCCCATTATAAAATTATGGGCCAGACAAAAAGTTTGGATCCAGAAATCTACTTGTTCAAAGACCCTTAGGCTGATTCTTCTCCTACAGAATATGAGCTGCAGCCACTGGAGTTAGTGGGAGTTGCTGGTTCCCTCTGTGGAAGGGATGAGAACAGCCTGTCTCTAATTTTATGTTCCTGCACAGAGCCGCTCTTTGTAAGACAGATGTACATTTACTCCCAATGGAGAGGATAGGCTTTTCCAACACTTGCCTTTATGTTGTTTGCGGAGGGTTATTTTGCTGCAGTAAAGTTAATCGTACAAAACTTCTGGAAAAACTAGCTCAGGATAGGGATGAGAAGAGCCACTTGATTTCTGCCTTATGCACTGATGGAGCAGGGATGATTATGAAAGTTCAACTATAATGACTCTCAAACAAGATGGGTCAGAGAGACTGCTCCCAGATTGGTCTCTGAACAAAAGAGAGTGCATTTTATTATCTGGATTCTGAAACCAATGGCTGTGTTCATATAGTGATATGTCGTTAGACTTACTGTCAGAATTGCTCAGAGGTTGGCTGAGGCAGGAGCGTATCCAAGCTGGAGCTGGGGCTGGCTAGCATGGAAACAGGCATGGGCTGGTGCAAGAGCAGGAGCAAAGACCAGCTGGAACATGAGCAGTCTATCACAACTACTAAGCAATGACAGTGATGTTCAGCAGACTGGAGAGACTGCTCCACTTAGCCCTCTACATACCTGCCTTGGGTTTACCTGGGTGGGTCCTCACCATGAATTGGCTGAACCCTGATTGAATAGAGAGGGGCCAATCACAAGACCTGCAGGCAGTTACCTCTGAAAACTCAACACACTTTCTGGCTCATGGATGATTCATCAGGTTCAGGGCGGTTCAGGGATGACTCATCACACTTGCGCCCTCCCCTCTCTGAGACAGCTATTGAACCTGACAGGTTGTTTTTTCAATGTATGTTGATGTCTAACCCTCCTGTTGGAAGCTTTTGCAGCCATTCTCTGGAAATATTAACCTGAAATCGCATAAAACTTTGTTCTAAGCAGGGCACACATTCTCTGTTAAGCTAATCTAGAGGGCATCACTTTGACAGATCGGTTAAACTGTTTTATGATTCCTATCAAACATAGACTAGAATTAACATTGAGAGCAAATGATATAATCATGTGAAATCCTTGTCTTTAAAAGCAATCTTTGCTGGTCATGATTACATCACCCACTAAGACAATTAGCATGTCAAATGCAAGGTTATTAATGCCAGCACAAAAGGAAGGCAACCCTGGAGACCAAGGCGGGTGTATTTGGGTAGGAAAATGCAAAAGAGGAACAGGAAAACAGGGACTGAAACAGTTTAGCCACCAAACTCTATACAATCCTGATGGAATCTGGGGACAGACCCCCAGAAACACAATGGAGGGTGGTGATAAAAAGGAGTGTATAATGATAAACCCAGCACAAAAAATCCAGCAAAGTAATAACAGGAATGAGAGTCAGATATGGAAACTATGAAAGAATCAAGTCTTTGGTACGCTGAACATCTGAAAGAGTCAGGAGGAAGACAGGAGAAAATAGTCTCTGAAAACCTAAGGCTGTTACTTCCATACAACTGATTCAAGATGTGCCTGCAGAGCTCCTGCTGAGTCTAAGCCATGTGTTTTACAGACTTTCTTTGTGTTAATCTGATTTTCTCTATTGCTTTTAGACCATTTTAGTGTTTTGGTTTTGAGGTAAAGTGTCTCTGTGGTACGTTCTTCTCATCTCTTATGAGAGGCATTTGGGGAGAAAATGGTACATATCCTGGAGTTCTTGGTTGAGGCAACTTGGCAAGCCCCTTAAAAGTGTTGCCCCGTTACAGACTGCAGTCAGTAAGGGTGCTATGAATGCCTCTCAATGGCAAGTGACAGGAATAATAGATCAAAAATTAGTGACAGATGCTTTGGGCTAAGTCTAACAGGGCCTCTAACAGGCTTCTATATTTGCATCAGTGATTTAACATGTAACTTGGGAAGATGGGCACCTACTCAACCAAACTGCATGCTCATATGTGATAACTGCATGCAAAATTCTGGGCACAGGTATACTGGTTGCTATTAGAAAGTATGGCCATCAGTGCTACTTTATTATAGATGATTGCTTTAATTTCCTGTGACATGTTAATAGCAGTGTTTTAACATTAAAGCAAAGGGAGAACAAATACAGCCGTTCTCATGATATGACAACTAAGTGTTAAACACACAAAATAAAGTCTCATTTTTCTGCAGTGCTATAATAAATCCATTTAGGTCAATTGCAAAACACAGTTAAAATATAGTTGTTTTGCAGGTGATCAATAACGTATTCATCTGATTTCTAGAATAGAGTCACAATAGTGAAATAAGATTCCTTCTGAAGATCAGCTGATCTCTATGTGCGGTATGATTTTGTTATAACTTTATTTTTTAGCTATTTTCTCTTCATTTTTTAAGTATTAAAACATCCATTCCTGCACTATGCATCAGCTGTTCCTGTATTGCAAGTAAACAAAATTGCATTGGTTTTAAGCCTTGGTGAGATGTAAGACAATATCTGAAGACTACATGAATTATCTCACTGTTCGTACGAATCTATAAGAAATTCCATTGTATTATATACTGTGTTTAATTAACATGGGTATTTTACAAAATTGGATTTTCTGATACAAACATGATTGAATTTCATTACAGTCAAATCCATAGTAAAACACCAATCCTTGAAGCTTTTGTTCCAGGTTGAATCCAGAACAGGAGTGAGTCTTATTTTTTGGTCACAAATGTCAGAAGATCCCTCAACACCTAATTTCTTCCTATTATAAGTAAAAAACCTCACAAAAGCAGCTCACAAGATTTTTTTATTTTCCTGAACCTAAACCATAGGTCCAATTTGGCCTGGAACCCAGATGGTCACCTCGTCTTCATGAAGTGCATTGGTGTCTGGTTCTGGACTTTTGGTTTAACCTTTAAGAGCAATATGCTCCCCTTCCTACCAAACCAGATGTGTGAGGGTAAAGGGGTTGTATCGGGGATTTTGGAACACTGCATATCATGAGTCTCTGGCTCCCATTGAAGTCAATGGTAAAACTCTTGACTTTCAGTAGGAGTAAGATAGGATCCTGTGACATTACCAAAGGTACAGTCTGTGTTCCCTCTATTCTCTTTTACACTGCTTTGCTGTGAGATCAATCACTCCTGGTCTGCTCAAACACAGTCTCCTGCATGTAAATTACTCTCAGCTATGGCCCGCCACTCTTGAATTACACTGCAAAGCAACACCAGCAAATTCCTAGCCCCAGGCTTTCTCCCAGAAATATGCATCTAGTACTGCCCAGCCCTCTCCTGGACAACACAAGCTTGTATAAAGTCCATCGTTTATTACACTGGTCTACAATTTTTGAGAAGTCGTCTGCTTCAGAGATAAAATGTGATATTTATTATGTATTTTGATGTGCTGAATTCAAATATGACAATTAAAACAACTGATTGGCTACTGTTCCTAAGATATTTAAGTTTTTACATTTTATGTCTATGTATATTGTGTAGATAGTAGAGTTTTAATCATAAATTGTAAACCTAGGTCTTTTCATGTGTTTATGGTTGCTTTACATGATAATATTTCACCTGTCCTGTTTATGTAACACTTTAAAAATCAGCAAAAGGGTTATGTAAATAAAATTTATTATGAAACAAAAGGCAAAAAACTATTATGTACATCATTTAGTCCTATTCAGCATCTACTCGGAGCTTCCTGGCTTGTCTCTTGTATTCATTAAATGGAGCATCTCTTGTCACTGTCCAGCAATAGTCTGCAAGCATTGATGGGCTCCATTTGCCCTGATAGCCTGCCAGGAGATTCCACTGCTGTAGTCTGAAGCCCAACAGCTCTGCCTTACTCTTGGGTAGTTCCAAATCCCTGACAAGGTCATTCAGTTCACCTTGTGTTATGAGGTGTGGTTCAGAGGAGGAGGATGGGAGAAAATGTGGGTCCTGTGACATTGATGGTTCAGGACCAGAAGTTTCATCCTCTTCCTCTTCCTCGTCAGACTCAAGTGAGAATGATTCTGGTGCATCAGGAACCGGCAGTCCTTCTCCGTGGGGTACTGGGCGTATAGCTGATGGAATGTTTGGATAATGCACAGTCCACTTTTTCTTCTTTGACACACCTTTCCCAACTGGAGGCACCATGCAGAAGTAACAATTGCTGGTATGATCTGTTGGCTCTCTCCAAATCATTGGCACTGCAAAAGGCAGAGATTTCCTTTTCCTGTTCAACCACTGGCGAAGATTTGTTGCACAAGTGTTGCAGCATATGTGTGGGGCCCACCTCTTGTCCTGATCTCCAATTTTGCAGCCAAAATAAAGGTGATAGGCTTTCTTAACCATAGTGGTTAGACTGCGCTTTTGTGATGCAAAAGTTACTTCACCACAAACATAGCAGAAGTTATCTGCACTGTTCACACAAGTACGAGGCATCTCTGCTCACTTTGGCTAAACAGAAATGTGTCCCTTTGCAAAATCAAACACTGACAAATAAGAGAGCACGACACTGTATGATTTCTAGAGCTGATATAGGGCAATTTGTTCAGCACAATGATGTAAGCTTCGTTATGATTGCATCATCCATGACTTCTAGGAATAACATGATGCAATTCATATCATGTATGACGTAATACTAGCTTCAGATTGCATCATTCATTGTTTTGTCTAAAAAGCAAGTACTGTCCAAACCCAATCTTAGATTTATTCATAGATCCAGTCAAAGATGTATTTTAGTCATTTCTGGTTTAAATTGAGATCCCTTCCCTTCATAACTCACTTATCCTCCGCCATTCCCAAGTCAAGGGTTGTATATACTGACCCAATAGCATATCTTGAAAACTAGAGCCAATCAACAATTTTAAGCATCATTTTTGTTCTCAGTGACCCAGAATTAGTAAAGTTGGACTACATTCATTTCAGAAGCATTTTGGCTGTAGAGCAGTGTTATTAGAAAATGATATGCACAAATCTTATTGTCTCAAATTGAGTTTCCCATATTTCTGTCCAAATGCAGTGGTCTCAATAAAACAAATTTATTAACTATAGAAAGATAAATTTTAAGTGGTTACAAGTAATGAGGCATAAATGGGAATCGGTTACAAAGAAATAAAAGGTTCAACGCAATTAACTTCTAATTTACCAAGCTAGGTAAATTCAAAGCAAAAGTCTCTCCCACCTCATTTTTTAACATTCTTACAGGCTGAATTCCTTTCTGCCAGGATCCCTCTCCAATCCAGTGATGCTTCCTTTGTCCTTCAAGTGTTCTTGATGCTGTCAGTAGAGATGAAGGAAGAGATATCCTGGGGCATTTGTTCCCCATTCTTATACCTTTTCCTTTTCTTTGAGAATCATCTCCAGCTGGGGTTCGGGAGAGAGAAAATATGTGGGGGTGGGAATCTCCAGCTCTTTCTTTGCCCAGGTGTAAATTTCTTGCCACCCTTTTTTCTGCCAAAGAATGGCTGCTTGATTTGGTTGACACCTGGCTGAGGCCTTTTGTCTCTGAGGGACTGGTTTGTGGCTGCTTTCCCAGATTTGAAATACCGGGTATGTCTTAGTAACATCATATAGTAGAATCTTATAACTTTACATACAATATTGCTACACATATTTTACCAGAACAATAAAAATCAGTAAATCCTGAGTTTTCAGATGATACCTCGCAAGGCAAAGTTTGTACAAAACTTATTATGGTCCTTAAATAAGGGTGGACATAAAGATACAGACTGTCACCTGTTACCCTGAATGAGTAACTCCAGAATGCATAAGCAATGGAGTAAAGATGTGCAATGTGTAAATCATATATTAACTTCTATATTTTTTCAGATGGGGGAGACTGGAAGTTTTGCACATTCTTCCATTAACTACACTGAACCATACAAAAAAAGAATAATTGTTGCAGCTGGGATAAAAAATAGATATTGAGACTTTTTTGCTCTCTAGCAGGCATCTAGAGTGCTAGTTTCATGTTGGGAAGGAAACATCTACAATCAGCTGCAGCAAGTTTTTGCAGATACTTGTAACAATTTATCCAACTGAACAGCGGAATGGACACACCCTCAAAGCACACTTCCTCCCCTCTCTGAAAGGTGTTTACCACTGACTTCAAAAGCCTGCGCACAACAATGGTGCTAATCTAGCAGTTTTCTGGAAATTCAAATCAGACCTCCTTTAATCTCTGCATGCACCGTGCTCACTGAAGGCAGGGGAACACTCTGGGGTTCTCAGGTTTCAGAGAACCAGAATCTGGACTGAAGCCATTCAGAGATTTCCTTCTAGATATAGTGAGTGACCAACCTTCTTGCCAAGTGTTTATCTGAAGAAGCTGATTCCTTATCTTTGTTATTGCTACTTTACAGATATGAAGGTATGATATTAGCTGACTGTTGAAACAACTCTCACA
The DNA here is from genome assembly GCF_007399415.2 of Gopherus evgoodei. Taxonomy (NCBI): domain Eukaryota; kingdom Metazoa; phylum Chordata; order Testudines; family Testudinidae; genus Gopherus; species Gopherus evgoodei. Next base: position 32,610,015 of record NC_044331.1, on the reverse strand, counting down.
GATAAGAGAAGCTTCCTGTTCCAACTCTTAACATATCTCTTCCTCTGGCCCCCTTTTCCTTTGCCCTCCCTCTATTGCCAGCTTACAGATGGAAATTCATGTAGCCTACCATACTTACTCCAGCTTTGCTTCCATTTAAATTGAATGAAAATGGGCACCGGGGAAGATATAATCCTAATTGCCGTTAAAGGACAAGGGTGGGCTTGAATGCCCTGATGAGAAACATAGTATATTAACTAAAAGAATATTAGGGAAACAAATTTAGCAGCTTACTCCTGACAACATCGTCTGTCAGCAAACATTCTCCTCATCCCATGTTAATCTGCTGTTGTCCCTTGACAGGATAGCAGATTGTACAAGGTAATTTAAATTGGGAGTTCAGCTTATGTTTTACAAATCAGCTGCTTTTCTTACTCAAATGGAGGAATTCAAGGAGCCCCTGGAGTGTGCAGAGTTTGGCCTACAAAAGCCACAATGTATGTAACATATAGCCAAACTAAATCCGAACTGCCCCTTTTTATTAGAAATGGGCTAACCAGCTCAAAATAATGCTCAGCTTTTGAGGTTTAACTCTCCCTCCTTATCCCCAATGCACATTTTTCAGTTAGCTTGGTTTTTGTTTTTAATTATTTTTCAGTTTTATGTCTCTGCACTCTTCTTCCAGTCAGTACCAGAAGCAAAAGCACAAACTCTTGCAAGTTCTCTAGTACTCAGGAGGTTTGCAGCCAAATTCTACAGCGTGATATGGTCAGGTATTTGAGTGCATGTTGAATCATGAAGAGTCTTCTAAACCTTTGGAAGCTCACCCTTCAGGAGTTTGTTAGAGCATTGTGAATTATATGCCTCCTTCAGGGGCTACAGTCTGGCTTTACTCTTTTGTTAAGAACTCACTCCCTTAATTCTCTTCAATACACATTGTTAAGATTTGCATCTGTTTAGATGGAGGTTTATACAAGAAATCTAATTTGGCCCTGATCAAAAGACTAATAGAATTTTGCCTCTATTAGCATAATAAGGAATCCAGGGTGATCATTAAAGTACAGTTCATCCAGTCCACATACCCACAAATAAAACTATCAGTAACCGGTCTTTTCTCATCTCTGATTTCTATGAGTGTTGGCCAGGAAATCTGGATTCTATTCCCAGTAAGGCATAAACTTGCATAACGACGTTGGGCAAGCCACTTAACCTCTCTTCCTCAGTTTCCCCAAGTATAAATGGGGATAATTATCTACCACACAAGTTACAAGATTGAAATATTTAAAGTGTTTTGAGATTATCAGATGGGAGGTGCTATGGAAGTGTTTAAAAGAGAATAGCAAACAGCAGAATCAGTGGTAGGCCATATCAGATATAACAAGCTCTTATGAACGGAATGTCATTTGGGACATTGGTGTCTAAACTGAATATGGCTCTTAATTTTTTAAAATTCCCTGGGCCAGATACTTTAATTTCCGTGAAGCACTGCCAGTTTATATGAGCATCTATACCACTAGCTGTAGCTTGATTCATGCACTACTTTAATCCAGGTGGATGGTGAAGTAATACAGTTCCTTTTTAATGCAACAGTCTCAGCAAGCAAAATGAATCTGCTTCTTAATTTTTCATAGAAAAAACATTTCCGTTATTGTACCCATGATTTCAATGTGAGAGTCATATGAATGTTCATAATGTAACTTTGCTATGCATTACTGCCAGTAAGCAGCTGTCTAGGAAAACACATGCTTCTAAATGCCTCTCAAGGAAATTAACATGGTTCATTATCCTATGGGCATATATAACAGGCACAGCACCTCCACTGTCCCACCGTGATGAAGAGGGAAAGGCTATTGGACTACTTGCCTGTTCTCTCAGTTACGTATTGCTTCTCCCATCTGTATAATATTAAACACTAGAGAAAAGAGTCTGATCCAGTGCCTGTTGAAGACCATAATCAAGTCCCATTGATGTCACTGGTGCAGTGTTTCCCTTTGTACTCCAAATGCATAACTCTAGCTTCATTTTTTTCAATATGATGCACAGTAGAAAACATGAATAACCAAAGTAGTTTGCAACATGCCTGCATATGTACCAGAAATGAGAGATTTCTCAGGGTATGTCTTCAAATAAAAGGTGTGTTCTTAAACTGAATTAGCGAACAGTTGAAAATAGCAACAATTCTGCTATTAGCTCTCGTTAGCAGCTTATGTTAATGCCTATAGTGGAGCCTGGAGTTGAACGAAAGCTGCTACCCTGAGTTAAAAGACTTCACTGTTATTTTAACCTGAGTTAGCTAACCTGAGTTAGGAAGACCCCTCTTTCTGCAGTGTAGACATACCCTCAGACTGAACAGGAAACATAATCTACGTTGCTGACCTTGAATTAAAGGCCAGTCTGGAATCCACTTGTCTAGTACATTTTCTGGGTTCCAGGTTGCCTAATGTGAAATTTGTGTCAGGGATGAAACAGGTTGATCGAGGCATTTTCCTTTAAGGAGAAGAGGCCACCTGTTTAATTTACTTATTTGCAAAATAGTAATAGAGAAACTATATATAGTTTGCATGATTCTTCAGTTCCTCCTTCACTTAGGGCCTGATCCAAAGACTATTGAAATCTGTGGATAGATTTGACTTAAATGGACTTTGGATTAAGCCTCCGTAGAAGTCATGTTTTAGAGTTAATAGTAATAGGAGTAAGAAGTATTGTGCTTACTGTTAAGCAACCTTTGCTTTGTGCTTCCCCTAAATTTTCTGCATAGCAAGATTTGCCTGAATACAGAATCTGCCATTTGCAGTGTGCATCCAAAGCTAAAATCCAGCAGTGTGAAAAGTCTTACAGCAAATAAATCATGCTACAGATTTGAGCTAAAAATTTCAAACTTAGGTTTCTAAAATTAGTCATCTGAACCCATCATTAGACAGCCTGAGAAAGTGTCAAGATTAAGATTTCTTTCTCAGAATGTTAGATATATTAGGTTAGTAAAGAGCTAATCTACTAGTTCATCTGGTCAATCCTGCTGTCCCTACAGTACAATATAGGTGATGTTTGTACATTAGAACTAGGAGAAATGGATTGCTTTAGTTATTTGCATGATCTGGCTTTGGGTTTAGCAAACAGCAGTTATACGCTGAATTACTGAGTATTAGTTTGACATTGGCAAATAGATGTAAAATTTCAACACGCACTAAAAAACTTTTTTTCTCTTTTGGTCTGGACTCCCATCCCTCCAGCTTCCTCTTCAGCAACTGTCATCAAATACACATCTATTATAGGATCAATACATTTTCAGGGTGCAAAATTAGTTTGTCCAAAGCAAAAAACCAGCTTAATCCAAAATACGAATTTTAAGTAGCGTACCCAAAAATAACACTTAATAATAGTTGTTTCGTAGCTGTGTGATTAATCCAGAAGACATTTTTAATTGACTATTTTAATAGTTTTAGCACAAGCTAGTCTTCCATACTTTTAGCTTCTGTTGTCATTTAGATTTAAGGCAATTAAATGGGCAACCTCTTTGGTTGATTTTTATCAAGAAATATGCTTGCCATATCTTTTGTTCATATCAGTCTTCATAATTTATTTATTTTTCCTGGCAACTTTTGTTACCCTAACTTAGAGCTATAGGGTGATAAAGACAAAGGGAAAAAATAATCCAAAAAAGGAAGAATTGCAGCTTATTTACAATTTATCTGCATAGATATTTTGTGCAGATCCTTTGTATTTGCACTGATCATACAGTAGGTAGAGAGAGAAGCAATAGGTTCAGCTGGGGATCATTGCATGGCCCAAGAAATCGCAACAAAAATGGAGAGGTAGCAGAGTAAAGGCTCCATCCTACAAGGTGTTGAGTGCTCTGGCCCTGATCCAGCAAAGCACTTAAGCTCATGCTTAACTTCAAGTACAACGTAGACCATGCTTAACTTGCATGCTTAAAGTTAAGCATGTGCTTAAGTGCTTTGCTGGATCAGGGCCAAAGCACTCAGCATCTTACGGAATAGCACCGTAAGAACACTGTTGAAGGAATCTTCCTAGAACAGTAGCTACAGTAGATTTATATCAGATACTTTTCATAATCCTAATACTCTGATTTTTATATAATTTTTATATAACTTTTCCCCTATCCCATTTCCATAGTTGTGCCAAGAAATCCACTTTTGTTCTTCCTCGCAAGAATTTTACAACTAGAGAAAGAAGATACTTGTAAGTGCTGGACAAAGACATGTTGATTGGCACATGGATAAGAGGAAGACTATAGGCCCAGTCTTGAGCCCAGTGGAGTCATCGCCAGAACTTCAGTGAGAGCAGGATCATGCACCGTAGCAAGCTACTACCCTTAACTTCTCATCTGGCAGCACAAATTACCCCTGAACATGTTAGCATACTCTGCTTCAGTCACTGATTAACTTTTTTTTTAACCGTTTATTACAGGAATTCTCATGAATAGGGGAAAAAACAAAACCTTGTGCAGTAGGGATTGTTTGCCATTTGTATATAATATAAATAGACTTCTAAATGTGTGTTGATCCAACTTTTATATTGCATCACTCTATGGTGCATTTTCTCTAAATATTTTCCATTATAACATACAACCCTTCTGTCTTTAAATGCTTTTAAATAAAAGTACTTTCCAAAAGTATCCTTATCCCAATTTTCTTTAAAGTAAAGATAGTCCTGTTTATACCCTCAGTAGATTCACCACAAATGTAAAAGGCAGAATTTCTCCACTCCTACTATGTATTTTGCTGGCGAGTATGCTTGTTATACAGAGAAGCTGTTTAATTCCAGTCATGTGTTTCATGGAAACAAACATGTACAACACATTGTATTTCTATAAAAACACAAGCTTATTAATTGGCAAACATTTTATGTTTTCATGACAGTCATCTTGAAATTGGCAAGTGAACTGTATTGGAGCATTTTATGAAGTAATCTTAAATTGCCATATCATGTGTATTCAGATAGGAAAAGGTCTGAAGTCCCACACTCAAACGAAGAGAAATAAGGCTTTTGTCAATCAGCAGACTGTGAGAAATTTAAGAGTGTTTGTTTATGAGGCTTCTATTAAGATAACAGGAGCTCTTAATCTGAATATCCTCAAACGTTAAAAGACAATAAGGAAATGGCTTCAGTATCAAGACAAAGAATTCATTTGTGCTTACTAAGGGCTGGCTATAAATATCAGTGCTTCCTGGTGGAGCTTGAGCTGTCTGTGCACATTTGACTTCATCACTCAGCTCATGCATTACAAAAATCGCTTTAAAAAAAAAAAAAAGGAAACTGGGGAGAAAATGGCTCTACATGACTCAACACACTGTAGGCTACTGGAGCTGACTGATCTTAAGGATTGTAGCAAGGGTTTTGGCATTGCCTAACCATTGGGGAATTGTAACTGCAGGTTCTTGGATCAGATTGTAACAAGCTGAAAAATTACTTTCAAAGTGGTTTGTGTCTGCTAGAATAGAAAGCCTACTGGGTAACATGCTTAGCAACAAAGTACTGTGTCAGTAGGGTAGAGCATGCTGAATGAACTGTGGTTATCAATAACTGGGCCTTGTTATGGGGAAATGACGATAATATCAAAGCTTGCCATAAGTTCACCAGCGGGTATTTTGAGTATCAGACTATTAGAGAGTAAAAAAAGTAAAAGATTCATGTACAACAAAGACCATGCAAGAGAAATAACAAAGAGAATTTCATCTTCACTGCTATAAAAAGGGAAATATTTGTACCAAACAAAAATAAAGCAAAGTCATATGTGTTGCATTAATATTGTTCATTATCCAATGTATTGCTTTTTACAAGTGCAGAGATAACATTTTACCACAATACTGACTTTTTTGGTGCCAGAGAAGGCAAAGAAAGAGAATATTTACTTTGAAAATAAGAAACTAAAATCAGCTTCTCTTTTTTAAATTGCTGTGTTTAATAGTGCTGATGTTACTAGTGTGATTACATGGTCACAGGATGTATTTAAAATGCATGCAAAAATGTTTATGCATAAATTGCACATATATATATATATTGTGATTGCATATGCAGTCATGGCCACTTGAACATGGCATTATAAATTAAAGCTCTAGCTATTAGCCTGTACAAGCATTTACTGTTTGTGTGTGGAATTATGTATGCACATGGTTAGATTGACTGAGCTATATTTTCACTTAGAGAGCATACAAACAACCCTGATATATTTCTTATCTAAGACATTTTATGCACCACTTCTCTCCATAATACAGTGGCTCAAATCAATAGGTTTTTTTTCATCCCTGGTGAGCTGGGCTTAAATAGAATCTTTAAGTCTTCAGATGAAGAGTCTGTGGTACCTTCCTGTCTTTATTCAGTGGATGTTTGTCCTACTCACAAAACCAACGAGAATTTAGCATAGCTGCGGGGGAAAAAGCATAGGATTGCGATCACATAGATCACAGCTCACGTGCACTGGGTGCTTTGTATGAAGAACTTGCTCAGCACCTGGTCAGGGCTGATGGGCCTCATCTGGGCAACTAGTTCCAAGTGGAGTCTGATCTGAAGCCCATGTGGCTACATGCAAGTGGACCCTGGTTTCCTCAGGACCCCCTAACGACTCCAGTGGGGCTCTGTGTGAGCCCAGAGCTCCACCCACATGGAACAAGCTGCAGGATCTGAGCCTTACACTTCCTTCCATGAGCACCATGTTTAAACACAACTTCCTGGAAGTTTAACTTCTGTCTTTGTGTTCATCTCCTGGCAGCTCAAACCGTAGTTAATGATAGACATCCACCTTGCTGACAAGCTTAATGTTCCATGAAATCCTAGCCCTCAGGGCACATGCTGGTTATTTATTGTTACACACATAAACACAAAGCAGATAGTAAATTTGTCAGTTTCAGATTTAGGTAACTGAAATTGGTGTTTGAAAGTCTGATGGGGTAGTGAATGTTTATAGACATTGCCTAGCAGCCATTTTTCATTTCATGGTACTACTATATACTGTAGATATACCCATGGATACCATGCAACAGGCTCCACCGGTGGCACTTTCTTGCAATTGTTTGTATTTGGGATCTTAAGCATTGGTGTTTGGGTTTAACTTGGGAAGGGAATGAGTCATGTGTCAGTATTGAACATCACTAAATTTTAAGGCATGACTAACAATACATCATGCATCCAACGAAGTGGGTATTCACCCACGAAAGCTCATGCTCCAATACGTCTGTTAGTCTATAAGGTGCCACAGGACTCTTTGCTGCTGATACATTATTTGATAATGTACCAGGATGGCAAGTTCACCTGAACTGAACTGAATTGGTGACATAATAGTGAAATACTTTTTTCCCCCTGAAAGCTGCTGATTCTCTTGGTCGTACAGAATAATAGAGTGAAAACCTAGATTCTTACGGGGCTGGGAGTAAGTATTGTGGGGATCTAGCAACGTGTTTCTCATTTAACATTGATGGGAGCTGTGCCACTAACTCCTTACTGCACATTTCAAATGTACTCTTTAGTATCAGCGATGGACAAACCGAAAAGGTACCAGACGGAAACACCCTGAAGTCCAGATGGTGGAGTTCTCTGAATAGGGGAATAATGGTTGTACACCATCTGTCTTTTTCTCCCTCGAGTCTCCTTGCTTTTTCCAACACCTACATATGATCTGACCACATAGAGCTAGCTCACAAGACCACCACCCAGTTTATGTGTCAATAGTAGCTGATGCCCAGAATAAGTGATAGTCCTGCAAGAAGCAAACTGGTCTCTGCCTTCCCTCTCCTCCCCCACACAGTAAACTGATCATATTTTCAGTGTGAAAATATGGAACAGCCTGGGGGATGTCATGACATCTGCACAAAAGGAGCCAACAAGGACATAGTTTATATAGATGTCCAACAATCCTTTAGTGTGCTATGCTGGGCATTAGTCTCTGAGGAGTAACTGCATAATCATATTGATATTGCCTCATTCAGAATTAACCTGTCATTAAAGACTCTTGGTAAGAGGTACATATAGGACGCACTTTGCATACCACTTTACCAGAACAAGATTTGTTATTTCAAGTTATTTCATCCTTTCTCCTTTGCTATGTTTTCTTTGTATTTCTGTTGTATATGATATCACGTTCAGGAACACCAAACTTGCTCCAAAATATAGCAGAAATAGCTGGAGTGAAAAGAAATTTCCACAAGGCCGATTAATTTTACCGTAAGTTGGATATTGGCATACTTGTGAAACAAGAATATTTTAATGTTGTTGGTGTATCATAGAAAAAGCATTCTCCTTCGGGGTATAGGATGGCCATTGAAATTTGGGGACATTACATGATTTTCTCATGTACACATTTCAGTCCTAAGCATTATATTCCTTCACCACACTATATACTTGTTGCAAAGGTTCACTTTATGACACTGTGTTGGTTTCTGTTAGTCTTTAATTAAAACTGTCTACCAGTTGTGAGCCAGAAGGCTAGAGACATCTCAGGGAATTTTGATTCCTCTTATCTTCTGTGATTTCAGGAGCTAAGATCTGACTTCTCTAATTTGATTGTCAACTGCCCTCGAATTCATAAATACCATGTGTCTTTGATACCCCAAATTTACTGCAGCTACCTTAGCAAAACCCAGATTCATAACAATCTGACACTGAAAGTACAAAACAAAGTACATTTTAAAAATATGTCTTGGAGAAGCTTTCAATCAGTCCTTCAAGAGCTTTGTGTAAACCTCATAAGCAATTTTGTTAGCTATTGAATATTGTGACCTGCACAGGAGTTTTTGTCTAGTTACTCAAGGGTCAAGTGAGAGGGGAAACTCAAGTACAGAAATATGATGTTTCTCAGAGTTCTAGCTACATGGCATATAGCTTTCTTTTCATCTGGGTTTTACATGCTTACTTGAAGATATCTGCTCTATGTTTGACTTTCATGTTTCCTTTCCTTAACAGTACATTCATTTAATCCAAAAGTGAAGATGTTAAATGTTAAAAAAGTAGGAAGAGTAATTTTACTTCACATAGAATCAAAGAATTTGATGGTCCAAGGTCACACGGATGGCAAAGATGACTTTAGAATCCAGGATCCTTCTCTCTCCGTCCCCTACATCAACAGCTGGTGCACAATGCCAATAAGCCTCTCATTTTACATTGTGTTGCAGTGATATAACCAGTCGAACCTCTCAGCAAAGCGACAATATTTTCCTGACAATCAACACAGTGTTTCCATGTATAGTGAAAGTACCAGTTTTATTTCACCTCCAGCAGTCAACTTCTTGTGACCTACTGGCTAAATCAATTACCTCTTAAGTAAAAAGCAACAAAGAATCCTGTCTTTGTTGCTTTTTACAGGTCCAGACTAACACGGCTACCTCTCTGATACTTGCTACCTCTTTAGTGTGAGGTAACTTTCCCATGAGATCCTACTTTCGTTCCAGCTTCATTGTAACCATTGCCTATCTACACTGAATCTATTGTTTCATACCTAAGTTGTTGTACTAGGAGATTTATCCATCTCTGAGTGTGCTGTGTTGTGTTTCCATTGCGCAGGTATCTGTGCATACTATCTCCTGTGTACACTGATTCTGCTTCATGAAGTCTCTCTCCACCCAACTCATGTCTGCATACAGGAGAGCAAACAGCATGTGCCCATTTTGCTTTCCTTTCCCCCCAACACTCTAATTTGTGGGAGCACGTTGTTCTGTAGATCATCAGGCACAGCAGAACAATTAGCCGCAAAGTTGCAGAATCTGAAAGATGATTAATCAGACAACATTAACTTGTGCTGATGATACTCAGTGAATTATGAGTAGTCTCCAAGGGCAATACATCTGCCTGCTGCTTGCCTTCTAAAACCACTGTCCCCAGAGTCCCCTCAGTGGTTGCCCACTCTGACACATATATCCCCCATCCAAACTCCAGAGACATACAGCTGGTGAGTACAATCAAACCGTGGCTCGCTTGAATTTAGCAGTTCATGAGAACTCTCAGACCTTCCAAATGCAGGCCTGAAATCTTCCAAGCCTTTTTCTGAGATCGGGCTAAACTCTTAAAGCATCTTCATTCAGTCCGGAGGCACACTGGAAAAAGTTTTGGGCTAATGCTAATGTCCCAACCCAAACGCCTGATTATCATCCCCGCAAAAAGAACTTTCAAGCTTCAACCTGCCCTGGAAACAATGGTCCACATTGAATCATTTCAGAACATCATGTGGCAGAGGCCATCATCTTTTACATCACTGGAAGATGAGAGACAACACCCAGTATGATGGATGCCAGTCACAAGCTATGGACCACATTGTAAATGAGTGCTTGCTTTGATTGTTTGCGAGTGGTGTCTCAGGCTACTGTAGCCACTCTAAGCCAACGGGAGAGAGCTCTCCTTTCAACTTAATTAATCTACCCCCAACAAGCAGCGGCAGCTGTGTTGGCTGCAGAAGCTCTCCTGCTGACACAGCGCTGTTCACACCAGTGCTTAGGTAGCGTAACTTATGTCGCTCAGGACGTGGCTTATTCAAACCCCTGAGTGACTTAAGTTAGTACTGACATAAATGGTAGTGTAGACATAGCCTCAGACTTAGACCATCCACTTCTGAAACTAGCTACTGACTCACTAGTCTGGACTTGGTTCATTGAACATTTCTTTCATATGGCAAGAGAGGTCATTAGCAGAGTCTCATCCTTCTCTGGCTCAAATGCACCAGGGAACGTAAGATCTCTGCTGAACCAGAGTTTTGTCTGCCATATTACCAGGTGCACTGAGCCATTTCTAAAGGTGTTTTAGAGGGTGCATCAGTTATTGAATATTGGTGGCTCCAAAATAAGTCCCTGTGTGCTTCATGGAACAGGTTTATGTTTTCAAAGAAGCCCAAAGTTAAAATCGTAAGCCGGTTTGCTTGTTCTAAACCACTATCCCACAAGTTGACCCCTCTGTTCAGTTAATCTTGAAGACCCTGTCCGTGTTATAATTTAAACCAGGCCAGGAAAGCCATCCATAGTTGCTACTAGTAGGTTTCTAGCATGGTTTCCTCAAAGAAGGTGATAGGATTTTTTTTCTGAGAACTCTGCTATAAAAACCAGGGCCTAGCTACACTTTCTACACTTCAAGAAGACACACTAACGTGCTGTAGTTAATGCTGTTTTCATTTTTGTACCCTTGTTCATCTCTAGGTCTCTGAGAGTGTTATATGGAGGTAGGGAAATTGTATCCCCATTGTACAGATGGGAAAGTTGAGGCACTGCAAGGCTAGATTACTCACTTAAGATCACACAGCACGTCAGTGGCTGATGTGGAAAAAAAGCTTGGTCTGACTCCTACTTGAGTATCTGTGCACTGCATGACACTATCTCTGTAGTAGATGCTATCCGGGTGTCCATGCATAGGAAATACATGACTTTATAGCTGTGGTTTAGTTTACGAAAATGCTTTTTTTCTGTGGAAACTTTATGCATGAAGTGACCACAAGATCTGACCTTATGTAGGCTAGGCAAATATTCTGAAACTAAACCCATTATAACTGTGCAGGTGTTATCCATGTTGCGACCCTAGTACAAGGCTTCACAGCTGTTTTGAGCATCTTTGTCAATGAAACCTAGTCAGAGCAAATCCGATAGACATGTTCTGCTGCTGCGGCCATGGGAATGGCTCCCAACCTGGCTAACTCTAGTGTAGCTGCAACAATCGGAATCTTTTTTAAATGTATTTTAAGGTAGATAAGGCTAAAGCACGTTATGCACACTACTGTACATGGTAGTTTCTATGTGTACTCCCAATGGTCTATACCTAAGACCTCACCTCTTAAGGAAACTAGTCTTTTTGTGTGCAAGGATTTCTCCAAAGTCAACTCAGGTGCACAATTTTTGAGGGAGAAAATGAGCTTGTAGAAACTTACAAAGGATGTTTTCCATGAACCTAAGGGCTTGTTAACATGTATCAGCAGGGTACATATGGATGGTAGGAATGTGGCAGGCTAGTGAAAGGTAGATTCACACCTTAGTTTGCTGCAATCTTATTGTTTGTGTAGACAAGATGTAAGTACTCTAAAAGCTTCTGTTATGCTTAAGATCGCTTTAGAAGGCTAGCACTGGAGAGATGTGAAAATGAATATCTTTCAAAAGGCTTTCCTCAAAATCTTAAAAAGTCAATGGAATTTCTGAATAAAATGTTTAAAAAGTCCAAGTACAGGCAAATGGGAAGTTAATCCAAAATTTACAGAGAGTATCAGGGCACTAGTAATAGTGAAAATAGTTGCCAGGACTTAATTTACACAGTATTCTGACATTTTCCTCTGATAGTTCCAGATCATCCCACAAATTGATTTGACATCCTCTGTTTAGCTACTAAAAGCCCATTACAGAAAGGGTTGGTCTACCCGCCGTATCGGCGGGTTAAAATCGATTGCTCGGGGATCGATATAGCGCGTCTAATCTAGACGCGCTATATCGATCCCTGAGCGCGCTTATATCGATTCCGGAACTCCATCAACCCCAACGGAGTTCCGGAATCGACACGGAGAGGCGCGAACATCGATCCCGCGCCGTCTGGACAGGTGAGTAATCCGATCTTAGATATTCGACTTCAGCTACGTTATTCACGTAGCTGAAGTTGCGTATCTAAGATCGATTCCCCCCCCCCCCCCAGTCTGGACCAGCCCTTAGTTTAGTACTCATTTGTAGTAGGATCATGTAGGTCCTGTTTAGTGTTACAATAGATTTTCCCAACCCCCTACTTCTGTCTCCCCATTAACTCGTTAAAGGGTCATTAAGAAGCATCACCTGGAGTGCTGACAGTGAAAAGAGACAAAGAAAAGGGATAAACACAAATGGAGGGGCTAAGAAGGTTCATTCTACAATAAGATTATAATTGTTGCCTCAATTAACCCATTGTTACCTGAAACAAAATCACTGAAACTGATTGTGTGGCTGTCCAAACAGGAGTCCATCATTCCATAGGATCCATCACCTTACCAGGAATATGGGCTCTTGGTGCAATCCTGCTTTACTAAAAGTGGGGGGTAAAGAAGCCAGCATGTTGAGAAGTCTCGAATCTCTTCTACTACAGGCTCGTGTGCTTCTTATTTTTCAGATGATATTGCCAGGGAGGAGAACATGCTGTCTGAAGCCGGAGTTCTCAACTTTTTTCTTTCTGAGGCCTCCCCAACATGCTATAAAAATTCCACGGCCCATCTGTGCCACAACAACTGTTTTTTGGCATATAAAAGCAGGCCTACTTTTAGGGGTAGCAAGCAGGGCAATTGCCCGGGGCCTCATGCCACATGGGGCCCTGTGAATCTAAGTTGCTCAGGCTTCGGCTTCAGCCCTGGGTGGCAGGGCTTGGAGCCCCGACCTTCAGCCCCAGGAGGTGGGGCTTCGGCTTTCTGCCCTGGGCCCCAGCAAGTCTAATGTCTGCCCTGCTTGGCGGACCCCCTGAAACCTGCTCGTGGCCCCTCCGCTGGGCCCTGGACCTGTGGTTGAGAACCACTGCTCTAAAGGACTGTGGATGAGGGAAGACTTGTGAACATATACTGGCAGGGGCTTGGAGTGACTCACCTGCTTGAAAAGAGACCTTTGTGTATTAAAGACTTTGGTGATCAAGACCAGTAACCACTTTGAGAAATTAGGCTTGTATTATTATTATGTATTGGTGTAATAGACATCCCTTTTCTTAGACTGCTTTGAGGGGGAAAGCTGGAGGATCCGCACCCGCAGCCCAGCTCTAAGCATCTTTGCCTTCTCTGTGTGCTGTTGTACAGCTTCCCGTTGGAAGAGGATTCTGTGGAGAGAGTAGTCACTGCTCCTCTGCATCCTCTGACTCCTCCTTTTTCCCTGTGCCTCGTTCCCTCCTTCCTCAACAGAACTGCACCAGGTCCAGTGCCAGGGGTCACACCACACCATACCATTGGGGATCAGGACAGGCGTTGTCCTTAACAGCAGCCTAAAGAACTCTGAGAACCAAGGAAATTGTCTTATGTCTTCCATCTCCACTATCCCCTCCTGCATTGAACAACTATTCTAAACAAGTCTCAGGATAAGCATCAGAAATGTGCACCTGTCACCATCAAGTTTAATGGCCCTGATACTAAAAATAAGTTAATATGTCACATTATTGTCAAAGTTGGGATTTTCATGAGAAACATACAAATAAAATATCTCCCTGGCCTAGCAACAGCTCTGAAATTGCAATTTTGGGGTGACCGTGCAGCTGCATTACTGAAGCAGGCACTAAGTCATCAAGCGATCAGTGTTCTGCAAAGTCATAGCGGGAGAGACAAATGACTAGGTGACAGGAACTATTAAAAAGCAAGCTGGGGGCCATGAAATACGTTGTGTGTTTCGTTAACCTGCTTGACACGTAGGAAGGAAATGGTGTCTGAAGGGTTCTGCGCTTGCTAACCAAAGCATTAATCACATAGATATGGCAAAGAGTGAGTTAGTGAGAGATCATTATCAGGGACTCAGAACAAGATTTGACTTCATGTAGTGACTTTCTTGAATCTCAGCCAAAATGATGTAAGCTGGAATTATCAAAGGAATCTATAGTGTCCCACTCTCACTGAATTCCAGTGGGATTTGGGTGCATATTTCTCTTAGACTTCTATGAAAAACTCCACCTTAATCTTTTAAAAGTGTATTTAACACTTGAAATGGCAGATGTCACAAGAGCTTCCAGCCAGAGATGTGATAGGAACATAGTGTACACTAGCAAGTACAGGCAAGGAATAGCTCCAGAATCCCTGCCAAAAAGCTGATGAGAGCACGTTTGACCATAGCCCTTTCTCCAACTTTGGCAAAGGAATATCTGTTTCCATTTGTCTTATGTTCACCAACTATGAAATGGAGGTATAAAAGCAACTGCCCCTGTGTGAGGAACTAAAGGGCAAGTTGTCAAAGGTTGTTTGATCGGTAAGGTGTGAAGATTGAATGCACTCCTCCTCATTCTGAACACACCCTGTATTTGCATATACAAGTTGGTATTTTGCATGAAAAAATGGACTGATGGCATGTGCCCATGTCCACAGTTGGCCAGTGGGAGGACATGTTTTGTGAATCCCACCTACTGGGATATTTGGGAAAAAAAGAAAAAAAATCACAAACTATAATTCCATATGAGTAATAGTTAAATGTAGTTGCCAAAGATTGTGAAGAGATTCTGTCAGGTCCAAACTCCAGATATGTAAAAATAAACCCACAAAAGGGCCTCATATCCACTGTACTAATGGGCCGTGCTCTCCCACATCTTTTGGAAGCATTGACCCTTTATGACCCATTCTGCTGTGGCTGCACGTTACCCTCTCTCCTTGAGTGAAAGACAGGCATGAAATGGGAGTTAATGTTGCATCCACAAAGCTCCCCCCTGTTGCCATCCCCCTACACGAGCTGCTGAGCCTTGACCCTGTGAAGAGGGGCGTATGTGAAATCCAGTGCAAGATATGCTTTAGGGAACAGAAGAGCTTGTAGCAAAGAGGCTGCTCCTTCTCTTGAGTTCGCATCCCATCTCTTCCCACTGTCACTCTTTTTACCTAGGCGAAGACAAGCATTGGGCCCTATGTCCCAACTCAGAGATATCACCCCCGAGTAAGAATTAAAGGATTTATAATCGCATTGTGAAGTTAAACGTACCGTGTACAACGAGAACTCTTCCTTTATGTGCTGACAATGAGTCTGGTGCTGCATCAGACACAAGAAACATCCTGTTCTGGCCTGAAGCGTGCACAAAGTAAACAAGACATAGTAGAGATGAGGCACTTGGAAACCACAAGCATGAATGACTAGGAATTCTACAAAAGTACTACTGTACAGTTCTTTTCCCCAGTTAGAATTATCCTGAGTGGGATGTAGGCTCCACACTTTCAGCTGGGCACACTCCTAAGGCTGCTGTTGCAATCAAGAGCTAAGAGTTGGATATCACTCTTCTACCATGGACCAACCATTGACTTAAGCACTTTGAAGGTGGGGCACAGATAGTGCAAAAGGGCAGAGGACCAGTCTTGATGATCCATTCTTGGAGGCTGGTGGAAAGAACCAACAAACTGCCAGGTAGCCTAGAGGAAACGGGCGGTTCATCAGAGTGACCCATTGATAGTTTGGTAGAATGCTCTAATCTTTTTATCTCCACTCTTGATACAATGGCCCCCAAATGTCCTCTCTGCCAGCTTTGTCACTGTAGGTCACAGAACTGGCAGCAGAAATAAGAGGGAAGAGGATACTCTTGGTTTCTGCAGAACATCATAGTCCATAAATGTACTTTAGAAAGCATTTACGTGTAGGACCATTCAACTACAAGCACAAGCAAGCTTATGAACGTCTTATTCTCCCTACTCCATTGCTTGTTACCTCTCTTACTGCGTCGTAGCTAAACTTACGCTGGAAGATCTTCAGGGCAGGTATGTGTTTTTAAACGGCCTAGCACACTTCAAATGCTATATAAAATTCTCCTGAGGGCATTCTGTGCCAAAAAACTAAAAATTCTGTGCACAGTATTTTAAAATTCTGCAAGTTTTATTTGTCAGTAAATGCAGAGGCTCCAGCATGGCAGTGGGGAGCACAGGCCACTGTCTATATGAAGATGGGAAATCACCCTACAGCCTCCCATCCCCGTGACACGGACTCAGTGGTGAGGCTGCACCCGATCCTGACACAGTGCAAGGCCTGAGCCTGCCCCATAAACACCCTGGGACTCAGCCTTTCTGCACCAGGTGTGGGTCAGGCAGGCTCAATCAGGTAGGATCCAAGTGTGGAGGGGGCTCGTTGGGGGGGTTCCAGGTGCAGGGGCAATGGGACTCTTCAGGGGCTTTTAGGTGAAAGTGGTTGGGGGTCAGCAGAGGAGTCTGGATGTGGGAGTCTCAGCAGGGGGGTCTGGGTGCTGGGGGAGTGGGACTTGGTGGGGTGGGGCACCGGGTGCAGCTAGTTGGAGGTCAGTGGCACGGGGGTCTGGATGTGGGGGCTCAGGGTGGTGGAAGGGTGTGGGGTTCATCAGGTGGGGGGATGAGTGCAGGGAGCTCAGTGGGGGGGATCTGGGTGCAGGACTAGGGGTCCAGAGGCAGGGGGTCTGGGTGCCAGGGGGCTCCAGATGCAGGGATTGAAGTTCAGTGGGATGGGGTTTGGGTATGGAGGGCTAAGGGGGTTCTGGGTGTATGGGGTGAGGTGTGGTGGGGGTGTCTGGGTATGAGAGGTCCAGATGCACACGAATTGGGCAGATTGGAGAGCTGCTCCCCGTACAGTGAACTCTTCCCCTGCAGCTGAGGAATGATGGGGGCAGGAAGCAGAGGAGGATGCTGAGCTTCCTGCATCTGAGGGAGGTTTCTGGGAGTGAGTCTGACACAGCCCCAGCCACTCCTTGCAGGGGAAGAGGAAGTCCTGTCCTCTCCTGCCTCTAGCCCAGCCGGGACTAGTAGCTGATCCTGGGTCAGGGTAGGAGCCACTGGCTGGGGTGTCCCCAGCCCTGAGGTGATTTACCTCTCTGCCAGCTGTTCCAGGTGTCTGAGACAATGTACCTGTGCAGCTAGGGAGTGGTGTGTGACTGCTTTTGCAGTTTCCCCTTAGCTTCACTGTCAGAAAGTCATTTTTCTGCAGGGAAACAAAGAAATCTGTTTCAGAGTAGTAGCCGTGTTAGTCTGTATCTGCAAAAAAAATAGGAGTACTTGTGGCACCTTAGAGACTAACAAATTTATTTGAGCCCATGAAAGCTTATGCTCAAATAAATTTGTTAGTCTCTAAGGTGCCACAAGTACTCCTATTCTTTTTTTTAAAGAAATCTGTGGGGAACATGAATTCTGTGCACAAGCAGTGGCGCAGAATTCCCCCTAGAATTAAAATAGGAATCAACTACTTCAAGGCCAAAGAAAGTTTTGGTGAGTTGGATATTGAACTACAAATATAACAAAACAAAATTTCATCCTCTGTCCCACACAGTTGGTCTTAAACTCTTTGGCATGTCCCTTAAATGCTCTCATTTTGAATGTAACACACTATTGGTCCATATGGAGTTAATTTTCCAAGGCTTATGGATGTGCAGGAACTGTGATAAACCTTGAATTTATAGGGATCACCGTTAAGGTCTTTCCCTGTCCTGCTATTTGATTTACATCTACAAGTGTCATTCCCAGAAGAAATTCAACTAGATTTATTGTCCAGATTTGTAATTTAATTGATGGTTGTTTACACAAGTATCCTTGCCAAAATAAGGTGATTTGGCAGCGATAGTCCTGTGGAATATAAAGGTTAAATGTATTGATTTAATCTCTCCCTGGGAGAGTTAATCTTTTTGTGGCCATGAAACGTCCTTTTTGTACTTATGAGCATAGGAGCTTTATTTACATAGGTTTAATTTAATTCTGTCCATCCCATGCTGTACGTGGAAGATTACCCTTTCATGTAGTTATCATTTACTAGAATAAGTGTTCTTGAACTCTCAGTCAAACACTTTGTTAATGAGTCTTGAATTCCCTAAGGTACTAATTTTCATGATCTTTCAATATAAGTACCAAAGCTGGTTAAACACTAGAGATTCTATTCTCCCACTGAAGTGTAAACTCCACTAATATTAACAGGAATAAGTCACACTGGGGAATCTTACCCTCAAGGTTTCAAATCAGTAATACTAGTTATAATATATAGATACTCATATCTGTATCATTAATATAATGTATATACAGGATAGCTATTTGAACATGAAAGATCACCTTATTACAATCTCAGAGTAAAAAGTGGATCTCTTGAGCATTGTGAATATTGAACCAGAATCAGGAATGTTATTTTAAGAGATTCTTTGTGGTGAAAACCGCAGGTAATTTTTTCCCACTTAGCGATAGGTGTGTTTGCGTTTGGATTTGTGGTATTCTTGTTGCCACTAAGCGAACTGAATAGCAACTGGAACTCTTTGGCTGAAGTTTTGTTCTTTCACCTGGTTTTTAGTAGGGATGGGCCTGGACCAAAACCTCTGGTTTGAACACCCCAACTTCTGGGTAGCCAGGATCTGAACTTACAACTAGCCCCCAACCATGTAATGGGCTAGACCACTACTTTGGGCCAAATGCACCCAAAGGGGGAATTTTGTATCCACATCTGAACATGCAGCATCAACTCTTCTGTTTCTTTTTCTGCTTTAACGTCTTTCATCAGTATTACTTCCCAAATGTATCTACTACATGTCTTAGTTGTTTACTTCCATATTCACTATAATTTCTCCCCTCTATGCCTTTTATGGATTAGAACAGGAAATCCCATAATGTGGACTATATTTTTAGTAGAAAAATTGTCTCGTGGACCATTTGCCATCAGGCAACATCCCTATGACAGCTCGAATAATGGAAGAGTAACACTGAGAAAGCATTTGTGTATTTAAACTATTAAGAGACTTGTACTTCTTGGGAGAGGGATGGATACCCCTGTCTAGTTTCGCTTATCATCTTATATCCCCTCACATCTGTCCTGCTAGTCTCTGCTGGAAATGAGGAGAGCCAGAACCATGTGAGCAGTCTGCTGTCCTTGGACTACCAACCAGTAATCTGTGGGATCACAATTTGGGAACTGCTGGATTAGAACCATAGAGCCAAATTTATTCCTGCTGCAAATCAACTGATTACAGTGGAATTAGATCAGGAGTGAATCTGGCCCATTATGATTGAAGGAAGAATGGTATCTTCATCCATTTCTCCTCCTGGCTAAATGACTCTTTCCTCCTAGCGCTTTGATTCATTGTTTAACAAGTGATCTGTCTTCCTACAAAGTGATCCATCTTCCTTCCAAAGTCTGAGCTTGTAGCTACTTCCTGTTATTTATATGTTTCTTTCTCCCAATTCCTGCAAGGCTTATATTTTAACACTAAATCTTTTTCCCAAGGGCTAATTATTATCCTTATAGACCTGTAAGGAATTAGTCACATATTTGGAGTCTCAGTTCTGTGATTAGTACTCAACGGATGTATTGTTGGACATATTGCTGATATTTAAAAAGCCAAGATCAAGTAACCACAGGAATTTACTCCCTTTATGGAAAATCTAGCATAATTTCTTTGGTATGGCAATACCAAAATGTGTCATCTGGCATACCCACCTAAAATGCTTATAACCATATAAAGTGAATGGCTTTCAGTAATTGGATTTAAACACAGACATAATATTTTCCATCAGTTAGACACTTAGAAACCCCAGACATACAGCGCTGCAAGTGAAATTAGATATCTTGGGAAACCAATACCAAATGGAAACCTAATATTTGGGATCCTGACTTAGTCACCACTCCCTTAACTTCTTACCCTCCCCAAAATATATTTGGATACATTAGTTTATATAAATGTAGTAATGTTATACCCAATAAACACGCATAGATTGAATTGTGCCAGCTGCACTAAATGTAGCCATCGAAATGTAGCTATAAGCCAGCCAAAACATAATGCATATTTACCTTTTTACCATGTTACCACAGATTACTGCACTACCATTTTGTGGAAGCAATTCAGCAAGCTGTGCGTTATTTATAAAAGGAGAAATACTGAATCTACGGTAAGCCTTCTGGAATAGTCGCTCGGTATATGGGAAATTTAAAAAGGACTGAGTAATCATGGATGTGCTATATTATTGCCTGCAGTGGTCACCTCTGATCCAAGGAAATGCCACAAGAGTCAAAATAAGAAGGTGCCCCTACTAGCCTTTTCGTGCATTGAAATATTTTCCTGTTTCATTTCACTCCCTTCTGGGACAGCAAATGAAATGGAGTATTTTTAACAATGTTCTTTGCATGTGTGTCACACTGTGTAGCTTATAAAAAGCTTTGAAAGTTTTTTGCTCTTTTTGGTGGCTTTGTTCGAAAGGTACCTCCTACCCCCACCTCCAAATGCTCTGGCTGATTCTGACCTTTGGGTACCAAAACTGGCACATAATAGTTTGTGTTCAAACCAGGTAGTTGGGAGTTCAGCTGAAGAGTTGAGTATGCAGATATGGTCCTGCAAGGTAGCTTGACTCGGATGCAAATTGAAATGACTGCTTCTCAGTGCAGAGTACAGCGCAGTGTATATGATAAAGGAAGTGGCTTCTGAACACTGGAACAGTTTTGCATGCTTGGCTTGCAATAATACCAGGTTCAAAATGGCAGCGCAAAAGGTAACTTTCACAAAATTACTTTTACTTTCTCTTCTCATATTAAAATGGTAAAGAAATATTAAATTTACTGAAAGTGCCACTATTCGCTGTAAAACTGAGGAGGAACTCAAAACACAGCATTTCTTCTTCCTAATTTCCACATCACATTTGCTCACTCTAAAAGCCAAGCAATGATTTTTCTAACTGCAAACTGCAAACTTCGCCAGTAACAGATTTCAGAATCTGAATTTAGCTGGCAGTTCTGTTTGATGTAGATGACAATCCGGCTATATTGGTTATACAGGGTTAGCAGGACAGACTCTCTAGTTCGTGGCATTCAAGTAAACAGACTGTGTGGTTCTAAAATACACAGGGGCAGAGAAGATTATTCAACCAGTTGCACTCTGAGTCGTTTCTGGCTACACAATTAGGAAGAAAGATCGCTCTGTTTCCTTTCCCAAATCATTCATATAAACAAGTCAGGTACATGCCAGTTATTACTTTAATGAAGCGCAATAAGGATGCCAAACAAGCAGCTTTTGAGGCTCCTGCATGATGATGTTATGGGAAATGTTTGTACTAGTTTGTTAGATAATAGGTGTAGTTTGAAGTAGGAACATCTAGTTCTCTTCAATCCACTCCCTTTCAAACTGTGCACCATTTGGGTGTGGACATGTAATATGGAAATCTATAGCTCGTCAAACTTGAAACTGTTGACAAGATTTTGTGAAGCAACAAAACTTTTCCATGGATTTTCTTCTGCTTTTGGATCATTAGTGCAGCGCAAGCCTGGCAGAAACAGGGGATTGAGGAGAATGTTTTCAAAATGTACAATCCTAATGAAGGACTGGATTTTTTTTGTAAGCAAAAAGTTTGATCTAACAAAGAGATACTGTGTACTTAAAACCAAATGCAAAATTACTTGTGGATTAGTTGTATATAAAAGTGAATTTTAAACCAGTACATGTTGCATGGACTAGACACATTTTTTAAAAGTGCACCTTCAGCACTGTAAGCTCAAATATTCTTATGCAAGTTGCCTTTTTGTATAAGCTGCTTAAAATGATTGCACACCTACCTGACTGGCACAACCAACTACATCTTAGACGGAAAAATGCATCTGCAAAATTTCAGCGTTAGGAGCTGGAGTTTGGGATGCCCAGTAATTAAGGCCCCGTTTGCCCTTCTATAGTTTATAGTTTATAGTCAATGGAGATGCCACCCTCTTATTTTGGAAGGGAAGGCCTCCTTTCTGCAGAAGATGCTGGGGATTTCAGCCATAGGCCTCTGGGTCCCCAAAGATCAATCAGAGACCTCTTGCCTCAGTACTTTTGCCTGGTCTCACTGCAGTTTCCTTGTACCCTTGTCAACAGAGTTTCTGCTTACCTTGACCATTGGTTGACCCAGACTTTCTCCGAGGGATGTAACTTTTCTATCTAGGATGTAGCTTCCAACCCTGCTTTATATGGATAGATCAGTTAAGCAAATGATCAGCAAGCAGAGTTTACTATTCCTGTTCAGGACCGAAAATTCCTTTAAAACTAGCAAACCCTTTTAAAAATCATCTCTGATGAAATATTCTTAAGCTGGTGGAGTGCAGTATAGAGGAGGAGTTTAACAGCTTGTTCTTTATAACCATAAAACTATTGTCCTCTGGAGAGGATACCAGATAATGCCTCTGTTGAACAAAGATTATCTACGTCCCACCTCCAGCATTTAAAACTGATTTCCTCAGGTAGACAGTTGGCTCAGACATAGTGTATCTGTAGTTTCCCTTCTTTCCTGTGTCTTTTCACAAAACTTGGTTTCCACAACAAGTGCCTTTCAAAGATGATGTAGTTCAATTAAATTCTCTGTAGTCCTTTGTTTTATAAAGGAGCTTTCCTATTAACTCACTGTTGAATAACTTGCAACCTCAGGCCTATCTGAATTCTACTCAGAACCACAATATCTCATTGCCGACCACTTGTTACCTTCTGAACACTCTGCAGGCTTCCACTATTGCCTTTCTGATCTCAAGTGTTACTTCCTCTACTATATATCCTGCTCGTATTCAAACCAAACATTCTGCCTCGAACAGCAAATGGCTGTCCATATTTCTCAAGGCACTTTCCCATCCATATTGACTAGGAGCTGGTCAAAAATGGGGAATTTTTTCCATAATAAATTTTCACAGCTCTTTGCACTTTTCTAAAGCTTTTTATCTGTAATTAGGCAACTAATGTCCTTGTTTTCTGTGCACCACACCTTTAAATGTCTAAAATCTGCCTGGTTAAAGAGACACCACCCATTTTTATCATCAGTGTTGCTGCAGTCTGTACAGAAGGGACAAACACACACACTGTGTTCCTAATCTAAACACAAGTCATCCAGACACATAGTATATGCTTAGTCTTTGGATATGGGGAAAAACAAATGCCAAGCACCAGTCATCCCACTTTGGAAATATCAGTGGTGGTTGATCAGTGTAGGAGATATTAATTCATTTGAAGAAATCAGGTGATGTTAATGATGCAACATCATGCACTTATTTTGACAGTGACATTAGAGGACACACACCCATCAGGTGGACTTGATTAACCATTTCATTTAGATGAGATTTAGATATGGTTCAGCCCTCTACTCTTAAACTCTCCTGCCTCCATCTTTATTTTACAATTTAAGAGTTTAAAAAAAAAAGTACATGTATGAAACTGAAGAGGGTGTATTGCAGCATAAGTGAATAGAAACATAAATACTACATAATTCCTTGTGATAGAGAAAAATAATCTAGAATCTACTGAATAACCTCTTTTAAGATGCAAAAGAGACTGTGACTCTCTTAAATATCCTTGCTCAGTTTAGTGTTTTGTTGATACCTAATCTGATACTGTAGGGGTATAGAGGGATACGATTCCCCTCATTCTGGCATTTGCATGCACCTTGCACATCACTAGTTATTAGGTGGGGTGCTTGCTGTCCTTGCTGGTACTTTCCTGTTTGTTTCTTCATTTCCATCATCTTGAGGAACAATTTAGTTCTATTTCTGGTGAGATTCTTCATCATGCAGAGCAGAGAGCATTCAGCTGCTCATGTTACTTTTGTCCTTTAACTTTGTTTGTATATCTTTGCTGTATTTTGGATCATGTCAAGAATCTGTTGGATACACTAGCAGTGAGCAGCTGTAACATGACAGGGCAGAGGCTTGTGTAACTTTGGAGGATTGCTGCTTATCCAGTATTGCGTTACATGAAAGAGAATTTTTATATGAGAGCTCAGTGGTTTGAGCATTGGCCTGCTAAACCCAGAGTTGTGAGTTCAATCCTTGAGGGGGCCACTTCAGGATCTGGGGCAAAATCAGTACTCAACCCTGCTAGTGAAGGCAGGGGGCTTGACTTGATGACCTTTCAAGGTCCCTTCCAGTTCTAGGAGATTGGTATATCTCCAATTATTATTATTATGGTGAGGACCAGCTAATGCCAAGCACAGGCTTCTCTAACTTGCTCTTCAGTTCATTCTTGAGAAGATGGAAATTAAAGGACCTAAGTGGCTGGGTGTGAAACAGTCTGACTCTCTGGCTAACCAAAAAGAAACATTTGATTCTTTTTGGGGTGGGGGTGAAACAAACTATCTGAGTGTTTTCACTTGAGATGAGAACTCTACAAACACATTCCTCCAAATGTTGTCTTTGTCACATGTGTGCATCTCCATGTACTTCAGTGGGCAGAATTGCATTATCTGTGGATTCTTCTAGATCTGTATCATTGAGAGTTCAGTTGTGATGGGGCAAGATTTTATGCCCAAACCAAGGAGACACTCAGACTTACCTTTAAAAAAATACCACTATTGCAGCATATGCAAACCGAGGCCTGGTCTACAATGAGGTTTTAGGTTCCTGTACAGCTGTCCAGGTACAGCCACATAGTGGAAACACCTAGTGGAAACACCATCTCAGTTTTAGTTAGTTTCAGACAGTGACACATTGGCTGCAATCTGAATGTAGAGGAGGTCGAAGGCCCAGATTCTGCAAGTAGCTCCCTGCAGACTGGCTCCTTCTGCTCTGCGTTAGTGCAGGACTGGGGCCATAATACTTTCTTCAGGAAAATGAATTTTTCCTTTCAAATTTGTAATTTTAAGATTTGATTTTTCCCCTACTGCATCTTGAAAATGTGTAGCAACCGTATGTGATCCATAAGGATTGCCAGAAACCCTGTTGTATTTGGCAATGGTATTTATTTGCTGCAGCCTACAGTGTGGGAAACCCTGTTCTAAGGGGCACTGCTATGGTGGGGATGCATCATGACTGCAAGGTTCCCTCCCAAAGGTACCAGAAGATTTTGCACAGATCCTTTGGTTGCTGTTGCTATCCCTGGTCTAGATCAATATTTGGGGAAAAACTCACACAGGGCACTGGAAATGTCTCGAGGTTCTCCTCAGAGTTTAAACCAGATTATTCCTTCATTGTGTGGTTGTTTGTACCCTTGTGGAACAACCAGGGGATCCATGCCCAAGTTGCATTGTTTCTCTCCTTTCCCCTCCACCCTCTGCAAAGATCTTTAAGAAATCTCAGAGAAGCCACAGGAGGCCTGCGCCATCCATAAAAAGGGCCTGAGCTTTTATACTTCCACCTGGTCCCTCTGGAGCCTCACTGCCGAGACACACACCCATAGATTAAGTTCTTCCCTCTCCACCTCCAATGAGGTAATACCAAGCAGGGCCGCCCAGCGGGGGGGGGGGGAAGCGGGGCAATTTGCCCCAGGCCCCCGCGAGAGTTTTTTGGGGCCTCTGGAGCAGGGTCCTTCACTCACTCTGGGGACCCCGGAAAACTCTCACAGGGCCCGGCCTCTGGAGCTTCTTCCCTCCGGGTCATCATTGGCAATTCAGCGGCAGGGGGTCCTTCCGCTCCAGGGCGGAAGGACCTCCCACTTCCGAATTACCTCCGAAGACCCAGCACTTTGGCGGCGGGTCCTGCTTCAGCGGTAATTGGGCAATGAGGGGCCCCCACTGCGGGTCTTCGGGGCACTTCGGCGGCGGGTCCCGGAGCGGAAGGACCCCCCCCCCCGCCACCAAATTGCCACCGAAGACCTCAGGCCCCCTGAATCCTCTGGGTGGCCCTGGTACCAAGAGCATCAGTTTTTAAGGAGGCCCTGGCTTAAGGCACCAGTCCCCTTGTATAGATCAACAGCATCATGGAGAACTTACCATGGAGACCAGGAGCAGTAAATGCAGTACAGGAGATGCAGTACATGCCTCAGCCCCCAGGCTAAGATCTGCCAGTTCCCTTGTCTGCACAGATGAAAGGGAGGATTTAGACCATGATTAATTCAGTCATCGTTCTAGAATGTAACATACAATGACTCTGCAGGATAACTAGCCATATTCTCACTATATTCCCTTCAATCATCATAAAAACACATAGTCTTCTTAATCCATGTTGGTCTTTTGACTGAAAATGCTTGTGTATGGAGATGAACTGCAATAGTGTTTACTCACAATCCAGATTTCACTGTAAATCAGGCAGAACCAGAGTTCTCAGAGGAGTGACTTGACTACAGATCTATTGACAAATACCCTTATAATGAAGGGAACTGCGGATATTTGCCTAGTTTTAGCAAATGGCTGACTCAGCTGCCAAATTATCTTTTCTGTGCTTCTGTAGTGTTGCTTGGTCTTAAGTATAAAGTGCCATGATTTTGATGACACCCATTTATTTTATGCCTGTTTTCACTGTACAGTGTGTCATAGTACAGTTTAGCAAATCTAACAGAGATGTTCAGAAGACCCAAGATGTCTTGATAGTTTTTATCAAATATTCTCTCCTTACACACAAAGCTGAGACTGAGAAAGGCTTTTAGCACTTTGCATTGTTCAGTAACATTCTGTGGGATGATGCAATCTCTAACCAATTGCTTCTGTCAGAATCCCCTTTGGTTTTTCTCCATGTGTCTCCTCTATGTGATCTTTAGCATGATTAAGAAAAATGTTGAAAAAAGACTTTGCTGGGTGCAATAGGGTGAGTCCTCTCCAGTTTCCACGTTGAGCTAGGTTGCCCTTCTTTTGCAGTTTCACAGTGCCATTTCTGGTCCTATTTGATTGCAATTCCTGTTTTTTTCCAATTGTACTGCATATCTTCAGTAGTGCTTCAAAAGCTTTGTCCTTAGAACAGTTTAGCATTTTGGTGTTGATCTCATCACTACCTCTGGACTTTAGTTATTCTCCACCTCCTTTGGTGGCTTTTTTCAGTTCTTCAATTGTAAGTGATCCAGCTTCCACTTTCATCTCAGGCATTTGTTCAGAAATGGTGTTATCTATTCATTCAACACATTCTAGCCATTCAGTCATCTGCAGAAGAGTTCATTTCCATCCCTTCTCTAGCTCTTCCTCAACGGCGGATAGTCTACCACTTTGTCTTTGATCAGTGAATTGTTGAGGTTCTTCTTGCTGTCATCATTTAACAAGGAAATTTAACATATCTTTATCTTCGGAAGCCTTTTCTGCTAATTCACTTTTTATTGGCATGTCTTCTGTCTTGTTTGGTAGTGGTTTTCTCAAGCATTTTGTCATATAATCTTCTTTTTCATTGTTTTATATGCACTTCTTACTGTTTCTCCTGAGAATTATTCAGCTTTCTGACATATTTCAAAACACTCAGTTCTTTTATATGTAGTTCTCAGGAGTGCAGGTGAGCCAACATACTGAACCAAATCCTGTTTGCCTTAAACATGGGAGTAGTGTTATTGATTTCAATGATTAGTTTTATGTTTAACCATTTTGTGTTTAATACAGGATATATACAAGCACACTTTTATAGCATCTGTGATGGCATGCGATAGCTAAGGCTGCAAATCAGTTGTAATCGAAACCTTTTGTTTTCACTCAGTCAGCTTTCTGAAACTTTCACCTTTGAGGCTGAAATATGTCACGTACATAGGAGGAGTAGCAGGGATTAAAAATAGTGTTGATGTATAAGTGGTGGAAAGCAAGTATGAAAGAAAAAAGGAACAAGTTAGGTGAACATGTATTTAACATTGTGAGTGGAAACTGTGTGTGCTGTCTCTGGTCCAGGACTGAATGTTGCTCATTCTATACCTAAAAATAATGTGACTTTGTGAGGAAGCGTTTTTTTATCTGGTGGATTTTACCAAACTGGTGGTCATTCAAAAACTGTTCAGAGATTTTAATGTTAGTAAGAGTTCAGTTGTTGGCCAAAGAGAAAGTAGAACTGTTAAAAGTGTATGAAAAATGCAGTTTATACCATGATTCCACAATTTATCGCATAGATTGTACCATCATGTATGTACCATTCCCATGTGTGGTTTAACATCCAGTAATGAATGGAACCATAAAGGCTACAAACACATGCTTTATGACACTGTGGAATGGGAAATCCTGCCTTTATAATAGGATAACTCCTTTGGTCACCTGGTAGATTGTAAAACATAGACTCTTATAATTACAACAATATTATGTATATATTTTTTCTGAATTTTAGAGATTTTCAATATTTGTCCTTTTTTTTTCTCTTCCTCTTCAGATCCATACAGTTGGAATCATGTTAATAAAGCAACTTAGCTTTACAGGCTAAGAGATATAAAACATAGTACCAATTTAAAAAAAAAACAACAAACCTCTTAAATATTCACAAAACATTTTTTTCTGAAAAATATGCAGTATAAAACAATATATGTATGCAGCGATATAAACTTTTTATGGGCACTCACTTGGATGATCTGCATAACTTACTCATGGATTTGCCTCTTCTGAGTAAGCAGCCATGCAGTTGATGTTAATCAAACCTTTATTCAACACCACCCCCAGGGCCTGATCCAAATTCCATAGAATTCAATGGGAGTGCTTCTTTTGACTTCCAGGGACTTTGGATCAGAACCCGAGGGAGAGACAAGCATGATGGTGTCATGTGGTTAACATGTCCAAATCAGGTAACTGTGTGCAGTGTCCTCTGATGCACTTAACTGAAAATCAAGCATACATTGTTCATTTATCAGGTAGAATTGCACATGCTAGGGGTCACACAAATAAGTTCTTTAACTAAAAGCAGTAAAAAATGCTACCTTGGTTACTATTTTTATTATAATATGAAAATCATTCAATACTCTTCAATTAATGACTATGAGCCGCCAATGTGATATGGCCGTTAAAAAAGCTAATGCGGTTTTAGGATGCATCAAGCGAGGTATTTCCAGCAAAGATAAGGAGGTGTTAGTACCGTTATATAAGGCACTGGTGAGACCCCACCTGGAATACTGTGTGCAGTTCTGGTCTCCCATGTTTAAGAAGGATGAATTCAAACTGGAACAGGTTCAGAGACGGGCTACTAGGATGATCCAAGGAATGGAAAACCTGTCATATGAAAGGAGACTCAAAGAGCTTGGCTTGTTTAGTCTAGCCAAAAGAAGGCTGAGGGGGGATATGCTTGCTCTTTATAAATATATCAGAGGGATTAATATTAGGGAGGGAGAGGAATTATTTAAGCTTAGTACCAGTGTAGATAGAAGAACGAATGGGTATAAACTGGACACTAGAAAGTTTAGACTTGAAATTAGACGAAGGTTTCTAACCATTAGAGGAGTGAAGTTCTGGAACAGCCTTCCAAGGGGAGTAGTGGGGGCAAAAGACATATCTGGCTTTAAGATTAAGCTTGATAAGTTTATGGAAGGGATGGTATGATGGGAGAGCCTAATTTTGGCAATTGATCTTTGATTATCGCCAGATAAGTATGCCCAGTGGTTGGTGATGGGATGTTGGATGGGATGGGATGTGAGTTACTGCAGACAATTCTTTTCTGAGTGCTGGCTGGTGAGTCTTGCCCACATGCTCAGGGTTTAGCTGATCGCCATATTTGGGGTCGGGAAGGAATTTTCCTCCAGGGCAGATTGGCAGAGGCCCTGGAGGTTTTTCGCCTTCCCCTGCAGCATGGGGCATGGGTCATGGGTCACTTGCTGGTGGATTCTCTGCAGCTTGAGGTCTTCAAACCACAATTTGAAGACTTCAATAACTCAGGCATAGGTTAGGGGTTTGTTATAGAAGTGGATGGGTAGGGTTCTGTGACCTGCTTTGTGCAGGGGGTCGGACTAGATGATCACATTGGTCCCTTCTGACCCTAGAATCTATCTATGAATAATTAACAGAATGATTCAAAAGACTGAGTATAATTTTAAATAATATTTGGACATTTTAAAAATGTCTTGAAATCCAAGCGCATCCACAAGCAGTAGTCTGCAAAGTACATCCTTGCAGTACATTTGCTTTGAAACCAAGGTATTTGTGTTTAATACTGGGGTGTGTGTTACAATCTGAATACAGTTGTGAGCCACAGTACAGCTGCTGCTGTGTTAGAGGTAACCTCCTCTCAGCCCCACAAGTTATAACAGCCTTAAAGTGAAGATTAACTGTGTCTTAAATTAGTCTTGATTCTATTAACTGCCCCTCCTCTTTCATGTTCTGGAAAGGGATATGGGGAAGGAATGTCATAATGTTTCTCTATTCTCTGACAAGCCTTTCAGTATCCCTGTCAAAGATCATTTAAAATTGAATTGAAATAATCAGAAATGATGTGCCTATGTGAAAAATACTTGGCGACTTCCATTCTGTCAGATAAAGGTATGCTAATGAGTTTTAAATCCTGAGTTAGGAATGATTCTTATCAAGCAAGCAACAGTAGTTCATTCTAAATTATTAAGATAAGAAATGAGACATTTATGAGTAGTTTCCATGGCTTTTTTCTAAATATATAAAATAAAAATTGCTGTCTCTAGCTAACTTAATATAAATTTTGGTTGGGTTTTATATGAAGCAATGCATCATTCACTGTAGGTGGTCTGCCCTATATGCACCACTTTCTAATCAAATGCATCAACTTAGCATCTTTCTTTCTTTCTTTCTTTCTTTCTTTCTGAAAAAGGTTATACTATGCAGGTATTCTCTTCAGAACTTGGTAAACAATATTCTCTAATAATTAGCTTCCTTTGTCAGTGAATCATCTTGTTATTTTGCATCCACTAAAGACTAATATCCTTCAACAGTGTCACTTTATCATGTCTGATAATCATAATTATTGAAGGGAATGATCTGTATAAATTTCATGCCCAGTAACAGTATCATTGTTTCTGCAGCTTATTTGTCATTGTATGTAGCCAGGTAGCCTTTTGCTTGTTTCATTCAATATTTGGGGGCTTTTTTAAAAATAAAATCATTAAAGTTTATTAAATCCTTGATGCTTTAAAAGTTATAATTAGCTGTCACTTGGAAAGTGTTTCATACAAGACCTACATCTGCTTATCATTTATTTTTTATTTTTCACTAAGAGCAATGTACAGTAATGAGCTTTCTTCTGTAAATTACTAAATCTGGTCTGGTATAGGAGGGCATCTTGAATGAAGACTCCAGGGCTGGGCATGATGTGTTATTACAGCGGTAGTATTTGATCCATGAAAAACAGTTTGCTTGTTACCAACAGAGGAAAGGGATGGAAGATATGAACGGTGATATAACTGTATGTCATTAAGGCACTTCTAGCCTTTACCAAAATTCATTAACATTTTAGAGATCAGAATTAATCTGTGGGAGGAACTGAAGGGAATGAATTACGCAGTGCCTAAGATGTGTCCAGTCGTAAGTATTGTGCTTGAAGAATGGGAGTCAGAGAAGCTTAGAACCTCATGTTAAGTGGTTTGAAAAATAATGCTGGAGAGCAGCATTAAATTGAACTTCAATTATTTTAGAGAGCACATTTGGTATTAAACGTATGTTTTGTATCAGAACATGAAAATATGCCTTAATTGTTTTCATCTTAGCACAAATATTCTTCAATGCAATGCAATGCTGTATAAATAATGTATATGCTCATGGGAGCAAGAATATGCTGCTCATCAGACAATGTCAACTTAGATGAATCCTGTCCGATAAGCTGTAGTTTAAATGTGAGCAGTAAAACCACTATTGACATGTGGCACAACTGACTGAAATGTCAATAGTTATAAAAAGAGTATTTCATAACGCAGAATAATTGATTAGTTTGCTTGACTGGACAGAAACAGCTATTTTCCAATGAAAGCAAAATAATTTCCATATTTGTTCTCAGAGCGCTAACAGCAGAGAAAGCTGATTTGTCCAAATGAAGCCTCGAAATTGAGGAGAGTTTTTGTCACATATAATGGCTGGATGGATAAGGCATGACTTGAGGAAATCAAAACAGTGGCATAGAGTTTAGATTAAATTTGCCCAAACTGGAAAGAAGTGAGAGGGCAAATATTGTGTATTTAGGGGTAGATTCTGTAGCCTTTACTCACCTGAGTAGTCTCAGTGAGACAGCTGAGAGTAAGTCCTACTCATTGTGGGCAAAGAAAAACTGCACAGTCAGGTCCTTCCTTGTTTTTATTCAGAGTTCTTTCCAGCTGCACCTATGTAATTCTCTAGGCACATTGAACTGAAGATACAATTTTGAAATATATCAAACAATGTTGAAGACAGATATATTAGAAAATCCCAGTTTCAAAGCAGATGCCCTCTGCTCCGTCCCACTTCCCAGCACCCGCAGCATTCCCTTTCATCTATGGAAAAACAAGTGGCTGGTACCATAACTAAAGGTAAGGATATGTTTTGCTATTAGCCCTCTCCCACTGAAATGAAATGTTACATCCAGCATCTCAGGTAATTGCAACTCCTGTATTACCATATGAGGAAAGAAGTGGTCTCTCAAGCTGCCAAGACTTGAACCTTCTTGGCTTTGCAGGTCAAAACCATCTCCTTGAACTTCAGTCGCTAGCCAGTGCAGATGATAGAGCACTGCAATGATGTGCCCTTGGAGAGAAATGCTACTTAATCATTGGGCTTCTGGATTTCAAACTAGATGCCTGAAGAGCCTGAAGATGTACCACTATGTAACCTAACCATGAAGTGCCAAGCTATACTGAGGACCACATTCAACCATAAGATGTAATCTCTTTGCCAAGGACAGATGATAAAAAGCATGCTGAGCAACTGCTTCTACGGAAACAGCTAGGGACCAGTAACACCATTGTCTGTGACCCATGGAATAAAATGGCAGGCAGGCTCCATCAAATGAGATTACTGGTATAATTTCTACCAATGCTTCCCCGCTCTATGTACGTTATCTCAGTCTTGTCTAATGAATGCTCATCCAGATCTCATTCTCAGTTACACGTAGCACAGGCAGGTCTGTAAATATAGACCTGAATGCCACTGGTGTTCTGAAGACACTGTAACCAGATGTCACTTCCTCTCTAACCCTCTTCATTCCAATACATGTGTTGAAAAAAAGGGATAACCACACAGAACCCTGTGCTGTACCCTATGCTAGAGAGTACAGTTCTCTAGTACTACTCTGGGATCTCTCAGAAAGAAGGGAACAGAGGCATTCAAACAACTCCTGAAACTCGTGCTAGGAGTCCAGATACATTATAGACATGCTGATGTATTTTCAGTATGGATACTTATTTTCATCCATCATCGGGAAGATGATTGATAGGTAATCAACCAACATTATCAGAGTTGTTTCCATACTATAGCCATGCCTCAAACCAAGGTAACTAGAGTAAAAAGGACTTGAAAATTCCAGGAAGTTCTGGAATTGCTTCACTACAATCTACTCAATTTTCCTTCAAAGAGTGATCATTGAGCCAGAGTGCTTTTTTCGAGAGAGAGTCTGGGTCAACAGGTGACTCCAGGAAAAAGGGCCTAACAGTTGTTTCTTTGAGGGAAGCCAGGACCTTGCCATTTCTTATGGAGAAATCAACAATCAACTCCAACAGTAGCCTTACACCTCTCCAATTCTCCACAAGCAGCACAGGTCATGTGACTGTTGAGATGGTGTGTAATTGTGAGTGAAGGGAGGTGATTCAGTTGCTGGTAAGGGTGAGCAATCTACAAGATAATATTTAAAATGTGGTTGACTTCAGAACCATAGCAGAGAAACACTGTGAGCTCAAGCAAGGACTCTGCAGTGCAGCAGAGTGACCAATACTAGTTGCATCTTAACCCCAGCTTAGGGCTTTAATATATCTTATCAAATGCAGCTTGATACATTTGTTGGTAATCTCTCTATAATTTCATGGTCTGATATGCATTCAGTGACCACTAATCAGTCATAATCTTAACCTCACTATACTTTGGAATTAAAGTGATTAGGAAGACATCTTACATTTAGAGACACAGCAAATGTGTGATGTCCTTTCAGTGGTTTTCAAGGTTGGAGGAGTTTGGGTGACAATAAATTTGACTAGATCTTTCAAACCTTTCATTGCCAACATCATATCTAACTGATTATAATGATAATGACTTTGTAGACTTACATTTCATCTAGAAGCATTCCAACGCATTTGCAAACTCTGTGTATGTCTTTATTTTATTTCACCAACTGCAGAACTATAGCAGCTGTTTAACAGAGCACAGCAACAATGAAATAATTCAAGAAAGGAAGTGAATAACAATGTACCTCAATAAAAATAGTGGGGGAGTTCACAAAATGGCTTGATTGTGACATATAGCCAGTTTCACATTGGGAGTGGTATGAAAGCACACTGCACCAATAAGAACTCTGGGACATGCTGTGTCTGAAGTAAGGTAGTATGGCAGTTTAGGAGTACTAGTGTCCATTATAAATAACAGCAAAAGAGGTACCTGAACTGGGATGACCAATGCTATATTCAGCTTCACTGATTAACTGCTTGTAGTGCTGCAAATAAATCGGTTGAGTTAAAATGTTAGCAAAAGCTGCAGAGAAATTAATCTTGAGATATAGGGACTATCATTCTCCCTCCATGTATATAGTGTATAGCAGGGGTTCTCAACCTTCTTCTTTCTGAACTCCCCCCTTCCCCCCCAACATGCTGTAAAAACTCCACAGCCCACCAGTGCCACAAGAATTGTTATTCTGCATATAAAAAACACAGAGTGGCATTAGGGGGTAGCAATTGCCCAGAGTACCAAGCCACAGGGGGGCCCGCATAACTAAGCTGCTCAGGCTTTGGCTTCAGGCCCTGGGTGGTGGGGCTCAAGGAGGTGGGGGCTTTTTGTTTTCTGCCCTGGGCCCCAGTGAGTCTAATGCCAGCCCTGCTTGGCAGACCCCCTGGAACCTGCTCGCAGCCCACCAGGGGACCTCGGACCCCTGGTTGAGAACTGCTGGTGTATAGGAATTGGATAGTGTCCCTTTAAATAGTGAGCACCACTAGGGGGCTAACAACTGAGACCAGCAATGTAGCAAGGTATTCTATGTGTGTATATGTAATAAACATGTTTATTTGGACTCCACTGGGACCGTGGTTTGTTTTTTTTCCATATAATCATTGCTGTGTGAGGAGTAAAAGACATAAGAATGTGGATTTCTGGTGTTTGAGATTAGTTATACATTATAGTGGTTGCCAGAATTCTCTGTACTAAACTCTTAATCTACTAGTATTCTGCCAGTGTTTATCTCCAGAAACTGCTTATATTTACCCATCATTGGTAATAGCCCTTCCCCAGAATTTTGGCCAAAAGTGGTTAGGTTTAGAACTGCTTAAAAATGGGGAAACCAGGTTTGTAAAAGTTTGCAATTTCAAATTGTTTCCAATTCACTAGTAGAAAGAAGCCCATTTTTGCCCAATTTTTGGATACTTTTATGAAAAAAGTTTTTTTAATTATTTTTATCAATCTGTTTTGAAATCACTGAAGTTTTTAATTTACTGAAGACCTCTTTTTCTTACTAAAAACTGGGTTTTCAAAAAACTAATAATTTTGTTAATCATTAATAAAAATACATGAAAACATCAAAGAAAAAGAAAAAATAAAATTCAGGTCCCCAATTTGTGATGAAAGCTTCAGGCTATTTTTTCAATAAAAAACTTTTCATAAGAAAAAGTCAGCTCTAGGTGAGTTTTAAACACAGTCCATACATTTTTTCTCTGCTGACATCCAAAAATACATAGATCTGGGGCCATTTTATTTAATGCTGTTTATACTACACTCGTTCTGGAATAAACAAGGTTCTCATCTAAATGTAACAGAGGCAGCATGCAGTAATTTGATTACAAGAGGATTTACATACTGTAATATAGATAGCTATGCTACAGAATTTAGTAAATGGTCTCCCAATGGTTTACAAATATTAGCTTCTTAACACCCCTGTGTGGTAGATATACCTAGTTCACATATGGATAAAGTGAGGCACAGGAAAGTTAAAGGCCAGGTTGTGGCTGGCCACTGCTCAGGTGCACAAGAGAAGGTCAGGTTGTAAATGGGTATCTACTGTGGAAGGTCCAGACTCAGTTATCCTCCTTCCTTGCTCCCTTTACAGCACATACCACCCCAAAAGTGGTTAGCTTCAAAGAAAAGAGTCATGTTACTTCTCTTGAAGGCATGTGCTGATGAATATATACATCTTTAGGGTACCAGCAGTGGTTGAGGGAGAGTCACTCCTGTGCTTGACCTAATTAATAAAGCTACACGCCACCCATAGAACAACAGCTGAGTTCCAAGTGATCTGTACACGTGTACACCGTAAGTGGGAGGGAAGAGAATAGAGCCCACGAGTCCTGATCCACAGTCTCCCTCCTTATCTCCTCCATCCTCTCCTCCCAGTCTTTTGTGTAAACCATATACAGGATCATTAATGTGGTCTCAATACCTTCATGTGGTCATTGGATCCATAAACAAATGAATTACGTCTAATCATATGTGTCATTTCTCCTGTCTGACAAATGTATGGATATTTACAATATTTTAATCTTAATATTTATTAAGATTCATCAAGTAATACATAATCCAAGCGTAATGTAAGTTTCTAATACCTGAAAAGTGTTCTTCATATTACTTAATTGATTCAGGTTTGAGAAATTGCTTATAAGAAAATGAGAATACATTCTGGTCAAGTAAACTGTAATGCTGAGTTAACTGTTATAAGACTGTCATTGTGAGAGCAGGATATGAAAAATGACAGCAAATAAGGTATTTCTCTTGCTATTCATATGTTGACTACATTCATGTAATGCTCTCTACAATTACTGTAATACTTACTCTTGGTTAAAAATCAGAAGTCAGTTTTGGATTGGATGATCAGAATGAGGCATCTGGAAGACACAAAGGTAATTGGATATGTGTGTAGGTTAAACACTGACTATGTAGGCTAGAAAAACAGAATTTTGAAGATGGTTTTAGATGGGAATTTCATATGGAAGCATAGAATGCAGGGGGAAAAAAGTATTTTTCCCTCAGGTGTGTGGTACTAACATTCTAAAGCTTTAAGATATAAAGACAGGTATTATATTCATCATTTAAAATGACTAATGGCTAACCTTCTGTAAATATATGAAGCAAATATCGTAAAATGTAGGAATCAAAATTTGTGTTGACTATTTATTACTGGAGCCATTTAGTACATCAGATGTCATTGCAGATTATCAGTTTCATTTCAGTTGGACTGGAAATAAATACAGATCAGTAATAATGTAAGGTTATATACCTTAAGGTTAAATATTTGACAACCAGACTGGTGCTAGTGGACTAGACATTTTTCAAGCCTAGGTCTGACATTACTTGTGTCAGAATGAAATGTTTGTCTAGCTCTACATTACAATACATTAAGACATCATTCTTTCTTTCTAGACTTAAAGTTATCCTAATACATCAAAATTTCAAAGTGTGGGTGCGTCAAACAACTGACCCAAATGTAAAAGAAACATTTTCCAGCATCTGAAAAGTTATAAACAACATAATAACAGAACTTGATCCAGT
Organism: Gopherus evgoodei; assembly: GCF_007399415.2. NCBI lineage: Eukaryota > Metazoa > Chordata > Testudines > Testudinidae > Gopherus > Gopherus evgoodei. The sequence goes on along the minus strand of NC_044331.1, from coordinate 32,572,268 downwards.
CCAACATGTCTTGTATGATTTCTGTTCAGTGTATTATGAGTTAAACATGTGTTTTATAGGTGAAGTACTATGAAGAACAACATAATTTGGGGTGCTATTCTTCCATCCTTGCTCATTGAGTAGTACCTTATTCTGCTTGTTGAAAAGTAAGGCTCTACTTAATGAAAGTAAGGATGTCAAAATGGATCAAATGATGTATGCCAAAGATAGGAAACCTAATTCTAGCATCACTGTATCAGTCTAGTTCTTCTAGTTATGATTTTTTTAAACAACGAAGATATAAAAACTCAAAACATTGCATTAATGTGTCTTGAATGGCCAAGCAGATAAATGGCTAGGTATACCTGAGTGGCTTATAATCACATGTAAAGAATACCATAATGTATTGTGCCTTTTTTAAAAATATATAATAATCCATTATGGGACATTTACTAAAGTATGATGCCTATACCTTCATCTCTTAAATGTTCTTTCAAATGTAGGTCTTTATTTCAAACATTTAGATGTTCCCTTTGCCCCTCATCTGTCTTTATGTAATTTTTTAAGCTTATGTGCTAGCTTCATTATTAAAGAGACAAGGTGAGTGAAGTAATACCTTTTACTGGACCAACTTCTGTTGATGAGAGAGACAAGCACTCTATGTAGCAGGAAAGCTTGTCTCTCTCACCAACAGAATGTGGTCCAATAAAAGATATTACCTCATCCACCTTGTCTCGCTAATATCCTGGGACCTACACAGCTACAACACCACTGCAGATAGCTTCATTATTGTTATTGTTCTGTTATATACATTATAGTGCAGGGGTGGGAAAATTTTTTGGCCTGAAGGCCACATCTGGGAATAGAAATTGTATGGATTGTATGAATAGAATTGTATGAATGCTCACAAAATTGGGGTTGGGGTGTGGGAGGGGGTGAGGACTCTGGTTGGGGGTGTAGGCTCTGGGGTGGGGATGGAGCTGAGGAGTTTGGAGCATCAGAGGGTGCTCTGGGCTGTGACTGAGGGGTTTGGAGGGCGGGAAGGGGATCAGGGTTGCATCAGGGGTGCAGGAAGGGATGCAGGTTCCGGCTGGGGTGCGGGCTCTGAGGTGAGGCTGGGGATGAGGGGTTTGGGGTGCAGGAGGGTGCTCCAGGCTGGGATCGAGGGATTTGGAGAGTGGGAGGGGGATCAGAGCTGCTGCAGGGGATTGGGGCTTGAGGAGAGGCTCAGGGGTGCAGGCTCTAAGCAGCGCTTACCTCAAGTGGCTCCTGGATGCCATGCCATGTCCCTTCTCCAGCTCCTACACGGAGGCGCAGCCAGGTGGCTCAGCACGCTGCCCCATCCACAGGCACCGTCCCTGCAGCTCCCATTGGAGTGCTGCGGGGAGTCATTGGAGCATGTAGGAGCCAGAGCAGATCTATGCCTTGACTTCCGGAAGCCGTGTGGAGTGGCTCCCGACCCTGTGCCCTGGCTGGAGCGCCAGAGCGGCCCTCAACTCAGCACTCCGACTCTCCAGCCGGAGTGAGGCTAAGCCGCACGGTGCAGCCCCTGACCCAGCACCTCGGCTGGAGCACCAAAGCGGGGCAAGCCATAGACCCCATTCCCCAGAGGGAGTTCACGGGTCGGCTTAGGCCCGTGGGCTGTAGTTTGCCTACCCCTGTTATAGTGTATCTATGCTCTACTTTACTCTTATTTTGAGAATTTCTCTGCTCCCATTACTAGGGCAAGATTAGGCAAAATGAACGTTCTTGCTAATATAATTTTCCTCAGAGTGTACTTGAATAAGTTGAATTTGTGTGTGTCTAGAGTGTACATATCAAAGCTGCAAAATTTAAATTTAATGCAAACAGATAGACAGTATGGTGACAGCTATTGCTATCCAGAATATTGAAAACATCCAATGATAGAATTATGCTTCATCCATTTTACAGTAAATTCTGAGGGAATATTGAACCGATCATAGAATATACTTAAAATGGAAAAGTTCAGTTAGGTCAACTTCTAAATCAATAACTAATAAATATTTAGTTTTGTCACGCTGTGACCTATTCTTAATATAAGATGTTATTTTTCAGTTCAAAATACAATCCTTTGGAAAAGTGTAAACAGGAGCAGAGATCAAGGGAAAAGCAGTGCAAGCTGCATTTTGCTTGGAAGTACATCACCAGGTACTCAGATGTGATGTTTTTTAATTATGTATGTGCTGGCCACAACTGAAAACACAGACCCTATACTTGAGAACATCTACCCTTCATTGAATCACAACCTAATAATTGCTGCTTTTAATTTCCAATAAGGCCAGGTGCGGGAAAGAAAGGCCATTTTCCCTCCAGCAGTGTCTTGCTTTAACACTACAGCACTTAAATTTCACAAAGGGGAGAGAGGGTTAGAGGTCTGAAAATCCTCTGCACTGGCCCTGCGTTGATGATCAGCATTCAGGGTAATGCCAAAGTGGCTCGTTTGGAAGCTATTTGCAGGAGACACTAGCATATTCAAGTATCAGAGGGGTAGCCTTGGTAGTCTGTATCCAGAAAAACAAGGAGGTGGGGGGGGGTGTGCCACTTTAAAGACTAACAAACTTATTTGGGCATAAGCTTTCATGAGTAAAAATAAACCATTCTTCAGCTGCATGGAGTGAAAATTACAGATACAGGTGCCCTGCAGCTGAAGAACTTAAAAATAAACCTGTTAATTTTTAAGGTGCCACTGGCCCGCTCGTTGTTTTAGCGCATACAGTGCAATGTAACCTAGCCTGAAAGGGCGCTCGCCACAGCCCTTCTCCTAGGCGCCTCCCGCAAAGCAGCCCCAATCCCAGTATAGACTCCTTGGTGGCAGACGCAGAGTCCAGCTCTTCCCCGTGGCCGGTCAGTGGTGCGGGGGTGGGTTGACGCGAGCGGCTTGTTTTAGCGCAGGGCAGCGTTCCCTGCTGCTGGCGTGCACCGGGCGAGCTGGTTGTGCAGGCGCGCGGCTCGCTCGCTCGCTGCCCGCCGGCTGCTGAAGTTGGAGAGCCCGGAGCGCTCGTGCTCCGGGTGTTTTCGGGCAGGGGGAGGGGGCTGGGCGCGCAGCCGCCGTTGGAGATGGCGCGAGCCCCAGACAGCCGCCGCGGCAGCCCAGCGGGCCCAGTCCCGAGGAGGCGGTGCTGCCGCCTCTCTGCCTGTGACTGGCCGGCGGCGCTGCCGCTCAGTCCCGGCAGGGCGGGGAGGAGGCGAGCGGTGTAAACAAGGAGAGAGGGAGGGTGGCTCGATGTCAGCGGGTCACATGGAGTCTCCTATGGGCCCGGGGAAGGAGGCGGTGGCGGGCTGTCAGCTGGCAGGCGGCAGATGCTGCTGAGGCGGTGGTACAAGGACAGGGGCCCGGCCAGCGCGCACCCAGCCCATCCTCGGGGCTCTGCTCCCCGCCGCGTCGCCCTGACAAATGATGTGTTTTGTGATCGCCGCGATGAAAGGTAGGCGCCGCGCCGCGCCGCGCGGGGATGGGCGCTCGCCCCGCCGGGGAGCTGGGCGCACGGGGCCGGCCGGCCGGCCAGCGGGTGTGCTGGGGGATCGGGGCGGGGAGTGCCACGGGCAGCTCTCAGGTGGTCGAGTTGCTTGTGACTTGGTCCCTTTGCCGAGGCTTGGGTGGCTGCGGGGGGAGTTGGTGGGGCTAGTCCCGTGCTCGGAGAGCGCTGCTCGGCGCGGCGGTCCCGTGGCTGGCTCCTCAGGGGTGACTGTGCTGGGGAGCTGGTGCTGCTTCGCCGTGCCCCTCTGACCCCCCAGGACCGCGCACCAGACCTTGCGGAGAGGTTCAGCTTGGCGGAACGCACTTGCGATCGCTGCGGTACCCCCCGCACCCCAGGGCAGTCTGCAGATTCCGGGCTGCTGCGGCGGGTCTGTCCCCGAGCGCCTGCCCTGCTTCTGAACTGGCTCGGCAGTTACCTTTCTCGGCGAGGGGGACCCATCTGGGCCAGCTACTGCAGAGCGGCGGCTATTTCTTATTAATCCTTACAGCTGAAGTAGCTCACACTGGAGTGTGTCATCTACCGCTTCTTTTGGCGTTTGCTTTTGGTTTGAGTTAGAGCTAATCAAGTAGTGAAAGTGACCAGGCACGTGCGGAAAGGTTCCCTTTTTGGTTTTGCCCAGACCAGCTGTGTGCTTAGAGAACTGTACTTTATACTTTTACATAAACTCTCTCTTATCCTCCAACTTTTATCTGTCCACATGATTTGCAGAGGGAGAGGTTATGATTAACATGGTTGGGATTGCATAAAGCAGAGACGTGCTGCATAATCTTAATAAAATCTGCCTCTAATATTTACAGTAAAACATACTTCTGATAGAAAGGAAGAGAGAGTGTGGTGTCCTGTGGACAGTTTGTGTGGCTAAAAATGACAGGCTCAAAAAAATGTACATTTTTAATGAGGTTTTGGTTTGAAAGGAAAAGTGAGCATTATGAAATGATGCTTGAAAATCTGACACTTTCTCTGCTTTCAAATCCCAGTCCTTCCTGAGGGACAATGAAGGATTGGGGAGAGTCAGAGGAAGTTTTTTGATGAGAAATCAAAAGTTTAAAGGTATGTTTTCAAATAATTTGTGGTGTTTTCTAATATAATGGGATCCACAGATAAACTGTGTAGTGCAGCATATTTTTAAATCAAGAAAACAATAAAAAAGCACATATCTAAACATTGTAACAGTTCTATTTAACTAGGACCTTGTTTCTTTGTAATCCAGTCTTTGTAAATTTATTAATTGAGTTTCACAGTTAAAAATACTAAGCCTTTTTTTGTATACAGATCTCCTTTTAAAATGAACTATTTGAAATTGAATATTTAATGATGATCCTGGTAGAGACTGAAATGTATGTTTCGTTGTGTCTTTTACTTTGCAAATGCACTAAAGTGAAAGACACCAGTGTGCAATGGAAGCATGATAATTTACAGCTGCTAAGCTTCTGACTCTCTTTTTAACAGAGAAGACTAGATGAATAGAAAGATAGTACTATCCATTAATCATTAGCATCTCTAAATTAGGTTGACAATAGACTGTAACCAGGTTGATCCAAAATATTTGTTTCTGTGACAAAAACAGCATAATTTGAGAGTGATTTATAGGGAATTATAACAACTCTTCAAAACTCTACAAGTTGTACTGAGAAAATACTGTTTTTACGTATCCCTCTGCAAACATGTAACCAAATAGGAAAAACTGAATGTATACTGAGGAATATATCTTTAGGATATAAATCACTTAAGAATGCTTTTGGAAGAAACATAATGGAACATTGTAAGATGACAGTAAGATGATTTTGAAAAACTCAGCATCTGAACTCCAAAGTTATCTACTTCCCTGGTTTTTGGGCTTCAATAAGCCATTTTCCATATAGATGCAAATCTGTTAAAGCTTAGCTTTTGTGCTTACAGAATATGGTTATAAAATGGTTTTATTTCATAACTATTTGGGTTGATGTTTGCTCTTTCTGTAATGTCAGACATATTATTTCTCTGGTAAGTTTAATTGAAAGTTCACACTAATCTTTTATCTGTCAATAAGTGTATTCATTACTTTAACAGTTTTTCCACTGGTGACTTTTGTATGGTTTGTTGGCTAAGCTTCAATAATAGGAAGTATATTTTAATATTACTCTCTTTTGGTATTGAAGGTTTCAGAGTACAGAGGTATTTTGCTTCTGTGTTGCTATTACCAAAGTAGTGTTCCACATTAACAGTGACAAATAGATTCATCAAAATCACCATTTTTTTTCCTTCCAAAGCCCATAGATCTTGCCTACACATTTTTCTTGGGTGACCTCTGGCTGCCATGACATAATAGATCCACAGTATTGTGCTTTAAGAGAAGTAGACCAAAAGCACTGGGAATACAGTTTTTGTATGAGCTCAAATGCACACGGGAGAAACAGAATAAGTCTAGGTGATTAGAATATTTTATTTATTCCTGATGCTGTAATAGCACTTTGGAGGTATGTGATCATTTATAGTTGCTGTGAAGTTAAGGTGAAGAAAATGATGGTTTGTGGGAGAATGTGAAATGTTACAAATTTCCATACCAGATTTTTTTTAAAAGTAATGCAGAAACATATTAAATTCTTCCCTCTGTTCTTCAATTTCAATTACTCAAATTGACTTCATATGAGAAGAATTGTGTGTGATTGTATTTTTCATGCAAAACAAATGCTCTGTCAAACATAATTTATTTCATTCTGAAATATACAGAGATTTCTAATGTGTGTGTATATAGGGATTTGAAAGAATTAAAGAATATGGTTAACTGTCAGCATGTTGATAGCTGCACTGGTACATTCAAAGAAGTGGTAAGCCAAGGCACAGCCAATGAAAAGGGGATGGATTATGTCATTAAGATAGGTTGCTCTATATGAAATGTAACTTTCTGGTTTCAGCTTGAGGGGAAAGCTTTCTATTTTTGGAAATAAATAGTTGTGAAACATTTCTGTCCATGATGTTAGAGGAAATATTTTGTGGATTGACTGATTTTTTTTTTACTTGTTTATGCATCTCCACAAACTTGTAAAAGTTAATTAAGCAAATCTTGTGTTGTATGAATATATTCAGACTATATTTTTTTATTTAAGGAAAGAGTGCAGTTTTAAGTCTTTGTCTTATACCTCTGTTTAAAAAAAGAAATAAGACATGCTTTTCCTAAGTAGATTAATCCTTGGGTGAATCTGAATATTTGTTGTTCCTGATCCTATGCACATTAGCATTTTGCCGTTGACTTTACCAGGAGCAGGACTTTACCAGGAGCAAATACGCTGCACCAGATTAAAAACTCTCATTGACAAAATGTCATAATTAGGAATGAGTCCAAGCCACCTGTGCTGAATTTGGCTTTTACAGCCACTTTGGGATAACTTTGTACAAATGAAAATGACTATCTACGGTGCAGGGCGGTGGTGAATCAGGCCCAGTGTTAATAGGAGTTTAGAGTGCTAGTACGCCAGTGAAAGTGCTTAGCTGGAAGTAGCATCAGGCCCCTACATAGTAGGGTTCTGCATGCTGGACAGCTTAGTATAGCTTCAGTAAAAATGACCCTAGAAGTATTTTACTAGGTTTGGGTTGGAGATTCACAAATAGAGGATCCTAAAGGTAAGTGGGACATCAGGTGTATAATTTTTCCAACTTCCTTGTATTGAACATGTATTTATTAGTAACAAAACACTGAAGCACTTCATATAAATTATTGATACAGACTTTTACTGTTCAGGCAGAAAAAATACAAAGCAGAATTTAAAACAAACAAGCAAAAACTCCTGGGTTAAGTCGGTTGTAATATTGTTAGAAATCAAATAAGTGTTAAGAGTTTATGGTTTAACCATGGAAAGATATGGCTCTGATTTTCGGTGGCTTTATATATAGGATATATCTTTGAGTGCGTGTACTGTTAGTGATTTTAAAGTATTAACTATTTAAATAAATACATTTATTGAAGACCTGTGGGTTTCCTTATTAGTGCCGATGTTTTTGTTTGTTTTGCTGTCAAAGCACAAAAACAAAACAAATCTGTGTATATTTGTTGACAGGATCTTAGTGTTCCCTGATCTTCCTTTGCTTCTGCTGACTACAATACCCTTTGTTTCACAAGATTGGACCCAACAGGCTAGCTGAACTGATCATTGTGGTTGAGCTTTGCTGAAGCTATCGAGTCTGACCTCTTGAGAAGCTCTCGATCACATTTGTTGATATTAACCTACTGACTATGAGACCTTTCTTGAAGGAGGATGGGTTCTTCGCTAGTAAACTACTATGTGCGAGTTAATTTTAGATTTTTATGCCTGTTTTAACTTGCTGTGCAACTTTACTGCTGATGCAAAGTCAAAGCCTGCTCTAGCGAGCACTCTAATACAGAACTCCTGTTGACATCAGTAGGAGTGCCACATGTGGAGTGGTGGCAGGATCAGGCCCATGGAATTGGCAGCTGAGAGTTTTATCTATATTTTCTTGGAATATTAATGAATATAGCTGTTCTGATGGATCTTCATTTACCTCAGTCAACATACTTGTTATATTATGTTGGCAATGCCAGACTGATCTTGAGGTTTGGCCTTTCATTTCATTTTCGGGCTCTCTGAAAGACTATAGGAGTTTTCCAATAAAAGCTAGTGATGGTGAAATCTGTATTGTCCTGATTTTGTATAAAATTCATAGAAGGCATCTTGCACCATACAAATCTCTCACTTGAGAACTGATCCCACAAGGTGCAGAGCATCCTAGGCTCCTGTTGAAGTCAACGGCAATTGCAGGCGCTGATCTTCTTGCAGGGTCAGTCTCTTGAATGATAAAAACATTAGCCTGTTTAAACTGGCTGACAATACGCCATTTTAAAAATAATGATTTGGGGATTATTCTGAACGTTCAGAATGAAATTTAGCCTATTTATGGGGAATCTGTGCAAGAACCTCCATGCTGCACAAACATCAATGAATGATGTCATTCAACATGGGCAGGGAGGTGGGAATGCAGGGGCCATGCACTAAAGCATCTTGGAGGTGGTCTACATGCCAGCTCAGTATGCCGGCACAGAGGACAACTTGGAGGCAAGCTCGTAGTAAATCCAGTGGCCTGGTATGGAGTTGATGAGGAACTGCTACTGCAGCATGTAGTGCAGGGAACTGGTCACAAAGAGACTGCAGTTTAGCTTTGTTTCCTGGCCTTCGGGTAGATAGGTAAATATCTGTTTGTATTATTATTTTATTTGTATTGCAGTAATAGCCTAAATACATTTACAATATCAGTTTTCTTTTCTCATTCTCCCCTCCTCCCCCCATGCAAGACTTCCATATAGAATCATATTTCTCAGGCTTTATGTATTATTTGAAAAATTCACCTTTGGAGTTTTAAATCTCTCTCTGGGAGTGTTGGGTATATTACCAGCAATATAGTATTGGAAATGTTCATTGTTGTATGTTAATTGAATATATAACAAGTGTGTTAATGTAATGTCAAGTGTTTCATTGTTACTACCAGTGAGAATTCTTATTTTTCGTTTTCCATATGGATGTGTTTGTTTAAAAAATTGGATTTTTTTCATAAAATAAAAAAGAAATCAAACTGCATTAAGAAGAATGTGGCTACTCTTTGTCTCTTTCTCCAGTAGGTAAATGCAGCTCTGTTCTTCTGTGACTTTGTAAATTACCTGTCTAGTGTTAGAGACACTTGGGATGCAGTATGTTTTTCCTTTGCATTCTCACAACAGAAGCTTTTGTAGGCTGCGAAATAATCCCATGTGCCAGGCAAGCTCCTGGAAAGAATTAGTTAAATTATTACAAGAGCAGTCCATCTAGTTGCATTTAAAAAAAAATTTCTTTTGCTCATGTTCATTTGCAGGGAGAGCAGAACTTAAATATTCACCTTTCTCCTATTTATCTTCTAGTTGTAATTTGCAGTTACAGCTGATAATTCCAGAGATCAAGCAAGTGCCTAATTTTCTCCTTTCATGATTTGGCTTTTCTTTGAGGTTTGATATCTAAGGACTAAGGGACCTGCACATACTGATGGTGCTGAACTGTTGCCTTTTTAAGTTCTGGTTTTAATTTTTTAATTTTAAAACAATTAGAAACTGTCCATTTGGATATATTTGGGCTCCAAATAGTGTCAAGGGAGATGTTACATGGCCCTCATGTTGGGGCGGACTTCCTTAGGTACAATTCACCATGAAGAGTCATGTTATCAGACTAAAAGGTGAATGTATTGCATGCCAGCCTCTGCTTAAACACAGGACTAAAAAGATAAGTAAAACATCTTCTTAGGATATCTAGCAAGGGGGCTGGTGTTCTCTTCTACTATGCCGTGTTTGAAAGGGGTCCTTAACTGATGTTAATAAATGCTACAGTCTGCTTTGTTTTCTTCCTGCTGGGGACTATCTATTTTGTGCTACAGAAAGATCAGCAAAAATTAGTTTGGGGTGCTCTGTATAGTTACTGCTGTTGTCCCTAAAATCTAAGCCTTGGATTTAGATACTAGAGCTAGATGGTGCCTTTTAAGGCGCACCCTCATCAGGAGCTTCTTCAGGCATTGGATGTGAGGCAGATGCAAGTCACAAGGGCTGTTGGGGACCAAGGGTGTGAGCAATTCTTGCTGTGCCTCTCTACAGAGTACAGCAATCAGTTTGGACCAACTCCATTGGGTAGTGCAATGAGTTATGGAGCCATAGCCCCATCCCTCTCCACTTTCTTTCAGGGAGACTAGTGTAACTAGTGGCATTAGCCTTGAGCAGTCCTTGTACTCGCTGAGCTCAAGGACAGGGATTGTGGCCCAGATCCTCAAAGGTATTTAGGCACTTGACCCCAGGGAAATTAATACCTTTGAGGATCTGGGCCTGTATGCACACATCGGGCCAGGTGTCTGGACCTCTGTTTCCATTTTTAAAAACAGGGCTATTTGCCCTCACTCTTCAAAAACCCAGTGAAACTAATGGAGCTTTTCATGTCTTTCCTTAATGGTGCCATGGAAAACTGTCTCCGTACTATGTGGAACTAATGGATGCACAGTAAACTCAAGGTCCACATCCCCAAATCTCAGGACATTTCTGGATTGTAAGTTAGCCCTTCCAGACAGCTCACCATGCTACATTTGCACCCTAAACCCATTCTATGGGAGATGAAGGCATAAAGTTGAAGTCTGTGCTCTGAGGAAAAAATATTAACATCTACACATGCATGTCCACTGGGTCACTAGCCATAGTGGAGCTGCATCCCAGCTTCAGAACTTTCAGCTCTCTCCAAAAACTGCTTGAGCTCCCACCACATGGTATTAGTATGTAGGGGCTCTGCAGCATGCTTCCATCACCCTTTGGTAAGCCAGGCCAGTGTTCTACCTGCATTCTGGTCAAACCTAACAAAATTTCTCATTGCTGACAACAGTTGTTGGTGGACACAGTTTGTCATGGTTTGTATATACAATGGTCAGCTGCACCCATTGCTGATTCCCATTAGTGTACAGCAGGGGTAAAATCCTGTCCCTGTTAAAGTCAATGGTCCTTTTGCCATTGACTTCAAGGGAGTCAGGATTTCACACCAGGACTTCGGCTCTCTTCTGTGTTGCATAATAGTAGCACAGGAACTACTAGTCCTTCTGGTTGTGTGACTATAGCCTTTGTGCTTTTTGTCATGCTATGTACATAGCCAGCTAGTCTAAAATCAGTGCCAAGAGAGGTATAATAATCCAGCCCTCATTTCAAGAATGTTGATTTCTAACTTAATTAAAACTGCTTAAATGTAAATACGTCCAACCTCTTCACTATTGAACAATGCAAGTAATATATCCAGCATGGTTATAATATATGGTGTCTGCCATGTAATTATTGTGTAATGTTTGTGTTCTCAGAAATACAGTGCAGTTTATTGCCATTGAAACATGGAACGAGGGTCTTCATAAAACTGCTCCAATTAGCCTTTATATTTAAATTTTGGAAGAAACGGATCATTCTCAAATACGAAAACAAATCAACCTTCGTGTAATCTTGACATATATTCAAATTGGTGCTTGTCAGAGAGATACGCTGATTACAACTGCCCAAGTGTTGCACATTGATCAGTAGAATGAATCCTCTCAAATTTAAGTGACACCATAATGGAGCTGTATCTATGAAACAAGATCTCATGGAGTCTTTCATTCATGCATTGTACAGTATCTGGAAAATAGCTGCTGAACCATGACTAAAAATAAGGGAAAGGTCCTTGGGTTATCTGAATGCCTTATAAACGTATATTCTTATGTAATGTGCTTCTTGTTTGGTGTCCTTTTCCTTCAGCGTATTTATGTAATTTGTAAAACAATAATAATAAAAAAGCCCGTTTAACTTAAAACAAATCAAACAAATCCTGGGAACGAAGCAGCTGAGTGCCAGGCTATTGCCATGGCTGCTGCTTCTTATCCCTACAGATAGGACCCTACCAAATTCATAGCCATGAAAAATGTGTCACAGACTGTGAAATCTGGTCTTTTGGGTACTTTTACCCTATACTATATGGATTTCATGGGGGAGACCAGAGTCTCTCAAATTGGGGGTTCTGACCCAAAAGAGAGTTGCAGAGGGGTCACAAAGTTATTTTAGCGGGGCTGTGGTATTGTCACCCTTCTGCGCTGTCTTCAGAGCTGAGTGGCCAGAGAGCAGCGGCTATTGGCCAGACACTCAGCTCTGAAGGTGGCGCCCCGCCAGCAATAGTGGAGAAGTAAGGGTGGCAGTACCATACCATAACATGCCATCCTTACTTCTGCACTGCTTCCTCCAGAGCTGGGCAGCCGGAGAGTGGCGGCTGCTAACTGAGGGCCCAGCTCTGCAGGCAGCAGCACAGAAGTAAGGGTGGCAATACCATACCATGTTGTCCATACTTCTGTGCTGATGGTGGTGGGAACTCTGTCTTCAGAGGTGGGCTCCTGGCCAGCAACTGCCGCTCTCCAGCTGCTCAGCACCACCGCCAGCAGCAGCACAGAAGTAAGGGTAGCAATAACCCCCACCTACCTACTCACAATAACCTTTGTGATCCCCCCACAACTCCTTTTTTGGTCAGGACCTCCTGAGGTCCCTTCCAACCCTGATATTCTATGATAACACCACCATGAAATTTCAGATTTAAATAGCTGAAATCATGAAATCTACGATTTTTAAAATCTTGTGAATTGACCACAATGGACTGTGAATTTGGTAGGGCCCTACCTATAGAGGCCATGGTACAGGGTGTTAAATTCTGCAGTGTCACCTCTGTCTCCTCTTCTACCCCGGAGACTAAGCGGTAGGCCTCAGGGAGTTAGGGTTCCTCTACACAGAGATGGATGGATTTTGTTAAACTGGTGCCAAAGGCTAGATGGGTTTGCTTTCTGCAGTTTAAAACCAGGCTTATTTTGGTTTAGCTAAAGTCTGTTAAACTCGTTTTAAGCTAAATCAAAATAAGACATTCTTAAACTAAAATAAGAGTGTTCACAGAGTTAAGTTAAATCAGCTGGACTGTAGGCATCCCACCTCCCCTCTTTGCTTCCACAAAGGGTTAAGAGAAGGTGAGCAGGGGAAGGATATGAAGAAGGTGTGTGTGCACACGAACGCACATGCACACAGGCATGGGGTTGAGGCATCAAAATTCCTACCCCTCCCACCAAATCCCTGAAACCAGAGTTTGACATATCAATTATTTTTCCCTAATCCAAATATCATTTGTTGTTGTTGTTCGTATTGCATTAGAATATAGAGGCATCCAATTGGGGATCAAGGTCCCCTTGTGCTAGGCAGCATATGCAGACACAACTAGAAGGCAATCTTTGCCTTAAAGAGTTTATACTATACGCTTAATGCTCAGATAGCCTTGGAACTTGTAGACATGAGGCGACATTTGATTTGGTTCTCATCCTTAACCTCTTCCCACCCCTCAACCCTCGAACCTACCAGAGGAGGTGATGTGAACTGCATTCAGTCCCCACTATTCCCAATGGAGGATGAGTCCTCTCTAAGCACATGATGCTCCAGTCTGCACTTTGCCTGAAGTACAAACTCCAGATAGGGAATGGATGGCCAGACAAAGGTGTGTTGTTTGTCATCATCACAAGAATTAATTAGTGCAGAGAGATTCATGTGCTTTTATTCTGACTTTCATTAGAGCAGTGTGAATTGCTTTACTGGGTTAAAAGAAGCACTGTGACCTGTTGGCATTCTGTGTTACCTTTAAATGTTAGTGTTGCTTATTAACAGATGCGTTTTCCCCTCAGTTAAATGAATCTACACTTGTCTGTATTTGATTTGCCACAGAGAAGTTATTGTGTAAAACAAAATTTCTAGCTGATGTGTTGTGATCGTTCAGCAATTAATACACCAAGCTTCTGCACTCCATAAAACCTTTTCTTCTTGGCATCCTTTTCCTAGAAATACATTTTTTCCTCTCATTGAATTGGGCCCTTCATATTTCCTTTGGAAACATTTATATGTTAAATGTTATATTAATAGTGAATGTTGGAGAAAGTGAATGAAATGGAAGCTATACTTTGATACTGAGTTTAAAACAGCAGCCTGAAGTACTGAGGAATCTGGAGAAAATGTCTTCCAAACCGCACTATAATGGCTCTCCTGCACAAAGAGGACAAAATTGTGGGAGAAGCTCTGGAGTAGCTGGGATTACATTTATCTTTGGTTTTTGTTCAAAGGAACAGTCCCAATAATTTATACTTACATAAGATGCACTGTACCAGACTCTGATAGTTTTTCTTGTACTGCGAGTGCATTGCTGTGTTAACAGATACATTTGGCTAAAACATGAGAATACGATGCACATTTATAATTGCTGGGTAGATTATTGCATCAACAGGTTATTAAAAAACAAGTTATATAAACAGCTATAAATCTTCCATTTGGGGATCGTGATCTAATAAATGAGACAGAAGTATGGGCCCTCTGTTATCGAAGAGCTGAGCAGCCTCTGACTGGGAGGCTTTCCCCCAGGGGCAATAGAAGTGGGGATTGACATGTCTGGCACAACATCTTCCTTCCTGAGAATTTCCAGATGCACTGCAGGGAGCTTGGGGTTGTAGAGGGCAGTTTTCTATGGTCCAGTGGCAACAGATGTCATGGTGTTGCATTGTGGTGGCTCACAGCAGTGAGAAATGGGAGAAGAGATATGTGAAGGGGGCCAATCCTCCATTGTGCCCTTCTCCGCTGGCCCCCAAATTCCATGGGCAGAAAATAACACACACACACACACACACACACACACACACACCCTTGCCTCCTACAGCTTCCACCTAAAAGGATGTTTTTTTGAAACTCCATGACATCACCAGTGAGGAGTTACCTAACCCACTTCCACTCTCCTCTTGTTGGTTTCTCTGGTGCATGAGATGGTCAAGGCCGTGACTAGTAGTTTTTATTACTAAACTGGCAAATGTTTTTGTGCTGTGGAAGTCCCGCTGCTGGAGATTTCCATAGTGATATCTGTAACGTAACTTATTTCATCTTACTTTCCTATCCCTCCTCCACAACCTGAATGATTAAGCCATAAAATTGGATTAATCACTTAACAAATATCACTTTAAAACTGGTTAGTTTGGCTTTTCAAAATGTTTTTTTACATCTATTTCCCCCCTCAAATTACAGTATTTAGCTTCGTTAAAGTTAAAACAGACGAATGTAAAGGCCATTCTAAGTAGAGACCTTGTGAATGTCTCCAAAGAATTATTTTTGTAATGGTTGAGGTAAAACCCTTTAAAATGTGCTTTAAAATGAAAACCCTGACACAGACAGCACAACGGCAGCTCTGAAGTGCACCGTGGTAATATAATACTTTCCTTAAAACTCTGGCTTGTAAAGTAGGTGCCATAGTGAAATGTGAATACTGAGAAGTGAAAATGACTGTCAGCTCTTCTTGTAAACATGTAGTTACAATAAAGTCTAAAAGTTCAACATCAGAGAGATCACTGCTTACTTTGTGGCAGACTTTCACATCAAAGAGCAAATACAGGACAAAAGAAACTGTATAGAGATACAGATAGCTTTACACCCAGGTCCTCACGGGAAAGTACAGAGAGCTCCTTTTATAACATGAAAATATCCCTGATACATCTTTATTTCTGAATTATGAAAAAAAAATAAAGGTGAATAAAGTAAGAATGAAGAACTCAACCAAAGAGTCCAGTCCTATCAGCTTATATGGGTATGAGTAAATTAACTCACAGGATTTCAATGTTACAACTCACATGAGCAAATTTACTCAAGCATATATGTCTCCAGGATTGGGACCTAAATTATGACATTGGCAATAAATGGGGAAAATTAGGCAAAAAAAGTACATAAAGTACATGAACGAAAGTTACTGCAAAATGTCTTCTTCATATAAAATAATAGCAGCTTTTATTTAAAAGTAGTTTTCTATATGCATTCTTAGTTATAATTCCAGCTAATATTAGGCACAATTCAGCCAAAAATATGTCCAGCTTCCACACCGCAAAAGCCCACACAAGCCGACTTTTTCTTTTTCTGAGGTTCTGCAGCATGGAAGCTGGATGTAATTTTTGCTGACTCAGACTTCTGGTATCTATCATATTTTAAAAGAAGTTCAGACTTTATATTAATAAAGAAGTGCCTGACTTTCTAGCTTTAGGAGACCTAATATTATGCATCGAAAAACACGTCTAATTTCAGAACAAAGAGGAGTTTTTTTGCATGAAAACTCCATTGCTTGACTAGTGTGAACCGTTTTAAATAGCTGGTTTTGTTTTCATATTAAAGTCAATGGAAGCTTTGCCATCAGCTTCAGTGGGACCTCCTAAAAACTACATCACTGCACCTGAAATGGTTCTCGTTTCTTTTTTTTCCCCTTGTCAATTAAGAGTTTTGGTGGACTACAGAGATAAGTCTGAACCCTAAAATTTAGGTCTGGATCCAAATCTGAAATCCCAAGTTTAGGTGTTCTTGGCTCTAATGTTTTTCTTCCAGAACTAAACATACTTAACAGATTTCATGCAGTCATTAAGAAGTACAAAGAGTTTGCTTAAAAACCCTAGGGAAACCTGAGTAAAAATACTACCATGAAATTAAATGATATGCTAGTGCAGTAATAAAAGTGCATCAGTAAACATGTAAAAGCCTGAGAACTGTTGGGAATTGTGTGAAGACATCAAGGCTTGGAAATAACAACAGTAAGGCATCTCAGGGGGAACCAGCATTTGCATCTGGTGAAAGGACATAAAATTCTCTATAAGAGAACTGATGCCAGGGGAAACATCAAGATTCAGACTGGAGTTTAGGAACAATATTGTGAACAATGAAACAATTGCAGGCAAGCTTAGCTTTACTGTTTATGGTATCTCTTAGGACTTTCATAGAATCCTAGACTTTAAGGTCAGAAGGGACCATTAAGATCATGTAGTCTGACCTCCTGCAAAACGCAGGCCACAGAATCTCACCCACCCACTCCTGTATCAAACCCCTAACCTATGTCTGAGCTACTGGAGTCCTCAAATCGTGGTTTAAAGACTTCAAAGTGCAGAGAATCCTCCAGCAAGTGACCTGTGCCCCACGCTGCAGAGGAAGGAGAAAAGGGCCTCTGCCAATCTGCCCTGGAGGAAAATTCCTTCCCTACCCCAAATATGGCGATCAGCTAAACCCTGAGCATGTGGGTAAGATTCACCAGCCAGACACCTAGGAAAGAATTCTCTGTAGTAACTCAGATCCTACATCATTTAACATCCCATCACAGGCCATTGGGCATATTTACTGCAAATAGTCAAAGATCAATTAATTGCCAAAATTAGGCTATTCCATAATACCGTCCCCTCCATAAACTTATCAAGCTTAGTCTTGAAGCCAGATATGTCTTTTTCCCCCACTGCTCCCCTTGGAAGGCTGTTCCAGAACTTCCCTCCTCTGATGGTTAGAAACCTTTGTCTAATTTTAAGTCTAAACTTCCTGATGGCCAGTTTATATCCATTTGTCCTTATGTCCACATTGGTACTGAGCTTAAATAATTCCTCTCCCTTCCTGGTATTTATCCCTCTGATATATTTATAGAGAGCAATCATATCTCCCTTCAGCCTTCTTTTGGTTAGGCTAAACAAGCCAAGCTCTTTGAGTCTCCTTTCATATGACAGGTTTTCCATTCCTCGGATCATCCTAGTAGCCCATCTCTGTACCTATTCCAGTTTGAAATCATCCTTCTTAAACATGGGTGACCAGAACTGCACACAGTACTCCAAATGAGGTCTCACCAGTGCCTTTTATAATGGTACTAACATCTCCTTATCTCTAGTGGAAATACCTCGCCTGATGCATCCCAAGACCATATTAGCTTTTTTCACAGCCATATCACATTGGTTGCTCGTAGTCATCCTACGATCAACCAATACTCTGAAATCCTTCTCCTCCTCTGTTATTTCCAACTGAAGCGTTCCCAGCTTATAACAAAAATTCTTGTTGTTAATCTCTAAATGTGTGACCTTACACTTTTCATTATTAAATTTCATCCTATTACTATTACTCCAGTTTACAAAGTCATCCAGATCTTCCTGTGTGATATCCCAGTCCTTCTCCATGTTAGCAATACCTCCCAGGTTTGTGTCATCTGCAGACTTTATTAGCACATTCCCATTTTTTGCCAAGGTCAGTAATAAAGAAGATTGGTCCCAGAACCAATCTTTGAGGAACTCCACTAGTAACCTCCCTCCAGCCTGACAGTTCACCTTTCAGTATGACCCACTGTAGTCTCCCCTTTAACCAGTTCCTTATCCACCTTTCAATTTTCATACTGATCCACATCTTTTCCAATTTAGCTAATAATTCCCCATGTGGAGCCGTATCAAATGCCTTACTGAAATTGAGGTAAATTAGATCCACTGTGTTTCCTTTGTCTAAAAAATCTGTTACCTTCTCAAAGGGGGAGATCAGGTTGATTTGGCACGATCTACCTTTTGTAAAAGCATGTTGTATTTTGTCCCAATTACCATTGACCTCAATGTCCTTAACTACTTTTTCCTTCAAATTTTTTTCAAGACCTTGCATACTACAGATGTCAAACTGACAGGCTGTAGTTACCTGGATCACTTTTTTTTTTTCCCCTTTCTTAAAAATAGGAACTATGTTAGCAGTTCTTCAGTCATATGGTACAACCCCAGAGTTTATAGATTAATTAAAAATTCTTGCTAATGGGCTTGCAATTTCATGTGCCAGTTCCTTTAATAATCTTGGATGAAGATTATCTGGGGCCCCCAATTTAGTCCCATTAAACTGTTCGAGTTTGGCTTCTACCTCGGATGTGGTAATATCTACCTTCGTATCCTCATTTCCATTTTCATCCTGCCATTATCCCTAAACTCCTCATTAGCCTCATTAAAGACTGAGGCAGAGTATTTGTTTAGCTATTGAACTATGCCTAGATTATCCTTAACCTCCACTCCATCCTCAGGGATTAACTGTCCCACTTCTTCTTTCTTTGTTTTCTTCTTATTTATATAGCGATAGAACCTTTTACTATTGATTTTAATTCCCTTTGCAAGGTCCAACTCTACATAGCTTCTGGCCTTTCTCACTTTATCCCTACATATCCTGACTTCAATAAGGTAGCTTTCCTTGCTGATCTTTCCCATCTTCCACCCCTTGTAGGCTTTCTGCTTTTTCTTAATCACCTCTCCGAGATGCTTGCTCATCCAGCTTGGTCTTCAACTCAAGCCTATGAATTTTTTCCCTTTCTTGAGATGCAGTCTTTTGATAGTTTCTGCAACTTTGACTTGAAATAATTCCAGGCCTCCCCCGCCTTTAGATCCACAAGTTCTTCAGTCCAATCCACTTCCCTAACTAATTTCCTTAATTTTTTTAAGTTAGTCCTTTTGAAATCAAAAACGCTAGTCACAGATTTATTTTTGTTTATCCTTCCATTTAGTTTGGACTGAATTAGCTCATGATCACTCAAACCAAGGTTGTTCCCTACAACCATTTCTTCTATGAGGTCCTCGCTACTCACCAAAACCAAATCTAAAATGGCATCCCCTCTTGTTGGTTCAGCAACCACTTGGTGAAGGAATCCATCAGCTATCACATCGAGGAAAATCTGAGCCCTATTATTACTAGCACTTGTCCTCCAGTCTATATCTGGGAAGTTAAAGTATCCCGTGATCACACAATTCCCATTAGTAGTTACTTCATTAAAAACATTAAAGAGGTCTCTGTCCATATCCAAATCATATCCTAGTGGCCTATAGCACACCCCAAGCACTATCTCAGGGTCGGCTCTAGTAGCTTTCTTCCCCAATGTGATTTTTGTCCAGACAGACTGTCTTATCCATTCCATCACTTCTTATTTCTTCATAGTCTACCTCATCATTGATATACAAGGCTACTCCACCACCTTAGCCTTTATTTTTGTCTTTCCTAAACAGCACATACTCTTCAATACCTGTACTCCAGTCATGACTACTGTTCCACTATGTTTCTGTTATCCCTATAATATCTAGATTCACTTCCTACATGAGAAACTCTAGTTCCTCCAGCGCTGTAAAAAACCTACCTTCACAAGAGGAGTAGCTACCAGTGCTGGGAGTGTGGTGCACTGTGTACACTGCCACTTTACAGCTCTGAAACTTGCAGCGCTCAGGGGGTTGTTTTTTCACACCCCTGAGAGAGAAAGTTGCAGCGCTGTAAAGTTGCAGGTAGACAAGGCTTTGAGCATAGGTTGAAGTGTAGATATACCCTTAATCATGGAACCAAAGGTGGTTCTTCTTCATAAAAGGATGGTATGTAATATGTGCCACAACTCTGATAATATAATAAACTGATTGTTCCCTTTTTGGACAGAAGCTAGTAAAGAATTTAGGGCCATCTGTAGAGTTATACATGTTTACACCATTTTAGGCTATGTCCTTTTATGCTGAAAACAGGAATAAGAACAACATAATCAAAGACAAGTATTAGAGGGGTAGTCGTGTTAGTCTGGATCTGTAAAAGCAGCAAAGGGTCCTGTGGCACCTTATAGACTAACAGACATTTTGGAGCATGAGCTTTCGTGGGTGAATACCCACTTTGTCGGATGCATCGAAGTGGGTATTCACCCATGAAAGCTCATGCTCCAAAATGTCTGTTAGTCTATAAGGTGCCACAGGACTCTTTGCTGCTTTTACATAATCGAAGACAGTTTATCATAAACTGCTGGATTTAAAGGCATCTCCCATCAAGAAAACTAGCTTCAAGGTTTTCATTTATTTTCAGGAAACATCCAGTGCAATATATTATAAATATAGTTTAGAAATTAAAAGGGCTTCATATTAAATGGAAAAATATCTGTGTTATGATTTATAACTGGATAGATATAAATACTGATGGCCAGATAGTGTTGAGCTAATTCCATTTTGTAATATTTTTTTAAGATTAGCTGTACACAATTAAACAAAAGAGACATCAAATGACTTTGAATAAAAATGACAACAGAACTTTTGTGGGGAGGCTTTTTGTACCTCTTGAGCTATGAACAGTGAGTGGTTTTCTATCAATGGTATTAATGGAAACTTGATTATGCATTGATACACTGCAAAGACAACCAACTTTTAAAAAAAGGATTAACACACTTAGTGCTTTTTTGCCTTTTGTTATATCAATGTTTTGGTTTTGCAATAGAATCTCTGATGATGCAGTAATCATACTACAGAGTACACAAAAACAAGAACATTTTATAACCAATCCACTAATTCTTGTCAGATTGGTAAACATCAAGGTAAACTTTTTCAGATGTGTTTTTAATGGGGATAAGTGGTGTGCTCCATCCAAGCAGCTCAGTGCAAGAAAGAGAAACAAATGCTTTGACACCTGCTCCCAAAAATCTATTAATACATAAATTCTAAGAAGCTAAACATAAAGTATTAATGCACTAATGATCAACACCTAAAAGTTGGATGTAACAAAAACTCCAGTTGAAAGAGATACCAATTAAATTATGTATCACAGTCTCTGCACTACAGAAAAGTGTGAGACTAAATTTTGAGAGAGTGTCTCAGATCTTCTCCTTGAAACAGTGGGCCATGTCCCCTTCCTCTTGCTACTGCATATGATATGTGCGCAAATTACAGCAGTTGTTTATATGGTAACATTAGGAAAATATTCTTCTTTTTAGCTGCCTGGTAATGCAGTTTGTAGCTTGAGGCAAGGGGTCCCATCACCCTATGATTTGACAGTTCTGTGTAGACTGCCACTGTACCACAGTTTGAAACATCTGTTTTAGATGATATTGGGAACAAAATAGATTGAGGTCCTGCTTTTTAAGCATGCTGAGCACTCTCCAAACCAATTGCAGGCTGTAGGAGATGCAGGTGCTCAGCTCCTCTGAAAATCACTTTTTCATTTGGCTGATTGATATCACTGATGGCTTCTTACAAAAGGCTACTCACATGAGCAAGTGATTTGTAGTAGTACTGAGCCCTTTATTGCACTACTGTTAACGTGATTCCTTTGTATATTTTGAAGACTTGCAAGATGTTAAAACAATGCTCATTGCTTAGCCAAGGGCATGAAGACAGGCCCAATTGTTCTTGTTTTTCATCTAGGATCGATATAATCCCATTTCATATTGAGATTAATGTGTTTTCTGGCATATGTTTGTGATATATGTAATGGTAATTTTGCCTAAATGTTGTGCAGTTCCCTTTCCTTTGGTGTGTAGATTCACAGGTCTTCTTTTTCAATCACTTTCACTTCCTCCCCATTCATATTAACATTCTTCAGTTGTAATTCACCTTTTTGTGCTCTTTTTACAGTCAGCCTCTGTTCAAAGCACACTGCCAGTCCCACTGCTTAATTCCATTTTTAGCGTCAGTAGGAGTAACAACCCAATCTATACATCTCATGTTCTTTGTTAGATCCTGATCAGCATGTACCCTTCATAGCCAGCTATGTTTTGCATCTTCATCCTGCTACCATATTTAACAAAGAGAATGAAAGATAGCTGTATAGGACATCTATCTAGACATCACCATTCTAACTCAGTTCTTACAGAGGTCTTTGTTACTTTAATAGTGTTATATAATAACGGTAAGCTCTACAGAAGGTTATGACAGCTGGAAGAAACCATATCTCCAGATGGGCTTTAATTGTCTTTTCCAGTGTACCAAAATTCACATTTGGTCCATAGAGCCACATGGTTTTTTAAAACTTTTCTTTTTTATTACTACCTTTTGGCACTTTTTGCAGGGGACACCATCAACATTCATTGGCACACTCAATAAGCTCTTAAATTTGTTCCTGCATAACCCGTTAATTTGCAGAAAGATTGTTGCTCTCGGCTTCTGGATGCTGAAGAAAAGAGATGTGAAAATATTCTACCATGAAAGAGCACAGCTGCTGCAAGATCCTCATTATTTTTTAAAGATGAGATCCCTATGTACCTACAAAATAATCTGATCAAAATTTAGATACTCAGTTTGACGACTGAATCAAAAACTGCTTTTAAAAATGAAGCAACATAGATTTAAGCACAGGGTCAATCAGAAATCTGCTTTGCTCACAGATCACTTAAATGAAGAATTATCAAAATTAACTAAATAAATAATAATATATGGAGATATACCTGTCTCATAGAACTGGAAGGTACCCCAAAAGATCATCAAGTCCAGCCCCCTGCCTTCACTAGCAGGACCAAGTACTGATTTTGACCCAGATCCTTTAGTGGCCCCCTCAAGGATTGAACTCACAATCTTGGGTTTAGCAGGCCAATGCTCAAATCACTGACCTATGTCATATGCCAACTAGCATGAGGTGAAAGTCTGCTACACACACACACTAACAAATTGCTTTACAAATCACAGCTACGGTTCCCCTAATGCCTTGCAGTATTAAAAAAAAACAAAATTACAATGAAGTCACACATTATATATTGAGATTGGACAAACCACAAAATGACAGGGAACAGCCAAAAATACACAAGAAGATATAATTTCCATTATAGCTCCTTGGGTGAAGGATTTCCTTTTTGCTTTGTTTTGTACAGCACCTATCATGGCAGGGCCTAGGGCTCCTAGGTACTAACATGATAATAATAGCAAAACTAAGGATATATGTGAGTAGGACCTACCTACTGTTTTCTCTTCTCCGTTGCCCAAGAAATCATACAAAAACGTTAATGTAATCCTTAAAATATTCTGTAGTCTGGGATGAGGGTGGTGCTAATAATGTTGGCTATTGTTTTAATTCAGTAGCCAAGAAAGGTTGAATATGATAACAAAATAACCCTTGGGAAACAATTCTGCAGTTCTCAAAGCAAAGCTGAAGGCTGTTGGCCTGGCTCCCTAGTCCAGGTGGCACTGACACCGACCCCAAAGTCTGGTCCAGGTACTCTTTCTTAGGGCTTCAGCTTTATTTCTTTACAATAAAATAGTTCAACACAAGCTCCAGAGATTAAACCCAGCTTTTTACCCCCTGAACCAGGGCCTCTACAGGTTCCCACTTTCTTGAAAGCCAACCTACTTGCTATCGCTCTCCACCCCAACTGAACCACTCGTTAGCTTTTTATAATCATCTGATCATTCTCACCTGGTGGGTAGCAGATTAGTTACAGGTGAGACTGGGCCCAACTCCCCTTAAAGGGCCAGCCAGGTTGGAGAATTTGAGAGTTCACAGATCTATCCCAGTTCCTCTTTTGGAAAAAGTTGAAATATTCCATGAAATGCTCAGTATAGTGCAGAAATCAAAAATAAATGTATCTCCCAACATAGATTATCCTCCCTGTGCTTAAATCAACTGGACAGCTTGATACTCAGTGCTTCCGAGGCTGGAACATTCGTAATAAGGAGAAGTTTTCATTTTGGCATAAGATTGTCTTCCTTTATATTGTGGTCATGATCTGAAAAGCCTTTTATTGTGTTATCTGCTTCATTGTATACTAATATGGGTGAGGGTATGGGAAACATGGGCAGACACACATTTAAGAAAGTGATATGCCATTCTGAATCTTTGGATTGTGTAGTTTGGTGCATTCCTGCTTTCACCAACTCACTCTTCCCTAAATGCTAGGCAGATAGAATAGTTAGTGGGGTACAAGCATGGAGCACTTATGGCTGTGGTTCTGATGCATGGAGGATCTTGCTCTGATTTGACATTACTATATAAATCGGCAAAACAATTTTCTAAGTTTTGTGGGGGAGGGGGGTTAAAGTATATCCTACCAAAATCTGCTGAGTATTACCATGAAATTGGCCAGTTAGATAGACTTATCTCAGATGTCACAGAAAATTGAATTGGTAACTCCTGACAACAGTACTGTACTGCCAACTCTCATAATTTTATCACAAAGAAGTCATATCTAACTTCATATGCCACTTAACCATGGGGAGGATAATCTCTGCTGGCAGAAACATGTCTTCTTTCTTGCTGTTGTACTAAGCACTCTGTGGAAAGCTTGAACCTTCTTCCTTCAAGCCCCAACTTCTGGGATCATGTGAAATATGTCAGAATCTCAGCTTTCGTTTAAATAACATTCCTAGTCCTTGTGGTAGCAGAGAAAAATTTGACAATGTAACAGAAGAAGCTGATAAAACAGGAAATAAGTTACATCCCTCTAACTTTTTTTAAAAACTCATGATTTTTTAAGCCAGTCTCATGACTTTTGGTGCATTACGCGTGATTTTTGAATTCCTATGTGCTAGCAATACCGTGAAGAAAAGTGGGACAAGAGAACATAAATGGTAGTTGTAGTAGGAATAATGGCTACAAGCTTAGCGAGATTTAGTTTTTACACAGTTTGATTTTTTAATACTAATATCAAAAAGCCATGATATTTTCAAATCATGTTTATACATGCACCACTGGGAAAAAGTTAAGATATACTGTTTGCGGCTAAAGCTTGAGTCAAATCCCTTTGAAATCAATGGGAGCCTTTACACTGACTTAACAGGCTCTCAGTCAGAACTCTTTGCATACTAAATAGTCAAATAAGGTTATTTATAGTTGGGAAAATATTGCCACATTTGTCCAAGAATTAGAAACTTGCCATATCTTTGAGATAAAGTCATGGGAGAGTAAAAGGACACCTCATACTAGAAGTGTGAAAATCCCTCCCTTTCTAGAAGGAGGTCCAGTAACAGAGTACTTCTATCTGATTGAACGCATGGCTACATGGAGAAAGGCCTCCTCCCTTCATATGGCTTATTTGAATCCTCTGTGCTTCCTCCACATAAGTTATGCAAGTTTGGATAGTCAGGAATTTCCACACCCCTAATCTCAGTGATTCCAGAGCAAAAAAGAACTAGATAAGTTCATGGATGGGCAGGGATGGCGTCCCTAGCCTCTTTTTGCCAGAAGCTGGGAATGGGTGATGGGATGGATCACTTGGTGATTACTTGTTCTGTTCATTCCCTCTGGGGCACTTGGCATTGGCCACTGTCAGAAGACAGGATACTGGGCTAGATGGACCTTTGCTCTCACCCAGTATGGCCGTTATGTTCTTAAAATAATCTGAATGATTTGAGAGTTGCCCTTTGAAAGGGGACCTACTAGAGCCTGAGATATGTGATGCGCCTACCACCTTTAGAAATTCAGGGTTAGACCATTGCAAGAAAAAAAAATGAGTGGGTGCTTTTGAGATGGGTACCACAAATTTGTAATGTCTACTTTAGAAGTGGCTTTTATCCAGTGTCTTTCATCGAGGAATATTACCCCTGACATGTAAGAGAAATCTAACATCTCTCTTTCTGGTTTATAATTATTTATGTCTTTCGCATTTAAAGATAAAATATTAAATTGGACGGACCAACTTCCTACTGGAGGTAATCAGGCTAGAGCGCCATTGAAATTTAGTGCCACTGAGTCCCTTTACATCAGACTGTACTTTCCCCAAGTATTTTCCTGTACTTTACCAGAGTTCCACTCATGCTGTTGTTTCATAATTTTTAATTATTGGAGCTGAGGTTCTTGCATATGGAAAAGGGAATTCTAATTGTTGGTGTGAGGGATCCTCCATCCCTCATCTGACGTCATCTGAGAGTGCAGGTGAATACACGTTTGTAGAAATATAATAGGGTGCTATTCCCCTGAAATAAGCAAAAGTGCCTTTGATTTTAAACACAAGAAATCTATTGTTTTTAAACAAACTTGGAAGTATAAAAATTCTGTAGATGTTTCTTTTCAGGGTTTCATTAACATTTTCAGGAGAAGCTTCTCCATCATCTTTTCATTGCTTATTGTAGGCTGATTTACTATCCTCTCTGTGCAAACACAAAAGAAAAAGAGGGCATAGTCTCCTGAGCTTTGATTGAGAAGTATAAAAATGTGCAGTTCCACATCTCCTCTAAGGACACGTCCTTATTGTTCAGCAATTTGCAGGACAATGAAATGATAATGTTTATAGTACGATATATGAAATGGGGAAAGTGAGTTTGTTGCTTTACTGCAGGCCTGCACAACATGTGGCCCACGTGGGCTCACTGTGCAGACCACAGGCAAGCGGCAGGTTGGGGCTGCTGGTATGCCCCCTGCCTGGGGGCGGGGGGCGCCTCACAGCCCCGCACGTGCCGTGCTCCAACCGCCATAACAGCCAGAAGCGCATGTCTCCGTGTCCCACTCCCTCCGCCTGGCGTACAGCAGGTGCTTCACTTCCAGGGCCCGCTGAGGTGGGAAATGCTGGGCACAAGGCAGAGACGGTAAGTGCTGAGGAAGGGGAGGGGCACCCAGCCTGGGCTCAAACCGCAGCTCGGGGGGAAGGAGGGAGGCTGGGTCGAGACCCCTCTCAAACCCCCTCTTCGGTTGGGAGCAGGACAGCTACTGCACTGGTTGGTCCCAGGGTGGCCTCCGTAGTGATTGGGCGGTGGAGGGGGTTGAACTGTCTGGGCAGCCCGGAAATCACTGGGGGAGAGAGGTGTGTGTGTGTGTGTGGGGCGCCTGCCCTGCCCTTCCCCGACTGCTGCCCCTTTCCCTGGTCCAGGGACCTTGCCCCTCCCTGCGGCCCCTGTGTTTATGTGTTGGACAGTCACATCCAATCCCTTCACACTGCCCCCCTTTTCCCTCCCCTTATTTCATGGGGGGATGATGAGCCGGGTGGGCGGGCAGTCGCAACGAGCCTTTATACTTGGGGGTAAAGGGGGCAGGAGGCAAGCCACGAGTCAGTGGCTGGAGGGGGGCATCCATTTTCAGTATTTTAATTTTTGGTACTACTGTGTGCAGTAATATGTGGGGAGGGGTTCGGTGGGGCTGGGTGGCGCTTGGGGGTGAGGGTGTTTCGGCGGGGCCATGGGGGTTTCAGCCCTCAACTGTTTTCTTTGGAGTAATATGGCCCTCGCCACTTTACGAGTTGTGCAGACCTGCTTTGCTGTAACCATTTGTCAGTCTCGGTTTGTGTCTTTTACAATTAAAGATGGAAATGAATTTTTTGTTTCCATAACAATTAAGCTAGTATGTTTTGTAGAACTAGTTTTTACTTGGAAATATTTGTACATTTCCTTAACAGAAACAAAGCATAGAGTGCTGCAACCAAGCACAAATGTTTTAATAACATGCTATTAACTTTCAAGTTATATAGTCACTTTGAATATTGTGGCCACAGACTTAGTAATTATCCTTTATTTGTTTATATCCTTTGATTTTTGTTTGAATATTAATTGACACTTAAAAGGACAGTGTTCTTTTAAGTTAAATCATGTATTTAAACTTTTGTTCTTGCTTATAATATAAATTTAAAAAAACAGTTCTCCCAATTATTTAGTTTGTTTTTTCACTATTCAGTTGTTGGGGTGGAGAGGGTGGGGGTTGTTATTTGTCTTCACCAAGTCAGTTAGTATAGGCACTTAATATATTTTTGCTTCTGTTTACAGTCACTTTCTGATTTTCACACACCAGCATAATATTGCAACAAAACTTTCCAGATTGATGTTTATGCCATGCTATCATTAGCATTGTAGGAGAATGTGGTGATTATTTTAAATAGACTATTTAATTTAAAAAATATATATTTCAAGGAACTATTTTTGTTGGTCTTGTAAAAGCTTACTTCTGCAAAATGTAAATTTGACCTATATTCCCCAAGCATTTTAGGCTGGCTCCATATTGATTTTAAAGGAGATGCAAAAGAATGCTAGTGATTCCTGTTTTATGGATTTGAGGCTCAGGAATGGTTTGAATGCCTTATGAATTAGGTGTAAGAGTTGAGACACTTTTTTTTAACTGACGTATTGTGTGACCTTAGGCAAGTCACTTAACTACTGAACCTCAATTTCCCATCTGAAAAATGAGGATAGTTATATAACTATTATATAATAATAATAATTAATAATGTAATACCTATCCTGTAAAGCTCTTTTCATCTTTAGATTTCAAAGTGGTTTACAAAGGAGTTCAGTATCGTATTCCCATTGTAAAGATGAGGAAACTGAGACACAGGGAGGAAGTGTCTTGCCCAAGCAGGCCAGTGGCAAGCCTGGTTTTCTAAGTGCTATAGAATTGCAAAGTATATTAAAGACAGTGAATGGCAGAGGTAAGACTAGAACTCAGGATCCCTTGGCTCCCTACTCTGTGCTTGATCCAGTCGTGGTGGTGTTGGTGTGTGCGCACATGTGCCAATTGTTACTGGATTATATAAGCAATTCACTTACATGCATTCATGTGTCTGCACAACACCACTGAGAGTATTACCTTTATTTGAGAGATAGGGGATGGAGGGTCAGAATAAGTAACGTGGCCACGGCCACCCAGGAAGCCTGTGGCAAAGCCAGTGATCCAAGCTAGAACTGAGAGTCCTATTTCACTGCCTTAACCACAAGACTGTCCTTCTTTTATTTTAATTCAAAATAAAAGCCAAACCAAAAACAGAGGCAGCACAAAAAAATGAGTCTTGAAATAGCTTGTAAACTGTACTTGCCCTTCTGTCTGTAGGAACTATAAGGATCTGCTTTAGAAGCCCATTAGTACCTATATAGTCCCACTGATTTAACCAAAGACTGCATAGCTGTATGAAGTTCTTCAGTGATCTCAAGTGCAAATCCCTATGGGCTTATAGTTTTTAATTTTCTATTAACTTTTAGCCATCAGTGCAATATACAGAATAATATTTACTTCCCCATCTGCAGAGGAAAGAAAGGAAGATTCCAATATGTTCTATTTATGCAGTTTATATTATTTGTACATTTCCCTTAACAGAAACAAAGCATAGAATGCTGCAACCAAGCACAAATGTTTTAATAACATGCTATTAACTTTCAAGCCTTAGTCATAGATCAGAACCCCATTGTGATAGGTGATGTACAACACAGAACAAAAAGACACTGCCCCAAAGAACTGACAATGTAAGGGATTGACTACACTTACCGGATGATCAACGCTGCAGTGATTGATGCATCAGCAGTCAATTTAGTTGGTCTAGTGAAGACCCGCTAAATCGACCGCCGATCGCTCTCCCATCGACTCCTGTACTCCATCTGATCAAGAAGAGTAAAGGGAGTCAATGGGAGAGCATCTCCAGTCAATATCGCATAGTGTGGACCCTGCGGTAAGTAGATCTAAGCTACGTCGATATGAGTTAAGCTAGTCACGTAACTCAAATTGCGTAGCTTAGATCAACTTTTCCGTTTAGTGTGGATAAGGCCCAAGTGTAGAACAAGAGACAACAGATGGGTATAGACAGATTGGGAACTACAAGGAAACAGTTGGACAATATTGGTTAGCATGATAGGCAGCGATGTAAGCACACCAATAGCCTAACTGTTAAGGTTTTTGCACGCCTCATGGCAAAAGAGAGTTTTGAGTAGTGATTTGAAGGAATGACATGGGTTTGTGTGAACATTTATGGGACAAATATATGGGGCAGCATGGGAGAAAGCACCAAAGTGCTTTGTTTGAAAATTTAACAAATGGGCAGAGAGGGCTGACATCATGGGCCGATCAGAAGGCAGCACTGGAAGTTTGAGAGCAAATGAGAGCAGTTGTGTAGGGTGGGGCGTGACTGTGCACGACCTTGAAACTGAATACAGGCAACTAAGTTTGATGTGATAGAGACCAGGGAGCCAGTGGAGGGATTCAAAGAGAGGGATGACGTGGTTAAAGCAACAGACTAGTTAAATGATCTTTGTTGGGTGACAATCCCAAGAGTTCAAAATCATGAGTCAGATCCAAAAAAAAATCATAAGCTTGGCACACCAAACATGAGAGGGTTTGGTTTTTTTTTCTTTCCAAAATTGGGTTCCTTTCTGGTTTTTGAGCCTGAAGGTTCATATTTTCTGTTTTTCCTCTGCATCCATGAGGACTCTTTAACTTAGCAGACAAAAGCATAACAAGATCCAGTGTCTGAATATCTGTCTATTTAAGGTGTTTATATGACCCACATTACACCAGTATCTGAGCACCTTATAATCTTTAATGTATTTTTCCTCACAACATCCCTGTGAGTTAGGTACGTGCTTTTATCCCCGTTTGATGGCTGGGGACCTGAGGCACAGAGAGACTAACTGACTTGCCAAAAGTCACACAAGAAGTCTGTTGTGGAGCAGGGAATTTAAAGAAAAGCTATCAGAAGAACAAAGGGTTTCTCCTGCTGCCCAAGACATTTTTATATAAAAGCCACAGCAAGTTAATATTTGTCATCATATCCTACTGCAGGTAGGTACCCTAGGGACATGGGGGGAAAATCACTCCTAAGCCTCAGCCCAGTAAACACTTTCACATGCTTATCTTTAGCCATGGGAGCATTCTCCTTGATATCAGTGAGTCTACCCAAAAGCAGAAGTTAGGTGCATGTGTAAGAGCTTGTCAACATGAGAAGTTATACCGGTATCAGATGTTATTTTAAAATAATGGAACCCTTCCCATGTTGATACTCTAAGGCCTGGTCTGCACTTAAAAAGTGTAGAATGTGGGCCTCAGACTGATTAAATTATAAACCAAGAAATGTAAGCAGGGATTCCGGACTTGCTAACAACTCTGCTTCTTATGAATAAGGCAGGAAGAAGGATGAAAGGGGAAATGCAAATATCTTCCTCTTCAAGATAAGCAAAATATTTTCCTGATTTAAGAAACCACTTTAAGAGAAAAGGAAACATGTTTTTCAGTCTCTGGCAGGTAGAATTTTTCAAGCAGTGGGAGTATTCCTTCCACCTCAAGTAACTTCTACGTGACATGGCCAAAAGTAGTTAAAAGCTGTAAAGATTTGGGGTGGGACAAAAGCAGCAGAGACCCTGAGACTCTTCTGGTCTTTGTGATAGAGCTCCACAGTTGTGGAAGAAACACACAGGGCCTCTTTGGGAAGTTCAAGAACATGGACAGATGTACTATGTAGCTACATAGTCCATGTTGGGAGAGGGAGCAGTGAGTGGCCTATTTCCAATGCTACTGCCACCCATACTGCACAGCTGCTGGGACCCAGCCTAGCTTCAGAGGTACCCAAGTTCAATCATCTCATAGGTCTTGCTAGCAACCCCTGTCTTTTTTGCCTTGAGGGTTAAGATTTGGACATTAATCATTTTGATTTTTTTCCCTTCTACCCCGTAGATGCAGACTATAGCCATGTAGCATAGCTGCAATTACTTTGCTTCAATAGTAACTTAATATGAAACCGATTTTAACACAGTCACTAATTTCTTTGAAGCCAGTGTTGGCAATTATGAAATAGATTAGACATTGGCAAGATCTTACAGAATAATTACAGGCTTCCTAAAGTAGTACAGTTTAAATAATTACAGGTTTTAAAGTGTTATTGTGAGCAGAAATTTATACCAAAATTTCATTTTGCTCTTTGAAGCAGGAATACATAACTCTCACCATGCCCCTGCAAATGTTTGGCTTTCTGGAGTCTGGACAGCTGAATGTACCCTTTTCTTTTATTATACAGCAAATGTTCTATGGTACTTTTATTTAAATTGGTATATAATTGAAACTTAATTGGACACTAGGGGCTAAAGCCTCCACTGGTGTAGATCATTATATCTCCATTAAAATCAATGTAGCTATGTTGATCTACACCAGCTGAGGATGTGAAGCAGCTATCTGGTTGTAGTATAGGCATTATTAAAGAAGAGAGGCAATGGTAATAGTTCTGTTTTGAAAATTAAACTCATGCCATTGTCAAAGATAATTACATCCATTAATATATAGCCAGGCAAATAAAGGGGAAAAAAATCAGTACAGCTGTTTCTTTTAGCTGAGGGTTTCAATTCCCACTGTGCTTTGCTACCATTGGTGAGGAAATCATGCAAATAGGGTCGTCTTGGTGTGGTTTTATTTTCTTAACACCTCTGTACTTGTCTATTCCTCTCAAAGTAAGCGAGCACAGATTCATATTTGTTTCTATTCAATATGCCAGTGTCTCGGACCAGATTTGTATCTATTTGAGCAGTGTAAATTCAGAGTAATTCCACTATCTTCACTGGAGCTAGTCCAAATTTACACTGCTATAACTTTTCTGTAGTTACCAACAACCTCTAAAACATTTTTTTCTCCTTCCTTGATGGATTTTCCACATACACCAAGGTTTATGAAGTACACTTCTACCCCAATATAATGCTGTTCTCAGGAGCCAAAAAATCTCACCGTGTTATAGGTGAAACCGCGTTATATTGAACTTGCTTTGATCCGCTGGAGTGCACAGCCCCGCCCCCCGGAGCACTGCCGTACCACATTATATCCAAGTTCGTTTTATATCGGGTCGCATTATATTGGGGTAGAGGTATATCTGTTTTTCTATATTTTCCCTGTATCATTCAGGGAAATCATGATTTGAAAGAGATTGATTCACTTAACCATTGAAGCTTTCAATGGGTCATTATCATGCATGTTATTTCAAATAAACTATTTGGTTATTAACATGCGACAGCACTCTGTCTCTTTGGAGAATCAACTGGCAAATTGAGCAAGACAATAACTCTCAACTTCTCAAAATGTTTTTTACTAGTCTAGGGTTTGGCATGCCTGGTTACTACAAGTCTACTTTTCTTCTGGATGCTGCATTGAGGAATATAGGAATCTTTGGGCCGGAACTTCGCCAATAATCCAACTGTTAGGTTTGTTTCTGCACTATGCTTGAAAGCCTGCTGGCACCCCTCCCCCCCCAATTATCTGTAGGTTTCACTTGTCCCCTGATAACTCAGGGTAATCAGGGTTGCACTGTAAATATTTTTGAGACTAAGCATGTGGGAGTACTAGTTAAACGTTTTGGTCCTTTATCAAGAATAATGTAGCAACTGTGTTTAAGTCATTTCTAAACAAACAATATTGAGTTGTTTATTGATGTTTATTCTCCTCTCATCTTCTGGCAAAGGTAGAATACAAGCTGGAAAATAAGCATCAACAAGTAGCAAGAGAATAGTGAATACATTTACCTACAAAGATATAGTCTCATTGGTAAAGAACAGGATGGGGAAATCAGGAGATCTCCATCTTATTCTGGCTCTGACTGACTCACTGTGTGACCTTCTTCAAGTCACTTAACTACTTTGTGACTCAGCTTCCCCATCTGTAAAATGACAATAATATTATTTACCTCCTTGGCCAAGTGAGGTTTAGCTAATTAATGACTGTAAAGTGCTTTGATGTATTGGAACGGAAAAGAGGATTATAGTAGTGCACCTACTGTTTTGTATTTGTCTCTACTGCCTTTTTATCAGTTGTCATTTGTTATAGCAAACACAAACCAATTGCAGGTAGTAAACATCCACTTCTACCCAACTGGATTTGTATCAGGTTTTTTTTTTTAATTTGGTTTTGATCACATGAAGCAATAGCTGAACTCAATTCCTAAAGCATTTACCTACAGAATGGGCTTAGTGACATCTGGCTGGTAAACAATAATTTACTTGAAAAAAAATTATCTTAGGAACTCACAAGGTTTTTGAATAGATACAATTTATTGAGTTTTGTGAGTTAGAAGGCTGGTTGTTTTCTTCATTGTTCCCACTAGATACGCCTCTCCTTGCACTGGAATTTGCTTTGGTTTAAAACATAAAGTAGTTGGGTCTTCTTAGTGTTTAAGGTTCAGAATTCCTTTTAGGAAATCATGGTATGGTCTACTGAAAATATGAACAATCAATTATTAACACGTCCAATCTGTGATGCTTTAAGAAAAGTAGCACATTCTCAAGTTTCAGTGTTTCACTTTCTGCCTCACTTCCAGTGTTTTCCACTTTGCTGCATTAATGTTTTAGGGTGTGGCACATTTAATGTATGTGGCCAGTGGGAGTCATGCAAAGTAAATCTCCACATATTGAGATGAGCTTTTTGAATGGAGTCCTCCATCTGAGAAGAACAATCAGTGCTTGTTGTCATTGGCAGAATAACACATTATAATCCTAAAGTGCAACAATCAGCTGGCATGATAACCCTTGTCTATCCGGAGTGCTAAATCATGTTAGTTAACACATGTAACCCCTACCCGGAAGTGAGGCTCAAGCCTCCTCCCTGACGCTTGCTACATGGAGTGGCTTCTCCTCTCTCCTCATGCAGGATGAGACCTGGGTTCTTTTCTAATGCCTGATGCTCCTACCTAAGGTGATTCCTCACAGTGCCTGAGACAACAGGGGTGCTGTCCTTGGGGGAAATGGATAAAGGTACCACTGCTGGCAAGGAGTATAAAACTCAATGTACAAGAAACAATACAGTACATCAACACAAACCCCAGCAAAGAAATGACACTCCCCAAAGTAACAATACAGCAAAGGGGGGCTTTATTTGGAGCAGGAAAATAGGAACTGGGAAAGGAAAGAGTTAGGGTTAACTAATAAGTACTAAACATTAATAAATCAACCAGTTCCCCACTTCACAACACTCACAACTTTTCCCAACCCCCAGCTTCCTTCCTAGCACCTTCCTAGGCAGATGGTGAACTGAGGATGAGTCTGGGGACAACTGCTGTAGCACGGTGAATGTTGGCCAGCTTAAACAAAAACAAAAATGGGGCACTTCTACAATGTCTTTGTCCCTGGGTTGGGCAGGGTCCTTTCCTGGCTCCCTGGTCCAGAGTTCTTTGGGTGGGGGTGGGGGTTAGACTGACTCTGGGTCAGATCTCTGACACTCTGGATGCTGTTCTCTGCAGGGCTAGAACTGCCTGAGCCATGCAGCAGTTTAGACTCCCTTTGTGGGGAAGGAGAGTTAATCAGACTCCCTGGGCTCTGCTTCTCTTTCCACTCCAGTCCCCCCCACTCAAAGCTCATAGTTGAAAATGAATCCAGATCCTGCCTCTGAGTCAGGCTGTCCCCTCCCACTGAGGGGGCTGAGCACCTTGACTCATCATTGATCCAGCATACTATTTGTTCGTAGAATCCCATGCATAAGCCTCCCTGTAGGCTTCAACAGGAGTTTCTTGTCCATTCTATCCCACCTCTGGCTCCAGAGATGTTGGGAAATGGCACCAGTGGCTTGAGTAGTTGTAGTCTATAGGGCAAGAGCCACAGAGGCTAAGTCCAGAGTTCAGGAACTGCAAACTCCAAGCAGGGGTACACACTTTGCAGCACAGTGTCATTTCCCAGTGTAGACAAGTCCTCAGTGACATACTAGTCCCTCTCAAGCTATAGGTGGGATGAAAAACTGAAGTAATTTTGAAAGCATCAAAACATATTAGCATCAACTAGGCAATAGATCAGCTGATATTTAATTGCTTGCTGTCATTTTAATCCATGCTGAGGTCATACTGGTAGCGCTATTATGCATTGTACTTCCTGCCTTTTTGTTAGAAAGAGGTAGGATCGCAAAGATAATGGGTGAAGGCACTGGACCATTCACAGCAATAATTTCTAAATGCTGGTGATAAATAGCCAGGCAAAGTTGTAGACTTATCAGTGAGGAGATATTAGTGCTTTGAATACTCTCAGCACAGATGCAGTTATCACTTAATTGACTTTACCTTAGGGAACACTAGAAAACCTCTTCACAACCATAAAGGAAAAACTTTTGCACTTAGTCCATAGCAGTCCTATATTCTGAGGCTCTTATACTAATGGAGTTACAACAGAGAAGAGGAGAGCATACTACAGAACTGCTGCGGCACAAACAAGAACACCAGAATTAGCATCTTGTTGCATCAATATATGGGCCCTTTCTACAGTAATTCCTCACTTAAAGTCGTCCCGGTTAACGTTATTACATTGCTGATCAATTAGAGAACGTGCTCGTTTAAAGTTGCGCAATCCTAGGAGTAAGTAGCCAAACAACATTGTTTGCTGTTATCTTTTATTTTATTATGGTATTGACAATAAATGTGGCATCTTTGCCTTGTCCCCTTTAATAAGATCCTGCTCGTTTTTACTGGTCTAATATAATTGGTGCAACAAAAGCTCCTATTTCCTGTACCAAAAGCTGTTGAGACATAGAGAGCAGTGTCTGGTAATGCACATAGTACTACTTATCTGAATAAGGAGGGCTGGTTGTGTGAATAATTGTGTTGGAGACTGAGCCCCATTATTTATTATCTTGCAGGTTCATAGCTGAAAGTGACCAGTCATTTGGGGACTGATATCTTTAAAAACCTCAGACTCAATACAGTTGTCTCTCTGGGAAAGACACTAATTTTGTTTTACACTCATTCTAAAATTTCCCTTTTAAAACATTCAGATTTTATTGGTATTGTTCTTTCGACAATGTTGATTGCTACAACCATTATTTCAAGGTTTAATTTTTCATGTTTGTTAAAGTAAGATTTGGCTTAAGGCAAAATGGGTAAGGGAATGGAATTAGTACGTCCATTTTCTTCCAACCTCAAATAAATACATAAAAGGGTTTTAACAACTTTAAATTAGATTTTGGAGCGTCAGCTGACTCTAATAGCCTGTGTACACAAATAAAACCAGTAGAGCTGATTATTGTTCCTGGGCTCTGAGATACACTTATGTAATCATTAATCTTGTAACCTCTGTATCTAAAGCAGACTATAACATCACTGTCATTTTGAAGATTTTTTGTTAGTGTTAAATATGTTAAACTTAACTTTAGTTTATCTATATCCGTAATACAGATGTCCTGTGACTAAGTACCTGTGATAGTGAGGATCTCATAAGTTTCAGTGGTATATTAGCATGCTGCTGCTGCTGTAGAATTTGACCTTAGATACATTTTGATGCAACATAAAATATTCATATGTGAAAATACCTTGGAAATGTATAGCTGTATTTTTTTTCAAATTCAAATCATCAGTATAACTAATATTGAATAGCTACCAGATCTGTTTTATCCACACTCTGAGGTGGTTTTATCATTCACAGACAGGAAATTAAATGTTGTAAAGTGGGTGTGCAAAACAAGAACTTATGATGGATACTGGTAGATTGTAGCACCTACTCTAATTATGGTTGCAGAACAGTTTCCATTAGAATCTCCTCTTTTTCACAGTCTTATAATTTTCTAAACCATTCTGTTTTTTAGGAGGGGGAGGACATTGAATTTTCCATGCTTGGTCTCTCACAGAAGATGATTTCTCAGCTTTGAACATAGCCATTTTGGAGATATGGTAGAGTAGGGGGAGGAGAACCACAGCAGAAACATCTGAATTTTGCAACTTGGCATGGACATTATTCTAATGGGCAGCTGTGCAAGTGGATGGTTTAAAGAAAGCATTCTGAAATGAGCTGTAACGGACAAGTGATGGAAAACTCACATCTGAGCATGCCCAGTGGATATCTGAGCGGTTTTCTTTAAACACAGCCTATGGAACTCCCATCCACCTGGACATCACTTTGCACCTTCTGCCTGCTTATTTCCTAGATCCATGAACTGCTGCTTTCAGGGTATTTGCTGGGAAAATTTAAATGTGGCAAATTGAAATGTCTCAATGAAATATTCAGTGAACAAAAATCCATTGTATTAATATCCAAAAGGAGAGAGAATTGCGAGTATGAATTAAAATAATGGAATCCACTGCTTCAGATGGTTCAGCTCCTTTTTATACATTTTACAACACTTTGCAAATTTTAAGCTCTTATTTATAAAGATGAATGACCCAATTGCCCATTGTGTTAGTGCAGTTTTATACTAATGTAACTCCATTTATATTAATGGAGTCACACCAGCATGAAACTGGAGTAACACAGTGGAGAACCAGACCTTACTTTTTGTATCTTTGCCATCAGTTTTCTTTGTGATTGCTTTGCTATATGGACAACCAAGAGGATCAGTAGCAAAGAAACTGTCCCCTCTGCTATCCTGTTCAGCAAGGTGGAGTATAAACTTCAAAGTCCAGTTGGAGCTACTTAAATGCTACCATTATTAAGAAGAGAGAAACTATTTTTGTATACTTTTCATAAGCATGTTTTGGTATATAGATTAATATTTATATATTAGGAATTGGCAGACTGTATGAAAGTCCATCTAGGCTAGTATCTCGTCACTGGTAGTGCCAGTAGTGGATACATCAGAGAAAGATGCAAGAAACCTGCAATAGCTAGTTATGGGACAACTTACTCAATAAGTAGAGCCTGGCTTGTGTCTTGAAGCACTGAGGTTTTATATCTTCCAAAACTCTTGTTTGTTTTTAATATTTTACTGTAATAATTCTAGATGTTCTTATTACTCATCTAAGTGTCTGATCTCTTTTGAAATTCTGCTAAACCCGCAATGGCCTCTCGTGACAATGAAGTCCACTGATTAATTATGCTTTGGCACTGATCTTAGTGTCAGTGGAGCAGGGTTCTATTCCCAGCTGTGCTGACCTGCAATGTGACATTGGGCTATTCATTTCACCTATCTATGCCTCTCTTTCCTCTTTCTGTGTATTGTCTATTTGGATTGTTAGCTCTTGAGGAGGGATTGTTTCTTACTATGTGTTTGCAATGAGGCCTTGAAGGTACTGCTAACAGAAGTATTTCGTTGTTATCACTTTTGAATTTACCACCTTTCAGTTTCATTGACTGTGCCCTTGCTCTTGTGCAGTGAGACGGGGTGAATAGAAGTTCCTAATAAACTACCTTGGTCTCATTCATTGTTTTGGATATGTCTTTCATGTCCCTTATTCACCTCCTCTACAAGGTAAACAGTCCCCAGGCTTTTCAGTCTCTTGTCATATGAGCTTTTCCATTCCTTTCTTAGTCATTCTTGTCACCAAAGCTGAACCCCCATAAATTCTGCAATTTTCTTTCTGAAATGGGGTGACCAGATCTGGTCATATTATTCTAGGGGTGGGTGTACACTTGCTTTATATAATGGTGTTGTATTTTTTGAATTATTCTGCATCCCATTCTTTATGCATCACAAAACGTATTTGCTGAAATATTTAAGCTGTACAATGTTGCAGAGTTAACATTGCTGCTGGAATATGACATTTTGCGTTTCCTGACGTTTTGATTTTAATGATCTAACTTAGCATTGTGTAAACATACTATGGGGAAGGCTTGGGGGGCAGCCAGGGTGTGTATGTGGCTGCAGGGGGAACTGCATTTAGTTCAAACTATAGAAGAAAATGTCTTGTAATGGTCATTCTAGAATATAGAAAGGAGAAAGTGCTGCAAGATTTAAGAATATGTGAAATGTTTTCAGATGTGAAATTGAAATACCATACATGGTAGATGGAATTTACAGTCATACATATTATCTTTAATAGAATGATCTTGGGTCACATGCTCTAGCCAAGTCCTAGATTGTTCTTTCCACCATTCGAGTCTCTCTTAAACCCCTGTGTGAATATTCCCCATGGAAGTAGGCTCAGCAGGGCTGAGGCTGGGGGGCTGAGGAGTTGCTGCTCCCAAGCATTCTTCTTTTACTGGGCACAAATATCTACAGTATTTAACCTAGGCTTTGCATCAGCATCACCCTTGGAGCAGAGCTCCTGCAGGAGTCATACTGTATGGGGGCAGTGAAGGGTGAATAGTCAGGGAGCTGCACAGAAGCTATTCAGAGGCAGAGTATGACCACTAGGGAAGATGATGAGGACATTATCCATCACATCAATATTTCAGTCTCTGGGGGCGATATTGCTCGAACAATCAAAGAGCTCATCCTGTGAAGGAAGAAAGCAGCCCTCTATGGGGTTAAAAGTAATATTATTCATTTTGAAAGGTGTTGGACCTAACAGGAGGAGTTGGATTTGAGTTCTCATTACTGAATGAAACTAGAGATAGTCCGTAACCAAATGTCTCTCAGAAAAGGACCGCCAGGGCCGGCTCTAGGCACCAGCAAACCAAGCACGTGCTTGGAGTGGCACATTTTCAAGGGTGGCATCTTGGCCGTGTTTTTTTCTTTTTTTTTTTTTGCTTCCAGCGGTGAAAGCTTAGAGTCGGCCCTGGCAGCAGCAGCGCATTGTGCGTGGGGGGTGCCCTGGGGCCACTACCGTTCATGCCACAGGGGAGCAGCACCTGCACCTTGTGGCTGGGCCGAGCAAGCTCCGAGTAGGGGACACTCAGGCTGGGGGCTGCCTTGCGGGGCACAAGGAGCCACCTGCAGATGCCGCAGGGTGGCTGTCTCCCCTCCTCCCACTAGCGCTGCAACTGGGGCTGGGCGAAGCGGCCCAAGTCGCCCAGGACGTGCGGCCAGCAGTCCCACTCTCCGGGGCTCCACTCCCTCTGGGGCTACCTGCCCCTCCTCCTCAGCACCCTGCCGGGGTGGTCCCGCGGCTCTGCCCTCCCGGGTCCCGGCTGGACCTGGAGGCGGGAGCCCTGGCTGGAAGGCCGTGGGCTGAGACGCAGTCCAGGAGTCCTGCTGCTTACCCCGACCCTGCCAGTGCCAGACCAGCTGGAGGTGAGGGGGGAGCAGGCGGAGTCAGCACTGGTGGGGGGGGGAGTCCAGAGCTGGGGCGGCAGGGAGTGTGGGGGGGGAGGGCACTGTTGTGGAGGGATGAGAGCCCCGTGCTGGGGTGGGGGGCAGCCAAAAAATTTTTTGCTTGGGATGGCAAAAAACCTAGAGCCGGCCCTGGTCACCGCAGTTACCAACTTTCACGCAGTAAATAAGCACCCCAACTTTCACAATAAGCCAGAAATCAAGCTAATCCCATTTCATAACAAGCCAATCCCTAAGACCCTCAACACTGTATGTGACTAGATCCCCCTGGTGTGCAGTCTGGGACTGTGGTGGGCCCGCTGTGCACCCATGACTCTCTTTCCTACCCCCAGCCCCTGTTTGCCAGGAGCCGATTTAAAAAAAAAAAAAAAAAAAAAGGAGCAACAAACTACAAGCCAAAAACTAGCCAGCAAGTAACTCACAAGCCAATTAAGCCAAAAACAAGCCCAATTTCTATGTTTTTTTTCTACAGGTTTGGCATGAGGTTTAAGCTTTTCTTCCCACTGTCCAATATGCATTGACTGCAGTGACATCTACAGCTTAAGAAATGCACAAGAGCTGCAAATTATCCTGTTGCTTATAGATGTCAACAGAATTTTATAGATACATTTTTCTTTCCCTTCAGATGGAGAAAACATCTATTATAATCCACATTTTTGGTGCTTGCCACTAGAAACTAAGTAGGTAATTGATTGCAATAGCTATGGATTTGGCATCCTCTGAAATAGTTGTCTCGTTATTTAATTAAGAGACTTGATTACGTTTCCTATGAAAAGGCAAAGCAGCATAGGTGCACTAGAGATGTTGCTAATGAAAAACACACTTTTTAATTTTTATTAGTAGTTAAAATAATTCCCTGGGTCTGGTAAAGGGATTAATATAAGGAGATGGTGCGTAGACTTGGGTAGAGTAGACAGCTCTGATGATCCTAATTTGTTGATTATTTTTAACATTTATG
The DNA here is from genome assembly GCF_007399415.2 of Gopherus evgoodei. Lineage (NCBI taxonomy): Eukaryota > Metazoa > Chordata > Testudines > Testudinidae > Gopherus > Gopherus evgoodei. Next base: position 32,530,204 of record NC_044331.1, on the reverse strand, counting down.
TGCTTTTAATAGCCAAGTATTACAGGAAGCCCAGTATACAGAATAAATGCCCAGAACTTTTTACCACAAATGGACTCAGGAAGATCTGTTTAGAGGGAGAGAAGTTGAGTGATAGTGAGTGGAAACTTTTTGACTATTCTTGAGACTTTGAGCCTATGTTTGGTTGTTATTGTACATCTATTAGATGAATCACTTTAATATGAAAATTTAAACTAGACAGAGAATATCTTTGTATGAGAAACTAATTTTGCCGCTTGGCATGCAACATCAAAGGAAATCTTTTTAATGACATCGTTCCCATGCAGCCAAAATAAAGGAAAAATATTTTTTAAATGCAGATGTAGTCACTTCAGTTTGGAAGAACTCCTTGGCTTGGTGAAATGGTTTCTCTGCTCACTTTACTTATAAAAGGTAAATTCAGATTTTAGAGTGGTTTTTCATCAAAGCTCTGCTCTCTTGTGGGGAAGTGGCTTATATGCCTTCTGTGGTTGACAAGCTTTTAACATAATCACTCAAAGTAGCACTTCTCAGTGCTCCAAGGAACACATCCTGCCATTCTCTCTGAGGCAAAACCCCCAACGAAGTCTGTATGCCCTCGCAAAGACACTGGAGAAAGCCAAGTCATGATAAAGTGTTCTATTTAAAGAGACACTACCTTGACCTTTAATTTTACCTTCTGGATCTGGAAATTACCACTAAACTGGTATATAACTTAGCCTAATGGTACATGTAAACAAATTAATGCATATATGTCATGATAGAGGAATAGGGATGCAATAGTTTGTTAAACACACTCAGCTTTTTAAACAGTATTCTGCAGTGTTATTAACTATAAAAGTGTGCATGTACAAAGGATGCAAAAGGTGGAACTACCGACAATGAGGATCATATTTTAGCCTCATTAATACTGACAAGTGTCCTTTTAACAATTCAGGAGCCTAACTGTCACCTTGTTAGCATTAATTAATTTAGCTGAACTTGTTAATAATGTTGACACAATATTGCAAGCTGATTAGCTTTCTGACCTGCTTTTTTCTAGTAACAGTAGGTGTAATTTGATTTTTGCTAGTGCGGATAGTAATAAGGCTGTTGAACTGAGGTTTAATTTTGCAAACAGATAACACAAGTGTACGTAGCTCTTTTGAAGAAAAAGTAGCCACATTTAATGTTTTGTATAGTTAAAAATGTCTAACGTTTGTCTCTTAAGTACCCTTCCCACCACACTATGAAATGCTGGTGTAAGATACCCTATGATGCAAACCTAGCATAATTCAACTGTCAACTCTATTTAACTTCATAATCCTGCATATGGCACGATTGTACACCTTTTGGATGGAGGCTACAACAGTTGCTTCTTAAGTATAGTTATATAATGATTTAGAAGCATGCTTGCCACATGTAAAAAAAATCATTAAAATAAAGATCAGTTTAGTGAGATGTGATATTTCTGGCAGAGTTGTTAAATGTTTGCTTAAATTTTTAAAAGTACTAGGTAAATTCTGCTTTCTCTTTTTGGTGGTGGGAAAACATAGAATTTAAAAATGTTCCCGTAAATAAATGTGTTTGTTGAAACAAGAAGGTTGGGGAAAGTGATATGGATATAATGAAATGAGAATTTCACCAGCTAATGGTAGAAAATACAGCCTAAAACATGAGATAAATTCTGCTCTGGGTTAATCTATGAAAGTATGGACATTTTTTTGTTTATTTTTTGGAGGTGGAGGGAGAACCTTTCTTCAAAATGAAGAAAGAAATTTCTATATTTTCTGGTTTTAATTGAAATAAATACTTAACATTGTCCAAAGAGCTGGTCAAATGGCATTATTCCAGATTTACACTGTGGGTGCCAAATCTGGCTTTCCTATCCCTTTCCATTGTTACTAGCAAAAGAGACCCCATTCAGTACACATTACTTCTTTGAATGCATGAGAAAAATAAAGTATGAAAACTTCACAATCCTCCAGCTAGATAAAAGACATAAGGAGACACACACTGCCTCAAGATAAGAAGTCTTCAGGGTACCACTCCTCAGAGCACAGGAGCATAGGCCTACCGGATTATTTTTTTTGACAGAAAATATGGATTGGCCTCTTTTAGCAGTAAAACACCATAGTGTACAGTATATGACAATAGGACCATACAAGTATCCCTGCTATATGTGCTCATCTTCACAAGTGACCAAGGTTAGTGATTATCTCCAAAACGAAATTAAGTATGACAACAATTCTGTGAACCCTAGAATCCTGTAATATCATCCAGCCTGGGTCAACTTCGTTTGCTGGCTGTTTAGTGAATAAAGGCAGTAGCAACTCAGAACAGAAACTTTGTTTAGAGAAGCTGCTGTTCACCATTCTCAAGTGCTGTTACAATAAGCTGAACTTGGGTTTACTTTTTTAAAAAAACAAACATTTTTCATTACATGTAAATTGGGATGTTTGTGTATCTAAATATTTGATATTGCTGTGTCAATGGCAGTATTTTATGGCTATATAATTATGTTCCCAAATCTTGTTTATTAAATGTAAAAAAATATAGCTAACACGGTAGCTGAAATTCTAGCATTCAGACATCTTGCAACAGTGTTGTGCTGTCCATGGTACGTTTGATCCGATCATCTCAAAGCACCTTAGAAGCATGAAATGGGCAAATAGCCTGGGGGGAGAATTCATTCCCTACTGGAGCCCAATAAAGCTCCCTAGTGCACCTCTCAGTTTATCTGGCTATGCACCAGTGTGATGGGATAGCCTGCCTCTTTAAGGGTAGTGGTGCCTAGTAGTCAGCCCATCTTTGTGGTGAGATGTTGCCCTTTAACATTCAGAAAGGTCTGACATGTATACCTAGGAGGTATTGATAGAGAGGAAGTGGTCTGGGAAGTAAGTGGTTCTTTGGAGGAAATCCCATCACTGTGACTTTAAGGGCTCGAGATCCAGAGCCTTGCAGAGCAAGCAGGGGAACCTGTCCATTCACCCAAACAATGGGGATGAGCTGGGAGAAGGGAAAGGATGAACATAAATGCTGCTTCCTCCCTCATGGCAGGGCAGACTCTAGCAGAAGAAGGCTGTCCTATGTACTCTGAGTACTAATTGGGGAAAGGGGCCAGCTGAGAAAGAAGCTGGCTAACTTACAACCCAGCTCTGATGAGGAGAGCTGGGGCGTCCTATTTAAGCAGGGCTAGAGAGAATGAAAGGTAACCCAAAAGGGACTGGGAAGAGGGTAGGCCCCAGAGAAACTGCAAAGCTCAGAAAAGCCTTTTGTTTGGGATTTTTGTTTGGATTATTATCCTGAAAGGGGGATAGAACTCAGTGACGCTGCTGGATGGCTGAGCAATGCGAACCCTGGGAGAGAGAGAAAACCCTGGGGCAGGAGGAGGAAACTTGAGGGAGGGAGTACCTGCAGTGCCACATGTAGTAGGCACCACAGGGCAATCACACCCCCGTGACAACCATGTATAGAATTTAACTGTAAAGACTAAAGCTCAAGATATTTGTTTGGGGTAGAGAATTATCATTTCTATTATACAGGAAGGGAAATGGAGGCACAGACTGATGTCCAAATTAACACAGCAGGACAGTGTTGAAATCAGAAATAGAATGCCCATCTCCTGAACTGCTGTCCTAGCCAATGTTAACTCTGATTTAGGATAAGTATATTGTTTCCATTTCTTAAATGAGGCTGTACAGTGTATTTTTTCTGATTATGAAGACCTGTTTTACTGAAATGGTATTTAGAATAGAACCCCGTTTCTGTTCCACTCCCATTCATGCCTTGAATGGCCCATACAGTTAATTTAAAAGTAAAAGAAAGGGACAGAATTGTTGAACATGTTTGATTCACAAATGTGTGCTATTCATGCACTGGAGAAAGTCTCCCACTCAGTTTTGTGTGAGAAGGCAACTGGTTACAGGATGATCCTGCCATTTTATTAAACTTGGAAGCCTTTTCTTACCTTGTTGAAATAGTCAAACCAGTCTTAAAATACCTTGGCTTTGGCACGCACCAGGCCTTGCATGGGAGGGCCTCTCCCCTTCTCCTTTCTCTGCTCTTTTCCCCCTCTCCCATTTGCAGTAATTTTAGTTCATCTATTTTGTAACTGCAGTGAAGTAATGATTATGCTGCATGCTGTGGTTGGTGACTGCATCATCTTCTCCAGCGGGGAGAGGGCCAGAATCTGTGATCACAGCTAGTAATTGAGTTTTTTGTTATGCCTGGTATGTTGTCTTATCCTCAAAAAATGTTACAAGATGACTATCCTTAAATACTATCATGCTATGTTATTAAAATATACACTAAAAGATTAATCTAAAGAATTAATTGTTCTTAAATGTCCAGTCTTCTATAATTTCATGCATTTCACAAAGCTGTGATTTTTTTTTTAAGCACGCTTTACAACTAGTGAAGAGATTTTTCCAAGGAAATTGCTTTCAAATAACCGATGGAACACTTTTACATGCACGCGTGCGGCTCCAGGCACCAGCACACCAAGTGCGTGCCTGGGGCGGCAAGCCACGGGAGGGGTGGCCTGCCAGTCACTGTGAGGGTGGTAGTCAGGTGGCTTTTGGCGGCATGCCTGCAGGAGGTCTGCTGGTCCCGCGGCTTCGGCTGCAATTTGGCGGGTACACCAAAGGCACGGGATTGGCGGACCTCCCGCAGGCATGCCGCCGAAAGCCACTTGACTGCCATGCTTGGGGTGGCAAAATACATAGAGCTGCCCCTGCATGTATATATACCCCCCTGCAGTCCTTCACAAGATCATGATGAATGGAAAGTAGAAATAAACAAATGTACTGTATTTTGTGTCCAGCAAGACAGTGAAGTTAAAGTAAACAGTCCAGCAATGAAGGCTTGATTCAAGACTAGATGCTTTGATAACAGGCCAGATCTTCAGCTGGTGTACACTGTCATGATTACATTAACTAAAATGGCACTAGGTTGATTTACATCAACTGAGGATCTTGTCCATTGCATCTTTATAAATAGCTGTGTTTTCTGCTTGCATGCTGCTGTTGGGAAAACCAAAATGTGAACCATCTTTTCTTATCTGTTTAATTCATGCCATTCTTGGTCTTTCCAAAACAAATGTTTGAATGCACTTTAAGAAATTGTTATTGACTTCAAATACTCTTGAGCAATAACCATGTTTGTGACTTCCCAATAGAAAAACATTGCCTAAAAATTCATCATAAGCAGCTGGTTGGGGGAGACTTTTAAAACATGCCTGGTTAATGCTTTAAGCTGTTTGCCTGTGTGTCTTAGGTGCCAGCATTTTCATTGTTGGCTCTCCTTGCACATCTCTGCTAATGTGCCCAGCAGTGTCATACACATTCTCTGGATGTGACAGTCCTAATCCTTCATTAGGTATAGACTTGTCACTTAGTTGATTGCTGTTGTATTCCAGCCTGCAATGTGGTGGCTTCATAATGTGACTACTGTTCAATGCAAGAGCCAGCTCTACCTGTGTTGCCCTCAGCAAGCATTTGGGAAGAACATCTAGTTTTCAGATGCAAATTAGATTGCACTTTTTTCTCTTTATGGCAGCAGCCAACTGTGGATGGTAGAGGCACTGCTGTTTAGTTTATAACAGGTGTCTGCTGCATAATACAGAAGTCCTTATATTCAGCCACGGTGTCCAGTTAAGTGTGTGTAACTAACTGTGCCTTCAAAGCGAACAGGCACCTGTACAGGGGCTTTAAAAGATATAATGTTTTTATCTTTTCTCAGTGCCAGCAGTTGCATTCATAAAATCAATAAATGGCTTGAAGTCCAATGGAAGTGTGTCTGAACATAAGGATAAAAGTCAAGGTGTCTTTCACGTGTATGCATGATGTCAGATGTTTGATATTATAAGCTTGACATACCAAAGTAGCATTGGTGCAAGAGGGAAGATATTAGCTCAAGTCTAGGTAAACCCAAGAAAATGAGGAGAGGTAGGAGCAAAATGAAAATCATTTACAGTTAGACAGCTTATTGAGAGGTTACAAATTCTATGCAAATGAGTTTTCCCACAACACCTTGTTCAGTAGTTATTAACTGCTTTTTGTTGCCCACACAATTCCATGTGTCTGAAGATCAAGTCAACCCGTTATTGACTATAAGGATGAGGAAAGGGACGAACTTTGTACCCCCTCTACCAAATGCTTTCCACTTAATTTTGAATTAAGATAACTGCTTGTCTTCCTTGTGTGTTTGTGACTGTTCTAGAAGGTTGTACTATTTTATCTTATAAGAGAATCTGCTTTTACACAGTTTTTTTTTTAATTATTGAAAGTATTATTTGTAGAAGAAAAATTGGTCCAGCCATTTGTAATGTTTAGCAGATGCTCTGGCAACTTAAAATTTTCCAGCAATTAGTCAACTGAACAGATCAGTTAAAAGACCACCACCACCACCACCACAACAACAAAAACTTATTTAAAAAGCAGTAATTATGCACCTTATGGAATCAGAAAATTTTTCATATAGCTTGCAGTTACTCTATCAAGTTTCTTAATTCAATAACAAAGCTTGAGCTACTTAAAATCTGTATGTTGCATCTTGTGGTGTAATATAGATCAATACACCACAAGATGATGGGCATGGTACAAGAACCTGAATGAAAGAGCATAGTTGCCCTGTGGCACACTCAAATCAGGCTATTAGAGGCAGAAGGACTTAAATTTTCACCAGCAGTTAATTTTGTGGGCCCAAATTGTGCCAGAAAGAAGAGGAGGCCAGGACTCTATCCTTCTAAAAATTTTAACCGTATACTGTTTATCCATCTGCATACTTTCATACTCTTAGTGGCCTTCTGACAGGGTCCCAGCAATGTTCAGGCACAAGGAGTTTAAGCTGAGCACTGGAGCCTTTCTTCCTCATATTTTGTTTTTAATTAATGCTTTGATTCTCTTAATTCCACCCATTAACCACACCCATTGACTTCAGTGGAGTTGTACCTCTGTACCTAAGTAGAATTTGGCCCAGTAAGTTTCTGTCAAAACAAATAGCATGTGTTCTAACAAAGCTGCTATAGCCATTTACATAGCCTTAGAATGAATGAGGTTTTAAATAGCTTAATGTATCTGAACAGTCAGATGGTCACTTAACTAAATGTAACATATTGACGAAATTTGTGGAGCTGTGCTGCCACTAGCTTTTGGTTTATTGAAACTGCAGATGTTTGGAGGAGAGAAATTAGCAGCTGAGTTGAATTACTCAGGGTGCATGACAGAGCAAATTATTTAGGTAATGAAGCTGAAAATGCAGGGGGATTAGAATATTATTATAGTAAAATTGTTCCTTGTTAATTCAGTTTGTGCTCAGATTTTGTTGCCTTAAACAGCACATTACATGAACCTTCCTTGTTTGTGTCAATGAATATGTATGACTCCTAATTTAATCAATATACTTATAAAACAGCATTAGCAATCATGTGTAGCACAAATTGCAGCCTTTCAGAAGCAGGTTAGTTCAGTTTATATACTTAATATAGCTTAACGCCCTATTTGAATATGTAGGGAAAGGAAATCCTGCACAGTCTGTAAAGTAGAAAACATCTAACTCAGATACAGGGAAGGATTTTTCATTATTGTTAAATATTTATTATGTAGAGAGGAAGAAGCTTTTTTCGGCTAAGGCACTGGACTGGGACTCTGGAGTTCTGGGGTCAGTTCCTGATTCTGCTGGGAACTTGTCACCTTGTGCAGCCTTGAACAAGTCACAGAAGTGTCAATCTAGCAACTTTGACCATGCGAGTAGTCCCAATGATGTAAATGGGACTATTTATGTGCTTGAAGTAAAGCATATGCATAAGAACTTTGCAGAATTAGAGCCAAAGTGCTTAGTGCTTTGCAAGATTGAGCACGTAGGCTCCAATTCAACAAAATAATTAAGCATGTGCTTAAATCTGTATCTACTCAGCAAAGCAGGAATCAATGCCGCAGGAGTATCTGCACAAAACTAATCACTACCACTGCCAGGAAAACTGGTTCCCCCCACCCATATAAAAAATTTCCCGTCCAGAGATTCTGTTTTTCCGCAGGAAATTCTAAACCCCTGCAAAGGAGTTGGAGGTGAGAACGTTTTCCTACATTTTTGTTTACAACTCTTTCAAGTCACCATACAGTTGAGAAATAGTAAGTGTGTGGGGAGAAAGAAACCGCTTTTAAACGTGACCCTTTCACTTTTCCTTCTCTCTGCGATCAACACTTTAACTTGTCTCACTTTTGCCAGTTGGAAAACAGTCAAAACGTGTGTAGGAGCCCCTACAATTTTGAAATGAAAACTTCTGAAAAAAATTTGGAATTTGTTTCCCTAAATTTTTTGTTCTGAAAAACTTTTGGAACTTTTGGAATTTGTCAAATGAAATTTCTTGCAGAAAAATTTTGTTTTTAACAAATCCACATTTTTCCACAGAAAAAAACTTTCTACCGGTTCTATTGATAACATACTTAGGTGTTTTGCTGAATCAGAGCCTTAACTTGTTGCTTAGTTTCCCATTCATAAAAGGGAATAATGCTTCCTTTGTCTATCTTGTCTTAAACTGTAAGAATTTGGGGCAAGGGCTGTCTCTTGCAGTGTCTAGCATAATTAGGCTCTGGTCTTGGTTTGGGCCTCTCTGCAGGATAGCACAAATAATAAAACGTAAAACTTGTAAAGAACTGTAAATTTACATAGCACTTTACAAATGTGGAGTTAAATTCCATCCCTGAAAGAGCTTCATAGCATGAGAAACTTAATTCTAATTGCTGTTAGTTCAGTAAAGAAGCAGTGCTTTCATAGAGTTCATCTGTGATCCTTTCTCAAGAAAGGGAGAGAAATACAAAGACAGAAGAGAAGATATACTCCAGTGCACCTAGAGTACTGCCATATTTTCCTCCCTTCCTCAGTCTCAGGGTGTTAATTATTAATAATAAACATTCAATCTAATTTTTTTTGTAAATTTGAGATCCTTCATTTAAAATGCTACCAGTATTTCCCATATTTATCTGTGTATAAAACTGGACAGTAGTGTAGACTAGTAACCGTAACACTTGTGTGTAAAGTGTTACATTCGTATCATGGATTTTCAGCCAGGACAAACTTTATACCTTTTGTAACAGTTCCGAGGAAATGACATTGGAGGAAACCTTTTAGTATTTAGTTCTTCAGCCAAAATGTGAACTCCCCAGTTCTTTTTGGCTTTGAAATGCTGATCCTAGCCTTCTTGTGGGTTCTTAAACACCTTCTCAAATGACCCATTTTAATAACCTGAAAGCTATTATATAACGAGCAACCATAATTTAGTCCAAGACTCTAGGGGGACCCTCACAGTTCAGCAATGAATAGTTAATGCAGTATAATGTTTAGTAGGTTATTAGTTTTCACTGTACAAATGCTGATCAGGGATCGCTTTTATAAGGTGTTTAAAAGAAAATGTAATTAACTGGTTGTGTGCTTCTGTTGCAGCTCAAATTGAAATTATTCCATGCAAGATCTGTGGAGACAAATCATCAGGAATCCATTATGGTGTCATTACATGTGAAGGCTGCAAGGTAAGCTTTGGGAAAAAAATTAAGTCTTAAAACATCTGTGTTTATCCATTTGAGTTTGATTCTTTCATTTTATAAATATCACATTTTGTTTTGCTGTGAAGTTGATTATGTTTGATTGATAAAACTAATAAAAAACTGGGGAACAAGTTTTAAAATACAATTTAAGCATAAGCTTTGGCTCCTAGGTGAATTTTTTCCAAGCCCTTGGGAGAGCTTCCAAAATCCCAGGACTTCCTGTTGTGCTACGGATGCGACAGATTCCTTCATTATCAAACTGACACTGAATGAATAGGAGTAGAAAGAAGAGTCCTTTCCAGCAGGCCACAATGAATCTGTTTTATGGATTCACTTAGACAGAATTTATGGTTTTCTTGATTTTTTTTTGGAAAGTTGCAAAGAAACCTAGTCAAAGGGTGCTAGTTGAGATCTCAGGCTTTTAAGTTTTCCTTTGTAAATGTGTGTTTATAATTTATGGCACTGACTTATACGTATATTTTATCCTGCATCGAAAACAGCATGAGATGAAAAAATTGTATGGGGTGTATTTTTTGTGTTAAAGATATAAAAACCTTCCTGCTGGCAAAAAGAAATTTTTCACTGTGGTGCAAGTCATTGCCATGTGAGGTTTAGGCTTGGTTGTTTTTTTTCTCCTGAAGTTGAATCTTCAATAACTCCACTAAAATAAGATTTCAGTAGCAGTGTTAACCCTCTATTCGGTGTCTGTTTCTTTCAACGAAGATTAAATTTATTCAGCATTAATGTTGACACCTGTCTGGCTATACTGCAACTACACACACACACACACACACACACACACACACACACACACACACACACACACACACACACACACACACACACACGCGCGCGCGCGCATGACCTGGTCCTGACACATTGCGTACATCCTTGCTGCAGGCATCGTTGTTTCATACAAGTACCTTCTGCTGTCGCTCGAGTACTAATGGGTTTTCCACCTTTAACCCACATTTCAGAGGATAAGAGATTACTCTTGCCATTTCATTCCCAAGCTGCTTGCCTGCTTCCCTTGCTGGGCACATGTAACTGCAACTACCTTTAGAGATTAGGCTCCTGTTTTTGTGCTAGACGGAGATTCATCCTGTGCTCTTCCAGACAGGATTTTAGCTTTTTTGCTCTGATTCAACCTTCCGTCTAGCAGCAGCACTGGTAAGGAGAGATTCCTGGAAGGGAATCATAATGGAAGCTCGGCATTCCTCAGTGATGAGCTCTGCTAAATATCTTCATCCATTTTATCCTGATGAAGCTTCTGTCCACCACTGAGCAGCTTCAGGATTCAAGGGCCAGCTTCATAAGAGAGAAAGGAAGGGTCGCATACCTTGCCCAAGACTGCTGCTTTGACAGGCGCACTTTGTCCTGGATATACGATATTGGGGAAGGCCAAAGCCATGATGCCTGAATACTGCCTCACTGTGTCACAGGCCATGTCTACATCTAAAATTTTGCAGCGCTGGTTGTTACAGCTGTATTAGTACAGCTGTATAGGGCCAGCGCTGCAGAGTGGCCACACTTACAGCAACCAGCGCTGCAAGTGGTGTTAGATGTGGCCACACTGCAGCGCTGTTGGGCGGCTTCAAGGGGGGTTCGGGGAACGCGAGAGCAAACCGGGAAAGGAGACCAGCTTCGCCGCGGTTTGCTCTCGCGTTCCCCGAACCACCCTGCAAACCGCAGGGAAGGAGACCTGCTTGCTCGGGGGTTCGGGGAACGAGAGAGCAAACCGGGAAAGGAGACCAGCTTCGCCGCGGTTTGCTCTCGCGTTCCCCGAACCACCCTGCAAACCGTAGGGAAGGAGACCTGCTTGTTCGGGGAACGCGACAGCAAACCGGGGAAGGAGACCAGCTTCGCTGCGGTTTGCTCTCGCGTTCCTCGAACCACCCTGCAAACCGCAGGGAAGGAGACCTGCTTGTTCGGGGAACGCGATAGCAAACCAGGGAAGGAGACCAGCTTCGCCGCGGTTTGCTCTCGCTTTCTCAGAACCACCCAGCAAACCTCAGGGAAGGAGACCTGCTTGTTCGGGGTTCAGGGAACGCGAGAGCAAGCTGGGGAAGGAGACCAGCTTGATTACCAGAGGCTTCCTCAGGTATGCTGGGATACCTGCTTATTCCACAGAGGTCAAGAAAAGCGCTGGTAAGTGTCTATACTTGATTACCAGCGCTGGATCACCAGCGCTGGATCCTCTACACCCGAGACAAAACGGGAGTACGGCCAGCGCTGCAAACAGGGAGTTGCAGCGCTGGTGGTGCCCTGCAGATGTGTACACCTCCTAAGTTGCAGTGCTGTAACTCCCTCACCAGCGCTGCAACTTTCTGATGTAGACAAGCCCACAGTTATCATTGCCTCTCTTCATCACTTACTTTAGGAATCAGCCAGTCATTTTCAGCCAAAGGGCAACTCTGATGTGCAGTGTGAAAACCCAGGTGGTTGCTCTACTCTATTCAAATCAGAGTCTTTATTTTTAATAGGGACAGCCATGCACACCAGCAGCCCTGCGCAAGTGACTTTGTGTTTCATATCTTCATGTTAGTGCAAGATCCTCCTCCCCATCCCATCATCCAGGCCTAGAAATTTAGAGCATCAGTTAGCTCAGTTCATTCTAATGTCTTTACACAGCTTGCATTCAGCTTGCCACCCAGTCTCTAGCCACATCTCTCAAAGTCTAAGGTCTTGCAGGAGTTCAAAGACAAATTCTAAAAGAAAGTCAATGTACTTCACATTAGTATGGACAATCTGCAGTATTCCTAGGTTCTCAGCCAGATATCGCAGCTCTGCAGTTCCAACTTGAGATGCGGGCAGGGAGAGGATAAGAGGTTCCTCCCACCTCCAAAATACCATAGCCAAAAAGGGAAGAAACACTAGAAAGAGCCACAATGAGTTTAATCTCTTGGGGGAATCTGTTAATCACTCCAAGCATTCATCCAGGTCATCAGCTGAAGAGGGTCCATTTCTATGTTCATCCTTTTATCTGGTCTCCATTTCCTGTACGAAGAGTTGAGGCTCATGAATTTTATTGACTACACCCTAACAACCATAGACCCTGACCCTCAGCTCCCTCTAGCCCAAGACCCTCTATAGGAAGAAGGGGAAAGCCATTTGCCTAATGCCTGAATCTCTGTTGGAGATTCTGGATACCAGTGGACAGGACATAGAAGAAAAGATCCCATCAACAGGGCTGTAGAGGAACCATACTAAGTTCAGCTGGACAAATCTTTCAAACTGTCCTTGGACCTCAATGTCTGCTTCATTTCTTTAGATAATCCAAAATCTGTGTCATCACAGGAATATCAGCAGACTAAACTTATTATCCTTGAGATGGCTTCCCGTCCATACTGCGAAGTTCTATTGGCTCATAATCACTACCCCCAGGAAGATTGGCGAATGTTTTCTTCTCCCGAGTTGGTAGTGCTTCAGACAAATGGGCTTTCTAAGAGAGCAGAGACTAAGCATAGAATCCCAAAATGCTCCCTCTCACACCCTCTTGTCTTTTCTCCCTCCTCGGGACAGCAGTAATTGGAACATGTCATCACCCAAGAGTCCATTATTCCATTTTCAGTGAAAAAGCAAGGTTATTTTTATTTATTTATTTATTTATTTTTGGAGGGAGGGTGGAGACTAAAAACAAACAACAGTTAGCTTAGCTCAGTATTTTCCTGTCCAGATGGAGTACAGCAGTAGTTAAGGTCTTTTTCCCTGAATGAAGACACGAGCTATTCTAATGCAAGAGAAACCCCCTTCATGTGATTGATCAACCTTATGAAGGTCTGTCTCTGTGCTCTGGTGTACCTATGTCCCCAATGCTACCTGAGAGACAAAGTCAAGAAAGCCACAACCAATTAGAGTAATTGTACATCTCAAGTTGTCTCAGAGTGCGTGGTTATCCAGACATTCACTTCGAGACACAGGGCATCTCATTTTACCACTACATCTATGGCTTCTTATCAAAGTCTTATTTATGTAAAGTGGCAGCCCTTTGACACTCTACCTTAGCTTTCCATAGAATATCAAGCCAAGCACAAAGTCTCTGTCCTTATTTTCAAGGCTGTCAGTGGTCTGGGCACAGGATATCTAAAAGGTCACCTAAAGCTCCAGGATAAAAATTATGGTCAGCCACTCCACTCCTCTGGCTCAATGGAACTTTCTGCTGTAAAGATAAAGCTAGCGTTCAGGAGACAGTTTCCTTGGGGGCTGGTTGCAGACTTGGGAACAAATTCCCACAGGAATTAAGGATGATCACAAACCTCACCACCTTCCAAGTACAAGGTGCAAATTTCTTTGACCTGCTTTCTCTAACATAAACATGAAGCAGGGTGTATGTATGAAAAAAGCACCACACTGCACACACAATCCAATATCCCATTGGGAAGAGGATGAAAGCAAACAAGCCACACATAATATAGTAGGCACATTGCCTAATGCCCTGTGAGAAGGTCCTCAGATACTTTGGTGAAGAAGATGGTATGAGAAGAAATATAAAACAGAACTGTCCGGATCTTCAAGACTCACAATATTGTCAATGACCAGAATTGCTCCTCAGTCGAGTCTGGGAAGTTCATTCACCTAGGAGTTCTTGGGCAAACCTCCACAAGAGGAGCTTTTGGCAAAGCTGGCAGTTGTCACTTTACCAGTGCTTTCAGCTAGTAGGTACATGGCCATCTACATGGAAACAGTACTCTGGGCAATTCTGCTTCTCCTCCTTTGCAAGATCCCCTGATCAATCATTGGAACTCACCTGAGCAGACATAAGTTCATCCATTGAGAATCCCTCTATCAGAATGGCTATTCCTTCACTAATGTAAATCCCTCACTTATCAAAGGACAAGGAGGTCCCTGTCTGAACCTCCAACAATCAGAATAGTAACAGATGCCAGCCTGACAGTAAGGAGTGTCATTGGAGTCCCATATGAGTCAGACATATGGTTTCCCCTGGTCTCCTATGCAGTGAAGAATGCAAAACGTAATCTGCCTTTGAGAATCCAGCCAGGTCAGCTAAAATAATGGCGTGGAAAACAAAAGCCCTCCCCCAAATGAGGGATGTTCTCCTGTTCTTGGAGCATCAGGACCATAGGATGATAAGTATGTACAGCCAGGACAACTAAGCCTACACACATGAAGCAGGTGAATAATATCCTGCTTACCTCATTCATGTCCTTCACTTATTCGTGGTTTTGGGGTTAAAAGGAAATATCATGTCTGCTAGATATCTGACACTCTGCGTGTGTTCATATATTTCTCTTCTTAAAAAAGAATGGCACCCATGGAGTTCAAATCTTCCTAACCTTGGTGGGGATGACTGTGTTCAGAGTGTAAATGATCATGGCTTTAAAAGTGTTTAAAATCCTGTGCTGTGGCAGATGTAAAGGTAAAGAAGGATTATATTTATGTTACACCCTTCCACAGTAGAAGCAACAAAGTCTCACTGAAGAGAGCTATTTGGAGTGGGGACAACTTGGTGTATATTGGCTTCTCTCAGTGTAAAATAGTTAGGTGCTATTACCCCACAGTGTGTATTCCAGCTTTTTTGTGGCTGTAATCACTGCAATTTTATATGTTCTTATACTACTCTTCACATAATCTAACCTTTGATTTTAAAAAATACCCTAAGTTTGAGTTGTTTCACACACTGCTTTTGATGGTGCAGCTATTAAGGTAGTGGTCCCAGTCCTGCAGTGTGTTTCTCGGGTAGACTCTTGTACTAGTTCAAAATCCCAGTGAAGTCAAGCGTGGGTGCAAAAATCCATCCATGTGCATCAGATTGCAGAATCAGGGCCCTAAATGATCATTAAGTGAACAGAAGGGCTGCTACCCTCTCAAGCCAGTCTTGTGGAAAATGATCTCCAATAGCAGCAGCAAAATTGGATGGTTTCTTCTCTCTCACTCTTTTCACCCCAGTGTGGTAGGAACTTCAAAGCCAAAATGGGATTGCTTAAATGCTAACATTATTAAACACAGGAAATTTATTTTATTTTCTAACTTAAAAAATAAAGGGAAATTAAACGCAAACATCTACACTAATGAAGCATTAAGATTTCACATTTGAAATCACAAAAAAGCTAGGAAGAGCAAAAGTTAAGATTCCAATAGCAATGTTAACTTGGCCTAATTCCCCTATGCAGTGCATTTCATAATACTTAGTAGTTTTTTCTGTTCAGGTTTCACTTCTTTTTATTATATCCTTTGGCATTTTTAATGAAGCCAAGTTAATACTGCTCAGAATTCTTTCATTTCCTAACTTCTTGTGATTTTAGCTGTTCTACCTTAATCTAGTGATTTAAATTTAATATTTATTTGTGTTTTACAAAGAAATAAAAACCTCACTGAACATTTGCAAGCCTCCTGCCTCTTACTTGGGCTTAAATGCCTCTTTGAAAAAAACACCCTCTTTTTTTTTTTTTTTACTACCAAAAAATGAATTTCCTCATCTGTTTGTTGCTAATGTCCTTTGTGAGAGTTAATATACAAAACATGTTTGAGGATGAAGAGAAGAAGGTATCCCTCTCTGTAATACTTTCAATTGTCATTGTTTGATTTGTTGAGCAGTATTAGATAGACAGAACTGAATTTTCATGTGTGATTAATAAATACAATCCTTGAAAATCTGTTGGGTGTCTTCATTAGAAGAGGAAGAGTGATGGAGTGCATCATCTCCAGCTTTGTCCCTAGACAGAAAAACTATTTTCAGGTACTACTTAATATTCTAAATTTAATTCCTAAATAGTTTGAAGGGACTTTATAGTGAAATATTTTGATATTTGGGGAAAACAAATTTGAATATGAATACGATTAGAAAGATTAGATTATCATTGGTGAATATCAGTAAACGTCAATGTCATTGGACGTATAAATTGAAAAAATATTTACATTGATAATAATCCAAATTTACACATAGGCAAAATAAGATTAAAAAGATGCCTGAGAATTTAGAGTTTGATTTAAGGATAAATACTTTGTATATTTTGATATGAGATGTTGACAATTTGTGTTTTAACAGTTATAAGCTTTAAATTTTTTAATTTAACATCTGTCATTAAATATTTGTCTGACACACAAACACACACATTATTTCCCATAGCTGTGAAAATGTAAATTGAAAAATGCTTAGAAATAAAGTTTGATATCCACTGAAATTATGAAAAAATAAAAATTGAGATCTGCCATGCCTAGTTCTGAATTATGCCTTTAGAACTGTGGATACAATTAGTTTCAGGTTCTTCTCTTAGTGGTGACAAGCTCATGCCTGATTTGCCAGTTAATATAGGTGTGGCCACTCTCCTTAGTTGAATGCATACATTCAGTTTCATAACATCTTTCACACAGGGCACTTGAGGGCATTTCTTGTACTTTCAGAAGTTTTAAGGCACTCAGCCATCACTTTCTTGGCACTCTTCAAAGCTGTGAAAGAGTCTTGTTCCGTTAAAAAATACAACTGGAGTATTCCTATTATTGCTTTTGAAGGAGAATACTTTAGTTTTTCTTTTCACATGGACTTCAATTTATGTATGAATCCAACTAGTTCTAAGTTCTCCAATTATAAAATCTTTTTTTGTTTGTTTTTTACTTAACTCTGAGGGTCACATTGACTTTGGCTATATTTGCTTTTAAATCCTGTTTGTTTGTTTTTAAATACTGTTCTGCCTAAACCAGTTTCCAATGAAAGCTGGTGAGCTGTTATGGATGGAACTAATCATATTACAGACTGGGTTTATCAGGAACTTTGTATAAACTGATAAAGACACTGTAGGAAAACCTGTCTTGAATGTAATTATTACCAGTTTTGGTTTTTTTACATTTTTTTCCAGAGCTGTTAAACCCTGAATCTCTATTAACAAATATTTACACAAAAATCTTTCCCCTTGAAAACTAAAAAATAATTTAGGTGTCATAAAATGGTTACAAGTGTAGAGAGTTTGATTTAAAATCAGAAAGAATTTTCCCTCAAATTGTTAGTTGCTGAGAATATTGCAAAACTTAATGATACATGGAAGTCTCTAAGTATTAGCCATAAATCATGGGATTATGAAGAAGTCTTAGTTGTCACAGGTTTGTGTATAATCATTCCAAAATGTCTGTCATTAGTATGCAGCAAGGCAGCTGTCAGCTGTTTTCTTGTAATTAAACAGCCAATGAGCAGCTAATTAAGACATATGTGTATACAGTAGTGGAAGAGGGTAAGCTAATGAACTGTAGGAATCAATTCATTAAATGAAAATTGTCAAAAGACCAAAACATGAGATCAGCATTTCAGCCTGTGCCTAGTTGGAAAGGGAACCTGTAAAGTGAGATTTGTGACATCAGGGAAACACAAAAAGAAGGAATCTAAACCAGCATGTCTATAATACCCAGCCATTAAATAGTAAAGTTATTGAAACTATTAATAGGTTTGGTGAAAACTGCTATTTACATTTCAAAGTTCCTTTTTTAACAAGTTTGTATCCAAGCTGACAAGCAGATGAAAAGTTCCCCTACACTTTTTTTTTCCAAACTTGATTTTTTGGCACTCTGTGAAAAAACATACAGTGTGCTGTGTATAAACAGGAATTTGAAAGGCAGAGATGAAACTAACGTTCAATTCTGCTCCTCTCTGTTCTGCTAGAACTATTTTAATCTATGTATGCAAAAAGAGACTTTAGGATGAGATCCTGGCATCATTTGAAGTTGATGGGAGTTTTATATTGACTTCAGCAAGGCCATCATTTCACTGTTGTTGCAAACAATGTACCAGCAAACCTTGAACCAAATTGTGCTCTCAGTGACACCACTGTGAGCTTTTAGGATCAGGATTTGTCACTTATTTTGTATCTTTGTGCAATGCCTTGCACAATGGGGCTTGTACAGGGGTCAGTCACCAGCTAGGTGCACCCCCTCATGACCAAGCATGGTGCAGCAGCCACTTCGACCTTGGAGCCCCTTGTTGACAGCCCCTTCCAAGACTGTGGTTGTTTGACCCTTCTCACAACTCAGCCCTCCAGCCAGGTCACTTATAGTTCACACCCTTTCTAGCGAAGTGGAGAGTCCAGCAAACAGAGTCTAATGGCCTGAGACTGGGTCTTCAGCCTCACTCTGGGCTCAATAGTCCTTTCTCCCTTGAATCAGGAGGGCTTTTACATCCCTTTACCTGCAGGCAGGTATGGAAACCCAGACCCTCTTTCTCCTCTCCTCTGGGTTCCAGCCCAGGGACCCTGTAGTAAGCAGCTAAGGTCTGCTTCCTCAGACTCACTGCTCTTCCCCTGGTTCCGGCTCCTTGCACCATTTCCTGCCAGTTTGTAGCAGATACAGACCCCTCAGGCTCACTGCCAGCCTTCTTCTGCCTGGTCTGCAGGCTCTTATCCCAACTGTTGATAATCCACGAGTGAGGTTCCACTCTGTCTCTTGACCCTTCAGTGGCTGTGACAGGATGGAGTTTATACTCTCCATCACAGGACCTAACTTGGCTATGGCGTTTAGGCGCCACCACATAAATGATAGTAACAGTAATTCTGAGAGCATATGGCTTCTAACTGGCCTCCATCAGAATTGCAACTGTATATTCTATTTTTCCCCCATACCTCTGCTTTCCCTGCAGGAAAATCATGACTAGCGCAACGCCTTTGACAAGACAGTGCAGATTGTACAAGAGCAATGTATATCGTTGTGTTGTGTTTTCAAAGAAAATTCCAAAGAACTGTAATTGCTTGTAATAGCTCTTTGATGTTAGGGTTTGACACATACATTTGTAATAATGTGAGTCCAAAGGGTTAAAGAGTTCTAAGATAATTGGCAAAAATATATAATTAAGACTTTGGTCATCTTTAAACAAAAATCAAAACCCCACTCAGGTCAAATTTGGCTCTGTTTGTTTGTCCATCATTAATTACAACCAAAACCCCTGATCGGAACATTCCTGAGCTCTGGGGAAGTTCGGATCTATTTCTGAAAGCTGTAACTTGGGCTTTGCTGTACTTTGAATGCTTTTGTTGTTTTCAGCAGACACACATAGTGTAGCACAGTTGATCTTTAAAAGCATTACACTGCATTCATCAGGTGTAAACAGGAAATGCTTTTAAAGGTCCCAGTTGTAGATGGCATGGTTCTTTAGACAGTGCTGCACTGTTGAAATCTAGTTGCAAGCTGTAACTTAGTTGATAAATTGTACACAAAAATGTACTGAGCAGATATGTCTCTAGAACAAATCTAGAAAGAGCAAAAAGCCTAGTAGTTTCTCAGTTACAATACTGAAAAATAACCCTCTGCTTGAAACCGATCCTCAATAGCCATCTACAGATCTTCCCTATATAAAAAGGCTAACTGGCAATGTAGCCATCCACAACAAATTGTCCGCTTGCCCAAATTAAGGACTTACCCGAAAGAAAGCTATCGTTCTTCCAATTGCATGCAGGGCCAGATTAACCCATCACTGGGCCCTAGGAAAACACAGTTGTGGGTCACTCTAGTGGACAACTAAACTAGATGCTCCAGCAGTAGGAATGCATTTGTATTAACCCTATCCTGACCAGCACAGCTGCACTAGTGATCTGTTAACACAAGCACATGGGCTCCTGCAGCAGGGATGTTGCGTAGTTAACTCTCTCCTATCCAGATCAATTTGTAACTGGCTTCTGCTGCACAGACACTCCCCTATTTAACTCCTTTGGGTCTGCCCCATCCCACCCCAGACTCTCTGCTGCCCCTCTACAGTTCTTCCTGAGCGAGGAGCCCTGGTGCAGGACCTGGCCCCTGCAAAGTGACAAGGAGGAGCAATGCTGGCTGCCCCACTTCCAACTCATGTTTGGTCTGGCCAACCATTTGCCATGACGGAGGAGTAGCCGGGCCAACTTTGAGTGAGTGGTATTTCAACCTGGCTGATGGGGCCACTGCACCTCAGTTTGGACCCTGCTCCCTACTAATTTGGGCCCCAGGCATGTGCCTAGTTTGTTCGTATGTTAATTCGGCCATGGTTGAATGGCCACTCTTGTTGAGTTATTGATCAAGTTGCCTTGCAGGATCCCAGTGGCTGGCAGTAGGAGATGAAGACATAGCACAGTTCATGTACCAGGACAAACATTAATGGACTTATGAGAATGGGCAGTACGGGGAACTGGCTGGTTTAGGGATCTGATAGTGGGAGATGGGGAACCTTTCATCTCTGTCACCCGTAAAGTTGATATCCAGCCCAGGGAGTCCTGGTCCCGTTTTCTAGTGGATATCTACCTGCACCCTTACTAGAAGTATTACTAACAATGAGCAGTGAGCATGGAAACTGAGCTATCTTCTTTATCACTCCAGTGAGAGTTCAGTCATGTTGTCAGGATGGTATTTGGAAACTTGCACTGTCAAGGCCCTGGGTTTCAACTATCCTTCAGATAATGGAAGGGCTTCAGAGCAGTTTCCAGTAATGTCGGTCCAGCACTATTCATTACAACTGTATGAATAACTGATTTTTTGGTTTCCTGTCAGTTCTGAAAATTCACAAAAAAAACCAACTTTGGGTCAACCAAAAATCAAAATTGTTCAGAATTTTCTGTGAATTGGAAATTAGAAAAAAAAATATATCTTCCGGTCAAAAACAAATTCTTCTGGTTAAACTTCTGTTTAGTTTCCAGGCATTTTTAAACCATATATATAGATAAAAGGAACAGAAATGAAGGGAAGGGACTGGTCTCTGCCCAACCCCATTCCCACATGAGTGCCTCACCAATGGGCTGTTCTGAGGTGAATCTCTCTTTCATTCTCTCCTATTGAAGCAGTTCCACTTTGTAAAAATACTTAAGTGTTATTTGGGCCAAGAGACAGAGAGTGAAAATGATTCCATAGCCTAGTGATTAAGGCACCTGGGAGAGGGACACCTAGGTTCCAGTCCCTGCTCCAATAAATGTTTAATTATATTATATAAATCCCATTGTACATTTAATCCGAAAAATCAAAACAGTTCATTTTGGAAATGTTAAAATGAACTGTTATAACATTCCCCACCCCAAAAAACAATTTTTTTTGGCTGAAACAATTCACCAAAATTGACACAAATTTGTAAAATGTTTTGGCCAGCGAAATCT
Source organism: Gopherus evgoodei (assembly GCF_007399415.2). Taxonomy (NCBI): domain Eukaryota; kingdom Metazoa; phylum Chordata; order Testudines; family Testudinidae; genus Gopherus; species Gopherus evgoodei. Next base: position 32,508,639 of record NC_044331.1, on the reverse strand, counting down.
GCCCAGAAAAAAAAACAGCAAAAAAAGGTTTTGGCTAGAAAATGTCATCCATCTCTACTGTTCACAAACAAGACATTCACTTAAAGCTCAGTCTTAAAGAAACAACAAAGGTCAGACTAAAGTGAAGCATGATTGATTAGAAACAATACTACAATACTACAGGGCTGAGGGAAGGAACCTTCCGCTCCCACTCTTTTTTTTTTCAGTCTGAAGGCATCTGCAGTCAGCTACTCTTAGATATAAGGGGAATAGCTGATGTAGGACTCTATCCTCACCTCTCCATAGGTTTGGTTCATGTGATTTTGCATTGTGCATTGACTTAGGGCCATGTTCTTGTCTGCAAGAGACTGGCTGGGAAGTTGCTTCCTTGTCGTGCAGAATTTCTCCATTCTGTTTGTCTCACTTGCTTAGACACCAGGTGCATGTGCCAAGGCACTTCAAGATTTGGGCTTCAAATAAATAAAACATTGGTCAAGATCCAACAATAATTAAAGGATGCCTAGCCTTTCTGAGGGATTATTTTCTCTGCAACACTGTTCATTAGTCCATTATGTGGTAACATGAAACTAAAATACTGAGTTAGCATATCTGAAGTGCCTCTTTATGATGACGGCACCGCCTCAGAACCCTTGTGAAGTAGGTATTACACACTCCCATGCATGCACATTTACGAGTGGGGAGTCTGAGACAGAGAGATGAAGTGAACTGGCCAGGATCTCAAGGTGATCCAATGACAGAGTGGGGAATTGAACCAAAAAGCCCTGATAACCAGGACTATGTTGTAACCACTTCCCAGCCTCTCACTGTTTTTAACGTTTTCTTGCGGATGTGACCCTGGTGACCGTCCATTACAGAGAGTTCAGGAGAACAGGAAACACCTCACTGAGTGAAAGAACTTATTTTAGCAACAAACTAGAAAATCCACCTCTTTCCCCTCCCAATAATGAGTTGATAACATTCCTGACTGAGGGAAGCTCTGACCATCTACTTCCATTTTTTCCCCTGCGTTAGACACACACACTGGCCCATGCATACATACGCACTCGGCCACACACACACACCCCTATGATGCCCATCAAGATCTGTCATCCTCCCATCTGACAGAATGGGATGTCAGAACAAGGGCTTAATCTGCCAGGGAGGTAGCTGTAGGATGCTGCATTGCACTCCTTGTCCCTGTGGTTTGAATGTGCTGTCCCTGCTGAGCCAGGAAAAACAGAGAATGGCACCTAGATTTTTCCATGGCAGTGAAAAACACCTCTGCTAGGACACTGGCTGGCCAGGAAATCTGATCTTCAAACGCTTTCTCTTAATCAAAAAGGATTGTTACATTTGTGTTACAAAAGTATATTAGAGTATCTCTGAAAATAAAGAAGAAATGTGTAAATGTTTCTTGCCTCAGATTATTTTTTTATTTAAAGGTTTTTGTTTAGAAAAGAATTTTTTTTCTCAAGGGAAAAAAGTTAGCTCTTTAATTTAATGAATGGGTTTCTCCTAAACGCAATTTTCTATTAAGTGTGAATACCATTCAGAATCTTGCCTATGGTGTCCTATGAATCCAGTGACTTCTATTTTGCAATTCTATCGCAGGGCTTTTTCAGGAGGAGTCAGCAAAGCAATGCCACGTACTCCTGTCCTCGTCAGAAGAACTGTTTGATTGACCGAACAAGTAGAAACCGTTGCCAACACTGTCGATTGCAGAAATGCCTTGCTGTGGGGATGTCTCGAGATGGTAAGCGCTGCTAGTCCAGGGTTGGCATGTGTAAAATAATATTTTGTACGATGCCTGCTCAAACAAATCCTAATATAGAACTTTAAAATTACTGAATGCTATATTTATGCCTGAGAATACCCAGTGCCTTTTATATACTGTATTCTATAATGAAAATCTGTCAGTGCTATCAGAGAGCTAAACAGTTACTTGATTTTTTTTTTTAATCCTCATTTGCTATAGTTGCTTGTTCCTGGTCACCCCATGAAGATGCCATTTTTAGTCTAACTGTCCTAACATTTGCTCTGTGTGTTTATTACACCCAGATTCTTACTGTTCCAAGTAAGAGCCTAATCATTAGATCAATGTAGACCTGAATTATTTACAATTCATGAATGAGTCAAATATTTGCATATGTACAATCTGTGAAAATGGAAGAGTAAAGTTGTAGAATGAAAATACTTAAAATATTTTTTCTTAGCAAAGAGACAGAGAAACCTTATAACTTCCTTTAAACATGACTGTCAATGTCTTCCTAAGACAAAATGTTAAGTGCTCTCCATACTAAACCCACCATCTATAACACCATATATGCAATAAAGTGGACAGGCAATATTTCACATAACGCATTTTAAGGACATTACAGAATATAAGACTAGATTCGCAACTGATGTAAATGCATGCATCTCCATTGATTTCATTGGAGCTGCAGCCACATTGACCAGCTGAGGATCTGGCTCAGTCTTTTCTCAATTAATATTATCAGCAGTGTCCCACATCCATAATCCCAAATTTCTGAAAACAATGCTCTGCTCTGTGCACATAATAAATGGGACCCTACTCCCTTTGACTTACTTTTCATGTGGAATTAAATGCCTGACTGTTGTTTAAAATCTCTAATGGTTCGTCTCATAAGTGGCTAGGTTTCTTGGAGTTGTTTGGCCAGCTGCAGAAACACACGTGCTGATAGTCTTCTTCCCAAAAACATGAAACCTTTATAACTGGGATATAGGTCCCAGAAAATGTGTAGCATGTTCTTAGGAATTGCTGTCATATGCAAAACTACCGATGCCAAGCCAACACAAGTCTTTTGCTGCTGATTTTAATGGCAAGTTCACAAGTCATGAATAAATCTTTTCATGAAGCATACTTATCTTGTGGATTTATTTACTATAAATCATTGAATAAATGTCTTTGTTTATCACACTGACAAACTTGGAACACTAATAAATGTCTGTTGTCATAAGCTGGCTCTATAGTTTTTCCATGTGCCTCAGTCCTGATTTCTAAAAAACTCATTATTTGAGCCTCTTCTGGACAGAGCCCACCAGCGTATACCTAATTATATGTTGGCTACACTTATATGTGTACATGCAATAGGAATTGTGCTATTGGTGTCATACCACCAAATTTCATTTTTAATTGTCATCCAACAGTGATGAGATTTGATTGCCTTGATGTTGTAACTGTGACATCTGTGGAGGTGAACCTGGAATGAATATGATCTATTATCTATACAGTTGGAGAGCTAATGAATTACCAAAATAACAATAAAAGCAAATGGTTAAATTAAATGTTTTATTAAAATTGCCATTTAAAGAATATAAGGTGTAGCAGGAAGTGTGGTAGCTAAGTTGTGAGTTTCCTGTAGGTACCTGGAGATATTTGCACAGATCTAGGTTTTCGTAATGTGTTCATAACTGGTATCTAAGTGCTTAGGATGGTTATGGTGCAGTGATGATGTATTGAAATAAAGTGTGTTTTGTGTATATATTTCAGCTGTAAAGTTTGGTCGAATGTCAAAAAAACAGAGGGACAGCTTGTACGCAGAGGTGCAGAAACATCGAATGCAGCAGCAACAGCGAGATCACCAACAGCAACCTGGAGAGGCAGAACCACTGACACCAACATACAGTATCACCACCAACGGGCTAACAGAGCTACATGATGACCTCAGTAATTACATTGATGGGCATACCCCTGAAGGTAGCAAAGCAGACTCTGCAGTTAGCAGCTTCTACTTAGACATACAACCTTCTCCAGATCAGTCGGGTCTTGATATTAATGGAATCAAACCAGAACCAATATGTGACTACACACCAGCATCGGGCTTCTTCCCTTATTGTTCTTTTACAAATGGGGAGACCTCGCCAACTGTGTCCATGGCAGAATTAGGTAATAAGAGAGAAAAGTTTCCATTGTAATTGCTTTAATAATACCCTTTGGATTCAGAGTAACACATTTAGCCTTCTGTGAATGCTGCTCTAAAATTACACACAGCCTTGCTGTTTTGGGAAAGCTGTTAGAAGTGTTCCATGAAGCGCTCAGCACCTTGAACTTCAGCTGGCAGTTGATGGCACTCAGCACCATACAGAATCAGACCAGCAAATCCCACTGGCTTCTTGCTTATGGGATTTGGGTGGTTTCCCCTGGTTTAGAATCCTGTTGGAGGTAGAGTGAACCACGAATGCTGGCAGTTAGTTAAAATTATATTTAGAACTGTGCAAATAATATTCCTTGAGTCATTTATTTGATGAAGAACAGCATCATTTTTTTAAATTATCAGACTAATATTTTCCCCATCTATACTCTGTTTTCCAGCATCAAATGAATAGGCCTGATTCTCTACTATTTTGGAGTCATTTGCACCTGTGACATATGGGTCCAGAATGCTATTCTAATCTGATGGCTTTTTAGACCCAGTTTACTCAGGTGACTCCAGTATGAAGTAGAGGAGAATCTGGTCCCAAATTCATTAGGGAATGAATACTAGGAAGTTCTGTTAATTTCCCTAGAGCCCTTATAGTGACAGCTTTACTTAGCATGTTCTGCCCTACATTTTTCTCCCTGAATGTCTTCTTGAGTACTGAACTCCACAAAAGTACTTTAGTGACTTGTGTTAGGAAGGGCTCTGTAAGGTGGTTTGCCAGCATTGTGGTTTTTAAATCCCAGTGTGCTTAATTGAGCAACAAGAGGTTTTAAAATACCTGTTTTGTTTATTTCTGTAACATTCATGCTAAATACTCATTTACAACATCACTAAAAGTAAAACAATCTATTTGGAAAATATCATATTCTTTGACAAATCAGCATAACACAAGTTTGATTTCCCCCTCCCTATTTTTCTTAATAGGGACATCTTGCATGAAAACAGTTTTTTTGTTACTCCTGTTTGAAGTCCTCCTCCTCTGCTTGTGGAATCCAGTTCTCTGCAGTGCAGTTTGTTGTGACATTACAACCAGAGGATTATGTCCCTGTTTCAATTCAAATAATTTGAGACTTAGATAAGTAAAAACGGGAAGAAGAAATCTGAAAATAAAGACTATGCCAGCAGCTTTGTCTCAGTCGAATGGTTTTGTGTGTATGTTTTCATGGGTGACTATTAAAGGATAATCTGACAAAGGCAAGGGGATTGAAGGCTAGCTCATCTGTGTGAGATGCTGAGTTTGGAGCCTGGCTTAAAGTGGTGATTTAATACGTTACTTATCTTTTAAACTGGTTTGTAATATGGTTTGGCTGGCCAACATGGACAGGGGGAAACACTGCAATAACCATGTTTAAGTATTTTCCAATCTAGGGTCCTTGTTTAGGAAAGTATGTAAGCACGTGATTAAATACTTCCCTGAACTGAGGCCTAGATTTGTGCTTAGTCCCTCTATCAAATCTAGCCCAGTGTATCTTGCAAATACATCCCCCGCCCTGAGCTGTCATATGTTGTGACTAGGTTCAAATGTAGTTTTTAAGGGTATATATGTATGAAATTGTTGCTGGAGCATATGAAAGCTGTGGTGGCAACTACTTTATATCCTATGTTGTATAATTTAGATGGTGCCTATGATCAGCTTTTACTGAAGGTTGTAATTTAAACCTTTATTGAATTTTCTTGCTCTTGAGAAAGGGCTTCAGTTAGTCCATTTAGCATGATGTGAAACAACCTGTTTTGTGGTGTGAGTTTATTAAAGAATTTTTCAAACAAAGAAACACATCTTTCACAGAAAAGCTGACTCAAGGGGCCTTAAAAGGGGAGTTCTGGATGACCATTCAGATCATTTTAGGGCCAGAGGTTCATGGTGGTTTAGCCAGAGAACGCACTGATTGCAGAACTGTGCAAGTAGGGGGACCAGCATTTTGCTCTCTGATAGATCTGTTTCTATGTGCTTAAATAGGAGTGGGCAGGGAGATAGGTTGCAAGTCCAAGAGCAATTTTTTTAGGCATCTGCCTTTGAAAAACCTCCTCCCAAATCTGTACAAATCAGTTATTGATAAACCATTCAGATGTGTTTTAACAAAGCATATTGGCAAAAGAAGGATGGCCTCTAGAATGAATATACTGTATGTAAACCTCCTTCACGTTGAAATGGCTACACTACTACTTTAAAACTAAGGAAAATTTGAGATGTCATTTGTATAATTTTTTATCTTGGTTCCCTGAAAAGTGTATACTCTACCAAGATTTCTTTTTAAAAAATCATGCCTAGCGAAAAGAAAGTTGCCAAGGAGGCAGCCTCTATGTTACAGTGTCCCAGCTGATATCTCACAGGGTGGGTCCTCTATACCTTACATTCCTTTTTAGAGGAAACGTTTCTCTTATTTCAGATGTTCATGGATTTAGTTTGGAGAAAGATGCTGGTTTGACAGCCCTGGTGAGAAATGCTGTTTATTCGTGAAGCAGCTTACAGCACCAACAGGGCTGTCATCACCCCACCTCCACTAATGTGCCCCCACCCTAAACTGATGGGCCCATTGACTCTTCTGTGGCTCCTAGTAAGGAGTTTAGGTTTTTGCCCAGTTCCCCAGCAGGTTTCCGTCTCAGTAAAAACATCAAGACCACCAGCTAGTACAGTACATTACATCGAGAGCAAGGTGAAAATGTGAATTTGCTGATCACAAGGCTTTCACAAGTTTCCACAGAGCTTTACCTTTACATAGTTTCAGATGGGTTTTCCTCCCTTAAAACCTATTTGGCAATCATTGCTCCTGGAAAGAGGAGCTGCTTCTCTCAAATCTCAATATGCCTACTTCAGCCCAGGTTCACCCAGACATCTTAACTAAGCCTTAAGTTGGTGATGAACTAATAACAGAGCAAATCTACCAGTTTTTGTTCATTATTGAAAATTTCCTGTAGCTGCACTTGTGAACCAGTAACATGCGTAAATGGGCATACACTGCCCTCTACTGGATGGTCTCCAACCACTGGGGGAACACTCTTAGAGCTATTAGGTATGTATACACTGCAGGAGAATTTTAATTTAATTTAATTCAGGGGTGATTTAATCTAGCTAGTTTGGATACCAATAGCAGTTAAGCCACAGCAGCAACTTACTCAGGTGGCTAGCCCACACTAAAGTCCATGCTGCTATGGTTCAACTGTTATTGGTGTCTGGACTAACTAGATTAAAGCTAGCTTGGGTATATCTACGTGTGCTGCAATCACACCTCCAGATATAGTATAAATAGCCCCTTATGGTATGTCTATGCTGCAGCGGGGAGCATGCCTCCCAGCCCAGGTAAACAGACTCGCACTAGCTATACTTGAGCTAGTGCACTAAAAATAGAAGTGTGGATGTTGCAGCAAGGGCTGGGGCTCAGGGTGGTCACCTGTGTTCCAAGTCTGCCCAATGCCCTGGGTCCAAGCTCCGGTGGCTAGCTTGAGCTGCTTCCCTGCCACAACATCCACACTGCTCCCAGCTCCAGTATAGACATACCCTTAGGGACCAGGATTTTTTTTTCTTTAATTATATCTTTTTTTGTAAACGTCATAAAGTATTTTTCAAACGGACAATCCAAGGAGCTATTGGAAATATCAGAAAATAGATTACGGTTCTTTTCATAATAACTAAAGTTTCTAATTGTAATTTCTGCAGTTCACTTTTCTGCTGTACAGAAATCACACAGGAATAGCTTTGCTCTTTTAATGCATGCCACTTCTTGCTCTCCCTTTTAGAACATCTTGCACAGAATATTTCAAAGTCACACATGGAAACTTGCCAGTACTTGAGAGAAGAGCTGCAGCAGATAACATGGCAGACTTTTCTGCAGGAAGAAATTGAGAACTACCAGAACAAGGTATAATAAAATGCCAAAATAAAACAACATATTTAGGTCTTCTCATGTTTTTTAAAGCTGTTAATCTTATAACATTCTGGTAACTGCTAAATTCAGCTTTTTCAGTTTTTTTTTTTAATTTCCAGTAGGAAATTTTGGTTGGTTTGTATGCAGGAGAGAAGTATGTACCCTGCACCTTTTAACTTGTCACTAGTAATAAACTGGAATGACAAGTCGCAAGTGGGTAGTGATTTCTCTGGATCTCGCATGTGGGGTTTTTACAGGTGTGGCACATACTCCTGGTTACCTGTGCTTAAAGAACAAGGGTTAGGAAGACAGAGCCGGTGAGTGCCACTCCTAAATGGTAAAATGAGTCTCTGGATTAGTGAAATGAGTGCTTCCTACAGCGAGGTCCTGTTTACATTTCTGTTGCTTAATTGGTGGTGTACCCAGGCACCAAAAATCCTTAAGATTAAATAGAAACTAGAAGGGCCAGACTCAGAAACCCCAGGTTCTTGTCACCCATGTCATACTGCTGAACATGTGTATGAGGACAGGTGGGCTGTGTTGTCTTTCTTATGTTGACATCAAGCTGTATCAATAAATGGCCTAGTATCTTAATGCTGTATTTCAAATCCCAAGTGCTCAAACATCATTAATCAGGTCCCAAAAAAATCATGAATTTAAGTTAAAAATCATAAGATTTGGGTCTTGGTATTTTTCTTCTGGTTTTTGAATGTTTCATGTTCATGTTTTCAAGCTTTTCTCCACAACGTGGAGGGGTGGAAACTTTTTTTCTTTTTTTTAAATGAGATCTGAGATTCTCTTAGAATGGCCTGACTCCAGGAGCTAGTTCTTTAAGAAATGTATCAAGTATCATGAGACTACTGTTAAAATCTTGAAAGCTGGCAATACTGTTAATAAAGCTGAGGTTCGGATAAAAGGTTAGCTGGTCAGGCTCAATCAATAGCCTGCATGCAAACTGATGTGCAATTTGATATTACCCTTGGGTCCATTTCAACATTGCTGCTTTCCCAGATTCTCTTTTAGTGTATGTGTTTTGGAGTATTTGTGCATGTTATGTGTATTTTTTTTAATGTATTTAATGTTTGTGCATTTGGTCCCTGCCTTGTGTAAGGGGAGATGTACAGTTGTGCTGCCCTGGGAGAAAACTTGGGAAGAAACTGGCTATCAGCCAACTGGAATGAGGACAGTCTAGTCTAGTTGTTAGAGAAGGCAGCAGGCCTGTGTTTGGGGTCAGAACTGTAGTCAATAGCCAGGTTCAAGCTGGAGCCAGTAGTCAGAAGCCAGAGCCAAGGGTCAAATCACTGGAGTCTCAGGCAAGACTAGGTGCAAGACAGGAGCAGCAGGAACCATGTAACACAGGAGCAGGCACAGTTGTGGGCATGAGAATTGCGAAGCCAGTGAGGAGCTGCTGCTGCTGGCTTAGAAGCCAGCCTCAACAGTCAATCAGGTTGCGTGGCTAATCAAGCAGCCTGCTTCAGGCCAGCTGTACTGATGAGGGGGCTCAAGATTAGCAGTCCCTCATTCCTGACACTGGCTTTCTGAGTCATACTTCCATTCCTGCTCCTTGCACTTGGGGACAAACCCCGTCTCTGCCTGCATGGTGGGTGCACAGACTGCACAAACCCTGTACAGCTCCATGTGGAGAGGGAGTCATGGCCAACCCCCTGCCCCTTTGAGAGGGATATGAGCTTCCATGGACGCAGGGAGGGAGCAGTACCTGCGCTCCCATGAGCTTGGGGACAATCATTTGCGCACAGACTGGCTAACCTAGTAAGGAGGGCTTTAAACTAGGTTTGACGGGGACAGGTGAGCAAACCCCACAGGTAAATGGGAAACAAGACCTGGGAGATAGGTCGGAAACAGGAGGGAGCGTGGGCTATAATAGCAGAGAGAAAGGAGGGTCAGGGCAAAGCTGGGAGGCAGGATCAAACCAGTATCTTAGATGCCTATATACAAATGCAAGAAGTATGGGTAATAAGCAGGAAGAACTGGAAGTGCTAATAAATAAATACAACTATGACATTGTTGGCATTACTGAAACTTGGTGGGATAATACACACAACTGGAATGTTGGTGTGGATGGGTATAGTTTGCTCAGGAAGGATAGACGGGGGAAAAAGGGAGGAGGTGTTGCCTTATATATTAAAAATGTACACACTTGGACTGAGGTGGAGATGGACATAGGAGACAGAAGTGTTGAGAGTCTCTGGGTTAGGCTAAAAGGGGTAAAAAACACGGGTGATGTTGTGCTGGGAGTCTACTACAGGCCACCTAATCAGGTGAAAGAGGTGGATGAGGCTTTTTTCAAACAACTAACAAAATCATCCAAAGCCCAAGATTTGGTGGTGATGGGGGACTTCAACTATCCAGATATATGTTGGGAAAATAACACCGCGGGGCACAGACTATCCAATAAGTTTCTGGACTGCATTTCAGACAACTTTTTATTTCAGAAAGTTGAAAAAGCTACTGGGGGGGAAGCTGTTCTAGACTTGATTTTAACAAATAGGGAGGAACTCGTTGAGAATTTGAAAGTAGAAGGAAGCATGGGTGAAAGTGATCATGAAATCATAGAGTTTGCAATTCTAAGGAAGGGTAGAAGGGAGTATGGCAAAATAGAGACAATGGATTTCAGGAAGGCAGATTTTGGTAAGCTCAGAGAGCTGATAGGTAAGGTCCCATGGGAATCAAGACTGAGGGTAAAAACAACTGAGGAGAGTTGGCAGTTTTTCAAAGGGACACTATTAAGGGCCCAAAAGCAAGCTATTCCGATGGTTAGGAAAGATAGAAAATGTGGCAAAAGACCACCATGGCTTAACCACAAGATCTTGTGTGACCTACAAAATAAAAAGGCATCATATAAAAAATGGAAACTAGGTCAGATTACAAAGGACGAATATAGGCAAATAACACAGGAATGCAGAGGCAAGATTAGAAAGGCAAAGGCACAAAATGAGCTCAAACTAGCTATGGGAATAAAGGGAAAGAAGAAGACTTTTTATCAATACATTAGAAGCAAGAGGAAGACCAAGGACAGGGTAGGCCCACTGCTCAGTGAGGAGGGGGAAACAGTAACGGGAGACTTGGAAATGGCAGAGATGCTTAATGACTTATTTGTTTCGGTCTTCACTGAGAAGTCTGAAGAAATGTCTAATATAGTGAATGCTTACGGGAAGAGGGTAGGTTTACAAGATAAAATTTAAAAAGAGCAAGTAAAAAGTCACTTAGAAAAGTTAGATGCCTGCAAGTCACCAGGGCCTGATGAAATGCATCCTAGAATACTCAAGGAGTTAATAGAGGAGGTATCTGAGCCTCTAGCTATTATCTTTGGGAAATCATGTGAGATGGGGGAGATTCCAGAAGACTGGAAGGGGGCAAATATAGTGCCCATCTATAAAAAGGGAAATAAAAACAACCCAGGAAACTACAGACCAGTTAGTTTAACTTCTGTGCCAGGGAAGATAATGGAGCAAGTAATTAAAGAAATCATCTGCAAACACTTGGAAGGTGGTAAGGTGATAGGGAATAGCCAGCATGGATTTTTAAAGAACAAATCGTGTCAAACTAATCTGATAGCATTCTTTGATAGGATAACGAGCCTTGTGGATAAGGGAGAAGCGGTGGATGTGATATACCTAGACTTTAGTAAGGCATTTGATACGGTCTCGCATGATATTCTTATAGATAAACTAGGAAAGTACAATTTAGATGGGGCTACTATAAGGTGGGTGCATAACTGGCTGGATAACCATACTCAGAGAGTAGTTATTAATGGCTCCCAATCCTGCTGGAAAGGTATAACAAGTGGGGTTCCGCAGGGGTCTGTTTTGGGACCGGCTCTGTTCAATATCTTCATCAACGATTTAGATGTTGGCACAGAAAGTACGCTTGTTAAGTTTGCAGACGATACCAAACTGGGAGGGCTTCCAACTGCTTTGGAGGACAGGGTCAAAATTCAAAATGATCTGGACAAATTGGAGAAATGGTCTGAGGTAAACAGGATGAAGTTCAATAAAGATAAATGCAAAGTGCTCCACTTAGGAAGGAACAATCAGTTTCACACATACAGAATGGGAAGAGACTGTCTAGGAAGGAGTATGGCAGAAAGAGATCTAGGGGTCATAGTGGACCACAAGCTTAATATGAGTCAACAGTGTGATACTGTTGCAAAAAAAGCAAACGTGATTCTGGGATGCATTAACAGGTGTGTTGTAAACAAGACACAAGAAGTCATTCTTCCGCTCTACTCTGCGCTGGTTAGGCCTCAACTGGAGTATTGTGTCCAGTTCTGGGCACCGCATTTCAAGAAAGATGTGGAGAAATTGGAGAAGATCCAGAGAAGAGCAACAAGAATGATTAAAGGTCTTGAGAACATGACCTATGAAGGAAGGCTGAAGGAATTGGGTTTGTTTAGTTTGGAAAAGAGAAGACTGAGAGGGGACATGATAGCAGTTTTCAGGTATCTAAAAGGGTGTCCTCAGGAGGAGGGAGAAAACTTGTTCATCTTAGCCTCCAATGACAGAACAAGAAGCAATGGGCTTAAACTGCAGCAAGGGAGATTTAGGTTGGACATTAGGAAAAAGGTCCTAACTGTCAGGGTAGTTAAACACTGGAATAGATTGCCTAGGGAAGTTGTGGAGATATTTAAGAGTAGGTTAGATAAATGTCTCTTAGGGATGGTCTAGACAGTATTTGGTCCTGCCATGAGGGCAGGGGACTGGACTCGATGACCTCTCGAGGTCCCTTCCAGTGCTAGAGTCTATGAGTCTACTTCTAGGCCTAACCAGTAGTATAATACTCATAGACTGTGCAGCCAGAAGGCACCATCATGATCACCTAGTCTGACCTCCTGCAAGCTCCTGAAGTCTCCTCCCATAAGTTAGATTCTTCATTCTTCTGAGCATCCTGTAGTCCTTCTCTGCATCTGTTCCAGTTTGAATTTGTCTTTCTTAAACATGGGAGACCACAACTGGACTTAATATTCTAGATGAGGTCTCACTAGTGCCTTGTATAATGGTAATAACAGTTCCCTATCTCTACTGGAAATACCTTGCCTGATGCATCCTAGGATCGCATTAGCCTTTTTCATAATCACATCTGATAATCATACTGTGATAGACTTGCTGTATTGGTCGTTCTCCTCCTCTGTCGCTTCCAGCTGATACATCCTTAGCTTACAGCAAAAATTGTTGTTGTTAGTCCCTGAGTAAATGACCTTGCACTTCACACTATTAAATTTCATCCCATTTCTATTACTTCTGTTTTCTAGGTCACCCAAATCTTCTTGTATGATATTCTGATCCTCCTCCATACTGGCAATACCTCCCAACTTTGTCATCTGCAAATTTTATTAGCTCATTTCTGCTTTTTTTTGCCAAGATCATTTATGAAAATGTTAAATACTATCAGTCCCAAGACCAATCCCTGAGGAACTCCACTAGTAACCTCTTTCTAGCCTGACAGTTCATCTTTCAGCACGACCCATTGTAGTCTCCCCTTTAATCAGTTCCTTATCCACCTTTTGATTCTTTTATTAATCTCCATTTTCTCCCGTTTAATAATTTCCCATGTGGAACTGTATCAAATGCTTTACTGAAATCCAGGTAGATTCGATCTGTTGCATTTCCTTAGTATCATAAATCAGTTATCTTCTCAAAGAAAGAGATCAGATTGGTCTGGCACAATCTACCTTTTGTAAACCCATGTTGTATTTTATCCCAATTACTATTTACCTGTATGTCCTTAACTACTCTCTCTTTCAAAATTTGTTCCAAGACCTTGCATATAATTGAGGTCAAACTAACTGGCCCATAGTTTCCCAGATCACTTTTTTTTTTTCCTCTCTCAAATACAGGTACTGTATTTGCAATTCTCCAGTCATAGGGTATTGCTCCCAAGTTTACAAACTGATTAAAATTCCTTGCTATTCGGCTTGCAATTTCTTGTGCCAGTTCCTTTAATATTCTTAGATGGAGATTATCTGAGCTACTTAATATGGTCCCATTAAGCTGTTTGAGTTTGCCTGCCGTCTCACATGTGGTAGATTCTACTTCCAAATCCTTGTTCCCATTAGACACCCTGCCACTGCCCCCGAGCTACTCCATTACCTATTAAAAACTAAGGTAAAGCATTAATTTAGGTGTTGGGCCAAATCTAAATTCTTTAATCTCTACCCTATCCTCAGTGCTTAGTGGTCCCACTTTTTCCCCCTTGTTTTCTTTTTATTTATATGGCTAAAGAAACTTTTACTCTTGGTAAAGGACTCAGCCCTTCTGCCAGCTCAGCTGCACTGGCCAGAGTTTTGGGAAGTGCCGCAGAGGCTCTGCCCACTGTTGGATGGGTGTGGGAAGGGAAGGATTACCCAATGCTCTGCACTTCCAGCCACAGTGCAAGGAGGCTGCACCAGGGAATGGAATGTACAAATGTCTTATTCCTGTTTTCATTCCTGCATGACAATATAGGGCCATGCTGTAATCTGGTCCCTAAATTGCACTGGCTGTTTAATATGTAATGCAGAGGGTTAATTGTTATTTAAGAGAGTGCATTTCAATTTGGAGATTAAAATCCTAGAACTGGGTGTAAGGATTCCTGGTTTCTGTTTACAGTTTTGCCTTTGAGTCACTCTGCAACTGTGGGCAAGTCACTTAATTTCACAGTGCCTTGGTGTACCTGTACAGTGGTAGCACAATGCTGTCCTCCTCCAAGGGGTTTTGTGATGCGTAATTAGTGTTTGTGTTTCCATAGCACCTTCCATCTGTCACAAAACACTTACTAGTGAAACAGTTCTTGGGAAGTACTATTAAACCCACTTCTGTTTAGATAAATATTTCTTGTGTTCTCTGCAGAATATTTATCGTATGAAAAAGTCCCAATTTTTACACTACATACGTAGTTTCATTCTAAATTATTGAGATGCTTGTGGTGCAAATGACTGGTTACCAATACCATAAATAATATGTGATTATATATTTTCTAAGATCCCCATGTTATTTGATTTAAATTCAATAGGAAACAGAGTACTTGGTAAGAAGCATGGAATTGTTTTTGACAGCTTAGTTACGTCTGTTGGGTCCAGTTCTGCCTTCTGTTGCATGCATACAAATCCAGTGTAAATCACTGGAAGCAGTACCCAGGCATCTGAGGGGAGAATTTGTCTCTTGAGACAAGAAGTCCCAGCCTAGATCTCACGGCCAACAGTATATGAGTGCTGCACGTATACCTATGCCTCTAAGAGGCTCGTTTACCCTCTCCACCTCCTAAATTATACTCATGAACGCTGGTGAGGTTTGGGGGCCCTGCTTTGCTTTTCAACTTCATTTTCCTTTATGAAAAAGAGCTTACACAAGCTTGAATAGTGATTTATCACTTTCTCTTCAACAGCAGAGGGAGGTAATGTGGCAGTTATGTGCAGTCAAAATAACAGAAGCTATACAGTATGTCGTGGAGTTTGCCAAACGCATTGATGGCTTTATGGAACTGTGTCAAAATGATCAAATCGTGCTTTTAAAAGCAGGTATGTTGGTGAATTCTGAGGCCTGCTTCTAACTAGCCTTTAACCTAGGGAAATGCTATGTAAGTAAAATGATTGAAGCCAGTTTTGACTTCAGATATTTCCTTGTGTTCCTTTCAGTACAACCTAACAAGGTTTATAGCTCTTTCCTTAGATACATGTGTTCATCTTAGATGTTCTCGATGGAAGTGTGTGTATGTATCTGTGTGGAGCTTCCGTTAGAAACAGTGGAAGTATTGAGTGGGTACAAATGACTGGGACGAGCACATAGATTTCTGATTTGTTTTGATAACAGTGAATAGCTCTTTTCCAAGTAAAAGTTCAGACTTTGTTGTAGGGAAGATATTATAGAAATGACGTGGTTTACAAATAAATGCAGAAGTTCTTATGTTCACCAGTGTAAATCCAATTTAATTGCCTGGACTTCAGTGGAGGTACACTGGATTTATTCTGATATAACTAACTTTAGAGATTTCCTTTAATGCTCATGGTAAATCAAACCATTCTCAGTTATAACTGCAGAACCACTACAGTACTGGACCTATACTGAATGCAGTCTATATTACATTTTAAAATCCTTTTTTTAAAAGTTCTTCTGTTTTGCTCTTTGTAACTGAAATCCCTATTAAAATAATCAAATCTGTGTATTGTTTGCATTTAGGATCTTTAGAGGTTGTGTTTATCAGAATGTGCCGTGCCTTTGACTCCCAAAACAACACAGTATACTTTGATGGCAAGTACGCTAGCCCAGATGTTTTCAAGTCACTAGGTAAGAAAATCTCAAATACTCTGTATAAAAACAAGCAGAAAAGAGGTTAGAAACTGAAAGCGGACCATATACAAAAAATAGACTGGGATTTAAACACTGTGTTAGGTATACAAAGGGAAAAGTTTAAAGGTAACTCAAAATTGAGATAGTCTTGGATTGCTTATTATGTAAGGTACTATGTATGGGTCCACTTCTTAAAGTTGGCTGACTAAATTTGGGGCCAGTTTAGTTCAATGGAAATTGAAATCATGTAACAGAATGCAAAATTGGGCCCTTGGTGTTCAGATCAGGCACCCAGATACCTGTTTTAAACAGGTCACTACTAATTTGAATATGCGTCCAGTTTAGACACCCAGATTTGATAACTGGAGTAATATTTGCTACATTCTAACTATACAGAAAAGAAAGTTCTTGGGTGAATTTGGACACCACAATGTTATCCTTCCAAAGCTGCCGGTCTTCTTTTTAATCTTTCAAGAACATATATACACAAAGATGAAAATAACATTGCTGGGAGATTATTGGCAGTAGATCACTTGAATAAAAAGTGCATTTTTTTCAATTTCCCAGTAATTTGCCATTTCGACCTTTTGTGTATATTTTTGCCAATTTTATCTGGAAGATTCTATTAAGTTTGTATATGCGATGTAAATTGGCTAAGATAACATAGAGTGGTGAAGGATAATATGGCAGTGAAGAACTGGCGGTATCATTTTACAGATAGTCTGTAGCTGTTTAAAACACCCACAGGTACAAGGTATGGACATGAGCAGTTCAGATAGTAATATTGTATGTGGGCTTGTAGCTGGACTCCACTGAAATATACTTTCAACCTTAACCTTTTTAATTTGTTCTCCATGAGTGTCAAAAAACTCTAAATCAGGTTCATGTCCGCTAGGTCCCCAACCCATTATAACCATGCATTTTCCATACTGCTGTCCCACCCTATTTCTCCCCAGGTCTCCTCTCTCTTCCTTCCTCCTTTTTCTGCCTCACCCTCTGGCACTACCCAGCAGCTGGAGTCAGATGGAGGTCATTTTATTTTTATGAACATATATAGTACAGTTGCTCTTGATACACTTTAAAACAGCTCCTTATGCATTTTCCTGCACCCCCTCCCAAAAATACCTGTAACCCTTCTGCCCCTCTGAGTTGGCAGCAACAAGGGCCGGGTTCAGTATCCAGGGGTTCCATTTCAGTAACACAATGCATAACCGGCTCGAGCCCCCACCCAGTGACCTGGGACACTCACATACCACACCCCCCTGGGCGCCTCTAGGAGGCAATACTTCCCCTCTCACAAGCATGGAGTCTGAGTGTAGCGAAATCTTTTTAATAAAGGAAGGAATCAATGCGGCATCCCATTGGAGAAACACCACAAACAAGGTTATAACACAAACCATAAACAAAAACCCACCTCCAAGTATGTTTGGCACTGTCCTTTTTCCCCTTAGGGTTTTAAGTCCAATCACCCCAAAGTCCAACAACCCAAAAGTCTCTGGTCAATGCCACCCCCGAGTTCGAGAGTTTATCTGTAGAGGTCCCTCCCCCCAGCCTGGGTAGAAAGGGGCACCTTACATGGTCCGGGGCCAACTGCCCTGCCTCTCCGTGGGTTCTGCTTCCGCCTTCTCCACGAATTGCTCCGCTTTACCAGCCGCTCCACTCTGCTCCTCCAGCTGTCCTCAGAAACTGCCCCGCTCCACCAGCTGCTCTGCTCCATGAGCTGCTCCAGTTCTCTCTGCAAACTGCTCGGCTCGGCTCCACTCGCTCTGTGGGCCGCTCCACCCGTCCCACAGCTACTCCGCTCTGCCAGCCGCTCTGCTGCCACCAGCTGTCCCGTGATCCGCTCCAGCCGTCCCCACAACTGCTCCACTTCACCAGCTGCTCTGTTCCACAGTATAGCTTCAGGCTCCCCCACTAGTTAGCACAGTGCTCAGTAATTTCAGCTCTTTAGTGATTTCAACTCTTAGTGATCTCAGCTCTTAGTAGGGGAGCCCCAGTGCTAGTGCACCATTAGCCCAAAGTTCAGCTCAATAACCTGCATTTAGATTCTTGAGAGAATAAAAAAAATCAACTCTGACATTCCACAGTGGAGAGAGGAGGGGGTGGAACTGGTGCTTCTGGCTCCACAAGGAGACTGCACCCCAGGCACAGATAACTGTCCCCAGCCTCTCTCAATTCACTGGGTTTTCGAACCCATGTCCCTTGTCTAGCAAGTACCACCCAACTGAGGGTGAGTCATTTGTCACCAAGCAGTCCCACAGCTCGGCAGTCTGGGATAGGGTAGGCGTGCCTATGCAAATACTCTCTCTGAAATTCTTTCCACAAGATGTCAGGGTAGAGCTTATCCTGACTCTGCTTACATCCCAAAGGCACTTCCTTCATCAATGAAACAAAACCAATTTTAAATTTTTAGGCCAAGTCATTTGGAGATCAAGTCAGCCCCAAAATTTTTAGATATTTGGAAAGTGTAGTGGTAGTTCACCAGAAAAAGATACAAAACTTCAGGAAGATTGGGGAAGTTGGAGGTGTATAAAAATGGCCCATAATAGGCTACAGCTTCAACTTTATGATACAACTACCACCAATCCATACTTCTTTAAAGAGATGAGCCTTGGTCTTGTAGGTATTTCACATCCATTAGCCTCCTCCCTCAGAATAAAATAACTGTCCCATCACTTTGAGGCAGTCTCATCAGAAATCCTGAATGATACGTACCTTCCATTTGGCAGGTTGTGAAGACTTCATTAGTTTTGTGTTTGAATTTGGAAAGAGCTTATGTTCTATGCACCTGACAGAAGATGAGATTGCTTTGTTTTCTGCATTTGTTTTAATGTCTGCAGGTAAGATGTAAAATATCACTCTACATTTGTTTGATGGAATCTAGTGATTGTTTTATTATGGAGTATGCCTGAATGATAATCTGGTAGGCAACGCGTAAGCATGTAATGTCATCACCTTCTTGTATGCCCCTTCCCTAATCATTTCCTACTCTGGATTTTACTTTAACAAATATATTTAAAGGTGGGTGCTAGGGTAATTTTGCTCAAACGATTCATCCTAATATATGCCCATATTTTGTTGCCCTTAGTCTGTGTTGAGTAGTACATGTCTCTGTGAGTAATCCCATTGAAACTAATGGATCTCCTCGAGGAGCAGGGTATTACCATGTGAATAAGGGTGGCAGGTGTCCCCCGATATGCAGAATGGTAGCTACATTATCAAGCCATTTGGCAGCTCAAGAGTGTTTAGTGTTGTGTTTTCTTAGTGCAAGAACCACAGAATTGTTTGGTTCTGCCACCTTGGTAATGTCTGTAATGCTCCTTGTTTACCAAGAAGTGCACAGGAATGATTTCTTTTAAATACGTTTTTCTTAAAACTATTTGTTTCTATTGTTTTCTATGCGTCAAAAAGAAAGATCCTTTGGTTAGTCATTCATTACATAATCTCGTCATCTCCCGGATGAAAATATTGCTAGCTTAATTTTGTTTATTATGTAATACAGTCTTATTAGCATGTGACACATTAACGAATATGGTTCAAGCTTGCTGAGATCCACTTATACTTCCTGTATAAAACTCCATTGGAATTGAAGGGAGGTTGGCAACAGGAAAGGTGAATGTAGCATAGACTCTAAAAACATTTCTTTGCATATTGTGATGCCAGTGTGCAATACTAGAAATATTCACTTCCTTTACATTTAGATCGTTCATGGCTTCAGGAGAAGGTAAAAATCGAAAAACTCCAACAGAAGATTCAGCTAGCACTTCAGCACGTCCTGCAGAAGAATCACCGAGAAGATGGAATTCTAACAAAGGTGAGCACCAAAAACTGTGCCTTATCCTCTGAACATGAAAGCATTCTACACTGGTAACAGCAGCATAATTACTGTCTGACTAGCAGCTCTCATTGGTCCTTTGCATCGCTCTCCTTTTGTAGACTTGCTTGTTCAAAATCCAGCCTGCCTAGTTTCAACCACTTCCTAACAGAACCCAGAAGGGGAAAGAACAGGTTGAGGTAGAGGGCAGAGAGAACTAGAGGGGTTAGAGAAATGTAATTTTAACTTTGAGCTTCATGAAAAGCCGTCAAGTGTCTCCTCTCTTTATACCTTCCCTCTCTATTCCCCCAACTACTCCAGTGAATGTTTCTGCCACACAGGTTACTATTTCAGCCCTGCTACAGAAATGGAGTTAAGTCCCCCCAGATCCCTGCTGTTTAATGATTTCCTCTCTTTGAATCAAACAAGCAAGTGCATCTTTAAGCTGCTAAAATTCATCTTTAAGGAAAACAGTCAAGGTAAACTAGAAGTGGTTGATCCTGTTTTGTGTATGACTGTATTTTTCTTGTGTGGTTTTTTTCCAGTTAATATGCAAAGTGTCTACTTTAAGAGCACTGTGTGGACGACATACAGAAAAACTTATGGCATTTAAAGCAATATACCCAGACATTGTACGACTTCATTTTCCTCCATTGTACAAGGAGTTATTCACTTCAGAATTTGAGCCAGCAATGCAGATTGATGGGTAAATATATCACCTAAGCACTTCTAGAATGTCTGAAGTACAAACATTAAAAATAAAGAAAAAAAAAGAAAACCAAGACACTTTATATGGCCCTGCACAGACCTAGGGAGCCAACACACTGCACATCTTTTGGCGGTCGAGGTCAGGCAAAGAATGGGAAACAATGAAACAAAGTTGAACTTGTTTTTCTCATGCATATGATTTCCATTATGCCTACAAATATGGACCCTTTTTCTGTCTCGACTTCTCAATCTTTGACCTCTGTTTACACAGAATGAGGGTACTAAACTCAGAAGGTTTCTTTTTCCTTGTAGTTCACTGCCCACAGACTTTCAACAGAACAATCAATTTGTTGATCACAGCAGAGTCCAGCGACTGGTGTGTACTGCAGAGGTTTCAGCATCAGTTTGCACAACTTGCTCATTGTTTCATGAAGGACGAATTTTTTATCTACCATTGATTGCCAGTAGGCAGAATGGCACGAAAAGGGTCCATAGCAATAGCAACAATAGCATTATAATATATTACAGGGTAAATGGGCATGAAGACTATATATAGCAAAAGAGATATTGTTTATATATTGTTTTAATTAATATAAAAAGTAGTTACTGGTATAGCTTTTCTTGTTGAATTGATAAGGCACTTTCATTTTGCACCTTTTTCTTTAAATTAAATGCTAGCGTGTTCATTGTCGTGTTGCATGTGCACCAGAAATTCAAGTTTAACTGAAAAGGTTTGGAAGGTACTGATACATTGGAAGGTATTTATGCTGCTGTTTTCAACATTACTTTTCAAGAGAGGCTGGTCACATCCTGAAAAGATTACATTGATTTTTAGAGTCTGAAAATGATGAAAATTTTCTAAAATCAAATTAGCTTTTCAGCTGCTTTTTAAAGGGTGCTTTTATTTTTATACACAACCCAAAAGTTTCAAATCTGGGTGTTTAAAATTGCACATCTCAATCCATATTTAGACTCTGAAATTAAAAACCCTGATTTTCAAAAGTGCCAAGCACCCACAGCCAAATATTTGCTGAGCATCTGCAGGTCAATCACAGCTGCAAGTGTGAAGCACCCTTGAAAATCGGGCCATTAATTGTGATGTATAAATATGGGTATGGATGCCCAACTCTATGAACCCATGTTTGAAAATGTTGACCAGAGTGTAATGTACACACAAAACAATTTGTGTGTGTTATATACACTGTTACATACTTTTAAACTCCACATGGTAAACAATGCACTTAAAGCAAAAGCCTAGTCCCATTGATGTCACTGAGAATTTTGTTACTGACTTCAGCAGGCTGTTTTCCAAGATCCAGTTTTATCCAGCACAGCACAACAGAGAAGTCCTTTGCTTTTAGAGCACATATGTATAGCTCTAGAAACAGCTAGGTTTATTTGGAAAGAAGCACTCTCTAAGCCTTATCAAATAAGTGCAGACTGATTAAATAAAGGCACAATACTTTTGATAGAAAGCAGGCATTTTATATTCTACATTAAGCCTGGAAATCATGAGACTATAGAATGAGCAGTAAGATGATAAACCTATGTTGTGTAATTCCAAAAATTATGATCCATGCATTATACTAATAAGGGGCCAAAGTTTGCAGTCTTTACTTATGCAAATTACCATTCCTTTTACGAGGAGTTTTGCCTGAATACGGATGGCAGAATTTTGTCCCAAAGGAGGAGAAAAGTCAGATTTTTAAATAGTAAACTAATTCTGAATGAGAGAGCCATATTAAACATTAAGGATAAGTTATCTAGCTTGAACGAGGGGGGAGCCCTCCCCATATTTATTTGGAGGAGTAGTTTTAGGATTGCAACCTGATCTTCCAGCTCAATTGAACCAGAATGTTAATCCAGGAATTCTCCTTTGGCTAACTCTGCCCTCAGTTAGCCAGTGGAAAGCCCATTTCTGCCTCAGTGTCATTCCCATGGTACTTCTGAGATTAGATGAAGCCTGACAGTAGTGTAGACCATTTCTGTTTTATATAGGAAGCCAGAGGTAAAATATCATAATATACCCATTGAATATCACTTTAATGAGTCATTTTGGACTAAATTTATACAATTATTATAAAGCGAAATGTACAATCTGTTCAAAATTAAGTTTTCTTTCTTTATTAATGCAATCCCTAAATGTTTAGTCCCCGGTTGTCTACGCCCATGTTAGAAGTATTATGCAGCTGTGGCTTGCCTGAAATGGAATTTAATAGTCACTGCAAAGCTGGAACCACCCACTTTAAATTGGAAGCAACTAGGGCGTGGAATTGGGGCTACCTGGGAACAAAGTGAAATTTTGCATTTTCCCTTACAGACAGTTTCTTAAAGTTATTGTTAACATATTGGAGTAGCACCTCAGGGCTATCACCATATTCTGCTAGGCACTGTACAAAGATATAATAAAGGGCAGCCCATGCCCCAAAGACCTTACGAGGTGCTCCAAAATATGATTAACTTTATTTTCTAAGGTTGGTGTGAGTATAAGATCACGTTGTAATTGTTTTACATTACCCATCCAGCCCCTGCTCCTTTTCCTATGATCACTTTTTTTTCTTTTCAGTGTAGGCAGGAGAGGGAGACTGATTTAAATAAAAGATTTTGGTGTGTGACTAATCTGTGTGGTAAAGTATGCATATATAGAGAGATTTATATAAAATACCTAAATAACTTCCCAGGTAAACCTACTTAATCCTTTTTTTTTTCTTTAAAACCAAAATGGCAGTAATGGTATATTTAGCTGGACAAATTGGAGCCTCTGCACTTTAACAATTAATGGCAGTCATTTCAACACATTATTTTAAAGGAACACTGCCAACTTGAATGTTAATCAAATTAAGTTTTTTGTCTTTCAAATTCATTTTTATAGAGTGCATTTTAAAATAGCATTGCCTGTTGTTGTTTTATTAAAATCCATAAGGTTTTATGCTTCTCTGTTCATTGAGGTTAATGAGGGCCTTTTCAGCAAAGTATCAGAGGGGTAGCCATCTTAGTCTGGATCTATAAAAGCAGCAAAGAGTCCTGTGACACCTTATAGACTAACAGACATGTTGGAGCATGAGCTTTCGTGGGTGAATACCCACTTCGTCTGATGCATGTAGTGGAAATTTCCAGAGGCAAGTATAAATATGCAAGCAAGAATCAGGCTAGAGATAATGAGGTTAGTTCAATCAGGGAGGATGAGGCCGTCTTCTAGCAGTTGAGGTATGAACACCAAGGGAGGAGAAACTGCTTTTGTAGTTGGCTAGCCATTCACAGTCTTTGTTTAATCCTGAGCTGATGGTGTCAAATTTACAGATGAACTGAAGCTCAGCAGTTTCTCTTTGAAGTCTGGTCCTGAAGTTTTTTTGCTGCAGGATAGCTACCTTTAAAACTGCTATTGTGTGTTCAGGGAAATTGAAGTGTTCTACAGGTTTTTGTATATTGCCATTCCTAATATCTGATTTGTGTCTTTATCCAATTCTGTAGAGACTGTCCAGATCAGCCACACCGTCACTGGTTCATTCACCTTCACGTCCACCAATGTAATATACACCATCGTATGCCAGCAATGCCCCTCTGCTATGTACATCGGCCAAACCGGTTTGTTTACCTGCCACGTCCGCAGTCCGGCCGATCGTGGCTCCCACTGGCTGCGGTTCACCGCTCCGGGCCATTGGGAGCTGCAGCAGCTCCCACTGGTCCAGAGCTGTGATTGGCCGGACCTGTGGACGCAGCAGGTAAACAAACCAGCCCAGCCCACCAGGGGCTTTCTCTGCACAAGCAGTGTCCCAAGTTTGGGAAACACTACTCTAATGGATTGTGCCTCTGATGGCACAGTCTGCTCCCTAGTGTCCCTGTCCTGCTCTGCTAGCTGACAGAGATGGCCAATGCGTCACCTCCTCTACACCTGCTTCACAGTGATGTGCCCATGGAGACTTAGGGAGAAGTCCCTGTACTTTCATTAATGCAAAGGCTGGAATTATGAGTGGGCATTGTGAAAGAGCATGGAGGAGTACACCCTTCATTCCCTCCTGCATGCCCCCCCCAAGGGTCATTCACCATCCAGGATTCGATCCAGAGCCCCTTACAGTCAATGCAAGGAGCTTTGGATTGAGCCCCTAATCTTTAAAATGACCCAGAAAAATCTCCCTGCTAAAAACAGTCATATATCTTTCTCAGTTCTTATTAGTTTGTGTTTTCTGGAATCGTTGTTTACTTTATTGGAATAACCAGTCTGATGTGGCATTTCCATTCTTCTCTTTGTATTTGTGGATTTAGTTTTAAAGCAGACGTTTTACTAACAAAAGATTTCTGAATGTGACCAGCCTCAGGTGCTCGCCCCTTAAAGATCAACTAAACTTAATTCCAGTGTCAGTTAATGGATCGCTATGTAAGACTTGACCTTTTCCAGAGAGTGAGAGACAAACCCTGTTTTTGACAGTAAGTGAGGTAACCATGCTAAATATTTTGGGCCTTTTTCTCAGTCATTACCTTTTTCTTTTTTTTTTGGTAAACAGTACTTTACCTGGTCTGTGAGTGCAAACAGATGGTATGTTTGACATCTAGCTATTTGATGCAACTCATTGGGAACACAAAATTGCAGGAGCAATTATGTTTGCACCAGAAGCCAAGTAGAGGCCAAACTGAAAGCCGCATAACTTGTGGTCTGATTTTCATAGCTCTCACTGTCTTTAATGGGAGCTGAGTGCTCAACACCTTGTAAAATCAGGCCTTTAGTGAGGACAGATTTTTTTTCTGAGGATAACAGGGCGGTAGATGTACTTACAAAGACTACTGCTGTCAAAGAGCCTTTTTGTGAGGGGATGTTGAATGATTCTAAAAATATAGCTAGTATAATGAATCAACAGTATAGGAACAGGACATTGGCAGATGACTTATGTCTGTTAACAACATCTGAGAGTAGGGCCCAAGACCAGAAGTTCAGAAGTATATCAAGCTGAAATGCACATTCATGCTCCGTGAATGAATGTCAGATGTATGAAACTTTCAGAGTCTTCCCAACTCACTACCACAAAAAAAAATGTGAAATTACAGAGAATAGCTGAAGATATTGGAATAATTATTCCTCTTAAGTGAGCTGTTCCTTATAATTTGTAAAGAAATTGTCTTAGGTTGTTGGCATCTATCCAGTTTTCTGTTCTAAGGCACAGAAACATTCTCAAGCTTTCTTATAGAAGAGGTACTACTGTACAGCATCAGTTGGACCACTCTGGGGTACTTTTGTGACTGATGCTGTTCATCTTTTTAATAACTATTGGATGAGGTGATGTGAGATGCTGTTTTTAAGTTTGGTTTTTCTTTATAAAGCTTATGTATCATAGTATGGATACCAAGGTCTGAGAGAGAGAGAGAGAGAGAGAGAGAGAGAGAGAGTGTGTGTGTGTGTGTGTGTGTGTGTGTGTGTGTGTGTGTGTGTGTGTGTGCGCGCACGCATGCATGAATCTGTGTGCGTCTGCTTCTAGGCTGTTCAGTGTCAGTGGAATAAAAAAATGTATTCAAAATACTTAACTCAAAAATAGAAGGTGGAAAAAAGATTTATTCTATACAAAGCCTTGTCTGGACCACTTTAGAGAGACTTCTATTTTTTTAACCCTTCTATAAATATTTGATGGCACTTGAAATATTCCTGCAATAAAATGTGATTTGTGTAAAGATTAAAAAAAAAAGATTTTGTAATGTGAAACAATGAAAGAAAGTAATGTAATTTTTCTAAAAAACAAAAACAAAAAACAAATGAACGAACTTTGTATTACTTTGTTGATGGCATTTGTCTATTTGTCTTTGGAAAACTTTTTATTTCATTGAATGTGCCATAGTAGAGGTGTGGGGGGGGGTTGTTTTTTTTCCTCCTCTTTTTTTTAAAGTTTTTAATGAAAGGAATATAGCTATTTGTGTTACGACATTCCAAAATGCGAGACGACATGGCAGAATCATGATTACAAGGATTGATTAGTAAGCTTTGATCATTGTTGCTTTTTTGCACATGTTCTTCACTCCTCTATAGTGCAATATGTACATAGAGCACTTGCGGGTGTAACCTTTATCCCTCAGGGAAAAATACATATTTGTACAGGATTTTTTTTACTTTTTTTTTTCCTAAGGAATGTCGATTGAATCACTTGTTTGTTGTCGAGGGGCAGCCAGATAATAATCCTAAAGTCACTGTCATAAAAATTAATTGTTCAATCATTTTGTGCCCTTCTTTTATTTAAAAAGAAATAAAAGTTATTTTCTGACAGTTCTTTGTGCTGATTGGTGATGAAAAGGGTAAATAAATAAGCACCTTATGATTGACTTAACTGTGAATGACAATCCATCTTGTTATCAACAATAGAAGCCCTATTATTTCAGAGTTGGGTTTAAGAGTCAGAAACTAATGTGCTCAGGGATCAACTAAAACTCTTCAACAGGGTGGCCAGTACTACTGGGACAAATTGCTTTTTGAAAAATATATCATCATCCCTCCAAGGCACAAGTGAACTGTGTAGAACTCTTATGTGTCTAAACTCTCCATGTGTGCCTCATTTGAGTTTCCAGCCCATTGCTCATCAGTTTTATTTAATGAACAATTAAAGAAAGGAAGGAATAGAACTTTGCAAAATTCGGTATGATTTTCAAACATTCTTGGAAAACAAATCATTATTCACATTTCATTTCAGGACCCACTGTTTACCATTTTTTAATCATGGGAGTTTATGTCAAGTTGAACTTCAGTGTTTTGTAACAAAAAATGAATCTTGGATGTTTAAGTTATAATTATCAAAGAGAACTCGGTTTTCATATGCACTATAAATGGAAATGCTATGATTATTCAATCTTTACACTGAGTCACATAGCACAGAATACCATTAAAACCAGAAGCATACCAGGAGAACAAGTTATTAGACCTTCCCTGCTGTTGCTCTATGTGCTTCACTGTAAACCAAAAATATGTCATTTAATGAAGCACTGTAGCTACCTACATCTTTGCATTTCCACATCTGAGTCTTACAGTAATTGCAGTAGTAGCCGGAAACAGAAAAGTCTAATCTGTCAGTGCCAAAACTATGGATTTAGTGTAAGATTTTTCAAATATGTCTATATTGGGTTCTAGAAGCCCTGCAGTATTGATGAAGTTGCTTTGTTTTGCTTTGCTTTCTTTTATACCTAAAATAAAAGGAAGTAGAAGATCATTAAGGTAAGCAATTATAAATACAATGGGCAAGATTTTGAGACTCTTTAACCAGGGCAAGAAGAGTGATTTCTTAAAATCTTACCTATGTGATTTAAATTGTTCTTTTAAAAAGCATAATTTCTCCATTTTCTTGGGAGTTTTCATTTTTCCTTTGCTAATATAACACGAATCCCAATTCTACATTTATGTAAAGAAATAAATCTAGTGAAATCTGACTTAATAACCACTCTACAAGCTTATGCAGTTGATTTTCTAATGAATGCAAATTTAGTTTTAAGACAGGAAATTGCCTAATAAGGTTGGTCTCTTGATCAGTTCTCATTCTCTCTTATTTTTGTTAGAAGAGAATTTCTACTGCTGATCCTAAACATGTAAGGAGTAAGATAGAAGTCTACAAATATTTATTGAAATGGTTGACATCCTTCTGTTCATATTTGCAAATCATTCACAACATTCTGTTCAATGTGTACCGTTTACAAGATAAATTTTCTCTCTATTTCGGTGCTCCAGACATTGGTGCATGTATGTTCCTGGACCTCTGATGATAACAGGGTAAACAATGAATTTTTTGATTCGTTAGCAATTTTGACATTTTTGGCAAATCAAAAGGTTTTTAAAAATTGTTACAATTCCAATGTTTTAAAATGTTTGAATATTTTAAAATAAAATTAAAACAAATTTCAAAAGTGATTTTCAACTGAGACTTTTTTTTTCAGAAATGTCAAAACATTTGGATTTAAATATATATATATATATATATATATCCAAAGCAAACAATGCAAGCAAATCAACATGCGTTCACAAAACAAGTCCGCATATTTCTCCAGAAAAAAGTTTGGGTCAAAAAAAATTTGTCCAGCTCTACTAATGATTGGCCTAGACCTTCCGTAGCCTTCAGCGTTAGGGACCTTAAAATGATATAGAAACCAGGTTACTACTAAAACTGGGCACATCGTTTGTAATGAATCATTTATTCTAGAGTTTTGCTCTGTATTTGAGTCTCCCACAGGCAGATAATGGATTTTATCAATATTAGTTGTAGGAAAAAATTACTGTATAATCTAAAATAATTAGTGATAAAGAGTTTTCTTTTAGTATTCAATATTTGAAATTTTAGCTGTGCTGGCTGGTTTTGATTATGACACCTGGGACACACAGTATACTTATTTTCCCTAATTGGAAGAGTGCACCCCTTAGAATTGTGACATTTGCTTGAATATTCCTGCCACTTAAATGATTTGGTGGAATATTCGGGGAAAGCAAACATACAAGGAAGCCAAATGCAATAGAAAAAACTAATTTTAAAAATTGAAATAACCATTTAGAAAAAAATGGTTGTAGTATTTGCTCAGCTCCCATTACTGTGTACCATAGCAGCCCAATATAATGCTGTTAAGACAAATATGTAATGTTTAATAAAAGGATACTTACTAGTATCTACTCCATTCTTTGAACTTTATTCAGGTATTTAAAGGAATTTTAACAACACAATAAAAGCTGTATTCTACCTTTATATTCCATATGTGGAATTGCCAGTGACAGAGGGGTTTTTTTGCCTTTATTAGAGGTAGAATATAGCAATAACCTTCTGGAGCAATAAGTATCCTCTATCCACATATGAAATAAAACATGATGCACATTAAATGTTTAGCCCCTTTACATTGTGAAAATAAAAATGTATGAAATATTCTGACTATGCAGGCAATCAGTATACATTCTTTACATTTAGATTTTGCGGCCACAATATTCACTTCGATATATTTCCTCATAATCTCATTATCTTTTGGAGCTGCGCTTCACAAGAAAGTTGTTTGGCATAACATATATGACATCAGACTTTATTTTTAGGCAATATCCGCATGCTTTCCGTGTTTATATCTGCTTAATATACTGATTTTCCCCTAAACTATCTTAATATAAATGCATAAATTTTACAAGCACTTGCAATCTCTTTAATTATATACCTAAATGTAGAGAATTCATAAGCAATACAGTGAATTTTATTTCATGAAAGGCATATGTACTGTAAATATCTTTCTAAATCCAAATTTTTCCTAATTTTTTGTGTTTAATTTTGAAACAATTTATAGAACAGTGGTAAATATTTTGACTATTAGGACATTAGCTGGCTGCTTCTTTATATGTAACTGTATTGTCTGCCTGCTCCTTTTATGGAGATGTGTTTTTGTATTGGATGTTTGGGCCAATGGGAGGCTTCAAGCTACAGTGTATTTTCCCAGTTTAAATATATTTAACATATGACAAACCCCAGACAAGGCTTTTTAAAATGTATAAAGAACTGCAGTGTTAGGAGGTTTATTTGCTAACTGATTTAAATGTTGTCCATTTTTATGGCACCTTTAACAATATTCTTGTTTCCAAAGTACAAAAAAAAGGTTAAAAATACTCTAGCCATAATTGAATGTCAAGCAATAAAAACAAATGACTTTTTGTGCATAGATTTAAAAAGAAATACAAATTTTAGACATCTGCATGTAAATGCAATTCTTGTTTACTGCTTTCTTAAACTTGAGCAACTGATTCCTTATTTTACTACTAATTTAAGGACTTGTAATGGCCTGTAAACATTTTCTCTTGCTCTGTTCTTTCAACTTTATCTTTGTCTCTGCTTTTGAGTCATAATATTTAATGTTGTTCTGCTCACCTCTATACAGTTAACTTTTTTGCTTTCATTCTGTATAGATAAAGTTATGCTATAAACAGCCTACACAGTGCAAATATTTATCTGTTTATCAAATACCACATTATGCTGTATAATATCTGTTTTACTATATAATCTATTTTAGACATAGCTGTTTAGAACTAGAGTGTGCTATTTTTGTGTTTTTTTCTGATGTGTGGTGCTAGATAAGTTACTTTTGTGAACAAAAAACAAACCCCTTTTATTCCTAGACAATACCACCTTGGGTCTTGTTAATTTCACTGAGTATCACATATATATATATATATATATATATATATATATATATATATATATATATATATAAAAAATCTACATATGCCCAACAAGTACCTGTATCAGAGTACTAGATTTGGGACATGTTTTTTCTCTTTAAATACATAGTATCATTATATAAATTATTCTGTAGTATATTTAATGAGGATAAAATTACTTCAACAATGATATTTGATATCAAATATTTTTCTATGTTCATATTATGATAAATGTGCTATGTCCTGTTTATTATCCATTGTGTTGCTAAAATGCTTTCACTGTATATCACAGCATATGAAAAATATGTAGCCAGTTCCCCGGCATAAAATGCTGTCTAGTTTTAGGGTTGAAGTAGGTAGTTATTTGGCTTGTTCAGGGATCTCTTTTCCAGTTAGTCCATGTGAGATATATAGACCTAAACCTGCTATGTGCTGGATGCCTTTTACCCCCTAAATCTAACAGGATTTGAGGGCACTCACCATTCCAGAAGTAACATGATCATGCCTAATTCCAGTTATTGTCAATTATGGGAATGTTCTGTAAATCTTTCATGAAACATTGATGTCCAAATTCTGACCTTATATATGCATATGTGATTCTCATTAAAACCACACATGCATGTTCAGGGATGGACTTTGACACCTAAAGTTAATACAGAAATGGAGTTTGTGGAACGCAGTCACTCATAGAACTTGATATTTTCTTAATTTTTATACATACCTTTATTTATCTAGAAATCTACTCTTCGCTTCAGCTCTCTCCTCCCACGAATACTGTCATTTAAATTCTTACAAAATTGATGGATATCAAATATCTGAGGTAATTAACCTTTTTAAATATTTATTAGAATTTTTCTGTAATATTACTGAATTTATAAGATCTTTAGCAAAGATTTTGAGCAATTTATTAAAGATAATGTTTCTGTTTACTACACTTTTTGATAACGGAAGGTAGTGAATTTTAAAGCCATGATTCTTGGCTTCCATGCACTGCTTTTGTACCCTCAATCCAAGGAAAGTATTTTTTCTTTTTTTACAGTTACATACTACTGTCATGAAAATAAATAGTTACTGCATCATGGGTATATTTTCATAAGTAGAAAGTTTAATTGCAAACACTATCAGGATAATTACTTTTAAAACCTCTTCAGAGTTAGTCTTATTTAAATACAAGCCATGATGATTTTATTTCTAAATCCCTTGTTGATTCACATCATCTTTTGATACTTCCAAACAGCAATCAATGGAGGATCTCTTAATTTTTCATCTACTAACATATACATCATAAACTTTATGCTAGGAAAACGTTCTCCCTGATTGTTTAGGTTTACTTGTTATATAAATTATGCAAAACCCTCTGGTCATATTTCCTCCTGTAACTAAATGTTTAAAGTAAAGAGACCACAATAAGTGCTGATTACAAATGTGTGTTGGTTTGATGATTAAGCACATGGACTTCACAAACCTCACTGAGTAATACACTCAGTTTTCTGTAAATACATGCAAGTTTAAATGAAGTTATACTGTACATGTAAATGTGTACAGTATGTAAAAATTCCTTTTCTAGACACAATAAAAGTATAAGCCATCAAGAGACATGTTAAAATGGTATTGTACTAAAGCTTTGCTAATGATCTTTACCCATTATCACCTAACTTTTCACTTTCTGGAATCTACTTTTAAACTCACTCTTACAATAGTCTGCTTATATTCAACAGTTTATTTTACTCGGAGTCCTGAAAAAAGTATTTTGATTCATTTTGTAAATATGACTGTAAAAATAAGAGATTTAATGTTGTCTTTTAAATACTCCAATTTTCATTCTGATATGAATGTTGTTATATTGTACTTAGAAACTTGTACCTTTAATATTACATTACCTTTATTAAGTGCATTGAACACATCAATTTCAGATGTGCTTTATGTACTGTTAGCCTGTAATAAAAGTTTCAGCTTCTAATGCAAACACTTGTCTTATTATTTTTTGACATTAGGATCATATTCATTTTCTGCATTGTGTTACGTGTTAAATTTATTCCTTGGTGGCTGTACAGAGGTACAAAGTTGATCAAGCTCTAGATGTGTCATGGTGGATTTCGTTGAACAAGCAAACCTCTATAAAATGTGTTAGTATTCAGCCCTTTGACACTGACAGGCATAGTAAAGAATCCAGGTGCACATCTTTACCCTGTACATTATTTGATACATATAGACTCAACAATAACAACATCAAAGATGTTAGCAGCGTGAGAGTGAACATTTGTGAGGATTGGAATCCAAGCTATCCTAGAACAGTACTGGCATGTAAAGAAGAGATAGTCTGTCCAGTTCAGGTATATAGATATTGCATTGTGGAGAAGTCACTGCACACAAAAAACTACCTTAAAAGAACATTATTAAATTAAGCACTGAATTGTTGGAAACGCCAGGCTTACTGTTGCCTCTGCAAGTTTCATTCAGCCCTCTTGTGTGTATCCATTATGATACTGTCTTTAATTACATGATCACATGCTATTTTTTCCCACAGGATCCCAACTACATTCAGTACAGAGGATGGATGCTATTCAATATTTAGTTTTCTCCTTGTTTAATATGTGGCCCATGCCTTTTTTTATTGCACACTATCCAAACTCTGCTCTGAAGACAGAATTATTAATTTCCTCATAGGCTTTTCTATAGTATCTGAGTGCTTCAAAAATGTGTGTGTGTGTATTTATTTCACAACACTTCTGTGAGATGAGAGAGTATTATATCCCCCTTTTACACATGTGGAACTGACTGAGGCAGAGAGAGATCAAGGTCAGAAATATCTACTAACTTTGGGTGCCTAATCTGAGATATTTAGAACCTGATTTTTCAAAGTACTTAGCATATCACACTTCATATGTTCAGAGTTCAGCTCCCAAGACTTCAGTTGCAGCTGTGAGTGCTCAGCACTTCTGCAAATCAGAACCCAGGATATCACACCAGGCACCAAAAAATTGAGGCATTTGTGACCACCTGTGAAAAATTTGGTTTAAGTGGCTTGCTCAGCATCACCAAGGAACTCTGTGGCAGAGGCAAGGATAGAATAACTTTCCACAGCAGCATTTAATCACTTTAACCATTTTTTGTGTGTGCAATCCTCATTTATTACAAACCTTCATTTCTGCAACAAATGATGCATGAGTCTCTCAGACAACAACCTGCTTCACTACATAACCCTGGTTCATCCACAGAGCAGGTCCATTCTGTGCACTGAATGAGACAGGAGTATGTGATCCTGGAATTATAGACTGTGCTAATGAATACTACCAAGGCCTAGATCCTCACAGCACTGAGGCTTCTAACTTCTACTGAAATCGATGGAAGCTTGGAGTTCAAACACTTTTGAAGATCTGGGCCAAGAAGGTCAAGATAAGGTTGCACAGAGTTGAAACATGGAGTAGCTGGTTATCTTTCCTCCAACCAGGCCCAAGACTGAAATAACAGGCTGGTTCCAGTAGAATATGTATATTAACAGAGCTTTGTAGGGGAAGCTTTGGCAGTTGAGTCGTTTACTTACTCTAGCTAGTGCTATTAGTAAGAGCAGGGGCAGACTGTATCTGGAATCACATACTTTTCCTTTCCTCTGAGTTGTACCCCTGACCTCTGCATTAGTCTGGTGGTATCCCAGTCTTCTGCGTGATCTTGTTCTGTATGTACAGACAAGTGCTGATGGTTACAAGGTGCTGTCAGAGGATCTCAGTGTTTTATGGGGGCACTCATTCCCACTGCGGACGATGGGAAGTGGTGGTCATTTTGAAAAGAACATTTTTGCAAAGGGCAGCCTGTAATTGCACATCTGTTAATAATGGAAAGATGGTAGCCATTCTTAAAAAGGGCAATTCTTCATTGAATTCACTATAAAACAGCAGTTCTCAACCAGGGATCTGCAGCCCCCTGGGGGCCCACAGCTGGTTTCAGGAGGGCCGTGATCCCTGAGCCCCAGTGCCTTGCAGAGCAGAAGTTGCAAGCCCATGGGCAGAGTTGGGTGGGGCACGGAGGGGCCTTCAGTGCCTTAAGCAGAGCATGGCAGTTCCAGGGCAGCTCCACACACATACCCCTCCTGCCCTCTCCCCTGAGGCCACATGCCTCTGGCCAGGTCAGGGTGGCTGCTGCTCTGGTTGGTTCCATGGAGCGGGCAGCTGTGGCACTCCCAGTCTCCTGGTGCCCAGGGGTGGAGCTGCTCCTCAGCTCCCAGCCCCCTTTGACTGCTCACACCCAATAAGAGCCACCTGGGCAGATAGACTCGACTCCAGGGCTAGCAGAGCCCTTGGGGAGTAGCAACCACGAGGGAGGGGGGCCTCCTTACCACCCTCCCTACACCCCGAGCTACACCCCTGCCTGGACCCTGTGCTACCCATGCCCCACACACAGCCCCTGGCTACCCCTCTCCCAGCACCCTGAGCTATGCCCCTCCCCACACACAGCCCCTAGCAACCCCTCTCCCTGCACCCTGAGCTACACCCCTGCTGCAGAGAGCCCCTAGTTCAGGGGTTCTCACAACAAATTTTTTGGTGGCCTCAGAGTGCGACCACCACCAATTCTTGCCGGTGGCGGCACTTATACTTTTTCTTAAAATACTTGACTAACTTTAAGAAAAACAAATAAATGGTACATATACACAGCCATATCACTGTAATTTATTCATGTAGGGGATTTTTTGCAGACTCAGTAAAAATATTACTGTGAGAAATGACATTTGTATACTTGTTAATATCAATCACTTTTCACAGGACACTTAATAGCAATTTGGAAGGCTGTTAAAAGTGATATTTGCATGTCTAATATCACTTTTCTCAGCAAGTCCCAGGACAAATTAAGCCCCGGATGGGAGGGGAAGCAATCGTAGGTGGAGGCAGTGAGGGACATGGTGGGATGGATTTTGGCTGGGGAGGCAGTGAGGTCCAGGGTGATGGGGAGGGGTGTATGGATGCAGGGCCAAGAGAGAGGAGAGTGGCTGGTGAGCCCCACAGCTGTGTGGCTGGAACTGGGAGTTGGTACCTGCTGCTGTGTAGCTGTGGGGTCAGTGGCTGGATCCAGGGGTCAGTGCCCACTGCCACGAGGCTGAAACCAGCACCTGCTGTAGTGTGCCCAGCGATCGGTGCCTGCTGCTGCACACGCGGTGTCAGCACCTGCCACACTGCTGGGAGTACAAATCGGCAGCTAGGGTTGTCGGCTAGGACTGGGGATTGGTGCCCAGGGCTGGTGGCTGCTGCCGGGTTGGTGGTCGGTGCCCAGGACCAGCAGCTGCTGCCAGGGTTGGGGCCCGGGGCCTATGCCATGGGGATGGGAGCCTGCCGCCACATGGCCAGGGGTTAGCTCCTTAAACCCTGCAGCCGGAGCCAGGTGTTGGTGCCTGAAGCTCCATGGCTGGAGCCCTGGTCCGTGCGGCCAGATTCCTTAAGTCCCACTGCTGGAGCGCACCTCCCAACCACCCCAGGACTGAAGCCCAAGCCTTATTGCCACCACTTTCCGGCCCCACACCCACAAGAGAACTCACTGTGCTCCTGTAGCATTGTGCCTCATCTGTCTCCAGGGGCTGTGCAGGGCTGCGTAACCAGGAGGATCAGGGAGGGAGGAGCAGATGCTTTGCAGCCTCCTGCATCACGGCTCAGGAAGCTGTGTGACTGCAGGGAAACCTCCTGGCATTTGAGAAACCCTGCCGGCCTGCACACAGCCTGAAGCTACCTTCTCCCTGCACCCTGAGCTCCACTCCTGCCTGCACACAGTTCCGAACTACCACCTGCCTGCACCCTGAGCAGTTTTCAAACTTTTTGAGCTGAGCCTTCTCCTTTGAGTTATAATTTTTGATTGCACCTCCCCCCCGAACCCACACAGGCTGGGTGGCCTGCTGAGGTGAGTCAGTGGGATTTAGGTGGTGCTCCCTCACTGGACCGCACCATGCGGAGCTGGCCTAAGCCCTGCCCAGCCCTGCCCCAACAAAATAGAAGTCAAACTGTGCCTATGCCTGAGGGCCACCGCACCCACCAGAACGCTGATTCTCCCTCCAGATGGGCCGGGGGGTGGGGGGGGGACCTCTGAAAGAAAATAGTTGAAACCTCTGCAAGTATAAAAGAATGTTATTGCTCAGCCTGTACTGAAGAGGAAATTTTAAGATATGAAGGATAATAGAAAAAAATGACAACTTTAAGAAGTTGAAATTTAGCTTATGCACAAGATTGCAGAGTTTTAACTACATAGGAAGTTGAAAGTTGTATTATTCTATTATTAACAAAGAAATAGGCAGACACAGAATGGTAAATTTCTTAAAGGACCTATTTTAAAATTAATTTAAACGCCTACCTATAATGAATGTACCTCTAAGTTTTCAGAAAATTCTTTCTGTATTCAAAGCCTAAGAGCTGCAATATTAGGATAGAGATGCACTCTTCTCTATGCATAGTGAGTGATTCCTTGCTGATTTCTTACTGGTGGGGCTGCTGAGCTGGCTCTGAAGAAAATTAAAAGGTTGTGGCATCAGGGAGTGCTTGTAGGAAAGGGAGCAAGGGTGCCAGAACAGTGGGGATCAGAGGGTCATGGGCCTCCCACTTTTTACTGGCCATAAGGATGAACAGCCAGAGGGTAGGAGGAAGTTTCTTGGGAGGAAGAGACGGTGCAGGAGTGGGGCCTTGGGGGAAGGGGCAGCAAGGAGGGGTGGGGCCACAATTTGGGTGCCAGTTGCCCCCTACTGTTAGGAAGCTTCCGCCATCTCTGAAAGGAAGTCAAGGGAAGAAAGAGGATCATATGCAGTGGGTACAATATGCCAGGGGAGGCTAAGCCTGCACTCTGCCTCTTCCAATCCCTGTTCTGCCCCCTCTCACCTTTGCCTGATGAGTCCCTCCTCTCCTCCACTCCATCCCCCCTTCCCCCTCAGCCTACCCCACCTGCTGCATCCCTCCTCTCATGCCTGCCAATGGGGGGTAGGGAGATCGGCGCAGGAAGCAACCAACCAGGGGCCTGGGCAATTTAAAGAGAGCCCCAGCTGCCGCTGGCAGTGGGGCTAAGGCAGGCTTCCTGCCCGTCCTTGCTCTGCCTGCTGCTCACGGACCCAGTCGGCATGTCTCTGCAGCCCCTGGGGGGGGTGGTATCTGTGCACTGGCCCCTCCCCGAGCGCCAACTCCACAGCTCCCATTGGCTGGGAACTGCAATCAATGGGAGCTGCAGGGGCAGTGCCTGCGGGCAGCAGCGCCCAGATATCCCCTGGGCTCCCCACCTAAGAGATACTGCCATAGGGGTGTGCCAGTCATTTTTGGGAGCTGCCCAAGTTAAGTGCTACCTTCCTAACCTTCTCCTGTACCCCAACTCCCTGCCCCAGCCTAGAGCCCGCACCCAAACTGCATCCTAGACCCAACCCCTTAAACGCTCCCGCTCCCAAACTCCCTTCCAGAGCCTGCCCCTGCACCCAAACGTCCTCCTGGAGCCCGACCCTTCACCCCCTCCTGCACTCAATCCTCTGCCCCAACCTGGTGAAAGTGAGTGAGGGTGGGGGACAGTGACAGAGGGAGGGGGGATAGAGTGAGCAGGGGGCAGGGACTCAGAGGAGGGGTGGGACAGGGGCATAGTCTCAGGGAAGGGGCAAGCAGGGGTAGGGCAGTGGTCTTTGGGGTCACTCATTTAGACAGTTGGCAACCTTACTGGGTGGGCATATGGAAGCCCTGACCTTGCTAGAAGAACGCACCCAGCAGCACAGGCGGCAGCTCGCTGGGCACCAGCCAGCACAGACGCACCACTGCCCAAATATCAGGCAGACTGCGTGCAAGGGGGCCCATTGACTGTTCGGCCCTGGGGCCCAGAATTGCTGTTGGTGGGCCTGCCATGTACATCCTTTCCCCTGCTCGCACTCCCCCTCCTCCAGGCTGCACCAGATGCCCAGAGGCGCCCTTTGCCCTGAGATCCAAGTGGCCACCCAGGACAGCTAAAGCACACAGCCCAGCCCCTCCTTGAAGGGGGATGGGGTGGAGGTAGGTCTCCCCTCAGCAGCTGGGGGGGGGGGAGACAGATGACAAGAGGTTGCCAAATCTCATGAGAACAAAAAGTGGCACTATCTTTAAAAACAAGCCCGACACATTTCAGAGGGAAGGTGGTGGGGATGTTATACAAATTCCATTTTAGTGGTTCTAATTTTGTTGCATACATTAAGTTATGCATTACAAATATTAAAATAATAAATGTGGGTGTACTCATGTTATTAGAAAAGGTCATCCGCCCTCTCTCCATCCGCCAGGGTCTCTTGCCGCCACATGGTACCATTCTGTGTTGAATGGTTGAAGCGCATCCCAAGTGTGGGACAAAAAATTGTGGGTGTGTTAAGTGGGCGGGCCAAAAAGTTAACTAATTTGGGGGTGTTTTCCTAATTGAAGGGGGGGGCGCGTAAATGCCTATGCAGGAACCCAAACCCACGCCTACAGCTTACACCCGTTTTAAACTTAACTGTGCTTTGAAATCACCCAGTACCAAAAAGCCCAAATAAGCAACCTCCAAACAAAACCAGCCCGAAGCCTGCAACTCTCTGGCGATCAAAGCGACTTTTAAATAAAGAAGAAGCCCAGACCTAGCCACGCTGCTGCTAAGCAAGTTTGGGCCGGAATCCACCTGAGAATCGCCCCGGCTCTGTCTCCTGGGGCGGGGCGGGAATTCCCTCCCGCGAATCCCCGCCCCGCAGCGTCCCCTTAGAGAAGCGGGTGGGATGCTCTGCCCGGCCCCACAATATAGGCACCACCCGCTCTGCCCACACCAAAGATGGCCGCTTAGGAAGCTGCAGTTGCTCCTCTGGTTGGCTCCCTCACCCACGTGAGCCCGGGCTGTGCGCGTTCCGAGGTGCTGATTGGGTAGCGCACTGAGGGAGGCCGGGAAGGGGTGGCTGGGGCCGTGGAATGGGACGTTTGCCGTTGCCTGGAGGAGGGGAGTAGCGCGGCCAAGATGGAGGCCGGCGGGACGCGGCTCACCTGGTGAGTATGTGGCTGGAGGGCTCAGGCCCTGCTGAGGTCGGGTCTTCCCCGCCGCAGTGCTGTGTGCAGAGCGGGGGCACTGTCCCCAGCGTGTGCGCGCGTTGGGGGGGCGGGCCCCTCTGACAGGCCGCCGCACCGGAGCTCAGAGCCTCCGCGAGCCACCCGGTGTCTCCCAGCCTCTCGCTGCTGCTCTCGTGTAACCAACGCGCCATCGCTGTAGCCTGGGAGATTCCCCACTCGCTGCCTCCCCATCGCCTTTCCTACTGGCCCGAGGGCTCGACCCCACCCCCACCCCCCCGCACTTGGCCCGCTGGTGTGAACGGGGCAGAGACGATGGCTGGAACCACCGCGTGCTCTGACCCCGGCCCGCTGGCTAAGAACTAAGTAAAGTCTGGTGCCCTGCCTCGTTGTTGTCCCAGCAATCGCCTACAGATAAAAAATGAAACTATTAACAACTGAAAAGCGCCAGTGCGGAGCAGGCAATGCAGTAGTCAAAACGCCAGCACCCTGTCTGTACGGTAACTCTCTCCCTTGGAAGCAGCGGTGGGAAACCTGGGGCGGGGGCGTCTGTGGACACAGCGGTGCAATCTAGCAAGGGATGGGACTGGGAACTAGTCAGTTCAGAGGCTCTGCTTCAAGCAATACCTACATCATCCCTGATCTGTGATAGTGCTGGACACATCTGGGGTCACATTAAAAATAATATCTTTGTCTTTCTGTCCTTCATTCCACCCGCATCTTTCACATAGGGAAGGGGTTTGGTCAGCAGTTAATTGAACTAATGCTGCAATACTAATGCCTCTATACTAATTTAATATAACGTTTTAAATTGTCATTTATTAATACAACACATAGCTGTGCCAGGTTTATTTGCAGATAAATAAAATGAGATTTTTTTCCCTAACGAGCTAACATTTTACAGCCTTGATACTGCAAAGACTTGTGCAAGTGCTTAACTGTGAGCATATTCATAAGCTTTTGCAAGACCAAGGCCCATACCTACAAATGCTTATTTTAGAGAAGACAAATTTTATGTTTCATGAAAAAGTCACCCACTAATGAAGTACATCCACCACTGAGATGAAAAATATGATGTGTTTAATATGTCTGACCAACACTACACAGTAGGACAAGAAGTTTAGGACAAAAATTGAAAAAAATAGCCTATCTGGTTGAGATTACCAGGCATATTTTAAGTAGGTGGATTGTAATTACCCTTGATTCAGTGTGGTTATTTAGCAGGTAGTTGAGGAGAGAGGAAGAAATTATAATTATTTGCATTACTTTTATTCAGAAGAATCCTAAAGTACTTTATAAATGTACAATGTGGGGACACAGAGCAATGACTGTCACCAGTGGGTGTGCAGTGGGGACTAGGTTCCTCTGAGATGCTGCTTGCAGTGGCTATTTAACAGTGCAGGAAGATTCAGCATTGTCAAAAAAAAAAATTCTGTATTATTTTCCAGCAAAATTGACCCAACATAGTGAAGTGTTTCGATTTGAATCACAATATTCCAACAAAATATGGCTCCATAAATTTTCTCTTCCCAGCTCTAGAAATTTACCCCATCCTATCTGTAAACTTTCTTTTGAATAGTGAGGAGCACGTTCATTTTAATGTTGAAATGAAGCATTGGGTTAGCTATATCTGTCTGAGGAGGAGGAGAGTGTGAACATATAAATAACATTCTCCCCCTTTTCACACAGAATTATATACCTTATTTCTTAGTGAGTCAGAGAATCATTTTTCAAATTCTGAGTTTTGTCACTCAGATATTGTCCGTAAGTTGGTGTCAGTAACCATACAGTCAGTGTTGTGTTTTGTGTGATTGAATTGCAAGTACATGTTGTTTCTTTTTTTTAAAAAACAGGAATGTTTCACCAAAAAATGGCGTTGAAGTATTTTTCTCACGAGACATTTATGAAAAATATTCCTTGTCTCCAACCCTCTCTGAACTGTGGATTTTGTCAAACAAGTATGTATTTTCTTTCAGCTGTTGTGAGTATTCTCCCTGCTTCCTTTCAAAACATGCTTTTTTTCCCTCTTATTTCAATTGAAAAACAAAACAGCAAAGAAAAAAAAACTTTATTACCCAACATTAGTTTGACAGGTATGCAGTGGTCTCTGTCCTCTTTCTTGGGACCTCCTAAAGCAGGAGACCTCCTTGGGCCTTGGGTAGTGGTCTGATACTCTGCTTCCTCACTGATACCAAAGAAGAAAAACTTAAGCAAAACTCCTTTCCCTGGCAACTTCCAAAGATCCTGCTTCTTCTAGCATGATATATTTGGTGAGGCTGGCTGTGTCCCAATCACTGACTCTCCATCTTTATCTCATTTGGAGAAAGCTGGTGGTGATGTCTGAGTTAGAATCCCATGTGTTCATGTCTTTTAAATCCATTTCTATGTCTTCTGTCTCTTCATGTCTCAAATAATTCTTTGAGGGGTTCAACAAGCATGTGGGTAAGGGAGGGGGATTCAGTGGATTTAGTGTAGTTAGATTTTCAGAAAACCTTTGACTAGGTCCCTCATCAATGGCTCTTTGGCAAAGTAAACTGTCATGGCCTAAGAGGGAACGTCCTCTCATGGACTGGTAACTGGTTAAAAGATAGGAAACAAAGGATAGGAATAAATGGTAATTTTTCAGAATGGAGAGAAGTAAATAGTGGTGTTCCCCAGCGATCTATACTGGTCCTATTCAACATATCCATAAATGATCTGGAAAAAGGGGTAAACAGTGTGGTGGCAAAATTTGCAGATGATACAAAACTACTCAAAATAGTTAAGTCCCAAGTAGACTGCGAAGAGCTACGAAAAGACCTCTCAAAACTGGGTGACTGGGCAACAAAATGGCAGATGAAATCCAGTGTTGCTAAATGCAGAGTAGTGAACATTGGGAAACATAATCCCAACTATACATATAAAATGATGGGGGTCTAAATTAGCTCTTACTGCTTAAGAAAGAGATCTTGGAGTTATTGTGGATAGTTCTCTGAGACACGCACTCAGTGTGCAGTGGAAATCAAAAAAAGCGAACAGAATGTTGGGAATCATTAATAAGAAAATATCCTATTGCCTCTATATAAATCCATGGTACACCCACATCTTGAACACTGTGTGCTGATGTGGTTGCCCCATCTTAAAAAAAAGGATATTTTGGACTTCAAAAAGGTTCAGAAAAGGGCAACAAAAATGATTAGGGGTATGGAACGGCTGCTGTATGAGGAGATATTAATAAAACTGGGACTTTTCAGCTTGCAAAAGAGATGACTAAGAGGTGGGATATGAGAGAGGTCTATAAAATCATGACTGGTGTGGAGAAAGTAAATAAGGAAGTGTTACTTACTCCTCACAACACGAGAACGGGGGGTCACCAAATGAAATTAATAGGCAGCAGGTTTAAAATAAACAAAAGGAAGTATTTTGCCAGAGGACGTTGTGAAGGCCAAGACTATAACAGGGTTCAGAAAAGAACTAGATAAATTCATGGAGGATAGGTCCATCAGTGACTATTAACCAGGATGGGCAGGGATGGTGTCCCTAGCCTCTGTTTGCCAGAAGCTGGGAGTGGACAACAGGAGACGGATCACTTGATGATTACCTGTTCTGTTCATTTCCTCTGGGGCACCTGGCATTGGGCTCTGTCGGAAGACAGGATACTAGGCAAAATGGACCTTAGGTCTGACCCAGTATGGCCATTCTTATGCCTATTTACATAAGATCCAGCAATATGCTAGGTGCTTTATAGGCAAGGTCACTATCTTAAAGAGCAGCTAGGCTAAACAAACTACATTTAGCAGAAAAATGGGTTGCAATAAAAAGCAGCAATGATATTGGCACACGTGCTATTAATTCCACTTCTGTTTCTTCTTGTTATTTTGCTAATACTTGTTGAAAGTAGGACTAGCATTTGTAAGGCTTAAGGGAGTTTTCAGGCTATATGTCAGAGCACTGGATTCCAAATTAAGAGAATACAGATTAGAGATCAGTGTTTTGAGAGGTGTTTAGTACGTTAAGGCAATGTGACAATCTACCCTCTTTTCAGTAAACTGAGTATACACACTTCTTTTTAATCCATTTCTCTTCTGACACTTTTTTATATTTTTTATAGAATAAGTAATGTATTTTTTAAACCAACTGAATGTGTTTCAGAAACCAAATAATTACAGGAATATGTATAGTTTAAATATTTCAGCTCAATAGATAGTAAACCAACCATTTGTAAATCAGTTCCTTCGTTTACATGTATATGTCAAGACCTGAGATCAGGTTTCCCTTCCTGTAGTGACTTTTGTGGAGTATAGTTGTCCTAGTCAATCCCTTGACCTGTCACTACATTGTGCTGTGGCTCTGCCCAGTAGAACTTGGACTGATGCTGCCTGTCATATAGGCAGATAGAACCGTCCTGTAGGAAGTAACTTGCGTTTCCCAAGACCTTGATGAAATTCAGCAC
The DNA here is from genome assembly GCF_007399415.2 of Gopherus evgoodei. Classification (NCBI taxonomy): domain Eukaryota; kingdom Metazoa; phylum Chordata; order Testudines; family Testudinidae; genus Gopherus; species Gopherus evgoodei. The sequence continues at coordinate 32,464,495 of NC_044331.1, read as the reverse complement.
TGAGTGCCAATGAAATACCATATATACTCGCTCATAAGCTGAAGTTTTTGGTAAACAAGTGAAGCATCAAAGAGCGGGGGTTGACTTATCAATGGTTCTACACCAAAATTTGTCAATTTTAAGCGCTACTGAGTTATTGTATTGAATATCTAATACACTGTTGTTTTGTTTACCTGGAGCATTCGCAGGCACGGAGCCCCTCAGCTTCCAGTGGCCGCCGTTCACCATTCCCAGCCAATGGGAATAACAGGAAGTGGCAGCCAGCACGTCCCTCAGCCTGCACCACTTTCTACAGTTCCCATTGTCTGGGAACGGCAAACTGTGGCCGCCGGGAGCTGAGGGACTCCATGCCTGCGAATGCTCCAGGTAAACAAAACATCCCAACCCACCAGTGGCTTACCCTGATGGGCCAGGAGCCAAAATTTGCCAAGCCCTTTGGAGATCGCTGATGATGGAAGGTAAATTCTGGATTCGCTTCTTTAAAATGTGCTAAAATCTTTTTTTTTTTTTACTTGTGTATTATGTTATAATTGAGATAAAATAAGTTTTAATATAAATAAAACGTGTGGATATCGATTATACAATTTTCTTAGTTCATGTCCATGTAAACAAAACACTTAAAAACACTCGCTTCCCTAAAGTTCAATTTTCCTAGTATTGTTCTACTAGAGGACTATATTATAGTTATTTTTATAGTGCGTACTTATATTGATTGTAAAATAATTTATTGATGTCAATATTGCAACCTTTTAAAGTTGCAAAAGCTTTGTTAAGTGGACTGGATTGGCTTGAAATGAGTGCTAAAAGAGCAGTGCTACAGATCTGCATGACTTTTGACCTATGCATTTCACAAAATGCTGCACTCTACAAGCCAGTCAGAAAAATACAATGAACGATAGTCCTATGGCACTGGTGTCAGTCCGCTACTGTGTAATTTGATCTCTTCATGCATTTCTACCATTGGACCTCGTAAGCCTCGAGCCAATCTAAAAATATAATGCGCAGTTTGGGTGGAATCAATAATAAAATTTAAATAGCCTGTTATCGCCACATCTACAGGGCTGCTTTGAAATAAACAAAGAACAATAGTAATTTGTCAGTGATAAAGCAGATGACATTCCTATATAAAGTCCTACAAAATCTATAACTAAATTATTATTTTTAAGATTTTCATACTAGTATTTAAAATGAATGGTGAAATCAGAAGAAAATGGTCTGCTTATCACTCAGCGTTCAAACTCGTTGAATATGCAGAAGCAAAGAATAATTGTGCCATTGCTCATGACTTCTGTATCAATGAGAAGCAAGTAAGAGAATGGCGAAAAAATAAAACAACACTAAAAGACATGCCGAGAAGCAAGAAAAAATGTCCAGCAAGGTGCGCTTCATTTCTTGAGCTGGAAAAAGATCTCAGTGATTGGGCTGTTGAATGTCTACAGAATGGGTACTTTGTCATTAGAACTGGAATTCATCTGCAAGTGTCGAAAGATGACAAATACAACTCAGTAAAGCTGTCAGTGTTTGTTGCATCAGTGGGTTGATGTACTTGCTTCATGAAATGTCATGGTCTCTGTCTTCATCAGCAAACAAAGACAGCGCAAAAGCTGCCGAGAGATGTGGAAGAAAAAACTGAATCTTTCCAAAGGCTTGTTATAAAACATCGAAAGGAATATGCATTTGAGCTGTCACAAATAGGAAATATGTATGAAACACCAATGACATTCTATCTCTCAAGCAACAGAACAGAAACCGGTGTTAGTGAAAAAACCAGTTTTAATTAAACCACTGGCCATGAAAAAATCCATTTTATGATGGTTTTATCATGTTTGGCCAATGGATCAAAGCTCCCTCCTGTTGTTGTTTTTAAAAGAAAAACCTTGCCTAAAAACATGAAATTTCCTGCTGGTGTCATTATAAGTGCACACGAAAAGGGATGGATGGATGAAAGTGGAACTATTAAATGGCTGGAAAAAGTGTGGAATAAGAGACCAGGAGCACTTTTCAAGAAACCTGCTATGCTGTTTGGGACATGTTCAGGGCACACAAGATGGATGAGGTGAAAAATGTGGCCAAAAAAATGAAAACAACTTCGGCTGTAATACCAGGAGGCTTAACTTCTGTTCTACAACTGCTTGATGTCTACCTGAACAAATTCTTTAAAGACAGGCTATTCAAAATATGGTCTTAATGGATGTGCTCAGGCATGGTTAGTTGACAAAAGGTGGGAATCTTATGAAGCCTGAAATCAGTCTGGTTGCCCAGTGCATCAAGGACACGTGGGAGTCCATTCCATCAGAATGCATAGAAAAATCATTTCAGAAATGCTGTATCAGCAATGCACTCGATGGGTCAGAAGACAATGCCATATTTAATGATGACACAACAGAGGCTGATAATGAGAAGGAATCTGAGTCTGAAGATGACACTGCCAACTCTAATGACAAAGCAAGTGACTCTAATGACTGAAGCAGAATTTAATGAATCAGAGACTTATTCGGACTTTGAAGGATTTTAAGGCTTTTTAAATAAGTACCTTAGAACAATATGAGACTTTAAAATCAGTAACTCGATATTTAAAACATTGACTGTAATTTTGAAGGTGAATACACCTTTGTTCAGTTATTAGTATAATAGGTTTTTCGTTAGACTACATTAAAATAATTCTAGGAAAACTTTTGAGTGTTTCTTGTGACGCCAGTTTTGAAAATATAGCAGGGGTTGGTAAACTGGCTCCCGGCCTGTCAGGGTAAGCCATTGGCAGGTCAGGATGTTTTGTTTATCTGGAGTGTCTGCTGGCACGGAGCCCCTGAGCTCCCAGTGGCTGCGGTTTGCAGTTCCCAGCCAATGGGAGCTGCAGGAAGCAGAGCGGTCCGAGGGACATGCTGGCCGATACTTCCCGCAGCTCCCATTGGCTGGGAATGGAGAACTGGGGCCACTGTAGCTGAGGGGCTCTATGCCTGCAAACGCTCCAAGTAAACAAAATGTCCAGGCCCATTAGCAGTTTACCCTGACAGGCCGGGAGCCAAAATTTGCCTGGAATATAGGGTCGGCTTATGAAAGGGACATAAAGTTTTTGCCATTTTTACCTATCCATCTTGTGGGGTCGGCTTATAAACTAACGGGCTAATGAACGAGTGTATAGGGTTACTCTGTATGCAGTAAGCAGTCTTTTGAGCCAGGCGGTTCCCTAATTTCTTTTTTGCCTAAATCCAATTTTTAATTTTATTAAAATGACTACCAAGACAAATTCAGTGGTGTGGGGTGGAGGAAGGAGTGTGTGGAGAAGTATTAGAGGAAGAGACAGAGATGAGACTTATAGAATTGCTATGATCAGGGGAGTTTGGACTTTGGAGAAATAACGCATTCCAAATGGGAAATATTCTGTTCTTTTCCAGATACTCCAGACATTTGTGAATTTCTATATAGGGACCCCTGATAATATTTAACTGAGATGCCACTCTTCTATTCTCTCCCCATGGAAGCTGTAGCTGAGAAGAGGGTGGATTGCATAAAATGAAGGGGGAAATTTTAAACCATCAGCTCAAATGAAGTATAGCTGCAAATATGAATGGAAAGGCCCTGTTGGATTATTTTGGTATGCACCCTAATGAAGATTTTGACAGCACTGCACAGTGAAATAATCTTGAAGTGCTGCCATTTAATTCTGTGCTGAATGTAGCCAATTTAAACTGCTAAAATTTTTTGACATTCCTACATTGGCAAATCTGAGTCAGCATCTTGTCGCTGCTGCAGCTTAATTAAATTTGCCAGTTTGTGCCACAAGGATGGACATATTCTTATATTCAGTGAGACAGCTATGAAGTATTATTAAGAGTTGCAGACGTGGTATGGTTAGGTATGAATAGCTCTTGACGTTTTCTAGTGCTGAAATCAAATCACTAAAATATGTTTTTCCAAGATCAGCAGTTAATGTTCATTTTGTTAACCTAAAATATGCTCATTTTTAAGCATAGGTATTGTAAATGCATAAGGGTTAAGTAAGCCTTCTTATACTGAAATTGTTTTAAAAACCAATCTTATTACATACCTTGCTTCCTGTTGCTAGGACCATTTCCTCCTCTATGCCTCTCCTTGTGTCCAGCCACTGTTATCTTGCTTTAGTAACTGATTCCAGTACTGTTTAATGTTATAAATAGAGCCCTCAGTAGTGTGCTTCATTCTTGGGAAAAATCTTCTCTGCAATCTGGACTTTCCCTGCTGTTAAAATCATATGTCTTCCATTTTAAAAGAGGCTTCAGTGTCGAGTACTTCTATTTTACTATCATAACATTGGTTCAAGAGTAAGTGAGGCCTAGCTGATTATAAGTTGTTGACACGCTGTCATGATACAATTCCCCACTCTGAACCTTAGCGTCCAAAAGATGGGGTACCAGCATGAATTCCTCTAAGCTCAATCCCAGCTTAGAACTTGTAGTGCTGCCACCAACCAGGAATTCCAGTGCCTGGTACACTCTGGTCCCCCCAAAACCTTGCCCGGGGACCCCCAAGACCCAGATCCTCTGGATCTCAACACAAGGAAAGTAAACCCTTTCCCCCACCGTTGCCTCTCCCAGGCTTCCCCTCCCTGGGTTACCCTGGAAGATCACTGGGTGATTCAAACTCCTTGAATCACAAAACAGAGAGGACAATTCACCTTCCTCCCCCCTTCTCTTTCCCCCTCCCAGACTCTTCCTGAGAGAAAGTAATCCTGACACAGAGAGAAATCAGCCTCTCTCTCCCTCCTTTCTCTCCACCAACTCCCTGGTGAATCCAGACCCAGTCCCCTGGGGTCTCACCAGAATAAAAAAACAATTAGGTTCTTAAACAAGAAAAGCTTTTAATTAAAGAAAGAAAAAACAGTAAAAATTATCTTTGTAAATTTTAAAAAAATGGAATAGGCACTGGGAATACTCTCCCAGCCTAAATATACAAGTACAAGTTAAAATCTTTTCAGCAAAATACCAATTTGAACTCCTTTCAGCCAAATATGCATTTGAACTCCTTCCAACCAAATACACATTTGCAAATAAAGAAAACAACCATAAGCCTGACTCGCTTTATTTACCTAGTACTCACTAGTCTGAACTTATAAGAGCCTGTATTGGAGAGATTGGAGAGAAACCTGGTTGCACATCTGGTCCCTTGGAGCCCCCAGAGTGAACAACAACCAAAACTAACAGCACAGCACAAAAACTTCCCTCCCTCAAGATTTGAAAGTATCCTGTGCTCTGATTAGTCCTCTGGTCAGGTGACAGCCAGGCTTACTGAACTTGTTAACCCTTCACAGTCAGAGATATAAAGTACTTCTGTGCTATTAACTTTTCTTATCTGTTTATGACACACGCAGTTTAACAGACATAAGTAACAGACTCAAAGTGGCATCAGACCCTGCCAGAACAACAGATGCAAAACATGCAGACCAATGATACTCAGATCTCTGTGGTTCAGGAGCCAAATTAGCAGTCAGTATTACCCAAAAGAGCCACAGTAGTGTGAATTCATTGTTTTATTCACTATTATATCTATAATTCTCACAGTAAAATGGCTGACAAAGTATTCTACAATTGGTTAATAACTTAGATTGGTTAATAATTAAATCAGTATTTTAATATCTGCTGCAAAGAGCCACAGGAGACACATTAAAGAGCCACTTGCAGCTCCTGGGCCTCAGTCTGAGTATCACTACTGTAGATAATCAGCACCTCTCACAACATACCTTTCAAGATCTATGGGTCCTACGTATGCCTATAATATGTGGTGTACCTCATTCAGTGCACTAAATATCCCAATAACAGTTATATACATGAAACAAGACAATCACTATGCGCTTGAATGAACTCGCACAGAAAAAGTATAAAAGACAAAAACATCGTATCACCTGTAGGTGAATGCTTTTCACAAAGTGATCACTCTGTATCTGATCTGTCAGTTTGCATCCTCAGAGTTAGCCTGCACAACACCTTAAAAGACAAACCTGGGGGCTTACGTTCATGTTTCTAGACACTAATAATCATGGAGTGAATAGACACACTGGATTTATGGCTTATAACAATCTATAACCTACTAATCCCCCCTCCCCGCAGCTTTTTTTTTTCTCCTGTGGCTAGAGAGGTTTTAATGAGCCATTTCACTTTGAATGGTCTTTTGAAATAGGTGTTAATTAATTATGCCTTTCATCAACCTAGCTGTGGAAGTGTCTTCACTTAAATTTGGGTCCCACTGGCATAAGTGCCACTCTACGTCGACTTAATAACACCACCTCCCGGAGCAATGTAGGGCTTATCTACACTGACAAGTTTTGTCGATGAAACTAATGCCAACACGAAAAAATTGATAAAAACAAAGTCACCAAAGTGAGTCTACATTTGCTCCCTCTGTCAACAGATTGTGTCCGCATTCGGGGCACCATTGTTGACAGCATGAACAATGCACTGTGGGTATGTATCCCATAGTGCCTGGTGACACCATCTGTCACTAGGTGTTGTGGGAAGGCGGAAGTGGAGCGCAGTGCATCCTGGCACGTGCAGAATGTCCTATCATGCACCAGTTTGTGTCCTAGCCCTCCAGTGGTTTCTGGCTTCCTTTCATGTCATTCTGGCTTTCCTTTTGCACCGTTTTTCCAACGGTCAGTCTTTGTAGTGTGTGCCAGCGTCTGCAGTGAGAGATGATGAATCCCGCACTTTGCTCCTACGCGCTGTTAACTGTTGTGAGGACATTGCGCATGGCAGCAGAGTTACTCACAAAGTTACTGAGAGAGGATGACTCGCAGGGACCTGAGTGTGATGGGGACAGCAGCAACTTATCAGTGCTTTTGGCATTCACAGAGCAGCTGCATACAGTAAACTGTTGCTTTTGGGGCTAGGGAAACAAACAGTGATTGGTAGGATCGCATTGTCATGCAGGTGTGGGATGATGACCAGTGGGTACAGTACTTTAGGATGCGTAAAGCTACGTTCATGGAGCTATGTGCTGAGCTGGTCCTTGACCTGCAGAACAAGAACACCAGAATGAGAGCTCCCCTTTCAGTAGAGAAGCATGTTGCAATCATTGTGTGAAAGATGGTGAATCCAGACTGCTACTGGTCAGTTGCAAATCAATTTGGAGGGAGGGGAGTCCACTGTTGGGGCTGTATTACTCCTAAGTGTCCAGGGCAGTAAATTACATCCTGCTGTGGAGGACTATGACTCTGGGAAATGTACATGAAATAGTAAATGGCTTTGCAGTGATGGGTTTCCCTAACTAGCAGGGCAATTATAGACTCATAGACTCTAGGACTGGAAGGGACCTCGAGAGGTCATCGAGTCCAGTCCCCTGCCCTCATGGCAGGACCAATGTGCCATGTGTGATGGCATACACACTCCAATTTTACCGCCAGATCACCTTGCCTCTGAATACATCCATAAGAAGGGATACTTCTCCATGGTGTTGCAGGTGCTTGTGGATCACCACGGAGGTTTCATGGACATAAATGCAGGCTGGTCTGGAAAGGTGCATGACACATGCATCTTCAGGAGCATTGGTCTGTACAGAAAGCTGCAGGCAGAGACTTCCGTTCCAGACAACAAGGTCACAGTGGGGGATGTGGGAATGCCCATAGTAATCCTAGGAGACCTGACTTACCTCTTACAGCCCTGGCTCATGAAACCTTACACAGGGTACCTGGACAGCAGCAAGGAGCGTTATAACAACAGGCTAAGCAGGTGTCCCATGGTAGTCAAATGTACCTTTAGCCATTTGAAGGCTTGCTGAAGGTGTTTAAATGGCAGGCTAGACCTTACGGAGGATACTATTTCCATGGTCATAGCCGCATGCTGCACTTTGCATAATCTGTGTGAATCTAAGGGTGAAATATTTGCTCAGGTGTGGAGCACTGAGGCAGAGTGCTTGGCTGCAGTGTTTGAACAGCCAGATGCTAGGGCTGTCAGAGGAGCTCACAGGGCTGCTATTAATTTCATAAGAGGCTTTAAGGAATCGCTTTGACAATGGGGCACTAACACATCTGCTTTGGAGTTGCTTCCCTGATGTATCCATTTACAATTTTGGGGCTCAAGATCCATGCAACAAAATGCTTTAGAAGCCTGTTCCCGAGAGTGAATTGATTGCTGTACGCTTTTGTAGAACACAGAATATAAACTCTGTACCATTAAATACCTTCGCCTTTATTTATTGTTAAAAAAGGTTAAATCTCACAACTGTGTGTAGCTCCAGCTATCATCATGCAAGTTGTGAGAGAGGGTGGAGTGATGGGGAAACTCGAGTGCTGTAAAGTGAAAAGGAAAGTGTGGGCATAGAGGAGGGTGGGGTTGGCAAAGCATTGAACACGTGCTGCAGTGGAGGTCGACCACAGATCTGCTCAGTCTGCAGCTGTATCAAAGACTTGAGCATCTCTGTCTGATCCTCCATAATTTTTATCATCTGCTCTGTTGCTTGCCTAACAAATGCTGCATTGGCTTCCCAACACTCTTTGCCTTCCCTGGTCTGTGTCATCGTGCTGCAGGTCTCAATGTCCATCAATATCCTGCTTGGCCATGCAGATTAGCTACACAGGGCAGTGTCCAGATCGCATAAAACACTACTTGCCTTTCACTTTTCGATTCCCTACACAAGCCACAGCAACTTACCCGGCATCTCATCTGCTTCCTGCTGCACATAGAGCACTTCTGGAGTGGAGAAAAGTTCCTGGCTGCCTGCCCCACTGGGCGACCCTGCTGGGAGCTCCACATCCTCTTCTAGCTTCACTTCTTCATCCAGAATTTCAGCCTCCAGGTTACCCCCTCTTTCTGCTGCCTCCGAAGTATCCACGGGGCTATCGGTAGGATGACCAGGTGTCCCAATTTTATAGAGACAATCCCTATTTTTGGGTCTTTTTCTTATATAGACTCCTATTATCCCCCACCCTGTCCCAGTTTTTCACTCTTGCTGTCTGGTCACCCTAGCTATGGGCAATTCAGCTCCTTATAGAAGCGGCACGTCTTAGGTGCACCACCGGAGCAACGGTTTGCCTCCTGTGCCTTATGATACGCCTGCCTCAGCTAACTTTATCTTTGCTCTGCGTGACCCAATCATAGCTCTTTTTGCACAAACCTCAAGAAATTTGCCCATATGTGTCCCGATTCCTACGGGTCAGTCGCAGCTGCGACTGAACAGACTCTTCTTCCCATATACTGATCAGATCCAAGATCTCAGCGCTGGTCCAAGCAGGAGCGCGTTTGGTGCGATGGTCAGCTATGCTTATCTGAAAAGCTCACTTGGGAAGCCAGCAAGCAGGAAATGAGATTTAAAATTCCCAGGGCTTGCAAGGGGGAGGGGTGGGTAGCCTGCAGGGCAGCAGAGTTAAAACCAATGACCAGAGCGGCAGCATGGGAGTTGTGGGACACTTTCTGGATGCCAGTAAAATTTGAAAAAAAAGGTGTGGTGGCTACACTAGCTGTTTGTCAACAATAAAGGGAGGGGGAAAGACAAAAGTCTCTTGTAAGGATGAAGGTTTTTGTCACCAAAATAGGGCATTTTTTTCAATAAAAGGCCCATTGCAGTGTGTAAACTATTGCTGTTTAGTCTCCAAAAGGCAGTTTTTTGCAACAAAATGTGTCAGTTTAGATAAGCCCATAGAGTCTCAGTCGATATAATTAGTTTGATGCAGTGTCAGTGTAGACGCTGAGTTGCTTACATCGACTGTTATGGGCCTTCAGGAGCTGTCTCACAATGCCCCAAAATGACAGTACAATTGATACAAATGCTCTTGGCAAGAATGCAAACTGCCAACACAAGGAGTTAAGCTCACAAAAACACAAGCAGTTTAATAGCTGTGGTGGCTATATGCCAACGTAAATTAATTCAGCATAATTTTGTAGTATAGACATGGCCTAAGCTAGCGAGCTTGTCTCTCTGACTAACGGACGGTGGTCCAATAAATGATAATACCTCACGCATCTTGTGTCTATAATACCTGTGACCAACACGGCTACAACAACATTGTATACATAAGTAGCAGGCAGCAGATGAGGAAATGAGGCCTCATTCATAGTGAAGACCTTTCCAGAACAAAGAGGACCTGTGTTTTGTGATTGGTTTATGTCAAGGTTCCTCCTCCACTCTGAACTTTAGGGTACAGATGTGGGGACCTGCATAAACACTTCTAAGCTTAACTACCAGCTTAGATCTGGTTTCACTGCCACCATCCAGATTCCTCAATGTCTGGAATACCCCTTTTCCCCCCAAAACCTTCCCCTCCCTGTGTAGCCTTGAGAGGCTTTTTCACCAAGTTCCTGGTGAACACCGATCCAACCCCTTGGATCTTAACACAAGGAGAATTTAACCATTCCCCCTCCTTTCCTCCACCAATTCCTGGTGAGTCCAGATCCAATCCCCTTTGATTTTTCCTTGTGTTAAGATCCATCAGGTTCTTAAAAAGAAAGCTTTTATTTAAAGAAAGAAGTGTAAAAATTATCTCTGTAAAATCAGGATGGAAAATACTTTACAGAGTAATCAGATTCATATAGCCCAGAGGAACCCCCTCTAGCCTTAGGTTCAAAGTTACAGCAAACAGAGGTAAAATCCTCTCAGCAAAAAGGAACATTTAGAAGTTGAGAAAACAAAAATAAGGCTAACACGCCTGGCCTGTCTGTTACTTACAAGTTTGAAATAAGAGAGACTGGTTAAGAAAGATTTGAAGAGCATGGATTAGTTTCTGGTCCCTCTTAGCCTCAAGAGCAAACAGCCCCCAAAACAAAGAACACAAACAAAAGACTTTCCCCCACCCAGATTTGAAAGTATCTTGTCCCCTTATTGGTCCTTTGGGTCAGGTGTCAGCCAGGTTTCCTGAGCTTCTTACTCATAGACTCATAGGTCAGAAGGGACCAATATGATCATCTAGTCTGACCTCCTGCACAAGGCAGGCCACAGAACCCCACCCATCCAATTTTATAACAACCCCTAACCCAGGACCGAGTTATTGAAATCCTCAAAATTGGTTTGAAGACCTCAAGCTGCAGAGAATCCACCAGCAAGCGACCCGTGCCCCACGCTGCAGGGGAAGGCAAAAAACCTCCAGGGCCCCTGCCAGTCCGCCCTGGAGGAAAATTCCTTCCCGACCCCAAATATGGCGATCAGCTAAACCCTGAGCATGTGGGCAAGAGTCACCAGCCAGCACCCAAGAAGGAATTCTCTGCAGTAACTCAGTTCCCATCCCATCCAACATCTCCCCACAGACCATTGGTAATCCAAGATCAATCTGGATGGTGGTAATCCAAGATCAATTGCCCAAATTAACGATCCTATCATAACATCCCCTCCATATACTTATCAAGCTTTGTCTTAAAGCCAGAAAAGTCTTTTGCCCCTACTACTTCCCTCGGAAGGCTGTTCCAGAACTTCACTCCCCTAATGGTTAGAAACCTTCGTCTAATTTCAAGTCTAAACTTCCTAATATCCAATTTATACCCATTCGTCCTCGTGCCTACATTAGTACTAAACTTAAATAATTCCTCTCCCTCCCTAACGTTAACCCCCCTGATATATTTATATAGAGCAAGCATATCCCCCCGCAGCCTTCTTTTGGCCAGGCTAAACAAGCCAAGCTCTTTGAGTCTCCTTTCATAAGGCAGTTTTTCCATTCCTCGGATCATCCTTGTAGCCCATCTCTGAACCTGTTCCAGTTTGAATTCATCCTTCTTGAACATGGGACACCAGAACTGCACACAGTATTCCAGATGGGGTCTCATCAACGCCTTATATAACGGTACCAACACCTCCTTATCCTTGCAGGAAATACCCCGCCTGATGCATCCCAAAATCGCATTTGCTTTTTTAACAGCCGTATCACATTGGCGACTCATAGTCATCCTGCTATCAACCAGTACCCCAAGGTCCTTCACCTCCTCCGTCGCTTCCAACTGATGCGTCCCCAACGTATATCCAAAATTCTTATTATTAATTCCTAAGTTCATGACCTTGCACTTTTCACTATTGTATTTCATCCTATTTCTATTACTCCAGTTTACAAGGTGGTTCAGATCTTCCTGAATAGTATCCCTGTCCTCCTCCGTGTTAGCAATACCCCCCCAGCTTTGTGTCATCCGCAAACTTTATTAGCACATTCCGGCTCTTTGTGCCAAGGTCAGTAATAAAAAGGTTAAATAAGATCGGTCCCAAAACCGATCCTTGAGGGACTCCACTAGTGACCTCCTTCCAGCCTGATAGTTCACCTTTCAATACGACCCGCTGGAGTCTCCCCTTTAACCAGTTCCTTATCCACCTTACAACTTTCATATTCATCCCCATCTTTTCCAATTTAACTAACAGTTCCCCATGCGGAACCGTGTCGAATGCCTTACTGAAATCTAGGTAAATTATATCTACCGCATTTCCTTTATCTAAGTACTCCATCACCTTCTCAAAGAAGGAGATCAGATTGGTTTGACACGATCTACCTTTAGTAAATCCGTGTTGCGGTTCGTCCCAATTACCATTGACCTGTATGTCCTTAACTACTTTCTCCCTTAAAATTTTTTCCAAGACCTTACATACTACAGACGTCAAGCTAACAGGCCTATAATTACCCGGATCACTTTTATTCCCTTTCTTAAAAATAGGAACTACATTAGCAATCCTCCAGTCATACGGCACAACCCCCGTAACTCTTTACAGGTAAAAGGATTTTGGTGTCTCTGGCCATGAGGGATTTTATAGTATTGTACACAGGAGGGCTGTTCCCTTCCCTTAATAGTTATGACAGCTCATCTAGAAATCCAGTGTAACAAGTTATTATACGTGATGTTTCCTGGAAAAGTGGAGTTGATCCAGTACAAATAATAATCACATTTTTCTTCTTTTGAAGTCAGAGGCAAAACTCCTATCAGTCCTAGGAATTGACTGTCTAAAAAAAGCACAGAATAATAAAATACAGATGGGGGTATGGTGTTATAACACCATTGTTCTATTAATTATGATTAAGCCTGTGAGTTTGTCACCGAGGTTATGGAAGTCACAGATTCTGTGTCTTCTGCAGTGGCTAGTTCACCTGGCTCAGGGGCAGCATCTGTGCCAGGTTCGCTGATCGCTGCTGAGGCAGTCTTGGGCCACTGAGCCCCCACCCCTATCCCAGCAGTGGGAGGGGACAGGAGGTTGGGGCACGGGAAGGGGTTAGCTGGGCTCTGGGTGACATCCCCCTCACTCACCTACTAAGTGGAGGTGTGGTCAGGCAGCTCCGCCTGCAGGCACCACCCCTGCAGCTCCCATTGGCCATGGTTCCCAGAATACCCCTGGGTAAGTGCCGCCCAGAGCCCGCTTCACCCCCTCCCACACCCAAACTCTGCTGCTGCTGGGGAGGAGGGCATGGAGCCAGATAGAGAGCCTGCTGGCCACACCAGCACCAGCAGGGGTCCTGGGCTGCCCACCCCTTCCCCTCCTCCCCAGCACCAGTGGGGTTGGGTCTCGGGCTGTACGCCGCTGCCCGTCCCCTCTCCTCCTGCATGCAGCCAGGCCTCCCTCCCTCCCTCAGCACCCGTGGGGTCCCCGGGCACCATCCCCCCGCAAATTTTATTCACTGGTATTTTTAGTAACAGTCATGGACAGGTCAGGGGCCAAGAATTTTTGTTTACTGCCCATGACCTGTCCTCAACTTTTACTAAAAGTACCCATGAATAAAATGTAGCTTTAATTATGATGTATTTGAGAAAATTGATGTTGATGGTCATGGAAGACTAAGATTTCCAATCATTGGGCAAAATACAAGTCTTCATGTGAAAAGTATAAATTGTAAGTTTTTTCACTTACTACTTTTCTTTCAGACATAAAGAAGAAAATGTAGAGGCATCAGTAAACTCTGTAGAAGATGCGAAAACATTTAACACACAGGCTGCAGCTCCAGCTGAGGAGGAAGTTAAGCCTGCAGTTGAGGAGGAAGTTAAGCCTGCAGCTGCTGATAATCCTTTTCCACAGCCCAGAATCCCCTATCCTTATGTCTCTAGTCTAACTGAGAAGGAGCAGAAAACATATTTATATCTAATGACTAAGTTTTCAAAAAACCCTTTATCCTACCAGTTTATTGCAACACATCAAAGAGAATATTCCCAGTATTTGGTAAGTGTTAAAATTGTCTTTTCTCCTAATATTCCTTGCTGTAATAATCCAAGGAAAATTTTCTAAAAATCATTTATAGATAAAAATTTAATTGTAATAATTATAAGTCCTTAAACATTTCCAATTCCGACATGTTTTATCTCCACAACAATGACATTTGATTTTTTTTTAAAGGTAACTAAACATGTACATTGTTGTTTTACTGAGGCTTTTTTAGGATAGTTGATGACACGTTATTCTAAAAATATAGTTGAATAGTTGCCTTGATGCCTCCTGCTTTCCTGAGTCAGTTGCTATCCTGATAGTTATAGAAGAATTAAAGTGATGAATTGACCGTAAAATAAGTACTAAGCGGAGGACACATGTAGAGTTTCATAATGTCATGGACAAATGTTTTAACTGTATTAGAAGTTAGAAACATCATGATGGCTGTGTACTTCTGTGACGGGTTGATTAGGTCCGGCGGCCCCGCCACATCCCGCCCCAGAAAAGGACAGTAAAGAAGTCCCTCAAGCTGCTTAGAGCAGCTGTTTGAGAAGCAGCCAGTCAGGGCCCAGAAATCTAGTATAAGAAGAGCTGCAGGGCCAGAGCAAGATCAATTCCTTGCTAGAGCTGAAGGAGCGTGGATGGTGCGTCTGGCTGAGGGAGCTACAGGACCTCAGGCAAAGCAATGCTAGCAGAGGGCTGGGGGGAGGACACAAAGGAGTTCCAGCCTGGCTCCAGGCCTCATAAGTCTTCAAATATGTTAAGGACTGTTATAAAGAGGATGGTGATCAGTTGTTCTCCATGTCCACTGAAGGTAGGACAAGAAATGATGGGTTTTGTCTGTAGCAAGGGGGATTTAGATTAGAGACTAGGAAAAACATTCTAACCATAAAGATAGGGAATCCCCATCATTGGAATGCCCATCATTGAAGGTTTTTCAGGTTAGACACACCCCACCGCAGTGGTCTAGATGTTCTTGGTCGTGCCTCTCGAGGCTCTTTCCAACCCCACATTTCTATGATTCTGTATGCTGATTATATTTTAGGCTGCATCCCATAATACAAGATTCACTCATTAACACCATTGGAGACCTTCATGTTGACCTTCATTACTTGACATAGCAAGTAGTCTACTCACTGGATTAGAAATGCACAAATATTCAGTCTTTTAGTTCTTAGCAAAAATGTTTTAGACAATGAGCTACTGTATTTCCTTTTCATGCTGGATGGATGCATCGTTAGGTTTGAGTCCTATAAGTGGCATTAACTGATTCATTGGCTGTGGCTATTGCTCTGTTACATAGATGGTCCTGCGATTCCTTGTTTATGGCAATTCCATTCTCTTATGTTGTGACAATGGATATATCTACATTAGAAAAATGAGTACCCATTTTTTCCAGCAACCAGGCCTAGAGTGCTATTGTTAGTAGCAGTGTAGGTGCTAATGTAGACAGGGCTCATGTTAACTTGCTCTGACAGCGTCCATGCTTCACTCTCCTTGGTTAAACTAATATTTGTTGCAGAGAGGAAGCTTCTTTTCTTAAGGAAATAGGCTCCAATCCTGTAAGCTTCTTTTGTGTGACTTCAGTGGAGGTGTACAAGGATCTACCAGTGTAGAATATCTAGTGAGATCTGGGCTATAATGTCTTCAGTTCTTCACCAAGATACCTGCATTGCCTTTCTAGACATGTCACTTCTTGTGTGATGTAAATAACCTACTGGATGCTTTGTAAATATGCAGTGAGATGTGTAAATCCATCCTTTATAATAATGGTTTACATTTACGTTTACAATTCCAGTTAAGTTATGGGGGGGGTATTTTTTTGTTTTTTTCTTGCTATCTTCAAAATGGGACTTTTTTTTGTCTCCTTGTTACAGCAAATGAAAGAATTTCTGAACAGTGAAATTGCAGAATTTTTGAAATTTGCACAAAATGCAGCCAAGAGTTGTATTCAGGATTATGATACCATCTCTGAGGATGCACTGCTTTATACGGAGGTAACAGAAATGTTTGTGTATCCGTTCATTCATTGAATAAATAGATGAAAATATTGGTGGGGAGGAGATAACATACTAGTCAGGGATGATCAGACATGCACAGTATAAATTCAGTAAACTGAGGTAATTGAATATAAATAAAGTGTAGTTTGCCATCAATGAAGCATACAGTGTCCCTTTGGCAGCAGCTGGGGCTCCCCCGTTAAGCAGGCCCATCAAACTCTCACCCTAACAAGCCCTATCTCCTTAAACCTGGACCCCTCTCTGATAAGCCCCCCACACCCAGACCCCCACCCCACTGAGCCCCAGCCAGCTGCACCTGGATCCCCCCACACACACACCTGCCAAGCCCCATCTCCCCTCACATAGACCCCCATCCTGAGCCCCAATCGCCATCATGTGCATCCCCTGAAGAGCTCCATTACCTCTGCACCCGGAACCGCACTCCCCTGTAACCAGCCCCTGTGCATCCAGATCTCCCACTGAGTCTCCCGTATCCAGATTGCCCCACACAGAAACCTCTTGCTCCACACCTGGATCCCCCTACGCTAAGCCCCTCCACACTTGGATCCTGTTCGGCTGAGCCTGCCCAGCCACACCTGGTGTGTCTGGCACAGCTGCTCAGGGCCCCAAGGTGTTTCTGGGGCAGGCCCAGCCCTTGCACTTTGTCAGGGTCAAGTGCAGCATCACTGCTGAGTCCCTGTACAGGAAGAGGTGGGAGCTTCAGGGTGATCTTCCCACCTCAATGCAGCCAGTGGCCTGTGCTCCCTACTGCCATGCTGGAGCCACATTTATTTATTGACAAATAAAATTTGCAGAACTTCAAAATATTGTGCACAAAATTTTAGTTTTTTTGGCACAGAATTCCCTCAGAGTATGAGATAAGACCTTGCTATACCTTCTTGGACTCACTCAAAATCACTATCATAGAAAAGTAAAGGCAGTGTTATCTATCTGATGTCACATGTCATAGTGAACTAGGGTGAAGGCAGCCCTCTGTTAGTTCCCAGGTATTTTCTGTTACAGTGGTATGTATTCCTTTAGAACTGTTAAATAGTGAATGGCAAAAATAAGAGCATCGTAAGAATATGAAGGACAAGAGCTGAATTTCTGCCTTATTCCTGCACTAATTTGCAGTGGGAGCAGAATGGGGAGGGGGATGAATATGAAATTGGCAAATACAAATTTTAATTAAAAGTTGTTGTTTATTAGAGATGAAGTGGAGAAAGTGCTATAGAATAAAATATTTTGATAATAGTATATATTTCTGGTAGTGACTTATCTTGACATGAAATAGCCTATTATTGTGTTAGATTGGTAAACTTTTCCAGATGGAAAATGTTTTACTTTCTGTCTTATAGCACAGAGCACTGTCAGTCCATACATAATAATAATTATAATATTTGTTAGTGAGTAGTTACTTCAACTAAATTTAGTAATGAGGCTGATCTTATTTCACCTTAACATTTTCTTGTTTTGCAGTTTCTAGTACACAAGACAGATTTGTTGTGTAGTTGAGAAATAGTTTGGGTAGACACAATGATTAGAATCCCGTTCTACATTATAGCTTTGTTTCACAAAAGAAACAATAAGGAATAAAACATGGATTTGTTTAAAATTGAGATTAGCGTTCATTTGGTATATACCTTGTTACATGTTGTCTATTGTAGCAGTTTGTGTCCTTTTTTTTTTTAAAACAGTGGACCCTACACCTGGTCACAAAATATAGCTTTGTTCCTCCATGTCTTTTACTCTGTGATTTATATTTAACAAAATTACTTGCCTCCAGTCATCTTTGAAGCAGCCATTGTGGACAGAGAATGGAATAATTTTTAGTAGGTGCAAGTAATGAATTACTTAGGTCCCTGAGTACATGATGTGAAACTAGTGTAATTTGTCTCCGCATTCAGGGTTCATGTGCAAATGAATGTGTTTCCACAGGGGACATTCCCCTACTCTTTACCCTTGCATCTTTCACCTGAAGCCTACATAAAATAGATACCATGAAAAAAGAATGATTAACAGTGTTTCAAGAGTCCAGCTAGAAGGCTGAACCTACAAAGAAAGTTGCTTATTTGCTGAGAGAAAGCCTTAACTAGTTCAGTGCAAACTGATAGGCCTAAACATGTATTTACAGATTGGTATCTGAATAAAAATGATACTTTTAAATACCCCTTATGCTGTCAGATATACTGTATCAACAGTGATTATTACAGCTCCATAGACTTCTTGCATTAGTAGTAATAAATATTTATTTGCATTCTATCCAAAACTCCAAAAGTTTTCTAAGAGCTTTTCCCTCTCTGTGCTAATTCCAGTATAACAGAGCAACAAATGTTACCTGTGGATCTCAAATACCTACAGGTGACTTAGCTGGCTTGTTAAAGAAGAAAAAAACCACATTGGATTTATTTTTAAAGGATTTTAAAATTGGAGAAAATATGGGAGATAGGAGGAGCACCTTAATCTGTTTCCCTGCTGTTGTTTGTTCCTGCCTCATCCTCTGCAGAACCTCCAAAACAAGATCATAGGAACTTTTAGCCACTTTTGAAATTATAAACTCATGGTATTTTATGCAGTGGAAAAACAACATCCACAAAAAAACCCCAAAACAATTAAGCACACTTGTATTCTATACTTTTTTGTTTTGTGTTTGTACAGTGCCTAGCATTCTGAGGCTCTGGTACATGACTGGGGCATGTAGGTGCTACCACAATACAAATAAAAACTGAATAAGTTTCTCCATCCCATTTTTATTATCAAGACCTGTTTCATTTCCCTAAAACATTTCATCTGTACCAGTAGTCTTTGGTTCTACAATACTTCCGAGCTTTCTGGATCAGAGTAATCTATAATGTAGTAAGGTACCAAATGCTTTTATGATAAATTACAGAATATACTTCCTTCTACTCGATTCTGCCAATTGATTAATTTAGATTGTCTAGATCAGTATACTGAACAATCCTTTCTTAAATAAACCCATACTGTTCTCTGCCTTTAATAATTTTCACACTTATAGATGTTTCCAGTGCCTTTCCTCTAGGGAACTAGGCCTGCAGATGTTTAATTTTTCTCTATCCTCCCTTGATCCCTCACTAAATATGGAAAACTAAATTAGTTTTTTTAATACTGCCTCTAGTCTTAAAACCAGCATATAACTTAGCCAAAGGCTTTCGTATTCCCTTACTAGTTCCTTCCGAATTTTGGAATGTAATTCTTCCAAGTTTGGCATGTTTCCATGTTTTACCATTATAATGGCTTACTTACCTACTTTCAGCAATCGCAAAGCTTTTTTTCACACACATGCCCCGTGCAGAAAATCATGTCCCATTATCTGGTAGCAGCTTATTTTCTGCTACCTTTATAAAGAATGGTATGATGGTATAATGTAGTCTTGCGCATTTTACAGTTGAAGAAACTGAGGCCTGCGAAATCTAAGACCAGCTTGAAAATGTGGTCCTTATACAAACTCCTCCTGTTTTTGTAGCTGCAAATGGGTAAGTGCAGTTAAGGTGATTTAGTAGTTTCAGTTCCTGATTTGTGGGCATAATCGATTACTTAGACTTCCAGGTGACCTTAATTGCATTTGTGCCCACAATTTGTGGATATTTTTGAAGACTAATTTTTAAAAATCTGGACCCAGTGATTTGCCAAGGATCACACAGTGACTCAGTGCCAGATCCAAGAATAAATCTACATCTTGCAACTTCCATTCCTGTCTCTTAACCACAAGATATTCCCTCTCTCTCTCTAGGTTATCTATTCTTTCCTCCATCACATTATTATTTGAGCACCTATCCATCTCCTTTCTGTGGCAGTGCTTTAAGAAAAACAGCAAGTAGCCTCCTACCAACCTCATTTTTTACTTTTTCCTTTTGTCACAATCTGTTAAACTGAATTCTAAAGAAGAATAAAGAAATATTTTTAACAAATCCCTTCGCAGAAATGGATGAAATAAATGTTCTTTCTCATAGCTGAAAATACAGGCAGATGTAACTTTTGCAGCAGCATTCTAATTTTTTTGAAACTGTTATGGTGTTGATACATAGGCTATGTAACATCCTTTTTTCTTTTTTTTTTTTCTTTAGCAATTTCTGAGTGCTTGTATTGGACATGTGAAGAAGTATCCTGAATTTTACAGTCTCCATGAAATCACCGGTATCATGGGAGGCAAATTTAGCACAGAGTTGACCTTGAAGCTGGAGAAAAATCTGCTTGCATTGGTAACATCTCTCTCTTTCTCTCTCTCAAAATTTTCTGATAACTTGAATTAAACATGCATTACATTATGTAATGCTACGTTGATTGAGATCATTCTTCCATGCTTGGACTATAGGTTACATCTTGCAAGACACATTGCTTAGGTCAGGGGTGGGCAAACTTTTTGGCCCAGGGGCCACATTGGGGCAGCCACACAGCTGGACAGAAGCGGCGGTTTCCCCTTCAAAGTGCAGCTTCTCTCCAGCCAGCTGCGCGGCCTCCTGGTGCTCCTCCTGAGTCCTCCGTCCGCGTTCCCTGCGCTTCCGCCACCCTCGCCTCCCGCCTGCTCCCCTGCCCCCACAGTGCAGTCCCTCCCCTCCATGGAGTTTGTGCCGGTGCTGAGCTGCCCAAGTGCCCAGCCCTGGTCCCCCTGGTGTTGGGGGGCCCGTGCCAGGGCACCCTGTGTTCATTGGCAAATCTGCCCCTGAGCCGTGCCGCCCAGCCGGAGCCAGCCACACTGCCGGCACGGAGCTGAGGCTGCGGGGGAAGGGAGACAGCAGGGGAGGGGCCGGGGCTGGGCAGGATGGCCCCGCGAGCTGTAGTTTGCCCACCTCTGGCTTAGGTAATAAGTACATTATCTTGGAGACTGGAAGGTAACTGTTCTATATGAATATTTCTAAAATATGAGAATCATAAATTTTTAGAGGGAATTTATCTAAACAATATTTTCATTCTAAAAAAATCTAATATAAAATCCCAACACTGATGCCAATAAATGTCTGATACTGCTTTATTGTATTCAAGGGAAAGGCAAGATTTGTTAAAGTATTGTCACCTGCCATGCATACGCAACTACAGCTATCTGTAGATTATAAAACTGCAGCATCTGTTGCAACTCCAGAACAGAAAGCTTCTGCTCTGCACAATGTGAGTAGCTATTGTTATAATGTATGTAATAATGTATTCATATCATTGTTTTTAGTGGTGCACGATCAATGTGGCGTTTCTGTTACAACAATCATCCTACTATTTTTAAAGTTTGAAATAGCACTAACACCCTAATCCGATGCTCACTGCAGTAAATTCCATTCGTTTCAGAGACATTGGATGAGGCCCTTAGATAGCCGACATGTTGGCTATCTATAACCTCTAATGAATTTAGATAGAACTATTGTTTGCAGTACTCTGGTTAAAGATCTATTTTTGTATTAATTAAAAATTATCTTTTTTGTATTAAAATATCAATATTTATGTCATAAAAAGAGTTTGATTATACAAAAAAAAGAGTTTACAAAGGATTTTTTTTCTCATTATGGGAATTTATTTGTCACAAAATATGAACTCAGACTTTGAATTAAATAGTTTATTAGGCTATATGCTAGATTATTTCCTGAAAAGATATCTTAAATTATTGCTAGTAGCCTTACATAAACAAAGTGATAAGAAGCAGTTGTCTCCTATCACAGATGCCGTGTGGTGTGGCTCTTTTAAAAAAAATAAATTATTCTACATAACTTGTTGTACACTAATATAGGAGCTATGTTCACAGGTTGTGCATTGGCCATTCAAGAGACCCAGAGATTTTGGAGGGTTAGGGCTTGGAAATGTCTGAGGTGCAAGAGGAGAAGTCAGGAAGAAACCATTAACATGTCCCGTGGTTCATCAAAGGGTAGTCCGGCTACTGTGAACTACATATAGTTCACTGGCAAGAACCTTGAAAGAAAGGAAGAAATAGCTAGTGGTTCCTCCTTCTCTCCCACATTCTTGTACTGTCCTGAACTGCTCTTGCGTTCCCCAAATTGCCATTTCTGATCTTTCCAGCTCTCATCATCTCATCAACCCATGCTTCCAAGTTCCTCATGCTTGTGTAGATCCATAAGCATAATTCCTGGCAAGTGTCATAATCTTAATTCTATATTTCTTGCGTTTATCATATTTGGATTATGTGTTTAACATTCGTGAAAGGTAATATTTACTCAGATCACTGGTGTGTGCCTGCATATTTAACTTCACCATGCTTTTTTTTTTGTGTGTGGGAACTATTAATGCTATTTCTGGGCCCATGAGGTGTTGATATTTTTCTAAATGTTGAGGATACAAAAGCATCCTATGATAGTCTAATGAACAAGAAGTAGTGATGCTCCATTAGTTGAAATTGACTCTTCAATGTGTTGTGTTATATGCTTTTTTTTTTTTATTATTTATCTGACTCAAAGTACTAATTGTGTGTTTGTATGAGAGAGAGAGATCTGTGTGGGGTTTTTATGTTTGTTTTTTGTTTGGGTTTTTTATTTTTATTTTTTTTAAGCATCATGCAGCTGTTTGTTGATTTTCTTTGTTTCCTTTTTTCCTGGTAATTTTTTGTGCTACAAGATGTGTGTATAGGATTCAGAGAACACTTTTAGGGTCTTGCCTTAAAGTTTCTTTGATTCTGAACTTGAACATTGATGTTGTATTTGAATATTTGTTTTCAAATTTTTTTTATTCAGTAATTTAAAAAAACCCTGGATATTGAAATTAACTTTTTTTGCTTGTTAATGTTTAAAATGTCACTGTTAATTTCTTTTTTTATTAATTTGTTTCAGGACATTAGTTTGGATCCAAATGCTGAAAAACTTGCTTTAAAATATTGTCCACAAATAGTTTTAAATAGTCAGTCATTATTTACTTTGTTGAATAATCATGGACTAAACTATAAGGAACAGTGGGAAATACCAGTTTCTGTTAAAATGATCACTGCTGAAGGTACAGTATGTTTTTGTTCACAGGGTTTGTGTTTTTTATAGTCCTTTTCCAGAGGTACACAGATAAGAGAATTTGAAAATCCTAATTGTCCAAATAGTCTTTCCCTATTTATGCATACTTATGCTTATACATTGATTCCCTGTAACTCTATGAATTATTAGTCAAATAATATGTGCTTTCTGTTGTCGTTGTTATAAAATTACTTAGGTGTTTCTTTTGCACCCCACCACTATCTTTATAGCTTATGATTCATTTTAATGTCTCAGATCTAACTTCTCAGTAATCATACTACTTAATTAATCTAAGTGTGCAGGAAAAATTTACAAGTTAAAAAAACAGCTTTGTTTCTCAATGAGGAAATGGTAATCATGTTTTATATAGAGCATTCAGGCTTTTTAAGTTTTGTCAAATCAGTTTGCGTAAACACATACCGACCAGCAAAAAGAAGACAAGAGAATGGAAAAATAAGAAAATAGTGCTCTCTTTCTGGTCTGGTGGTAGATGGGAGTATTCATTTTAGACAGTTTCATGATGGGGCTGTGGCTCTTTCCTTAGGCATACAGAGTCTAGTCCATGTAAACTCGGATTGGAAAGGGTGGATTAGAGGCACAATCTCATAGCTAGGTGTAGTTTCCCCTTTTTCTTGGTGACAGGAACCAGCGGCACTGCCGTCAGAATGTTAAGGCAAAACTAAGTCTATGACCTAGGGTTCATTGGTAAAATCTGAGAAATTCCTTGGCCTCAAGTCAATTGGTATAGCATTCATGACTAGGATCAGAAAATAAAGAAAAGCAAAGGAAAAAATGAATACAGAATAAAATCAACAAAAGCAGAGAGAGGGATGAGCTTAGGTCCTAGACTTGATCAGCCCATAGAAAATTACTAGGCTGTTCAGAACAGAGGTTTCTAGTAGCTTTTCTTACTGATTTAGGAGCCTGAATCTCATTTTCAAAGGGGATTTAAGCACTTTTTGACTTCCAAGTGTTTAAAACCTTTTTGAAAATGAGATCGAGCCCTGGTCGATACTACAGAGTTAGGTTGACATAAGGCAGCGTACATCAACCTAGCTCTGTAAGCATCCACAGTAAAATGTAGCCCCTGTGTAATTCGCCCACTACAGCGGCTTAATAACTCTACCCCCAGGAGAGGTGTAGCGCTTAGGTCAATGCAGTAAGGTCGATGCAGTGTCAGTGTAGACACTGCATTGCTTACGTTGACTGTTTTTGCCTTTCAGAATCCTTCCTGCAATGCTCCATGCTGACAGTTAAATTGGTGCAAGTGCTGCTGGTGAGCATGTGCATCACTGACACAAGGAGTGTAGTATGGACATGCAAAAGCAATTTAATTACTGCGGTGACTTAGGTTCACTTAATTTTGTAATGTAGACATACCTTAGGCTTGAATCAGTTAAGTGTTGCAATGCTGTGTGCACTAAATGCCTAAATACTTTTAAAAGTTTGGGCCTAAATCAATTACACTCACTCTGTTCGAGGTAGCCCAAGTCAATTGATCCTATTGTCTTGACCAATCTCAGTGTTTAAAACTTACAAATGTGGAATTATGAACCAAAAAAAAAACTGCATTCAAAACTAAAACAATTTAAAATTTTAGAGCCTGAAGTCCATTCAGTCCTACTTCTAGTTCAGCCAGTCACTCAGACAAACAAGTTTGTTTGCATTTGCAGGAGATAATGCTGCCCACTGCTTGTTTACAGTGTCACCTGAAAGTGAGAACAGGCATTCTCATATCTCTGTTGTAGCTGGCGTCGCAAGATATTTATGTGCTCAATGTGCTAAAAATTCATATGTCCCTTCATGCTTCAATCACCATTCCAGAGCACATGCGTCCATGGGTTCTGCTCGATAACAATCCAAAGCAGTGCGGACAGATACATGTTCATTTTCTTTATCTGATTCAGATGCCCCCAGCAGAAGGTTGATTTTCTTTTTTGGTGGTTCAGGTTCTGTAGTTTCTGCAGCAAGTGTGTTGCTCTTTTAAAACTTCTGAAAGCATGCACCACACCTCGTCCCTCTCAGGTTTTGGAAGGCACTTCAGATTCTTAAACGCAGGGTTGAGTGCTGTAGCTATCTTTAGAAATTTCACATTGGTATCTGCTTTGCATTTTGTCAACTTTGCAGTGAAAGAGTTCTTAAAATGAACAACGTGCTGGGTCACCATCCGAGACTGCCATAACATGAAATATATGGCAGAATGCGAGGAAAGCATAGCAGGGGACATACAATTGTCCCCCCAAGGAGTTCAGTCACAAGTTTAGTTAATGCATTTTTTTTTTTTTAAATGAGCATCATCTGCATGGAAGCATGTCTTTTGGAATGGTGGTCAAAGCATGAAGGCGCATACAAGTGTTTAGCCTACCTGGCACGTAAATACCTTGCAGTGCCGGCTACAGAAGTGCAATGCAAATGCCGGTTCTCACTTTCTGGTAACATCGTAAATAAGAAGAGGGCTGAACAAGAAGCGGGTCTGAATAGACTTCCTGAAGTTTTACATTGTTTTGTTTTTGAATAGGCTTCTGTTTCTGTAGGCTTTTGTTTTCCATAGGCTCTGAAGTGTTACATTGTTTTGTTTTTGAGTGCAGTTATGTAAGAAAAAAAAATTTACATTTGTAAGTTGCACTTTCAGGACAGAGATTGCACTACAGTATTTGTATAAGGTGAGTTGAAAAATACTATTTTTTATCATTTTTACAGTGCAAATATTTATAATAAAAATATTATACACTTTGATTTCAGTTACAACACAGAATACAATATAAATGAAAATGTAGAATAACATCCAAAATATTTAATAAATTTCAAAACTGCGATTAATCGCAATTAATTTTGTTGTTAATCATGAGTTAACTGCAATTAATTGACAGTCCTTGTCTAAATCAATTAAGTCACGCAAATACAAATATTTTTGTTGCCAGATGCATCCTGGCAGGAGTTTAAATATAGACTTCCCCATTTTTCTACGTCTACTACCTTCTGACCATTTTTTCACTTTGTTTCCTCCAGTTTGTTAAAGAAGTTAAAATGTTATCTTAATAAGTCAGTGGATTGTGAATTGATGGTGATATGGAATCTCAAAATTTGGTATGAATAAAAAAAAATGTGTTTTCTTCAGTATTTATTGAATACCCAAGGTGAATAATTGAGAGTCAGGTGAGCAAGGCAATACTTTGTCCCACCTCCCATTACAGTTGCTAACCAAGGACTTTTACTTAGCTTGCAGCAAGCTGGGTGTCAACCTATCCCACAGCAGTCTACTGTGCATTGTGTTCATGTGGACCCAGGTGCTGTGCACTAAAAAAGGTTCCTTGGTGTGCTTTAATCTACTCCCAGATCAAAGTGGGATAGATCAAAGTGCACTACAGAAGGTTTTGTTCGCAGCACCCTGTGGATACTTAGACTATGGCTTCACAACAGCGCCTACAGTGACATGGCTGCACTGATGTAGCTGCGCTGCTAGTGCAGACACTCTAAGCCGATGGGAGAGAGCTCTGCTATGAATTTAAATTACTCCAGCCCCCACGAGGGGAAGTAGCTGTGTCAGTGGGAGAAGCTTTCTCCTGGCACTTAGGTCAGTATAACTTACGTCGCTCAGAGAGCTGGTTTATGTTTCTCAGGGATGTAAATAACGTATACTGATTTAAGCTGCAGCGTGTACATAGCTTTAGTGTGCAGTGAGCTGGTGCAGGGTAGATTCACATCTCAACTTGCTATGTAATAAGTGTTCATATAAATAAGCCATGATAGTGGGAATTCCATACCAGGGAAGGAGCTGGCAAGAGGGGATTGGAAGGAGTGAATACAAATGTTTGCAAATTTCATGTATTTGTTTGTGAAGCATAATTGTCTTGTCTGTAACTGTTTGACTCAATGCATACCTATTTGATGGTTTTCACTTAAATCTGCAGAATGCTAAATTAACACTTTATCACATAAAAGGCTCCCGATCATGTGTGATGTTATTAAAAGGGTGGTCTTATTCTCTGAAATAACCAAACTCTTCAGTATACTTTTTTTGTTTAAAGTGTGTGTCCTACCTTCAAATGATTTTGTAAAGATTAATTTCACTTATTTTTTTCCTTGTAAAATTAACTACGTTTTCAAAAGTATTAACATAATCTGAAGACAGTGGAGTCTATGATATGAATGTTGCACTTAAGGCAAAGTCTAAAAACAGGACGGCATTACTAGGGGAGGGATAGCTTAGTGGTTTGACATTGGTGGGGCAAAGTCAGTACTTGGTCCTGCTAGTGAAGGCAGAGGGCTGGACTCAGTGACCTTTCAGGTTATCTTCCAGTTCTATGTGATAGGTATATCTCCACATGTATATGTATATGTATATATGTGTGTGTTAGGTTGCTGAACATTCTTTGCTGCTAATGAGACGTGAAATGGAAAAAAACAGGCTTGACACTCAGAGCCCTAGATCAGTTTGTGGGGCTGGCAGTTGGAGAAAACACCTTTTTTTTTTTTTAGTTTGCAAACTGAATATATTTGATATGGGAATTGTGAGATATAATGAATGTGAAACTCCAAAATGCTAATTTTACAAATTAACTTTTCAGGATAGAGCTGCACTTTAAATAATATGTGAAACTGAAGTAAACTGTCAACATATTTCATATTGCTGCCATGGAATCCTGATAAATTTCACTTTTCTTAGATGTATGTGTTCCCCAATGAATAATTAATAGAAAGGAATGTAAAATGCTTTTCAACACAAGTCAGAGGGATGAAGTTTAATATTTAAATTACTTAATGATTTTTCTTTAGAGTATGGGAAACATAAACCCTTTCCTCCTCTTAAAAGGTGCCAAACCAGTCAAAGTGATTTATATTGACTCACCACTCCCAAAAAAAGAGATGACAGTGAGAGAGAGAAACCAAATTTTTCATGAAACCCCGCTGGACTCTGTGATGTCCAAAAAATCTGTTGTTCCAGTCTCTGCTGTGTTGATGGACAATCCATTTGAGGAAAATATATTTCAGTGGAACGTATGTAGCTGTCTGTCTTTTCAAAAATATGCTATCTTATTTCCTTGATCTTTGTGTTCTGCAGTGATATTGGGGGAAACCAAGGTTCTCGCCATTATCATCACTGAATTATGGAGGTTTTTTTAATGTCTCTCTCTCTTCTTAAATGCTTCTATCTAGTTTAGTCTGATTACTGATGTGTGCCCTCTTTAAATATATTTGTTTGTATGGCTTACATAGGTGGCAGTTTTCATATTGTTTGTCCCCTTTACTCATATTTTGAAAGGCTCTTGTGACTCTTAGGTTTAGAGGTGTTTTATACATAAATTACTAAAATATTATTCTTTCTGTCTTCAAAACAATGTCTAGGGGGTACAACATTTTGTGCATCTCTGTTGCATTGTATTTAGCAATTTGTTTTACTTTGGTGTGATGCACTTGATTGTTGATTAATTTTTCTTTGTTTATATGAAGATGCCTCCTGATGCTTGTCAATTAAGGAGGACTCCGAGTCTGGACCACATGGATCTAGACTTTGACAATGATGTCACAGAATTGGAGACCTTTGGAGCAACATCTAAGCCCTTGAAGACGTCCAAAATGGAAAATACACCTGCTAATGTATGTAAAACTCTATCAGACAAGCTAAAAATAGAGAAACAGTTGGTATCTACTGTAAGCGGTGGTGCTGAAGAGGGAACGAGCAAAGTTAATGAACAGGGATTTTCAGCATGTAGAAATGTGCAGAATGTGAACAAGACACAGCTGCCATCATCAAATGGTGATGTTGTGTGGACTGATTCTGAAGAAAATTCCTCATTTAAAGGCCTTAATTCAGATGAAGTTGAGTTAAATGATGAGCAACATGGTACGACCACAAACAAAGTATTGGACAATTGTACAAAGTTAAATACTTTGGCTAAAACTGATAGTTTCAGGAAAGAATCTGAAGTTACAGAAGTAAATGAGACTCCCATTTCTTTTTCCAATAGTGATACTGATGAAGAACGTTTGATCATTGACGCGGAATGTAAAAATGGCGAATATTGCAAAGCAGCTGTGTTTAGTTCTAATCCAGATCTTGTAGCAGATGTACCTAAATCACCTTCCCCGATACACACTTCATCAAGTAGCTTGGCTAACTCTTCAGAGAGCCCAGACCAGGAAAAAACTGCATCCAAAAAACCTTTTAAAAGGCTGTCTAAAGAATTTGACCCTCTTGGACAAATTTTGAAAATGCAAACTGAACTCCTTAAGCCGCCTTTCCCAAAAGCTCCTGAGCAGCCACTGGTGAATTGTGATAAAAGTTCTAATCCTACACCAAACCTTGTGCCCCCACCTTCAAAACCCACTGTAGCTTCCAGCATGGAACCTGCTGCAAACACAGGCAGCTTACCTAAATTTACATGGACTTCACATTTTCAGGGAGCTCCAAAAGGTAAGTGTTGCTTTTAGTGTATTCAAAATTAGAAGGAGAATTTGATAAGGCAGCCACTGAAGCCTTAATTCAGTCCTGTTGAAAGCACTAATGGTAGCAAATATGCTAATTTTTGAGGGTGGAGGAGCGGTGATGAAGCTTGGAATAGCACTGTGTTGTGTGTGAGAGAGAACGAGAATCTTGGATGCTCTGCTTAAATGCAGAAAATGTGCAGAAAATCTTTGTAGCTGTATTGATCCTTGATGGAAAATGTATAAAGACGGTAAAATTTTATTTGATTTATTTTACTATTGAGCCAGTAAAAAAAGTTACAGTATCTAAGCTTTCAGGCCAACAGTTTTTCAAGCATTGGGGGGGACTTCAAATATTGTGTATTGTCACACATGGTTCATTAAAATGGCCATATTATTTGTCAAATTTATTGAAATACATTTATTCTCTATCTCATTTATATCTTCACTAAAAATCTAGGACCTGATTACCATTTGTGCAAATGAGAATTACTCCCTGTCATTGCATCACTGCCCCATGTGCATTTTTGTGGCAGAACACAGTGCTGTAGCCTCTCTGCCTCAGTTTTCCTGACGGAGTTTAGAGTCCAGTTCGGTGGTTTATGTGACTCAGCCTTCTGGCCAGCTCACTCCAAAAGTTCAAACCCCTTTTAGGGTAGCAGAGTCCAAAGTCCCAGTATAAATCAAAAGAGTCTTTCTCCCAGTAGGGCTTAGTTCTCTGCCTTCTTTGGAGATTATTTGTCTGTCCGTCCTCTGGTCTCAGCTCTCAGTCCCTGCACCCCTTTTCTTCAGGTAGGGCACCTCTTCTGTAGCCTGGCTTAACAACCATCAGCAGGTCACAGGTACTTCCAGAGTGGTGTTTCCTCTTTTATGCTCCATAATGCCAAATGGTGGAAGGAGGTTTGCTTTACAGTATGAAGTGCTGCTTTTGAGTCCCAAAGAAGTTGTCTAATCCTTTTGTGGTGAAAATCAATGGAGGGTGAAGTTTGGGTATTTGTGACCAAAGAACGAGATGGGTATTGTACAACTTGTAGACAATAGGACATAGTTTTTACTTGTGGTGTTAATGCTCCTGGCCATTGTGCCAGCAAGCCAGGATCAGCTGAGTAATACTGAATGAAAGGGGAAACCCCATAACTAAGAAGCAAGGGATAGAGGGAGGCAGTGGTTGAAAGTTAGCTCTCTGAGTGGTGCTGAAAATAGTAAAAGGAAGGAAACCTGGGGAAACTTTCAGTTAAACTGGAACGAGGGTTTAAAAGATAGTTTCATTGAGACCATTTTTTTTTTAATCCAAATTTTCTTCATCTCTCTAAGGGTATATTTACCCTTCCAGCTCAAGGAGCCATACCCATGCTACCTCTGATCAGCGTAGGGTATTAAAAAATAGAAGTGTAGCTGCAACATCAGAGATGCTGGGTACAAACTGAGGGCAGCTAGCCCTCATGTCACCACAGCTACTCTTCTGAT
Organism: Gopherus evgoodei; assembly: GCF_007399415.2. Taxonomy (NCBI): domain Eukaryota; kingdom Metazoa; phylum Chordata; order Testudines; family Testudinidae; genus Gopherus; species Gopherus evgoodei. Next base: position 32,433,585 of record NC_044331.1, on the reverse strand, counting down.
TTTAGCACACCATCTCAATCAGAGTGGATGGTATATCTTCTCAACCTGGGAATTACATCTTCACATGTTCACACCTGCCCTCAAACAGAGGTGTACAAATTTGTTCTCTTGCTATCTTGGCTTTCACACAGTAAAAATATCGAATTCAGGTGTTTGGCACTTAGAACTTTGATTTCTCTAGCTACGCCAGCAAACCAATGCTGCTGGAGAAGTTAGCGTACTTGTGCTGCCAAATGAAAGAATGGCAGTCATAAAGTGTTCAGTAAACCATTTGAGGTGATTCACAATTATACGGTAATTCTGACAAACCTCAGTACATTTCTGTATCCTTTTTGGCAGCAGGCCTGGAGCAGGCGCGCAGATTATTGTTTAATTTATGATTCTTTTCAGTTACAGGACAGATCATGTACTAGGAATAAGTGATTTTGAAATATCTATCTTTGGATGTAGATACTGTGTATATATAACTTTAATGTTGATATAGGCTTAATTTTTTTTACAGTATTATATCAGTTTTTGCTTTATTCTAAGATTGGCACATATTTCCATCTTTCCTATCTGTTACTCCTCCTTCAGATAGATGATTGATGATTAACCCCAGAAATGTTTATATTTCTTTTTTTTGCTTTTTAAATTCTATTAAAGGCATGATTAAAAAGATGCTGAATGAAGTTTTACTTAACTACCTAAAATTTAAATTTTGGGTCCTGAACAGGCTCATGGGCCCTTTAACAAAGGTTCTTTTAAAATCTCTTTAAAATGTACAGGTATAGGTTTAAACTTGATTTTGAAGTACTGGATGTGATAGTTCATGCAGGCTACACTTGGCCCAGAGATAAAAGTTTGTATACTATCTCACAGCTCCTCAGTTTTGGGGTCAGTTAAGCATCTAGCGCTAGTACATGGAGGTAATTCTTAGGAGGCATCATACATGGATTTTATTTTATTTTTATTTTTATTTTTGGCCCTTTTGTGCCACAATGGATGGGCTGACTATCTGGCCTGGATGTATGCAAGATGTCAGCATTTGAAATATGCAGTGTAGTTGTAGCCGTGTGAGTACTAGAAAAGGTGGGTGTGACGTTCCCCTTGTGTTATCTGGACGTGGTGATCTGCTAGGTCACTCCAATCCTTGACTCTGAGAGCCAGCCTTACCATGCTCTGCTGTGAGAAGCCCCGCTCCTGGGCTGTTCACACACATCCTCTGACATGTAAGCTGCTCCTTGACTTGTGTAACTGAATGACACTAGCCAATATCTCCGGTCCCAGACACAACCCTAGGAACCTCTGCCTTGCAGTGTCCAGTTACTCCTGCTGGATACTGCAAGCTTATATGAGTTTGTCAATTTAGCAAAGAAATTGATATATTCCAGGCTTGTTATCCCAAGGGAAGTCTCTGACACGCTTCAAACCAAAGGCACTGCTTCAGGTCGTATAAACAAGCAGATTTATTAACTATAAAGATAGATTTTAAGTAATTATAAGTCAAAACATAAGAAGTCGGATTTGGTCAAATGTAATAAAACCAAAACGCATTATAAGCTGATCTCAGCACTTTCAGTGCCCTTACAAACTTTGATGCTTCTCACCACAGGCTGGCTGGTTGCCTTTCAGCCAGGCTCTCCCCTTTGATCAGCACTTCAGTTGCTTGGTGGTGATGTCTGTAAATAGAGGTGAAAGAGAGAGGAAGAGCATGGCAAACATCTCTTCCTTTTATCATGTTCTTTCTTCCCTCTTGGCTTTGCCCCCCCCCCACCCCCTTTCAGGGTCAGATTAGCATTACCTCATCACAGTCCCAAACTGACCAAAGGAAGAGAGTCCAACAGATCCTTTGTTGTTGCCTAGGCCAGTATCCTTTGTTCCTATGAACTGGCCCTCTGTTCTTGGGGAGTTTTTGCCTGGGCTTGCCTTAAGCCATGAGGACACATTTTCAGCATCATAACTATATACATGAAATTACAACCCATAATATTACTATAACAACAATGCTCAGTGCATCATGAGCCTTCCGAAGACACCCAAACTTTGCATTGGATACCACACAGTCATTTTACAAGGATGACATGGGGGTGCTGGATGTTTTCCCCCAAGGTACAGAATGTCACAGTGGGTGAGGTAATAGCTTTTATTGGACCGACTTCTGTTGGTGAGGGAGACATTTGAAAGTCAGTTTCCTTAGTTTGAAGCATAAATAGGTTAAAAATCAAATCCAAAAACATCTTGCCACGTACATGATGATTCACAAAATTATACACTAGTTTAGTAGCTGCTGGATTCAGAAGCCCAAAAATGTCTTTATTCTGGATATGAAACCTAAAAAGAAATAGATGCAAAGGACTACAAGTCATATGCACTGATGGAAATGAAAGCAGTTAATCTAGAAGACCTACATTGAGAGATGGCAGCTGCCCAAACACCATAGTTGCTCTGTTTTGAACCCATCAAAAATTATGTATTATTCTAAATCTGTATAGGTCCAAGAAAGACATCCAGTTTTATTAATTGCAATTCAGCATTTTAGAATTCAAGTAGATGCATTTTAAACCACACTGACAATGAGCTTCTGACAATAAGAGTTCCTGTACCCATGCAACCCTAGCACTTTTTTTAGGTCTTTTAGTCTTTTTAAGCCTGTAGCCCTTGTCCTCAGCCATGGGTTTGGTCTCCTACCTACTATGATTGTAGCTGTGTACAGTATTCTAAATCTTTTCTCTCTAAACCCTAGTAAATCACAGAATTAAATTCACATTCACTAACCTCTTCTGATTCCACAGACGATAGTATTTGGGACATAATCTGCCATGTTACTGCAGTGTAGATTCAGAGTAAATACTTTTTCTTCAGTGGAGTTATTCCAGGTGTCCACTGGTGCAACAGAGGTCAGATTCTGATCCTACATTTGTATAAAAACAGCAGCCTAATGTTTGGTCTGCATAAGAATAGCTGTAACTAGGGTAAAATATATGCAAATGTTTAGTATACTTTTAGTAGTTACACAGGATTTGTGCATGAAATTTTCTAGGTTTGGTTTATCTAGAAATATATAGCAAGTGACCCCTCTGATTTGATAAGACAGTTTTGCAAATCTCTTACTAAAAGATAAAATACAATAAATGTTTTATTCTACTCTGAGGGGGGGAAAAATCTAATTACTTCCTTGTAAAGACTGTTGTTTTCTGTTCTATTTATTTTCAAAAGGATTGCTCCCAACTGAACTTAAGATGCTTGTTGAAGACCGGTCAGAATACACAGCTCCTCAGGATGGCAATCTTGTATATAAATTGTTCAGTTTGGATGACCTGCTGTTACTCGTGCGTTGCAGTGTACAAAAAGTAAGGACAGAGCGACGATCCTGTAATAAAAGACAAATCAGAAAGGTAAATATCCTGCTTTTGGCACCTTTACATATGTGCTTGACTGAAACTTGTTCCATTAATAAAACTTCTATTTAAAGTTCAGTAAGGAGATAAAGGCATTGCCTCAAGCACTGCAGTATTGTTTACACACACTTATTCCTTTAACATATCTCATCCAGTCATTACTAATACATCCTTTCGTATTTTGTTCATTTCTGTAACTGTCCAATTTCTATCCATTGAGCAATTATTTTCTGTAGGGAGAGAGGCAAGGATTACTTTTGACTTGTATAGCCCCATTTAGTTCATGCAGTTAAGTATTTTTGGGTCTGATCCTTCACTACTTAACTGTGGTGACACTCCCACAATGGGAATTTGGTCTCATTACAGCACGCAAGGTAATGGCCTGTTGGAAAAGAGAGTCCCCATCCTACAAACAATGACTCCTGTGAAGTTAAAGGCAATTGGCTATTCACTTGAATAAAACTATGTATGTGCTTAAGTATTTGCAGGATCAGGCCTGTAATTCTGAGGTTCTTCATGACCATAAGTACTTTATTTTGCTCTTCTTGTTATCTGTCCATTTCTGATCTTTCAGATGTTCATATTTAGGACACAGTTGTTTCTTGAGACTTATGAACCTAGAGTCTTTTCAGTTTTTATTGATGTTAGGCTAACTGCATGTTTGACTTTTGAATGTTGTTGTTTTGTTGGTGTGATTGCAAATTTATCAACCTCATACTCCCAAATATGGAGTAAGAGTAGAATTGCCAACTTTCTAGTGCACAAAACTGAACACCCCTTCCCTGAGGCCCTGCCCCTGCTCACGCCATCCCCCTTCCCTGCCTCACTTTCACTAGGCTAGGGCAGGGGGGTGAGGGCTCCGGCTGGGGGTGTGGGCTCTGGGGTGGGGCCAGGTATGAGGGGTTTGGGGTAGGGCAGGGGATTGGGATGCAGGGGATGGGGTATAGGCTCTGGGCTAAGGATGCTGGCTCCGGGTGTGGCCAGAAATGAGGGGTTCAGGTTGTGGGAGAGGGCTCTGGTCTGGGCGGGGTTGAGGTGTAGGGGGGGTTAAGGGCTCCAGCTCTGGGAGCTGTGGGCTCTGGGGTGGGGCTAGGGATGAGGAGGTTGGGGTGCAGGAGCAGGCTCAGGGCTTACCACTGCTCCTGAAAGTGGCCACTAGATCCCTGCGGCCCCATAGTGCATGGGCAGCCAGGGAGACTCTGCACGCTGCCCCCGTGCTCAGAGGGGCTGCCCCGGTAGTTCCCATTGGTCTCAGTTCCCGGCCAGTGGGAGTTGAAGAGCCGGCTCACAGGGCTGTGCGCATAGAGCCTCGCTGGCCGACCATGTGCCTAGGGGTCACAGGGACTTGACAGCTGCTTCTGGGAGCCGCACGGAGCCAGGGTAGGGAGGGAGCCTACCTTAGCCCTGGGTGCCTGCTGTGCCACCGACCAGACTTTTAACAGCCCAGTCGGAAGTGCTGACTGGAGCCACCAGGGTTGCTTTTTGACTGGGCGTTCCAGTCAAAAATAGGATGCCTGTCAACCCTAAGTACAAGCACTGTACTGGCTGGAGCAAGGAGGCTTTGAGGAGGGAATGGTACGTAAAAGGCAAGTTTGTAACTTAAGCATAGGATCAGAAGTTAGGAGATCACCGCTCTATTGCTCGTTGTCTCACACTTTGTGTGACCTTGAACAAGTCAGTTAATCTCAACTGGACGCTCAGTTGCCACACTTGTAAAATGGAAATAATTACCTTACAAGACGACTACCCTCTGAGGACCGTGGCCGCTGGACAAGCAACTGCCGAAATGCCGCCACGAAGGAGTGTCATCAAGAGGCGTCACCACCGAAATGCCGCTGAAATTCGGCAGGATTTCGGCAGTAGTGCTTCTTGACATTGCCACTTCTCGGTGGCATTTCGGCGGCTGCTTGTCTGGCGGCCAGTAGGCAGGCGCACATGGATGCCCCAGCAGGCGCCATGGTGCCCACGGGCACCGTGTTGGGGACCCCTGTAATAGGTGATATTGAATGAAATGAAGTAGGGAGAAAACTTTTAAGTGGAATTTTCTCATGTCACTCCTACAATGCTTTGTCGCATCTTTTTTTTTTTCCTATACTTTGCTAATCAAAGGTAAAGGTAGTCATGATGGTTTGGGAGCAATGGTCCCAAACTGCTAGAAAGACTGGAGGAGGCTATAGAATTTCCTAGAACACAAAGAGGGATGGTAGGAGGATTCTGGTTTGCAGGTGGACCAGAAGATCCTATCTCCGTTTCCAGAAGGCCCATAGACCCACTTCATTCTGTTAAAAAAGCTGCTATGAAATGTTTCACAGCAGATTGTTGCACTTGAAAAACAAAAGTCTGTCTCAGTAGCATGGGTATTCCTAATATTCCAGTGTAGACTTTGCCTAGCTGGGAATCAAAAACTTACTCTGAAATTATCAGGGGATTCCTGTGCTTTGAGTAGATCCTCTAGTCTTTCATTTAATGAACTTGGCATGTTACCTCATGCCTGAAAACACATACAACTTGTGAGACTCTTGGAATATGTGGGCATGTTGCCTCTCTCTGTTAATGCAGAATTCAGTCTCCATTATGATTTGATTGTTACCCAAAGTTCACTGATCAGTACGTTATTTGGAGGAGTTATTGCTGTTTAGATACTAATTCATTTCTTGTAAATGCTTGTAAGTAACTACCTAGTACATTGCTTAAATTCTGATGATGACAATTTTTTGTTTGTAGCTAGGGTATTGCACATTTTCGCTCAAGCTTTGAGGGACAATAGTGTTCGGGGGAGATTTATGTTAACAGAGGTTTTAACGCATTTCCCCAAAAAAAGGTAATTTTTGAAGTGTAAGTGTTGATTTGGGGATTTACGGGATTTTAGTATTGGCACTGAATTTCAAATCTTAAAAATTTATAATTACTTTGAATAGTGGAGGAGTCTTCCATGGAAAGGCCAACATGTAAATTAAAGACTTCTAACACCTCATTTTGTCAGCTCTTCAGGGCTTCTGCTTTCATTCACAGTCATAAGTATGAGCTTTGTTATTTATTAATAGTTGTGCTTCCATTTGCTGAAATTTAAAACTGTGCGTACAAACTCTAAACTTCTGAAAGAATTTTAGGGTGGGGGGAAAGCTTTATTTCCATTCATTATAGATAAAAGGAAAACTGATATTCTATGTATTTTAAACACAAAATGTTAGTGTTAAAATGGAAATTATATTTTTGGATTTTAAATGTGGTTTTGGTATACAATATGGATGGCATTTTCCTTTCCCTCTAATAGATTAATTCAGAAATAGAACAACTGTCTACTTTTTCTTGATTTCCTGGAGGTGGCAGCAGATCGTAGAGACGTAATAACTGTATCTAATTATTAGATTGTAGTTTGCTTATACATAAATGCTTGCTTAGATTCATTTTTTTATTTCTTATATTTTTCACATTTCTTTAATATAAGATTTGTTTAAATTTAGAGTGTTTCATGTAAAATGTTCTATTGTACCAAAAATCCTGTGTAATTATTTCTGTTGTTTCTTGAGTGAGTGAACTGTGATGGTTGTCAAATACTAAAAAGTAATTAAGGTGCTGTAATAACTTGTAGATAATTAATGGCCTTTTCGCTGATATTATTTTTACTTACAGCATACTCCAGTTTACATATTGCCAAAAGTAGAATATCAAGCCTATTATGGAGTAGAAGCTCTTACAGAAAGTGAAATATGTCGGTTGTGGACAGAGAGCTTGTTGCATTCTAAATGCTCATTTTATATTGGTAAGTTTGTGTATATTCTTGTCCAGTAGTCAAACATACAAATTTAATTGTACCTGTGATTTTAATCACAAGAATGATGTTTTTCTTCATTTGGTTACTGATTTATTCACTTATGACCTCTTAGTTTATTACTTTGCTATTACGTGTTGCAATGTCAACAATAACATTAAAGATACTTGTTAACAAAACAGTATTTACATATTGCAATGAGAGATTAGATGTTTGGCTAAGACAATATTAAGTCATTTGGTTTGATGTTATAGTGAGGGAAAAGGTAAAGTGCCACAATTTTAATTTCTTTTTTAAGTGAGATGAGCAGTACTTCCTGTGTGTTCAACCCCTTGATGATGAATAAAAGAATGAAATATAAGGCAAGGGAATTTTGAATAAGTTGTGTCATTGAATCCGCCTTCCTCTTCTAAGCTTTAGCCTTTGTGAGTGAGACTGTGTCATAGTAGAGAGAATTTCCCCTTTGACCTCACTCTATCCAAGACATTGTGACTCACATATTTAATTTTAATATGTCAAAGTTTAAAAAAACTTGCATGAGCAATTCTTGCTTTTTTCTGAAACTGCTTGTTCCACTTTAAACACTTCATGTGCAAACGTTTTCATACAGGTAATTACAAAAATTGACAATACTGTACAGTTTCAAAAATATAAGGAACTGGGAATAATTTTCTGGTTTGTGGTTTTGCTGCATTCTGTACAAACATTTTGTAACCTTTCTCTACTATTTCTGTTTTAAAATTGTGAAACACTAAACATTTTTAAGAGATTGCACTGAATGTAGAATATTAGGATTTCACTTGTCTAGTTATCTTTAAGCAAAAGCTCCTAACATGAGGGAGAGAGTATCAAATCACATAGTAGACGAAAAGTTCTAGTTTTATCTGTAATTTTCCCCAGAGGACTTGAACATTGAACTACCTTACCTAGAATAACAAAGCATTTTCCGCCAAGCGATTGCTCCTACTTCAGATGAAAAAATGTTCAACTAACAGTGTGCTAGTCCCCACCCATGTCTGTCTGATGCCTGTGGTCTTATTTCCCAATATGCCTTGTGATTAGAAACAACCCTGACTAGAAGGGGCCTCAATATTCTCTGTCCTCTAACATGTGAAAAAGAAGGGGAGGAGCCACTTCTGGTTGGAATGGAATGGAATGGGAGGAATGCATCAGTAAAGAGAGAGCTTGTGGAAAAATACAAATCTTCAATGGGAGATATAGTAGATGTAGTTTGGAACTTAGAAAATAGGAGGATGTTAAAGCCAGGGTGACAGCCTGGGAATACCTAGGACTTAATTTTATAGAGGTGTGGCTTTCTCAAAACTCTTGTCTCTCCAGGAACCACAAACATACTTCTTACAGAGGAAAAAATGTCTAGTGCTTTGTTCATGATTGTACAATTAAAATTCTGAAATCAGGAAATGGAAAACTTAAACTTCCTACTACAAGGTTAACATGGCCATGGGGCATATCCTGTGAATAGAAACATATTGAACCAAACACTTAACAAAAACTAACAGGAAATACTACATATATTTAGAGCTGGCTGAAAAAAAATCCCTTTCTGCAAATATTTTAATGTTTTGTCCCACTTTAGCAAGAAACTTTCTCAAAAGCATCAGAAACTTCACATTTTCCATGGAAAGTGTTTTAAAGAAAACCTCTGTTTCAGGAGAACCAAAATGGAATTTTTTGCTTTCCCAGCCACCCACAGGGTGAAATTGACGAGCCATTCCAGTCTGGCGGCTGGAGAGGCAGAGGCCCTGGTACCCTGGGTCCTCTTCCTCTGAGCCAACCACTCTGGGTGTAGGGAGGCAGACCCCCCCCGGCCCTGGGCATCTCTGACCTCCAGAGCTATAGAGAGGCAGGGAAGTAGAGCTGTGCCTCTTCTTTCCCCAGAGTTGCAGGGAGAAGCTTGCCTGTGTTTTAACAAAACTTTTGTCAAATCTGTAATAACCAGGTCTTACATATATGTAGTGTGGCTCACATTAACATAACTAGAATCCCTAACTAAGATTTATAGGTCATCTTTATATTGGTAACTTGCTGCTAGCTAATAAATAGGGTAATTTACAGCAGATGTGATGTCTACTTTGTTCAAAAATGTATTTTTTAATGAGTTTGGCACTCAGCTTGTGGTCAGAGAAATCCTGTTTGTACAGAGAATGAATGTTCTGCAGTTAGGACTACTTCATTTTCCTGTTGTAGAAAAAACTTGTCTTATTTTGTTAGTTTCTATAGCAACTTTTGTGGCCTGTGGTTCCAGTTGTTCTCCGAGTTTATCCCTTTTAGGTGGTTCTCTCCTCCCCCACTTCCCCTCCCCACACACATAACAGCTTCATAGCAAAAGATTTTGTATTTGTCTCAGAGCTGCTGAGTTATTTTTATCCTAACCTTTACATACAAACTTCCCCTTTTTATCCTAATCTTAAAAGTATAGAGTGAAATCTAGTTATTTTTTAAAAAGTAACCCTTACTTCTGAATTTCTATTTGATTTTAATGGGTTTTACTACCACATTTTCCTATTTTAATTTGTTTTTTTCTCTCTCTCCATTGCTGTGTGAAGAAACCCCACAAATGGGAAAATAAATGACTTATGGGCATGATTCTACTCACACAAGTAGTTTCTGTGGACTATGCTTCTGAGTAAATTTATGCATATAGGCTTGGGTATTTTCAAAGAGGCCTAAGAGAGTTAGGTGCTAAACTCCCATTGAAAATCAGTTGGAATGTTGGACCCTTCTCTTCCATAGACCTTTTAAAAACCATCCTAAGGATTTAAAGGATCAGTGCCTAGGCAGGGGAAACAATTAAACTGATTGTACATAGAGTGTTGTCATATTCATCATGTAAACAAAAGGAAAGAAAATATTCTCTCGCTAATCTTTCATCTATAGTAATTCTAGATGGCAGTTGTAATAGTAGGTAGACACACAGAGACATAAATTGACAGAATCCATTTAACCTTCCTACAAAAGAACATTAATCACTTTCTATATTCATCTGCTTCACTATGGGAAATAAACCTAGAGTTTTGCACTTTTGGATTGTTTTTGCTGTGACTAAAAATGTATTGGAAGACCGTTAGTGAAATTCTGTTTATCGGATTACATTTCTAGTAGCATTGAGATAAAAATAGTTTTTGCTCTGAAACATAACTGCCAGTCGTAATGATACTAATACCCTCCTTAAGATACTTTGTAATTTAAAATATATGATAAACTACTAGCAGGATACTGGCAACCATCCTCTTCCTGGGAGTGATACCAGAAAATAAAAGACATCAATATGCCTACTTCCATGAAATAAGGGAGTTCCCTTTCTGTAGCATGCTTCCCTCTTCTGTCTGTCTACACAGAAGCTCTTCCATGGAAGTTGGGCAGGATTCTAGCTTTGTGGGGTCTGAGAGGGCAGTGAAGCCAGCATGTTGGCTGTTGATTCTCACCTTCTCTAACCTGTGGAGGAGAAGCAGCGCAAGTGATACAATAGTTTTCCTCTTTGTGCAGTGGTATCCCAGGACAACCACAATGCGGTTAACATAACTATTTAAAACAAATAAAATGGAACAATAAAGACTGATTTTTGCAGTTTGTGTGTCCAGCCTAAATGTATAGGTTTGTCTGCTGGCTTTGATGACTTTAAGCTAGAGCTTTGTGTATACGTATAATATATTGATATGTGGAGTACTGATTCCCTTGGAACCTACTGTATACGTGTTCATAGCCTCTTCCCATAATGAAATGTGCCCAGTTTCATAATGTTGGCTGAGAAATAATTTAAGTTTCAGCCTGAAAAAGATGAGTGTATCTGCACTTTGTTTAATGCAAATCTAAACCCTAATGCCTTGGCAACGTTAACATTATTGCTTTATAGTTATGTAAACATTAATAAGCACTTAAAATGAGTAAGGTGCTATTGAGATTCTGATATGATGTAGGCTGATTACTTTGTTTACCTTTAAATATTTATGTCACTTGCAAATTTGCTTTGCTTAGGTTGATGGCCTATGCAAAGCCCTCTGTGTTCCTTGACCCAGCCCCCTGCCCCCCCCCCCCGGACTCTGTACTTTGGGGAGTGGGATTGATGGATCAATGGCGTAGAATGAGGGATTTCAACTCACCTCTCTGCGTGAAGGGGAGCCTTGAGTGAGGCCAGAGTGAGGTCGGTTGAATCTGTGCAGTCTCTGTTCCAGGGGTACACTGCAGTGGCTGCATAGACACACACTGCTGTGCAGTTGCTCCAGGTCTGCACAAAGAAAACTATCTCTGTATCATGTGTTAAAAAAACAGAGAGACACTCATGCTTGCTGTGAGCACAGTAAATAAAGTTGAGATCAGCTCCCTTGGTTTAAAATGGGAGCTGTTGTTTCTCATCCGATTAAACAGGTAAAAAAAAATTGAGTTGTCTCCCTTCTTGTCATTCCTTTATGTGTATTAGGTATTTTCAGGCCTTCATAAGTACCTAGATAAAAGCTAATAAAAAAGACTAGGCTAGTATTTTCCAGAGTCAAATGAGAGCAGCTCTGTGCCAGTTGTCCTTTTACAGTTTCTAATCCATTAAAAATAATGACGTCTATTTAATCTTCCACAACATCAAATAATGGATTACCTAATGGTTGGCATTGAATGTAAAATAACTGGGATGAGCAATTTGAATATAATGGTTGTTTTAAAATTCCTTGGTTCTACAAGTGCAGATTTGTAAAGAGCTTGTGAAGTCCACAAAATATATAATATTTTCTCTTGCTATTCATGTTTTTTCTGTTTTGCAATAAACTTTTTTGTATTTTCCAACAATGAAATTCTGTTTTCCCCCATGGAAGCTAGAATGAGGGGGCGTTTTCCAAGAGGGAGCTCTCTCAATATGTCTTGGGTCAGTGGATCTGATTCACCTAGCCAACCCTCACCATTCTCCTGACCTCTTGTTTAAAATTTGACAAGCTGGGAAGTTTGAATCGCTTGTTTATGTCTGTGTCAAAATGGTCTTTTAGCAAGATTGTTGTCACAAATGGCAAACTCAGACTTGCAAATTACAATTTTTCAGATAAGAAAAATCCAGATAGAAAAAGGAAGCAGGAACTCAGGTGTTTGGATAACACAATGAGGAATTCAGAATAAAAGCAAACATAGATATAACCCAAAAAGAAAAGCCCATATAGTCTGTAAAGTGCTGAAACATAATCATTCTCATCACAAAACAGTTTTCATTTGAAACAGACAAGTCAAGCCATGGTGCTTGGGAGAAACTCTCTGTAAACATCTGCAAAAATAACTTAGTATCCTCTCTCAAATCCTTCCTTAAAACACTACTTTGTTGTGAGGTCTACAAAAAACTTGACAAGGGTTAGGCTGCTGTTTCCCTGTAATTATTGCTTATTGTACTGACCAATATTGTCTTGTACTCTCTTATTGGTCTGTTTGTTTCTATCTGTCTTATGCTTAGATGGTAAGTGGGACTGGAACTGTCTTTTTGTTTAATTATATGGCCCCTGGTACAATGAGGTCCTGGTCCATGACTGGGGCTCCTAGCCACTATGATAATAAAAATAATAATTTTAGAATACCCAAAACACCATCACAGAAATGAGCATGGTCACAGTCAGTGAGAATGCCATCAGGATTTTAGAGGCAGGATATGGAATAAGTGCAGCCCACCTGCTTCTGAGATTGTTTAACTGGTCCAGATTTTTAGATTTTGTTTTCTGTCCAGCATAGTTTGGAAGCACAGATCTGAGCATGGATATCTATATTTAGAGAAAAATTACAGAAATATAGTGTTTCATTTTCAAATACTTATACAGAGTGCATTAATGGTTAGAAATGCTTTTTACTCGATTGACTTTCAGATAAGCAAAATTTGTAACATTCTCTTTTAAATTGGAGTTGGCTTCTGCACGCACATTTAATAAAGTCTTTTCTTACCAGATTTGTTCTCTCGTGCTATTTCTTTACTGAAGAGATTCAATTAATATATTTTTTCAGGACATATTGATGCCTTTACGTCAAAGCTCATTATGCTTGAAGAGATTTCTCCAGAACGGTTAAGAGAAAAATTTGGATTATTTAAGTAAGTAAAGTTCATTGTCATAATTTTAAAAAAAACCAAGATGAAACAGCTTCAGAATTAACAAAATTGACTTTTCCAAGTCATTTCTTATGATAGTTCTTAATCTGTAAGTGGCAAAGCTCCCACTGAGTGTAAGTGGAACCATGATTTCATCCTTTTGCTTTAGTTTAAAATTTAGACTAGGACTCTCAAATGCTTTGTTTAGTATGATGGCCAAGATTTCCAGTCACAACTAAAGACTTTGGGTGCCTCTGTTTATTGGATGAGCAACTTGAGTCATCTTAAAAGGACCTGATTATCAAAACATTGCTTACTGAAAATCAGATCCCTTCAGGGTGTCTCAAATTGGGTTCCCAAAATCACTTGTCACTTTTGAAAATCTTGGCTTATACATTTACCTTCTGTGAATTTTCTATCCACAGGCCTGCAAATCCATTAAATATACTTCGACATATCTTGAAGAAAGTGATTGAGTAAGTAATTTTTACTGTTGTTAAATATTTATGTTGCAATAGCACCCAGAGGCTCCAAAGATCATTTTTTTCTTTTGTAATGTGATTGTCTACCCTTCTGCTGTACTTTCTATTTTAACTTTGATAATACAGTTATAAATAAACTGTAAAGCATTTAGGGTTACTTTTTATGTACAAAAGATAGGGTCCAAAATAAGAGTTGGATCCTACAAGCCCCCTTACTCAGAGTAGACCTTCCTCAGACAGTTAGTCCCACTGGCACTTCTCACTTCACTGAGGTTTGCAGGATTGGGTTTTAACATTATTGGTGCTTCAAGAGCAACATTTACGCTTTGCTTTGGTAACCTTTTGCTTGTGCTGAAACTGATTGTTGTTATTTATCCCCCTCCACGGCTTCACTTGTCCTTACTTATAGTTGCACAGTTTTTCTCCATATGTCTTCACAGGTTCTCTGCAGTTTTGTTCTCTACTTTATTTTGCTCTGTTTAACTGCTAAAATTTTCTCAGGCTGTTAGCTACTTCGGACATATGAAATTTGTTACATGCATGGCGAGAAACTGGCTTTATGAATGTGAAGCATCTTACTTTACATTCTAAATTTTGAGCTTCATGGTTTTTGGGTCCAGTTTTATGACATGACATGGGGAATTGGTAGAGCCTTTACTTTCTATAAATTTATATAATCCTACATGGATTAAAAAAGGTTCCAGTGTATGTATTCATGATTATACTTTCATCATTGTGCTTTCTAATGATTTATGTGCTTTGCTGAATAGGGATGGATTATAGCATGTGTTTTAAGCGCCTAGCTGAATCAGGGCCTAAATAATTAATGATAATAGTACACAAATGGAAGATAAATTAGCATTTTCATCCTTACATTTTTTAATTCCTTAGTTTATAAACAGGTTGCAGATCATATGTTATTTAGGTGTGTTAATATATTTAATGTAAATATTAGATACTTTGATGCCCCACTGTGTCAGCTATGTTCTCCTTTCTTTTTTAACAAGTCTTTATCCAGCAGAAGCCATTTACTGTTTTTATCATCTCTGATTATGAATAGATTCAATGGTTGGACTAAGAAGCAAAAATACTTTTTGTTTTATTTACTCTACCTTTTAGTAAGTCTTGAATTTTGATTTGTGATGTGACTGTGCTTTAGTCTGCAGGAGGGCTCTTACTTATTGACTCATACTTCAGGAGATTCATCAGTTGCAATCTACCAGAGCTGTCTTGGGAAAGTGACCAGAGCATCATATAATTTACATAAAGCTCACTGCAGTCTGCCTAATATACCTTCTACCCTCTCTGTTCCATGGGTACCATTAGATCCCAACCTTCCTTTACCCTATCACACTAATCACGGAAGAGTCCCATGCACTTTTCCACCTAGACCCCAAGAAACTATGAGAAAACAGAAGGTAAGTAACCACACTAAATGCAAATAAATGTGTTGGCTGATTTGAAATAAGCAAATTTGCTCCATAGGTTACAGATAGCTTACTAGTCTGTCATCTGTGGGCTTGAAATACTTAGCTAAAAAATTCATACAACAGCCCTCAAGAGCATAGAATACACTGCAGGAAGAACAAATTCACTTACCTGGAACTAGCCCTGTTTATTTAATGAGTAACTAGAGTTAGCTGTTACTCCAGGTACGCCATCATGATTGACATGGATTTTTAAAACATGGCTCTTTCACAGTTTGGTGGTAAAGTTCTGAAGTGAAGCTTTGCTCTCTGAACTTGTGTGCACTAACAATACTTTCTGACAGTGTAAGGGGTGAGCCAGATTCTTCACTAGGAGCATCTGTAGCTGGCTTATCAACATTCTGCAAGCACAACTAAATAGAGACTAACATGTTTGCAGCAAAAACTCCCTCCTAATTTTGGCAGTGGAGGTGGATTTTTGTGCTGTCCTTTTTGGTCGCATTTTTTTCCTGAAACTATCTCAGGAGGGATGTGTTTTTAAAACAAAAGTTTATGTAACTGCTCCTCTTCCCATCTTGATTTCACTGATATCCTGATTTGCTTCGTTTGGGAAGGGAGAGCCTCTGGATATATACTCTGTTTTTTGTTTTTATAAAGAGCATTTGCAGAAACAACAGTATCCCTGTTCCACAAAGAAAAAAAATCCCCCAACCTAGTGCCCGAAGTGTGTAAGATCAAGAGAGCCAAATTCTCATCAATGTATTGCAGATATAATATCTTGTTGCCTGCTTCCGGTCCCACATAACTCCATTGCCTTTGAAGAAATTCTAATCACAATTTTGGTGGCTTTTTTAGATGAGCCTGAGGTAAAGGACGTTAATCAAATTCTCATTCCTATGCTATGTCCTCTTAAACAGTGAAATAATCATGGAAATAGCTACCTTTATTTTTATACAAGGCTATTTTTAAAATAAGAGCCATATGTCACTCCTTGTCTGAAGGCATATGATTTACCTTTTATTTAGGAAAATATGATTATGGTGTCTCAGACATAAACATAATTGTATTTGAGTGGCTTATTTCTTTTTAGTAAAAATGAACAACTTTACACAGTGTGTGTTTTCCGTTACTTCACAGACTAAGTTAGCATGAAGATATACATTTTAATAAGTTTGTTAGAAATGAATTTTACCAAAGAATTTATCAGACTGGGAAAATGACCATGTCTTCTAAAATTAAATCACAAGTAAACTGATTTAGTGTAACACAGTGTTAAACTTATATTGAACTGATTATCTAGGTCTGGAGAAACCTCTGATGGAATTTGTCAGAGTCCCAACCTATAGTGCAGTGAGTAAACGATGCATTTCGCAAACTGAGAATTTCCACTAACAAAGCCAAACTGTTCACGCTAATATTTTGTATAAATGCTGTGACATTTTAACAAGTAAAGAATATCCAAACAGTATTTCTGGTAGCTTAGTTTGCGCCTGTATTTTTTTTCAAGGGGTTCCTTATATTAATCTTTTATATAAATGTAACATAATCTTAAGGACTGCTCTGTGGGCTAGATGTAGCTGGCAATTTTCTGAATATAAGCTTCTAGATACTTAGGTTTAAAGTTTAATGCAGATTGAAGAAGCTAATACTTTTCTTTTTTTTTTTTCTCCTCAATGCTTCTAGATGAATTGGGCAAAAGCACACACAGACACACCCAACAATGAAAAGCCAGTATCTATGGAAACAAAAAGCAATCCCTTGCCAGCTAAGCCTGTTAGAAATGAAGGTGTGGCTGCAAAGAAACTGAAGAAAAATAATGCCAAACAAGCAAATAAGATGAAAAAGTGGAAAAAGAAATGAAATAAAAGCAAACTCAAGCAAAGCAGGAATAGCTTAGCCACAGTGAGAAAACGTGAATTGGAAAAAGCACAAGCCAAACGAAGAGCTTATTTTTCTTAATTCTTCAGAGAAGCCAGAATGCCCTGGCAGAGGAGAGCTGCACAGCCATGTTGAGGAACATTGTGAAATGCTACGATCCCGTAACCCTTTCTTAACTCACTGAATGCAACTCAGATGTGAACATCTTATTTTAAGTTAGCACATGAGAAGAAAAGTCAAGTGTCTATAATTAAGACCTCTGGACAGAAGTAACTATCATAACTACTTTTGTTTTTATAATAAAAATATAATTTGAGAAAAGAAACATTAACACCAATACTCAATATTACGTAAAGATGAAAAAAGTATTCTTTTTCCAACTGTCTTGATTCTTTTTCCAGTTTGTTGCAGATGTCTATTGTTAATATTGTTTGAATTGTGAACTGGTTTTAAATGTAAAACACAGCATCAGCAGTTTCAATTTAATTAGTTAATGTTATTAAAAAAGCGGGGTGTGTTGTGCCCAGTTTGAAAAGGAAATATTACCCCTGAGAGTAAGGCATGCTTCTTCTAGGGTTGTGTAGTTAACGGCTTTTGATGAGCAACATTTGTTATGTTTGCAGAAGTTTTGTGTCTTTTTCGAATTCCATTATTGATATACCTGTTGGCATAGTGTCCTAATGAGCATTACGGTATACCACAGTATAAGAAAGTTAAAATTGACTTCCGTGTTTTCTCAAGATTCGTTTTTGGCATTAAATTCTTTCCAAAACTTCAAATCCTTAAGAGCCAGTATGTTGATAATGTAGTACTGAATGACTGCAGCCTCAGTCCTGTGTCTTTTCGCAGGCAGACCCTTGTCGAAGTCAGTAGGGCTCCATGTAAGCACAGAAAGTTTTGCTCATATACAACAAGTTGCAGGTGAGGGCTTTAGTTATTATTACAGAGACAAGCCAGACATTTGCTGTGGCTCAGCAGTTCACTTGTAATTTGGGAGCCAAGCTGAAGGGAGTGAGTTCAGACAAAGATTCAGCAAGGAAAATTCTTGTCTAGTGTTTATAGGTGTGACTACATGTTTTCTGTTTCAGTGAATATCAGTAAAATTGCTGTTTTGTAAAATGCTAAAAAATTAGGTTACTAATTCCAATGCACCACAAATTGATTGTCAATATACATAGTTTATTTAAATAATTTATAAAGGTTCATTATTGTCAAAGGAAAGTTTTATACACTCTGACTACTATATATCATAGTGCCCTCAAAGTTTTATGAAATAGGCAAATTGCAGGCCACAGTTCAAAACAGCATATTATTTAGCAATCATAATTTTCAATGTATGAAGGGTTTTTTGATTGCTGCCTATAACTAATTAGTATGAGTTTCATCCTGAAAGGCGTTCAGCTATTCCTGAATACTCAGGGTAAGGAATGTACACTTTTTTTTTTATTTAAATGACTGAGCTCTTTTATAGGCTTTGATTGTGTTCATTGAAGCTGGTCATGTACACAAAGTACTCACATGCAGGATCAAGGCCTTAAAAATGAGTTTGTTCAAAATGTTTTGTCTGTATGTTATGTAAGTTAACTGCACCTTTATGTTCAAAGTTCTTCTACTCAAATGTATACAAATATATTTTAATATCCTGTAAAGGTGAATAAAATCTTTTGTTTTAGTGAGTTATATATTTTATTTTTAGATCTTAGTGACGTTAAAAAAACAGGTTTTAAAGGGGTGCTGATTGTAAAAAAGCGAGAGAGAGTCCTGTGGCTCCTTTATAGACTAACAGAAGTATTGGAGCATAAGCTTCCATGGGTGAATATGCACTATACCTATGAAAGCTTATGCTCCTGAAGTGGGTATTCACCCATAAAAGCTCATGCTCCAATACTTCTGTTAGTCTGTAAGGTGTCACGGGACTCTTTGTCGCTTTTTACAGATCCAGACTAACATGGCTACCCCCTGATACGTCAAATATTTTGTAATTTACCAATATTGTTATATTTTATTTATATATTTATTTGCGTTCTGTGAACTCCTCAGACATTGCTTTAGTTGTTGCTTTTAGATGCAATATGTTAACAAGGAGAAACATATTTGATTGAGTGGTTTCCTAAATAATGAATATTAGATTCTGATTCAAAATCATAAATCCATTTTGTGACCTCTCATGGAGAAGTGTTTTGCTTATGAGTCATGTGCCAGATAACTGAGGGTGGGGATCCAAAGCATTAGTTTTCAGCATAAAAGTAAAAATTTTACTATAACAACCAAGGAATTTGAACTTTGGACACAGGCTTGTTAACTTCATGCTGAGTTTGCCCTAATATCTGGGTGTCTGAAAGGCTTAACCTTTCAAGTCTCATAATATATTATGTGCAATCCCAGTTATTGTGCAATTAAAATGGACAGGAATCTAAAGGTTAAATGAATACCCATTATATCATTTGTATGTACTGTTGCATTTAAAATTTCAGATTCAGATAAAACTTGGACTCTACAGACTTCCTGATTAACTGGATCTGTGTAGTTTGCCCTCTCTGATTAGGATGAATTAGGTGTTGGTGTGAACAGAACCAGGGAACACACAGGCTTTTAGCAAGTTGCATTAAATGTGTGGAATGCCTCTTCCCCGAGATACAGATCTTTGAGTGGCCAATGTAGTAGGTGAAATTTGGGATTAAACTAGTGTATCAATGCTTCAACTAATGGCACGACAAGCTTCCCACCAGGGAGGAAAGCTGTTGTCATGTTTGATCCTGGAGTTGCCAAAACTAATAATCTTGGGGGACTTCAGCATATAGGCAGAAGAGAGATTTGGTGCATTGGCGCAGGACAGTTGACTCTGGAGACAGCCTTGGGTAATGCACTTGTAGTCTTGGGCATTACTTATGCAGGTAGATTCACTTTTAACTCTATCTTGATCTGCACTGACACAGAAAGCAACGTGAATGCCACCTTGATCACCTATAGTGACCTCATTCAGGTCAGGGCTGCAAAAACCCTGTTTTGTAATTTTCCCTAGGAGTCCATTGGATCCTTTTCGAATCCCAACCCCAACTGGATTATCTAGGAATTACTGTGAGGCAAATAATACTTTGAAAACTGTTTGGGGAACAAAATCATCCTTTCTTTGGATAGCAGCATTGGCAGCCTGGTAGGGCAGTGGTTTTCAAGCTTTTGTTATTTGCAGACCTCTAAAAAAAACTTCAAATACAGGTGCAGACCTCTTTGGGTATCTTAGACATAGGTTGAAAACTACTGTTCTGTGGTAATGACGACCTTTCACAGACACCTTAGACGCAGGCATCTGCAGACCGCAGGTTGAAAGCCACTGTTTTAGGGCATTAATACAGTCTACTGTCCACAACCATAAATGGTCTGGCCCTCAAGAATCCACAGTAAAGATTTCTGTGGTTTATCAATGACCAGAGAAAAATGAAACAAGAAAGGAGGACAGTGAAAATCTAGAATGGATTCATTTCTTTAACAAAAAGGTATTTTAAAATTCTCTGTCATGGCTGTGGTAAAGATTCAGCTCCATTTCCTCCACTATTGCATCAGTGAAGTTCTGTCCATTGGAACAACACTTTATCCTGTGTGCACAAAATTCATTGTTGATGAGGACTACACAATAGATTGCTCAGAAATAATGTAATTATTTCTCTAATTACAGGAAATTCTATACAAAAATAACTCAAGATTAGGCTAGATTAATCAAAGTGCAAACATAACAGGAACTGAAAGGCTAAGTGAGTTTCTGGCTTCAGCTCTAGTTTCTGATTTCAATTTAACGTTTTAGAGAAAGTGTTTAGCAGACTTTCTTAAGGAAAGTAAGTGTTTGTAAAAAAGATTTCAATCAACCCAAAACCGCACTGGTTATGGAACTGTGTACTCAGCTACTGCTGTGGGCTGTGAACTGATTTCATGGTAGTAACCAAACCATGGTAGGGAGGCAAGTTGAATGAAGAGAAGAGTTTTTGTTGATTCTATGAAGATAGTACCAACTCTTAAACATGTTCCAAATCCTAATCCAGAATAGAATGTTGTGAGAAGCAGTTTACTGGTTAGAGAAAGGATTTGCTAGTGGTGAAGGAAAGTAAGTACTCCTGTGGCCTAAGTCTTGGTTTTTACTACTGACTTGCTTTATGAACATTAGCCACAACCTTTAGGGCCAAATTTTGAAAGGGTCTTACACACCTGCCACTTTGTGCCCAGAATAGATTATGGATATGTGAGAGAAAATTCAGATTACTCCAACTTGTGGATTTTCAATTGGTTACTGCTCCCTGTCAATGTAAATTCTTAGAACAGAATTCATCACCTGGGTATCTCCGTCAGTTTGGCGCTCTCTCAATGGGCCTTGGATAACTTCAGTTGATTTTTCAGTGATCTGGCACCTGTTTAGTTCATGGTTCATGGGTGGTAGATTTTTAACCAGCCCCTCACTAGGCAGATGGAAACAATAAATCATCAAGGTATCATTTTGCCTTGGCCACCTTAGGACTTTGCTTACCCCTGACCTATAAGGTAGAAGACCTATGGCACCAGTGCCACCTTCAGCACACGAGCTGATTTTCAGTGGCACTCACACTGCCCAGGTCCTGGCCACCAGTCTGGGGGCCTCTGCATTTTAATTTAATTTTAAATGAAGCTTGTTAAACATTTTAAAAACCTTATTTACTTTTACATACAACAAGAGTTCAGTTATATATATTAGACTTATAGAAAGAGACCTAAAAACGTTAAAATTTGGCACGCGAAACCTTAAATTAGAGTGAATAAATGAAGATTCAGCACACCACATCCAAAAGGTTGCCGACTCCTGTTATAGGTCAAGGTCAGCTGGAGAAAAGAAGTTTTCTATCTTTTAAACAGACGTGGTGAGCTATTTGGCCATTGATTAGCGTGGGAAAGGGCATATGAATAGGTAAGATCGTCCTCTTCAGTTTCTTTTTACAATAAAAGATTTTTTCTCCTCCAACTCCTCCTCCTCCAATTTATGAGGTTAAGTTTTCACATTGTGTAAGCACATAGGTTTTGCCATGCTGGATCAGACCACTGGGCTTTCAAATCTAGTAGTTTCCCTTCACTAATGGCTATTACTTGGTGCTGCCGAACAAGATGAAAATGCCCTGTAACATAGCTGGCCAGTTGTGCATTGCTTGGTGAGGGATGGGCTATCAGTTTACATCTGGAAGCGTACGATTTTATTAGTCCCCTTTCTTAGCATGCATAACCCTAATGGCTATTGTTCATAAAATGCAATTACCCCTCTTCAACTCCTGCAGTAGCAAGCAATCTCAAACATTATCGCAGCATGTACCACATATTGGTGGAGAGATTTATGGACCTCCTCCTTTCCTATATATGATGATTGTCTGGGACTCCTCTCTTCCTCTTGGCAATTGCAAAATATCTCCATGGCAATGACAGAAATTGTTTATGTACAAAAAAAAATTAGGAAAGTATTTAAATATTTTTCCACTGTCTTTTAATGCAGTTTAGCAGCTGGAAGCAAGGAGGAGAGCCAGCACCATATGACCAGAAAGCTCCCCAGAGGTCACAGTTTGGGAATCTCCCACACAGTAAAGGCCACTAGTTAATGATGCACTGTTTGAAGAGGTATTTCCTTTTGTTCTCAATTTATTTGCCATCCAGTTGAAGTAACCCTTTGTTATCAAAAGAAGAAAACCATCAGTTCAGACGCAATCCTCCAGCATATTTAATACTATTCTCAACTTTAGTCTCCTCTAGCTTTTCTCCTATCTAAATGAATGTATCTTTTACAGTCTCTCATCCTCTGGAAGTCCCACTATATCTGTAATATCCCTCTAAAGCAGGAGTGGGCAAACTACAGCCCAGGGGCTGCATCTGGCCCTTCAGACATTTTAATCTGGCCCTTGAGCTCCTGCTAGGGAGCAGGGTCTGGGGCTTGTCCCACTCTGGCACTCCAGCTGAGTAGCGGGGGCTTGCCCTGCTCCACACATGCCATGGCTCTGCATGGCTCCTGGAAGTAGTGGTATGTCCCCGCTTCGGCTCCTATGCGTAGGGGCAGCCAGGGGGCTCCACGTGCTGCCCCATCTCAAGTGCTGCCCCACAGCTCCCATTGGCCAGAAACTATGGTCAATGGGAGTTGCAGGGGTGGCATCTGCGGACGGGGCAGCATTCAGAGCCACCTGGCCGCGCCTCCACATAGGAGCTGAAGGGGGGGACATGCCGCGGCTTCCAGGAGGTGCTTGAGGTAAGTGCCCCCTGGAGCCTGCACCCCTGAGCCCACGCCCCTACCCCAGCCCTGATCCCCTTCCCACCCTCTGAACTCCTTGGTCCCGGCCCGGAGCACCCTCCTGCACCCCTAACCCCTCGCCCACACCCCCAGCCAGGGTCTTCACTCCCCCCGGCCCCTGAACCCAACCGACTGCCCCAGCCCGGAGCCCTGTCCCACACCCTGAACTCCTCATTTCTGGCTCCACCCCAGAGCCCTCACCCCCTCCCGCACCCCAACCCCCAATTTTGTGAGCATTCATGGTCCGTTATACAATTTCCATACCCAGATGTGGCCCTCTGGCCAAAAAGTTTGCCCACCCCTGCTCTAAAATGTCCCTTTGAGGAGTTGCTAAATGACCTATATCTTTTCTAAGCGATATTGAACACAGTATATCTCATAAGAACATGCTATTGCTAGATATGTCCTCGTATTTCTTCTTGCTTAATGCCCACTAGCATAGTGTTTGCTACTGTTTTTAAACTGTTGCTAAAATGTATTTGTCCGACTGTCCACAATGAGTCTCAATTTTTTTCCCCATGAAAATTCAGAGCCACTAACCTGTACCAGAATTGCTAGATTATTTTTGCAAATGTGGATTACTATATACTTAGCCAAGTTACATTTCAAATGTGAAGGCACAAAACAGACTTAAAGCCAGCATAAATGGTCAACTAAGGATGTATTACCCTTGTACGACAGATCTTCCACTACTTGTAGCGCCCAGCATAGAGGGGGTCCATGGAGGAAACAGTTGCAGGAGTGCCTCAGTATTCCAGCAATTCCCAATTGTCAGATTGACCCTTGGGAGGACCATTGCAGATAGGCATAATTTAGAGAAGCCATGAGACTGTTTCTAAGGCCTGGTCTACACTACACGTTTATACCGATTTTAGCAGCATTAAACCGATTTAACGCTGCGCTCGTCCACACAATGAGGCCCTTTATATCGATATAAAGGGCTCTTTAAACCGGTTTCTGTACTCCTCCCCGATGAGAGGAGTAGCGCTGAAATCGATATTACCATATCGGATTAGGGTTAGTGTGGTCGCAAATTGACGGTATTGGCCTCCGGGCGGTATCCCACAGTGCACCACTGTGACCGCTCTGGAAAGCAATCTGAACTCGGATGCAGTGGCCAAGTAGACAGGAAAAGCCCTGTGAACTTTTGAATTGCATTTCCTGTTTGCCCAGCGTGGAGCTCTGATCAGCATGGGTGGCGATGCAGTCCCAAATCCAAAAAGAGCTCTAGCATGGATCGTACAGGAGATACTGGATCTGATCGCTGTATAGGGAGACAAATCTGTTCTATCAGAGCTCCGTTGCAGAAGACGAAGTGCCAAAGCATTTGAAAAAAATCTCCAGGCTATGACAGAGAGTTCACAGCACAGTGCTGTGTGACAAGTGTAACGGAAAGTCAAAGAATCAAATGGACGCTCATAGAGGAAGGGAGGGGGGACTGAAGACTCCAGCTATCCCACAATCCCCGAAAAGCATTTGCATTCTTGACTGAGCTCCCAATGCCTGTAGGGTCAAACACATTGTCCGGGGTGGTTCAGGGTATATCTCGTCAATTTACTCCCCCTCCCGCCCCCGTGAAAGAAAAGGGAAAAAAATCATTTCTTGACTTTTTTTCAATGTCACCGTATGTCTACTTCATGCTGCTGGTAGACACGGTGCTGGGGCAATGAACAGCAGCATCCTCTCCCCTCCCTTCCCCAGTGGCAGACGGTACAGTGCAGTAGGACTGGTAGCCGTCCTCGTCATCAGCCTGAGAGTGCTCCTGGCTGGCCTCAAGTGAGGTCAGCCGGGGGCGCCTGGGTAAAAATAGGAATGACTCCCGCTTATTCCCGGCAGATGGTACAGAATGGCTGGTAACCATCCTCATCATAGCAACTAGGGGCTGAACTCCATCAGCCCCCCCGCCCATGTCTAAAGAAAAGGTTCTGTACTGCCTGGACTATCACAGCAGCGGGATGCTACGCTCCTCTTCCCTCCACAGTTTAATGTCCTGCCTGGACTATCATAGCAGCTGGAGGCTGCTTCCCCCTCATTTTATCTCACTAAAAAGTCGGTGTTTCTTATTCCTGCATTCTTTATTACTTCATCACACAGATGGGGGGACCCTGCAATGGTAGTCCAGAAGGGTTGGGGAAGGAGGGAAGTAACGGGTGGGGTTGTTGCAGGGACACCTCCTAGAATGGCATGCAGCTCATCATTTCTGTGGGATGTGACATGGAGTGGCTGTGCTCTCTGGTTCTCTGATACACTGCTTTTCTAGCACACTTGCCCCATATTCTAGGCAGGACTGACTCTATTTTTAGATACAACATAAAGGAGAGAATGACCCGGGGGATCATTCCCATTTTTGTCTTTGCGCCCCTGGCTGATCTCAGCAAAGGTCAGCCAGGAGCACCCATGACAGCAGCAGATGGTACAGAACAACTGATAACTGTCATCTCATCGCCAATTTACAATGGCACAGCAGACGGTACAGAACAACTGGTAACCGTCTCTGCTACCTTGCAAAGGCAAATGAATGCTGCTGTGTAGCGCTGTCAGCGGCATCCAGTACACATACGTTGACAGTGACAAAAGGCAAAACAGGCTCCATGGTTGTCATGCTATGGTGTCTGCCAAGGCAATCCAGGGAAAAAGGGCGCGAAATGATTGTCTGCCGTTGCTTTCATGGAGGAAGGAATGAGTGACGACATTTACCCAGAATCACACTGTTTTTGCACTATCATGCATTGGAATCTCAACCCAGAATTCCAATGGGCGGGGGCGACTGTGGGAACTATGGGATAGCTACCCACAGTGCAATGCTCCAGAAATCAACACTAGCCTTGGTACATGGATGCATACCACCGAATTATTGTGCTTTGTGTGGCCACGTGCACTCGACTTTATACAATCTGTTTTCCAAAACCGGTTTATTTAATATCGGAATAATCCTGTATGTAGACATACCCTAACTTGCAAACCAGCCCCTAGTTGGCCCCAGAACAGGCAGGGCCTAAAGGTAGCTTGCAGCTACCTTTGCTTTTCCCTCACTCCCTTCATGGATCCTGTGCCAAGCAGAGCTCATCTTGACTCCTGGACTGAGCCCTCTTGTGGTTTTTGTTTTGTTTTGTTTAAACTAATGGAAACAATTTCATGTCATCAGCAAACTCAAACTCTGTCTTCCACACCATTTAAAAATAATTAAATGGGATTGGTCCTGGCTAAGCCCATGGAGCTACTCACTTTTAATCATTTTCCTCTCTAAGGAGCTGGTCAGTATATTAGTGTAGGAAAAAGTGCCTTGAAGACAAAGTGGGAGTTTTGTATGAAGTATAATACTAGAGATAATTAAAAATAAAAGTATATGACAACCATAACTCAAGAACTGTTCATATTTATGTGTGAGCATTGATTGATTTGTTTTTTGTTAAAAAATACAGGGTGTTTTTAAAATTTAGATTGGTAGTAAAGCCTGTGAAATAGCATCACCAGAGGAAAAGGGGAAGGGCACATTTTTCATTAAAGAATCTAACAACTTGTCCCAGGTTCCTCATATATAGTACATCTCACAATTAGAGCAGGGTGGAATTTGCTCGGCAAATAGTTTCTGTTGAAAAATGCAATTTCATTTGACCCAAAACTGTTTGCAGATTGGTGTCCAGTACACTGAATAGTTTCTACTGAACCAAAAAATCAAAATGTTGGTGTTGAAATGAACCAGTGGTGGTGGTGCCTTCTTTGTAACTTTTAGCCAATAGTTAGGGTACTCTTCTTGGATGTGGGGGAGACAGCTTCAATTCACGTGGAGAAGTGCTTGGATTTGAGTCTCCCATGTTGCAGAAGGTTGCCCTTGTCACTGGGCTATGGGATATTCTGGAATGGGGCTTTCTTAATCTCTCTTGTAGAAGCTGTTCCACTTGGTGTATATAATTAAATAGTAATTATAGTCGGGACTTCAACTGGATGTTCTACATGCTCGGTGAGTACCCTAATCACCAGGCTACAGAGTTACTCTCACTCTTTTCCCTAGCCTAATGACTATTCATTGCCAATCATTGCCCATTCATAGTCAGTCATTCATGAAATGTGTTGTTCGATCTGACTCGAAATATTTTATGCCTTCTCAATTTGCCAAAAAAATTGTGGGGGGAGGGAGAATTCTGGTTGACCTGAAGTGAAACTTTTTTCCAATTTTTTAGAATTGCTAGCAAACCAAAAAAAGCCATTATTCAGCCAACACCTTTTTGACAAATAGCCTGTTCTAGAGATGTACCTCTCAGTACTTAATATTGTCAGAACATAATGGAGGGAGGCTCCTTAATCTTCAGTTGAGTAATACTCTTCTTCGTGGAAGTAAAAAGAATCAGTACGCTAATTTTCTTTCCCAGGAATATGTCCAAATCAACCAGCCCCACTCCCTTGGATGATGGCATGGGTCCAGCTGCAGCTCTATAGATATATTCAAAAAGGCTGTTTATTCCAGGAACCATATGATTAAATCTCAGTTTTAATAAAACTTGTGCCAGAGCATCAGCCTATATAGTCTCCCACATACAGGTGAGATTTTTCTGTAATGAGATGGCGTAATTAGCTAGAAGCATGATACAACCTGTCTAGGTCTCCAAATTGAAGTGTGCACCTTTTATTTCTGCATTCCCTTAGGTGCTGCCATAGTAGTAGTAGTTCTGCAGAAAGGGGCTTAGGAAGGCTGTGGTAATATCCCATACCCAGTATTATACTGATCTAAAATGTTGAAAAATCATCAGAGTGGGGGAGGGGAAGAGGGGGGAGTCTAGGTTCTTTTTCACCTTTTGAGTTCTGAGCATTTAGGGTCATGTTTTCAGGCTTTTCTCTACAACTATGAGGACTAGAATCTTCTTTAAAAATGAAAGCTGAGATTCTCACATAATCATAGGATTCCAGGAGTGTGGCTTTTAGAAATACACCAAATATCATGAGACTCGTCATAAAATTGTGGGAGCTGACAATGCTGCACACTTCCATGATGATGTAATCAATCCCTCTGCACCAACCAGTGTGCATTACGAGGCTCATGCAGTCAATGGAATGTGTATAACTAAAAGTAGCAGGTGTGGGAGGAATGGTGGAATATTCCTCTGAAAAAGCAGTATCACAGATCATGGAAGTTCGGCCAAGTAAGCTGTCATTAATTGTTCCTTACACAGCTAATGCAACTCATTGAGGACTCTCAGGACTACAAGCACTAGTGAGAAACCAGTGACAGCATGGCAGTTTGACTCTGATGTGCTGCTGATGTTGGTGAGAAGGCCACAAAGTGAAGAGGCACGTCAGCTGTGCATGCCTCCCTGGCCTTCTACAATATCCCCATCCTGTGTTTTTAGTGGGATCATGCAGCATAACTAGTCCCCCTCTGCTATCCTGGATTTTCCCTAGTAAATTCTCCCCTTTGGCATATATTTACATGGAAGGTAGAGAACACGGCCTTTTGAATTTAATGCAAATACTTAAGTGCAGCTGCTAATGAGGATTGCTGCCAAATTTCCTCTATGATCAATATTCCTAATGCAATTTACCAGAACCCATTTAAAACCATCAACAGGATAAGATGATGATAAATAAACACTTCAGAAATAAATTTAATGGCTGAAAATTAGTTTTAGAATAATTGTTCTAGCAGTAAAATAAATCACTTTCTATTTTATATATTTATGAATTCATGGCTCCTTTGTAGACTTGAAGGTTTGTTTATCTCATGTCTCTGTGAACTACATAAACGTCATCCTAACCAGTGAACATGTCAGTACCTGCAGAGCTCCACCTACCAAACTTCTGAGCAAGTAGAGTTGTTCTTTCAAGGACAAAATATAGGAACGAATTGTGAAAATGTTTCCCACAGAGTCAAGTGGTTTTTCAACTAGCTCTGTCCATAATGTGTGTTCTCAGATGGCGCCTGATGAGCTTTTACTGGAAGGTAGTTTAGATAGCAGTTTGAATTCAAACATTAAAAAGAGCACCGAAAATAACCTCCACCATATCTCCTTATGCACAAAGAATGCAGAATATCCCCATTGAGAATCACTGGACCATACAAACACCTATTTAATTCAGATTCTTTTATATATAATGTACCCAGTACCATGGGTGTGCATCGTATACAGGTCTATTCTGGTAGCTACACAAAAGGAACATTAATTACCTTAGTGTAAATCTGAGGCTGTCTACACTTGCCATTGTACATGGTTACATGTGCATTGTGCCATAACCCCCCTGTTGACCAAATATAAAGCATGTTCTGAAGGAGAGCACACAATAGGTAAGCTAGCATGTCTGAGTGGTGTTGGTATGTACATGCTGGAGAAAGAGGAACATCTGATTTTGCACTTCTACCTGACAGACCTAGAACCACTGCAGGAACCAGAATCCAAGGTTGATAAATTTTTGCAGTGATTCTCCCTACTCCCACTTCCTAGAAATACCCTCTCCTCCTGCTCCAGTGATACATGCCTGAAACCAGCCTTCCTTCCGCTCTTGACATGATCCCAAGCAACACATTGCTGAAAGTCAGTGATTGTATTGAAATCTCGAACTACAGTAAAGTATTTAGAGGAAGCTATAACAAAGATTTTTAATGAGCAGTCACTATGCCCCTGTGTCTCTGTATTTCTCAGCCAACAGCTTTGCATGGATAGTCCCAGAGCCATGCAGACCAGAGAGAAAGGGAAGGAGGGAGTCAGGAGAAAGAAAGAAGCCAGTCATTGATGAGAACTGTCACTTTGGCATGTTTCACAAGTACTAAGTGTGTGTCTGTATGTAAAAACAAAGTTGGTCTGTCTCTCTTCACCAGTTAAGATATAAACCCCATGTCATGTCTCATATCATCTGTGAATCCAAAGAACAGATGTAAACATGAAAGATTCCCCTCCATGCCAACTCCACAGCCTGACAGGATAAAGACTTTGACTTTTAAGTATGTAATCACATCCCTATTGGTTTGACAGCTTCTATCTCTGCAGCCATGCCTTGGAACTGCTGGTCCCTTAACCCTATTTGCCCACAAAAGTATCCTCAAGTCTTCCTTTGGGACAGCTTCAGAGGAAAGATGACAGCTGTCACTCCATGTCCACACTGTAGATCTGGTATCACTTGCACCTTTCCCTGCCTCCCTTAAGAGGTCAGAAATCAGTTCCTTTTAGGAACACCAGCCAGTCCCCCAGATACAACAGTCAAAAACATTCCAGCTCAGATAAAAGCATTTCTTAGAGGTTTATAAAAGAGAAGACACTAATGAAATACACCTCTTCCTCTTACCGAGTTATAGGTGAAACCGTGTTATATTGAACTTGCTTTGATCCGCCATAGTGCGCAGCCCCGCCCCCTCTCGCCCGAGCACTGCTTTACCGCGTTATATCCAAAGTCGTGTTATACTGAGTGGCGTTATAGCAAGGTAGCAGTGTATGTTAAATATTACACACAGGCTATGTAACCATGCAGTCATTCATGCCAACCCTGCACTTAGGTTACAGACGATTTGTATATTTATCTGGCCCACTATCTGGCAGAAATCTCTTGGGCTAGAGCTCAAAATTGCACCTCTGCTCCAAGAGTGCAGGCTCACTATGTTTTACCGAAACGTTGCTAATGACTACTACAGTGGTTTGACACCCTCCTTCATTGAATGTCCTGTCTTCTTAGACACCAAGTTAGCTATACCTTGCTTCAGCTTTGATCTTGCTTGCTACCCCCCAACGCTGGCCCTGCCTTTTATATGCAGAAAAACTTTGTGGCACAGGTGGGCTTTGGAGTTTTTATAGCATGGGGGACGGGGGGGGTCAGAAAGAGAGGTTGAGAATCCCTGACCTAGGCATCAGAGATAGTAAATAGGAAACAGAGATTTGTGGCAAGTGTTTTAGGCCTGTCTGATTGTATGTAGTCTGGTTTAGTGATATATTTATTAGTTACTTTGTCACCTATTGAGGATGAAACTGAGGGGTTATAGTTTCAAAAGGGCCTAAGGCAGTTACAC
Source organism: Gopherus evgoodei (assembly GCF_007399415.2). Classification (NCBI taxonomy): domain Eukaryota; kingdom Metazoa; phylum Chordata; order Testudines; family Testudinidae; genus Gopherus; species Gopherus evgoodei. The sequence goes on along the minus strand of NC_044331.1, from coordinate 32,402,312 downwards.
TCTCAACTCCCATTGTGTTTTGGTGAGAGTTGGGCATCAAACTCTGTTAAGCTCTTTTGGAAAGACATTATAAATATCTTATGTCTACTCTGCCATCTAAGGGCCTGTCTACACTTGCAGGGCTGCAGTGGCACCACTGTAGCACTTAGTGAAGAAACTACCTATGCCAATGAGAGAGCTTCTCCCATCGCCATAGATACTCCACCTTCTCAAGAGATGGTAGCTAAGTTGATGGGAGAAGCCCTCCTGTTGACATAACCGCTGGTGCAGACTGTCCTAAGTTGGTATTACGTCGCTGAGGGGATGTGGATTTTCTACATCCCTGAGCGAAGCAGTTATACTGACATCAGTTATTCAGCTACTCTACTATCAGGGAATACTGGTTAACATGGCATTTCTCACTACCCAAAAAAGGACTGAAAGGGGCCAAGTTTCAGCTTGCTTTATAACCATAATAGTTGGATAAAACAACTTTTAAAGTAGCAATATACAAAACCAGCAATGAAGTGGAGGGGTTTGAAACCATATGGAACCTGATTTTGGAAGATGCCAAGGGAAAAGGACTTCTAAAATTTCTATTGAGGGAGGAAAAAGTATAGAAAATATGAGACGTGAGAGTGTAATGACCTTTTTTGATAAAGGGCACAGAAGACACTTAGTGGGATAATGTACTCTTTGAATTCGTTAAATTAAAATCTGATTTGAATACACTTGTTTAAGTAGTTACTCCTTTGGTGACAGTATTTGCTAAAGGAATATTTATTTGTCCAATTGTTAATTTTAAGCTCTTTGGGACAAGGACCATCTTTCTGTTCCATGTGGTCCACAATTTGGACTCCTAGGCATGACCACAATATAAATAAAAAACCTGAGCATCACTTTTATTCAGTTTTGGTGGACCACAGAACAGGAAAAGGGTATACATGGTATAGATGGTGAGATGCATATGTTTTGTCTAATGTGGCGCTTATACCTTTGAAAATATATGGATTTCCTTGTGTAAACAAAAATGTTTGGGAAAAAAGTGGGACAAGTTGATTATATTTGTTTCAACCTCTTCAGTAATATATTGGGAAAGTAAAAGCAACAAAGTCCTTCTGTAATTTAGTTTTTTTGGCAGGTTGTGCACGTGCCTGTTTGTGTATGTGAGAGAGATCACAGAAAAGGTTCAACAATCCTTGTATCTGAAGAGTTTCAACAGAATGTATTTCATCAACATCAGTTTAGGCTCTGGTTATCACTGCATTCCCTCAACAATGCTTGATTTGCAATTACTTTTCTTGAGTGATATCCTCTAGATCTTGAAACCAAAAAGAAACCTATCTCTTTGTCTGAAAAGCAAAGTGAAAAAATGTTAAACCAAAGAGGTTTCCTTGTTGTAATACTATAGTGTTGCTTGGCGGTGTTGATCTTTTAATCTCTGTGCTATATGTGTGTGTGTGTGTGTGCATGTTTGGTTTGGTTTTGTTTTTTGAAGGGGCATGTTAGAGGTAGATCTGTCAATCTTAAGTACTGATACAGGACAGTTGCTATAATATATAGGTGCTGATATATAGTTGTTTCATGCATTTCACTGGGAAAGAATGTCTTGTCTATGTATTGTTTAAAATGAGTTTGAACCTAATACTTAACTACATTCCTTGGCCATGACAGGACCATTGCTCCAAATCAGTAGGTGTTACAACCTTCCCACCCTTTGGCAGGAACCCGCTGTTTATCCAAACTATAAAATTGGCTATATTGTGAATCGCTGAAATGGAAGAGTAGGTTGCAGGTAGGGTGACCAGATGTCCCGATTTTATAGGGACAGTCCCGATTTTGGGGGCTTTTTCTTATATAGGCACCTATTACTCTCCACCCCCTGTCCCGATTTTTCACACTTGCTATCTGGCCACCCTACTTGCATGTAAGCAGTAGTACAAAAACAGAGCTGATTTTCTAAGCCCACGTCCAGACTAACCCGCCGTATCGGCGGGTTAAAATCGATTGCTCGGGGATCGATATATCGCGTCTAGTCTAGATGCGATATATCGATCCCTGAGCGTGCTTACATCGATTCCGGAACTCCATCAACCCGAACGGAGTTCCGGAATCGACACGGAGAGCCGCGGACATCGATCCCCCGCCGTCTGGACGGGTGAGTAATTCGATCTTAGATATTCAACTTCAGCTACGTTATTCACGTAGCTGAAGTTGCGTATCTAAGATCGATTTTCCTCCCCTAGTCTGGACGAGGCCTAAGACAACTTTTTAAGGAGAAAATCTCTTAAAAGTTTTCTGAAGCTTCTATCTTCTAGTGTTGCTCCTAAGCCATTCCCCAGGAACAGCAAGTTGTGGAGTAGCTATATGTGCTGTTTCCACCACAATTGCTGCTGCTGCCAAAGGCCTAGTTTGCACTGGGAACATTTTTTTTCCTAATTTCCCACTGTTGCTAACACTGGTGTCAGCAACCCAGGGGAACGCTAGTGGAGCCAGCCAGCTGGCTGCTGCCAACATTTTAAGTACTCTGTCATTTAATCCTGCTCACAACCTAATTGTGATGGTGCTTAAAACACAGGAAGAAGCAGTAGTCCATCTACACTAGGGGTTTGTGTATATGAACACTTCGTTTACGACAAGCTGGGGTGTAAATCTACCTTGCACTAACCTGCACTAGACACACTAAGTGTCTGTGTGGGCCCTGCAGCCGCACAGAAAAAGTTCCCTAGTTGGCTTTGATCTGTCCCATTTTGAAACTGGAGTAGTTTCAAGTGCAGTTAGGGAACTTTTACTGTGTGGCAGCACAGTAAATGCCTAGCAGTGATAATACCAGAGCTGAATCAGTCTCAGCAATGGTGGAAGATCTTTGAAAAAATGTCCTTTTTGTCTTTGGGACACAAGTCAGTAAAAATATTCAGATTCAGGCAGAATAACTAGTCTCTGCATTCCAATGACATGCTGAAGCTGCTTAGTGGATTTTCCCCCTTTCAGTGTCTGATTTTCTTTTTATACTTAAAGTGGTGTAATGGACTGGACCAGCCCCCTGAAGGCAGCCAGATATTTTGCTTTAGAAGACAGTGTCAGGAAATCCTCCTGTATTCAGGAAGTTAATTGAAACATGGTTACACACAATAGGGCTGCTTGTTTGTGTATCCTGTGACTGTTTCATTCATTCTGTGTAGACAGTTAGTTCATTCACACTATCAGTTCTTGGTATTTATCAAGTGTGTTTTTATTTCTGTCTGCATGTGTATGTAGGCAGCCTCTAATCTCTGTAGCACTAGACTAGTAGGTCTGTGTTACATAATGAAAGACCAAATAGCTGGGCATTGGTGTTTCAATTTAGAAATCAACTGAACTCAGTTCAGTGTGCTCAGAAAACTCGAAAGCTTGTCTTTAAATATTTGTAATAAATGAAGGGCAGTAACATAGGTAGCAAATTGTAGTGCGGTACCTGCCCTGTTTGGTTGGGGTTCATTCATAGTGTATATCCTACACTGCGTGTGTAAAAGTGCTAATCCCACACTGTGTGTCTGTTAGCACTGGACAATCAGCCCAGTAGGATTTAGCCATAATGAGTGAAGCCTGACCAGGAATGGCAAATTTAGCAATGCAGGGTGAACAAAGTTGCCTTGAAACAGCTTTACTTTATTAGCCGGTGTCTATATTTAATAGAGTTTTTTCCTCATTGAAACTGCACCTGTAATTATAGTCCTACCATGCATGCTTCTTTGGCACCATTGGCAGGTGTTCCTAGGAAGTGGGCAGACCACTCCCTTCCTTTAAATCAGATTCCACTCCTCCTAGACATTACTCTGTATCTGGAAGGACCTTTCTGGGGGGAAAAGAGCCAAACATTTACACCTGGATTGTGAACTCAAAGGATGGGGATCATGGGGGAATTTCCAGTGATGATAGACAAGAGAGGGAGTAGAAAGACTTTGGGAAGAAAGATGAAGTTCAGCTGAGTTCCACTTGGTGGGATATCCAGGAAAATCTGTCACAAGATACAATCAGAAAGATGACAATGAACAGAACAGAGAAGTATAACTGCAAGTAGTCACCATAGAGGAGGTAGCAGAAGACATGCCCAGGGATAAGGGTGCACTGGGAGATAAGGAGAAAGCTAAGAACACACCAGCAGAGAGTGGGAGGGAAGAGGAAGAGGTCTTTTACTAACTACCAAAAATGTTGGCGCCCAAGATCCAAAGAAGTGTTTGTAAAGCACTTTGAGATCCTCCAGTGAGAGGCACTAAATACATACAGAATTTGAGTTCTGTATCTCATCAATGTTTGAGAAGCTGTATTTCAGAAAACATCTGGCCAAAGTGGGTGGACTTAACTAAGGAAAATTGGTCCTAATGTATCATACAAAACAGGTGAATCTTGAAGCAATTTGTTGGGTGTAATTTATTCCACTGCCTTGATGGAATAATTTATGCCTTTGATCACCTTCACTTCTGGAGAACTCTCAGGCTCCATGAGTTAACATACTTTGCAACAAAAGGCAAATGCACATCCTACCACTGAGCAATATCAGGTGGATCTGTAGTGCTGCCTTAAAGATCAAAGGCAGCACAGCAGGCCAAGAGCCATGGTATGGATGAAAGGGGTAGAGTGCTGATCAGCCAAGATCTCTGGCAAATGGCTCTTTTCTTGTGCTTCTCTACTTTTCAGCGGACTTCCTAGCCGCCAGCTGACCATTTCATTTCTCTCATTAGGTTCATCAGCTAGAGCGGGGCAGGTGGCAGTGCAAAGCTGGCCAGTGCCCATGGAACTGTGCAGTGCTTTAATTTTATACAGCATGCATCCCCTTCAACGGTAGCTGTGGTGTAAGTAAGTGTCTAGCATAGTTTACATAGGTGTTGTGGAAATATAAAATGTAGTAGTGTTAAAAGTGTTTCTGATGTACTAGATTATCTTTAACCTCAACCAGTTAGGAAAACAAAGTAAAACCACAACGCTGAATTCAAATAACAGCTAGAGTCAAATTTCAGAACAATGAAGTTCTGCTACAATGTGATTTTGTTTGGTTAAAGTTACATTAGACAATCCCAAAAGGCAGCCTCTACACACTCTCAAGTTGCAGGAGCTTGAGGGATTCAGCTGTTATTATTTATCATTTCATAGATTTTGAGGCCAAAAGTGACCATTGTGATCATGTAGTCTGATTTATAACACAGACCATACAATTTCCCCAAAATAATTCCTTTTGAATTAGAGGATTTTTTAAAATTCCAATCTTAATTTAAAAATTGCTTCCAATGGAGAATCCTTCATGATTCTTGTTCCTGTGGTTAATTGCTCTCACTTTGACAAATGATGTCTTATTTCCCATCTGAATTTTTTGAGTTTCAACTTCAGCCATTGGATCGTGAAGCCCCAAGTGATATTCAGGCCCTGTTGTGCTGTACAAACATATAGTAATAGGCAGTCTCTGAAGAATTTATGGTCTAAATAGAAAAGACAGACAAAAAGTGGGAGTGGGAGAGAGGCACTGAGAGATGAAGTGACTTGCCTAAGGTCACACAGCAAATCAGTAGCAGAGCCAGAAACAGCCCCAAAGTCTCCTAACTCCCAGTCCAGTGTCCTGTCCACTAGAGGACACTGCCTCCCATGTGCTCAGATATAACTGGAGTTCTATTTCTATGATACAAACCTAACTCCACTTGCAATGTATTTCTTACTATAATGATGAATTCCTTAAAATATGAGAGTATGTGAGATCTATCTTACAGACAAGATCTTTCCCAGGGATAATTAAAGCCCTTTAAAAGAGAGCATTTTAAGTAAATTGAATTCTGAGCAGAGCATGACTTTTGCACAGGAATTACATTGCACAGAAAAGAACTCCTCCCATTGATTAGCTTGTTCGGTGGAGCACCTAACATGATGTCTGGCTCTGCTGTGCTGAGTTAGATAAAAGATGGCTTTGATGTACAATGTACTATCCAACATGCAGCAGGGTTACAATTCTATAAGACTTCTAGTGTGTAAATCATTGCAGACCTTACTACTGAAACTCCTACATTCTGACAGAAGAGGTTAACACTTTGCATGTTCACAGAGAATGATTAATATCTACTGAAGCAGGATCCTTCAGAGAAGGTCTGTTCTTTCACAGTGGCTGTGTATGTATGTTTACTGTCCTGAGCACCTGAATTGCTATTTATATTTAACTTCATGTGTTGCCTGTGGTCAATTTAAGAGAGTGGCGAATTTGTATTTTTCTCTGGGTCTAAAGGCTGCTCTTCCCCCTGGGTTATACATCAGTTTGGCTTGAACTCTGTTCATTTGCTGAGCAGATTTCCCTTAAACATCATTCTAAGGGGACAGCTTCACTTTCTCTTAAAGATGTGAATATGATAGGCTCAATTTGTGTCTTCTTAGTTCTGCAAACTGAACAGAAACACCCAGGGTGGAAAAAAGCAGAGGCCAACTTAACCACAGTGGGTCGGGTGGGGTGATTTATTACATACAGCATTGGCCACAGCTAAACTAGAGCTGTGATAAAGGCCCTAATCCGTGTGTGTGTAAATAAGTTTGTGTTTGGGGAGAGGGAGAGAGGAGGATAAATATCTGGAATATACAAACGGGGTGATGAAGATTAGAAAAAAAAACGTGTTGCAAGGGAGACAAAGACAGTTGGGACAGAGGAGAAAAGTGCCAAGAAGTAAAGGTTAATAGGTTAAGTTTAAAAAGATAGGGGCTTCTGATAATGTGATCAAGAACAGGTGAAGAAATAGAAAAAGGAAACACTAAAGGTATTTCTGTGAGAGCTGGCAGTGGATCAAAGCAGAAGTCAAATAGTAATATCAAGCAAATTAAAACGACAGGCGAGTTGGGAAGGCTGGAAGTGAAGAGAGGACTGAGTGAAGTCTGTGGTGACAGGGTAAACAGACAATAAGGACATCCACTGTACAGTGCAGGAAGAGCTGAACTCAGGGCAACCGAAAGAAGAGAGAGAATCAGAAACTAGCAGAAAATACAGCTGTTTTTCCATCTTCAGGGCTCTGGAGAGCCCGAGAGCAGAAAGTGCTCTCTGTTTGATTTCTGTATTGGCATCCAGGAAGCTGAACTGCACAAGTGGAGAGATCATTGTTTGCAGTCATGGTGGTTGTGGTGAAATGGGACTCAAAATTTGACCTAAGTGTTGCCTTTTATTAAAGAGATCATGAAACTAAACAACATGAAAACTAAAAACACCTCCTCTCCTGGTCCTTGTAGACTATGCCTGGCATCGGGGAAGGTGCACAGCTTCTCTGATCCAGCAAAGCTCCAGGAGGCAATCTGTCCTGGGGTGTTGCTACGCAGCCTGCCTAAGTTCCTGGGAATCGCTGCCACAGTACCATCTTCTAGGCTTTGGGTAAAACATTCAAAAGCACCATAAGAGAGTTAAGCTCCTAAATCCTATTTTCAGAAGCCACATAGGCACTTAGCCTAACCAGGGGCGGCTCTAGACATTTCATCATCCCAAGCAGGGTGGCATGTCGCGGGGGGCGCTCTGCCAGTCGCCGGTCCCGCGGCTCTGGTGGACCTCCTTCAGGCGTGCCTGTGGCGGGTCTGCTGGTCCCGCAGCTCCACCAAAGATGCGGGACCAGCAGACCCTCTGCAGACACGCCTGCGGGAGGTCCACCGGAGCCGCGGGACCAGCGGAACTTCTGCAGGCATGCCGGCGACCGGCAGAGCGCCCCCAACGGCATGCCGCCCCAAGCACACGCTTGGCATGCTGGGGCCTGGAGCCGCCCCTGAGTCTAACTCTCATTGAACAAATGTTACTCCATTTGTTTGGCTGCTTGTGGTAGTCTATCTTGATCCCACTTGTTGGCTATTCCTTCTGCACTTCGATCACCTCACTTGAGCCAGTGCATGTTTTAAGCTAACTGTCTCTGCAGCATCAGTGTTCAGGACCCTTTGATATCAATTTTTTGGTGAACCTACACCAATTTACACCAGCTGCAGGTCTGGCAATACATTTAATATAATATTCAATTCTGTATTATTCTAATTACAGAGCTGCTTTCCTCTGCTTTCTTTGCTGCATCTCACATTTGGGCTCTCTCCAGCATTCCCTGAGTTTCATTTACTTTGGTCTTATAGAGGCCATGGAATCTTGAAGACTGTTTTAAACTGAAGACTACAGAATCTCTTTTACTGAAGTAATGTGATTGTTTCTGAGATCAAATCATGGATATGTAACTAATGTAAAAACAATCATGCTGATTTACATTCTGGAAAGGGAATTAGCAAAGGATCTCTTCAAAATGTTTTTATGTTGTAGTTAATCTGGATGTCCTAGATAACAATTCACTTCTTCAGAAGAAGGTTTCTTTTGGAAACTGGCTCATATAGAGATCCTAATACTTGCAACGGGTAATAAGACACTCTGCACTTGCCTTACTTGAGATTTTTAAGAGTACTGAGCCATTGAAAGGGGGACAGGATTCTAGAGAGTAGGGGTTAATAATGTAACTGGCAACAATCTGCAATAAAAGATGAAGATAAGTGGTCCTTCAGTTACAGGAATACATTTGGCCCTCCTGGCCAATAACTTCACTGATGGCTCAGCAAACACAGGAATATGGTATGCATAGTGTGTGTCCTGGTAATCTATTACATATGTGAAACCCACATGCAACACATACAGTATGTATGAGGTTTAACAGGGTTAAGCATCTATGCAGAAGCTAGCCAACCTGCCTATAAATGGATTCAGGCTCCCTCAGGATAATCTCTCTCCCTCTTCTGGTATCTTTGGGAGTGATTGAAAATAGATAAGGGAGAGAGATTATCTTGAGGGCACCTGAAACCATTTATAGGCAGGTTGGCTAGCTTCTGCATAGATGCTTAACCCTGTTAAACCTCCTAATATGTACTGCAATATAAAATTGCTATTATTCTAAGGACTTGTGGTGTATGTTTGATCTATAAATTATTTTACCAAACTGTCAGTGAGTTTTCTAAGGTCAGATTTACACTACAGAGTTTGGTCAATATAAGGCAACTGATGTTGACCTAACTCTAAGTGTCTACACTACAGCATTGTTCCCACCGATGTAAGTCCCTCACTACACTTAACTAATAACTCCACTTCCACGAGAGGCGTAGTGCTTAGGTCAATGTGGTTAGGATTACTCACATGGTCTGTCAGCTCCATGCAGATCTCACACTTGTGAGCCCTTCTGCCAGATGCTGCTAGTCCAGGCTGTCAGCTTCCCACACTGCCCCACTTAAGTGGGTGCAAGCGCTCCTGGTGAGGACATGCACCATGGGCAGAAGGAGGATAGTGTGGACATGAAAAAATGCAGTAACTACTGCAGTGGTATGTCAACCTAGCATAGGTCGACTTCATTGCATAGTATAGACAAGGTCTAAGCACCTGGGGAAGTTACCTGTATAGCTAAATATTCAGTACTGGGTGCTGATAAAACTGGCACAGAAAAGTTCTTCGAGTGCTTGCTCATGTGTATTCCACAGTAGGTGTGCGTGCTCGCCATGTGCACCAGTGCTGGAAGTTTTTCCTTTAGCAGTACCCGTACTGGGGGAGCGCTGCTGCAACCCCTGGAGTAGTGCCTCTATAGCGCGCTATAAGGGGAGCCGCTCACTCCCCCCACCCTCAGTTCCTTCTTGCCACCAGTGAGGGTGCATCGGAACTACTTGCTCCAGCTTCACTTTGCTGCAGCTCGTCCCAGAACTCGTTGTTCATTGTTAGTGGTACTTGTATTCGTTAGTTCAACAAGTTTCGGTTCAGTTAGTTAGCGTTTGGGCTGGGGCATGCCCTGTGCCCCAGGGTTTAAATCATGTGACTCTTGCAGGCATTCAATGCCCAGAAGTGACCCACATGCCAACTGTTTCCGCTGCTTGGGTGAATCCCACATTAGTGACCACTGTAAGATCTGCAGGTCCTTTAAATCTAGAACTAAAAAGGAAAGAGACATCAGACTTTGGGCCCTTCTCATGGAGTCGGCACTGGCCCCAACCTCGACATGAGCAACAAATCTTGAAGAATGCCAGTTCCGGAACAGGTAACAAAGCATAGTTCTAATAATGCTCAGTGATTCAACATCATTCCTCTGACAACGGCCTTGCTGAAGCTTAAGCTAATGAACTTTCATTAGAGTCATACATTTATTATAAAATTTATATAACATTAGTAACAAAATCCTATGCCATTTCACACTCCTTTCCTTCCTTGTCTGCCAAATGACCTCTGTGTCTCTCAATGCCTCTTTAAAAAGACTTTGCAGAACTGTATTTTAGTGTGAATGCACCAAACTTTAACTGGATGATTGTAAGCCTATGTCTACACTACAGACCTTACAGCAGCACTGCTGTAAGGTCTGCTGTGGTGTTGCTCTATGCTGGTGGAAAAGAGCTCTCCTAACAGTATAATTAAACCACTCCAATGAGTGGCGGTAGCGATTTGGTTGGGAGATGCTCTCCTGCCAACATAGCTCTGCCCACATTGGTGCTTTTGTTGAAGAAACTTTTGTCCGTCAGGGGTGTGGGGTTTTTTCACACCTGTCACCTACAGAAGTTTTATCCACAAAAGTGCTAGTGTAGACATGGCCTAAAAGACTTTGAGAATAGAACTTAATCACTTGCATAATGGGCCTCATCATGCTGTTACCTAGCAGCTCTGTGTTCTTGGGGAACCAGGGTGCAGTACCCACCTGGTCCTCTCAGATGTGCTGTTATTGCGTGTTTGTCTGATTGTGGGGCTGGAAGAACCCAGCCCTGAGGAACTTAGGTCTCACAGGACAGCTCCATGGGGAGGGAACCTGCAGCAAGGAGAAGTAGAGCTCGTATGAGTGAGCCACAAGCAGCACATTGATAGAAGTACAGAACCCCACCCCGCTAAGAGTAACCCTAATAAATGAGCCTACCCCAAAGTAACAGGCAAAGCTGGTAACAATGCAGTAAGTGTTACTCCTATAGCTAAATTATCTGTTAGCAACTTCATGGCCTAGAGCACAGGAGTGGGACTATTGGGACCTGGGTTCTAGTCCCAGCTGAGCTGGTGATCTTGGGCAAGTCAGCACCAACTTATGCCTCAGTTTCCTCATATGTAAAATGGGTATACCTAGCCTGACATTCTTTATAAAGTACTTTGTAAGCTATGGATGGAAAGCACTCTCTAAGAGCTGGGTATTATAAAGAATAGCCTGGTCACCCTGTGAACTCCTTGAGGGTGGAGGGGGACCATTTCCCCCTCAGTGCTTCACACAGCAGACACTAGCTGAGGGTACTGGGTGGTGGTTAAGATCTAGGGGTGACACTGCCCGAGTGCCCTGACTTGCGTTGGAGACGTGCCTTCCTGGGAGAGGCTGCAGTGCGCTTGGAGAGATGGGAGGCTGTGCAACCTGCACACTAGCGATATTTAGCTCAGGAACAAAGCGCGCCGATTGCCCGTAACTCCTCTGTAGCCCAAACCAACCAGCGGGCTGGGGCAGTAGGAGCAGAGGCGAGGGCTTGATGCTGTTGCTGTGTAATGCCCACCCTCAGGGCCGTCCTTAGGATTTATGGGGCCCTAGGCAGTATTATTAAACTGGTGCCCCTATGCTGGATGGCAGCCCAAGCTCACAGCCTGGTGGGGGAGGGGGAGAAGGGACTTGACAGCAAAGGATAATGAGATGCCCAGCCTGCCTCATGGTGGCGGAGAGTCACAGTTCCCCGCAGAGACTTGCATGCACTCTCCCTCATGCAGAATGGACATGAAGAAAGTACCTAATTAAAAGCACTAAAATTTGGGAATAAAAAATGTCAGTCACAGGTTTTTTGATATGTCCTGAAGTTTGTCAGAGATTTATTTGCAAAAACTTCATAGTAAGGGTGAGTCAGCTGTCCTGCTGAATACAACATTACATATAATGGAATACATGATGCAGCTCTTCTCTGTTTTACATTTTCTTCATCAGTATTTCTAAGTTGAATTTATATTTTAAATGTACTCAAATCTTAAGCCAGCATTCCAGATTACTACATATTTAACTCACTGAAACAAAGACATTCTTTTAAATTAATCAGAGAGGTTTAGTGTGTTCATAACAATGTTCATTGCTTTTAGAAAAAGGGAACAGTAATTTACTTTGTGTGATCTCCATAACAAGAGACATGGTTATGAAATTTCACCAACTTTAAAAAAATATGTTTCCAAAGATTTTAGGTATAACAAGGATTTTGTTTTACTAAGGTACTGATTTTGCTGGAGGGTTATTTTAAAACTAGTTTGTCGGATAGTCAGAAGTAAAGAAAGGGAACTCTTTGTCCAGCTATCTGGAAGGGAAGGACTGTTGTCCCTTAAGGGCTCTCTTCAGTGGGGTGTGGGGGGAGAGGTGGTGAAGGGATGGACAGAAAGGACAGGAAGACTTGGAAGCACTTTTTTTTTTTAACTATAGTAATTAAAATGTGTATTTTAGATAAGGGAGGTCTTTTGAAGGATTTATTTAAAAAACTATGTGTGAAGATCCACACATTTAAGGCTAAAGATGATTGTGCATCTAAAACTCTATGCAAGCATTTTTTAGAAATGTGATTTTATAATCTTCACCAGCTCACTAATGAAATATTTTTAAAGCAAATTTTAAACTAAGGTCCTGTAGACTGACATGTTCTGTGTAAATATTACATTAATGCACAACTGTTTTTGTCAGTAAAGTCAGAAACTGACAGTATAAAAATTTATTTGGGCATAAGCTTTCGTGGACATCTGATGAAATGGGTTCTAGTCCACAAAAGCTTATGCCCAAATAATTTGTTAGTCTTTGGGCTTGTCTACATCAGAAAGTTGCAGCGCTGGTGAGGGAGTTACAGCGCTGCAACTTTGAAGGTGTACACATCTGCAGGGCACCACCAGCGCTGCAACTCCCTGTTTGCAGCGCTGGCCGTACTCCCGTTTTGTCTCGGGTGTAGAGGATCCAGCGCTGGTGATCCAGCGCTGGTAATCCAATGTAGACACTTACCAGCGCTTTTCTTGACCTCCGTGGAAGGAGGAAGCCTCTGGTAATCAAGCTGGTCTCCTTTCCCGGTTTGCTCTCTCGTTCCCGGAACCCCGAGCAAGCAGGTCTCCTTCCCTGCGGTTTGCTGGGTGGCTCCGGGAACGCGAGAGCAAACCGCGGCGAAGCTGGTCTCCTTTCCCGGTTTGCTCTCTCGTTCCCAGAACCCCGAGCAAGCAGGTCTCCTTCCCTGCGGTTTGCTGGGTGGCTCCGGGAACGCGAGAGCAAACCGCGGCGAAGCTGGTCTCCTTTCCCGGTTTGCTCTCTCGTTCCTGGAACCCCGAGCAAGCAGGTCTCCTTCCCTGCGGTTTGCTGGGTGGTTCCGGGAACGCGAGAGCAAACCGCGGCGAAGCTGGTCTCCTTTCCCGGTTTGCTCTCGCGTTCCCGGAATCCCGAGCAAGCAGGTCTCCTTCCCTGCGGTTTGCAGGGTGGTTTGGGGAACGCGAGAGCAAACCGCGGCGAAGCTGGTCTCCTTTCCCGGTTTGCTCTCGCGTTCCCGGAACCCCCGTTGAAGCCGCCCAACAGCGCTGCAGTGTGGCCACATCTAACACCACTTGCAGCGCTGGTTGCTGTAAGTGTGGCCACTCTGCAGCGCTGGCCCTATACAGCTGTACTAATACAGCTGTAACAACCAGCGCTGCAAAATTTTAGATGTAGACATGGCCTTTGAGGTGACACAAGGACTCGTCCTTGTTTTTGCTGATACAGACTAACAGGACTACCACTCTGAAACCTGTCAGTATATACCTTGGGGTTGGCAAATGCCTGTTAAATGGCTTTATTACCCCTTGAATGTCTCTTTAACAGTTTCAATGTTGTGCTAATAGGTCTGGCAGGCCGGAGGTTTTTTCACTTTTAACTACTCGATTCCCTCCCAAGGAAGGCTCACCAGGCTAGAGCAGCCATCTGAGAGAGCCTGCAGGAAGGGTCAGAACAGGGATAGGAAAACAAGAGGGTGGACACTAAGACCCAGTGGTTCCCCAAATTTTCAGGTGCCCTACGCAGCTGCCTATGTTGCCTATGCCTAAGGACGGCCCTGCCCACCCTGTCTGCGGGTAGCTCTCCCCCTCCCCGCTGGAGGTTGCTAAACCCTGCTGTGCCCAGCCAGCGTGAGTCAAAAGGCAGATGAGTCAGAGGCAGCCTGGGATGGGTGGGGCGCCTCTCGTCAGGCTGCCGCAGGCTGGGTGAGGGGCGGGGGAGAGGCTGGGGAGTGCCAGTGGGTGGGGCTAGGCCAGACTGTAGATGTGGCTCTGTACAAAATCCCCACCCAAGCTGCCACCGTCCTCCCTCTCTGAGTCCTGAGGAGCCCGGCGCAGCCTGTGCTTTGCCCCAGGTAAGTGCGCCCCTCCCCCAGCCTGGCTGCCAATGCTAGTCCCTGCGGGGGGGTGCACCGCCTGGGCATTCACTAGGTGCGGGGGGGGTAGTTAAGAAAAACTCTCTGGGGGACTGCAGCTGAACGAGGCGGCTCCTTTTGCAGACGTTGTTCCTGAAAGGTTTGGTATTTGAAATAGACTCGCTGAGCAAAGCTCTCGGAGCAAGAAAGTTTCCCTGCCTAGTATCTGCAGGGGAGCTGGGCAGTGTAGGGCTAGGAAAAGTACAGCAGTTTCCTCTGCTAGGGACACATCCCGCCTCTGCTTCTGATGTGCAAGATGCAACTTATTTTAAGGGAGCCAGGAGGAGCTTGAAGGTAACTGTAGCTGGCTAGGAATTCCAGGGACGGGGAGAGAGGGGCCGCATAAAACAGCCTTAGGAGGCAGTAACTAGCACCTGTAATAAAGTAATTAACACAATTGCTTATGCTGCAAATACCAGAATCTCTGCTAGACTGTTAGATGTCATGGCTGTTAATCAGAGAATTAGCCAGACTGCAACGTTGGGTGTGGCCTCCAGCGGGTGGAGTGTCTCTTCCCCCTCTCTGCTTTGCTCCTTTTTTCTTTTTAAAATTTTTGCTGCACTGTTCTTTCCCCTCCCCCACCTTTTTAAGGTGATTCTCAGTGTTCTGTTGCACACTCATGTGGCTTCAGATGATCAGATCAAGTCCTGTTTTTAAACTTGTTAGTATGAAACTACCATATTGATATCTCAACATTATCCTCTTCTGGGGTGGAGAAAAAGGAGGTTCGATTAATAACCCTTACTAGGAGGAGCTGGTCCCAAACTATTAAGAAGTCACTTAAGAACTAACTCCCTTTTCTTCCCCTGTTAAAGTACATTAAATCTCTTTGAATGAATGAGTGGTTTTGCCATAGGCAAACGTCACTTTTTGACCAGCAGCTTTGCAGAGTTTATTTTAGACAGTCAGCTGAGCTTTTAACTTTCAGTTTAAATGCAAATTTGATTTAGGTATAACTAAGCTAATGTTAGACACAACAGAATAAAGTGTGACCCTGCTCCATAACCTGAGTAAATTGGCCCACTTGTGGGGCTCTGGGTTACAGAAAATGGAATACTCACGCTTGCTTTCACAGGGCGTGGTGGAGCAGTGCTACTGCAGCTTCTAGCAGTTTCTGCCCCTACACTCTTTCTATATTGGTAGCTCTAGATAACGACTGTCCATAGCTGAGCCTCACTTCTCCTCTTATACCTTCTTCCCCCCACCACACAGATATATGTGCTGTCTGCCATGGAGCACTGTAGTGTGGCTGGGGTGCAGTTCTGATTTATGCCCCCCCCCCCCCATTAGCAAAATTGCTGAGGTGGTGCTGCTCTTTGGGCCTTGTGGGTAGGTTTTGCAGTACCCCTGCTGTGGGTGTGCAAGGAATATGACTGGAGGAATACTGGGGTGCTTTCAGGGGGGCCACGTATAGATCTGGCTCATTACTGGACAGTTACAGTACAGTTTAGGATTCACTATTCATAAAAGTATTGAAACCATATGCATTAGGACTCTGAATAAAGAGCACTTTTGTACATGGAAATAAATGAAGACTGAAAGAGGTAACAGAATTACTCAAGGCTAATGTTCTATGCCACAGAGAGAGTTCAGTTGAAAGATGCACTTACTCCTATATGTGGACACTGCCTGCTTGTCCACTTACTAAGTTAAGTGGGCTCTGCAGGGTAGGTTTGTGGTAGGACAGAGATTTCCTTCTTGGGTTGATGTTGCAGGATTTGTGTTACTTCTGTTGCTTGGTTTGGTGGTACTGAACAGCCCCAGTGAGTGTATTTTTCTAGTTGCTCTTTTATGGAATGTTTTTAATAGGTTTTCCTGCAGAATCTCAGGAATATTCTATTTTAAATATAGATCTAGAGAAGTCCTAGCTTTACTGTTGGTTAAGTACTCATATGGTATAGGCAATTAGCATATTCCTGAAATGGAACGTCTGTAGCCTCTGGATTATGTAGTATTGACCTCTGGAAGAGAGTGAGTCTTAGAATATTGTGTGTTGTTAATAGATCAAAATAATGTTTTTCACGTGGCCTATGAAAAATTTTCCTTTCCAGACAGGGGCTTCATTTGCCCTCCTGAACTCTGGGTGTAGCTTGGGGACACAGCCTGACTTGCTGTATTTCCAGTTACGTTGTGTTCAAATAAATGACTTTCGGTCCTTGTTCTATTCACTTCAAAGACATTCTGTTCCTTTACTTTTTTGTGGTACTTTTCTTCCTCCTCCACACTTTTCCCCTAGCCCCTGGAGCAAAGCTCCTCTGTTGCCACACCCTGTCTTGGTTGGAAGACTTAAACCAAACGGGCTCTTGATTGTAAGAGCTTCTATTCTCTATTTCTCTGCTTCATAAGTCTGAGGACACCCTTCCTTGTCATCCATAAAAGTGGTGCACGTTTTCAGGCTAGGACAATAGGTTAGCTGTCTCCTCACATGATGATTGCTGCTTGTTTAGTTAACATCTGGCTTTTTTATTTTTTCCTGGAACCTATGCATGTTTTCTTTCATGACACATCTGAATTGTGCTCAGAAACCAAGAGCTGTGTCTAAATCAACATTAGCCGCTATAGCACTGTCACCAAATTGCCTGATGGTTGTTATGTGGGTGGGGGATCAGACACAGAGCAACAACAGTGTGGGCAATTGACCTGCAAGTATCTGAACTGTCTTCTCTAAGCAAAGAATAACTGAGAGCTCTCACTTCTCTGTGTATTATTAAAATAAAGAAAATTGTGATTCAGAATCACGATAGCCTTCTGAAGAAAAACAAATTGCTTCAGCTTGTCTACAAGTATGAAGTCTTGCCTTAAAGGTTTGGAAATAGAGGCCCAGATTCCTTCCAGTTAAATGAAGAGCAAGACCGTGCATGTGGTTTTTATTTTAAATACATCCAAATCCAAACAGTATTAGTCAGAACTTCACCAGTAACAAGGGAGTTTACTTGAGGACTGCAAGAGTATCTTGACAGACATGGGGCCAAAATTCTAATGAAGGAATTTGTGACTATCTGCACATTTATTCTGTAATTGAAGATCTTTCTCTGCAACCTTGAATTTACAGAAATCCCCATTATGCTACCAGTTTTCTTTTGATTGGCTTTTGGTTGTTATGGCATTATTTGGTAACTCCATGAACATACCATTTTCTTCTGTACAAGAGGGTGAGTTAGCTCAGTTACTGGACTTGGTTCAAGTTTTGTGTTCCAACAAGCCTGATTCAGTGTGGTTTTTATTTGATTTAGAAATGGCAGGCTTGCAAAAAGCTGCCTGGCAACTGTTGCTGTATGAAAGACTATACTGCAAATGCATTCATTTCAGCTTCCAGTGAAGCTTTTTAATTCTTTGTGGCATGCAAGACCAAAGGATTTCTTAGTCACATGTCTCGAAGATGCTCTAAAATTGACGGTCAGTACAAAGATTGCCTTGTTTGTAACATTTACTTTTATTAAGAAATAACAAGTATTTTTGGCTTTCATAATGTAACTGCCTTATCACAATTCCCATGATTAAGGCTTGTGCAAGACCTTAAGGCTTTCTCTCTCTTTCCTCTTTTTAGATGGTTGAACCTGGATTGTTCTGGATTTCTGTCCTAAGACTGATTATTTCAATGCAGTTGATGTTATCCCAAAGTTCCTCCCTTAGATACCATATCTTAATTATTCCATAGGCAAATGAGTGGAGTTAAAATTCTGTTCTTTTCTCACCTAGATTGCTCCAGACGATTTAAGGATTCTTACTGGTCTGGGTGCTTATAAGCATACAAGCTTTACAGATGCTTAAAACAAGCTAGGACAGTTAGATATGGATGAGATTACAGTAGCTATGTTACGTGAAATAATACAACAGCGTTCCTACTATTTACTGTTATAACAATTAATACATTTTATAATTAAAAAAGAACTGATACCTGGAGTACATATTGTACAGCATTCCATTTGGTATTGTTTTATCAAAGACATTGATGGGAAATAAGACAAGTTTGGAAGGAAGGAAAAATCATTCTTTACGGTTACAAAATTGTAACCATCACAATAAGCAAATCTAGCCGGGACAGCTGTAGAACAGCTGGGGCAGTTCTTTTCATTTCTGTCTTGAACTCTGGGGATTGGTCCTGCTTTGAGCATGGGATTGGACTAGATGACCTCCTGAGGTCCCTTCCAACCTTAAGATTTTATGTGACCTCTTAAGCAAGGTAGAAGAAAAAGCATTTGACAAGTAGGGAGGCTGAAGAAAAATAAACATTCATGATGTCGTCTTAGCCAAATATAATACTGTCGCTAAAAATAAGGTGCTTGGGGGGGGATATGGGCAGAGGTAGGTTTTATTTTTGTATTTAAAAAAATTCGAAGCCTTATTTCTTACCTTATGTAACTTATTACACCAGACCCCCTTTTTCAGTAATAACATTTAGTACTGCAAAGATATCTAGGGACCAATGCTTCTTTTCTTTTGAATGTTTTCCTGGCAAGATCATGTTTTTTAGCAGCACTGGCTGATTGTATCTGCTCATCCCATCTTTTGATGACCCCGCGTGACAGAGAGGGTTGTTCTTTGCTTGGTATCGACTCTTAGAACTCTCATCTGCTTTCAAGAGAGCAACACTTGGAAACTGGGTACTGTATTGTAAGGGGTTGGGATGTACTAGCTCATGGATGAGGGAGAGTTTCCAGCAATTTGGAAATGGATGAGAATTCTTCTAGAGGGAGTCCCACCGCGTATCTCTCCCGTTTGGAACCCCTGGACCTTCTCAGCTGAGCTGCCTCTGAGCTATTGACTCCCCATCAGACTCCTGAGTGCGGGGCTGGCAGTTGGAAGACTGACTGAAAGGCTGTGGGCAGGGTAGGATGTCTGGGAGCAGGGAGATGGATTAGGGGAGTGAGGTAATGGGAAGGGGAAAACTGGCAGCAGGAGGAGCATTGCCGAGGACCCAAGAGGAAGGGAGGGAGGAATTCAGAGTGAGTTCAACCTACTCTCGTTTAGTTTCTTGGTCCGGTGTACTGAGGACAAATATTCTGATCCTACATGTGCTAAATTTGTGCATGTGGGTGATGTACAGGCAATGCTATTGGTCTAAACACGAGAATGTCTAGTTTACAACACCTTAACATAGCGTAATGCCTAAGATTAGTGGTATTAGCAGGGGACTGTTTCTCGCCTATTAGCAGAAATGCCTCTGTCTAATCTAGCTAGTTCCTTTTCCCTGTCTGACGTTTCCACTAGATTTCTTGGTGCTGGAGTCCTTAGAAGGCAACTTTCAATTTTAACTGATGAAATAGTTAATGCTTATTTCAGTGGCACCATCAGAAGGTGACACAAATGGCTACATTTCTCTCCTTGCTAGTGGAATTTGGGAGTGCCTACCTTCCTGCCAGAATTTCAGGAATGCAGTGATGTTGCCCAAACTCCTTCCGTTTACACCCCTCAAAAATATTCTCCTCCTCCTCCTCTTACTCATGATGATTTAGGACCCTCCCAGTCAAACAATACTACTGCCCAGGCAAAGAAACTAAACTTGTCAGGGAAAAATGGTATAATGGCATCAGCTTGTCCAATTGAAATGTTCATTTTTGTAGTTTATAGGATCTATGCACATTAGGCTTATTTTTCATACATCTAGAAGTATGATCATATTAGGTGCTTAAAAACCAATAGTCTTTGGAACTTGGAAAATCTCGGCATGCTTAGTTTCCATCACCAAGTATTGCTGAGCCAAGGCAACAACTACCTTCTATGTTGTGAAATGGATAAGCTTTTTTTTGGCCACGGAAGCTATGCCCCACAATTATGCAGATGATCCTACTCCATTGCATTGTTCCTTTTGGGGTCTGTATTTTGTTGGGGTCCTTAGTATTTGTGATCAGATACTCCTGCTGCTCATCACTATTTGTGTCCCTGGCTTGTAATTTTTATTGTTAAGCCACTAAAGTAGCAAAGTTAGGCAAGTGTTCTGGCTCAGGTGTTCCAGATCAAATTACATCAGCTGCTTCTGTAAAATACAAATACCTTCTGTTCACAGAGGCCATTTCAAGACTTGTGATTTGAGGAATTTAGCCTCTGAGCTGCAGATTGTTTGCCTAAAGCAGTTGTTTTTAATTGCTTTTTGGCAGTTGTCTGAGCCGAGGGTACAGTTTCTCTAAAAGAAATTTGTTGATACTAAAAAAAGTTGATCAGTGTCTCTATGTTCAAAAAATCATTAATATCCTTAGTGTGGTGGTATTCTAGCAAAGCAGTCATTAATTAGAGTCATGACTCAGATCTGATTTTTAGGAAATGGCCCTCAGTTGATGAGTGGTATTGATTTTGAAATGTGTTTGAGGGTTTTTTGGTTTTTTTGGGTGGTGGGTTTTTTTTGTTTTTGTTTTTGTTTTTGGTAGGAGTTTTCTTTGACTTACTGGAGACCTGACAAGTCTGGTTTCTTTGCCTGGATAGTAGTAGTGTTTGACTGGGATGGTCGTCCTAAATCATCATGAGGAGGATTCTTTTTGAGGGGAGGAATTTAGGCAACATCACTGCATTCCTGAAACTTAATGACTGAAATTTAAAAGTGGATTTAAAAGTGGACATCAGCAAAAGTGATTAGAGTAAAAATAGTCTGCCATATAGGAGAGCGAAGGCCAATTCCTATCCAGGTGTGATGTGTGCCATTTATTGTATACTCTTGAGATACTCCCTTACTTGTTACTTCAGCTCTTGCTGCAGGGGTGGCCAACCTGTGGCTCTGGAGCCACATGCAGCTCTTGTACAGGAGGGTGGAGCTGCAGGCGCCAACTTCCCAGTGTGCCAGGGGGTGCTCACTGCTCAACCCCAAGCCTTGCCCTCACTCCACCCCTCCCCTGAGCCCTGCCTTCTCTCCTGCCCCTCTCCCTCATCTCTTGTATGCCACGAACAGCTGATTGGGAGGGAGGGGGAGGTGCAGGGAATGGGGAGGGGGTTGTTTAATGAGGGACTGCTGACCTATTAGTGTGGCTCTTTGGCAATGTACATTGGTAAATTCTGGCCCTTTCTCAGGCTCAGGTTGGCCACCCCTGTCTTGCTGGATTGTCCCAACTAGTTTAATGTGCTGTAGCATGTTGGTGTTAAAAAAAAAAAAAAATGTTTATGAAGTCTTTCTCTTTTTCTCCCTCTCCAGTTTCCTTTCAAGATGTCCACGGTTCATGAAATTCTAGGCAAGCTCAGCCTTGAGGGAGATGTAAGTATCACTGAGGAGCTAGAAAAGAGATTTGGTATGGCTTTCTCTTAAATACCTGTCTTGTTTCTTTTCCAGGATGCCTTTGTTAGGGTTGAGACTGAACTGTACTGATTATAAGGTGTGGCTATAGACTCCACATACTTGAACTGACCCAGACTAAAAGCTAAGTCAGTGATACTCCATCTCTGGTGCTAGAGACATGTGACCCATAGGGCACCACTCACATCTCTTGAGGAGTCCCTGGATTTAATTCAGGCTTCTGCAAAGCTGATGGTGTGGTCCTGGTGCTGCTTGACATGTTAAACGCAGGGAACACTGAGCAGACAGACGAGTTGATGTGACTCCTCCCTGCCTCTCCAGATGGACAGGAGCATTAGAAGCAGGAAGGGGAGAGAAACGCCCCCATAGTTTACGCCATCCAAACAACAAGAGAGGTGGAGAGGACAGAGAAAAAGACTAAGTCTGGGCCAATTCCAAAGTTGGTTGATAAGTGGTGTGAGTTAGAGCTGGTCCGGGAATGCTTTTTTTCCTGCATAATTTTTTGATGAAAATGGAAATGTTTTCATTTACGTCAGAAATGGTCAGCTTTTTGTTGAAAAACCAAAAAAATTTGAAAAACTGAAACATTTCAGTTTTTGGTTACTGAAAGTTGAAGATTAGAAAAATGTTCAATTTTGGTGGGTTCTTTGGTCAAAACACCAGATTTATTTCCCCCCCCCTCCAAAAAAAAAAAAAATCTCCATTCTCTCCCCCAAAGTCATTTTCTGTACAAAACAAAACAGTTCCCCCGCCCCCCAGTACAAGAGTCCGGACAATATTCTACCAGCTCTAGCATGAGGCCATGGATGTTTGCTTACCCCATGTCTGCATTTGTCTTAGTGTATTAGTGGAGCAGTCCCAGAAAGCCACAGGTGGCTCTGTGTGCTTCATGATGTTGCAGTGGTACATGATGATGATATCACAATGTAATAGCAGACTATTGTGCCATGAATTTGTGGTTGCCTGTGATTGCAATCAGGGAGGAAGTGAATCCCAGCTCTGCAGTTTTGACTACCTTCTTCTGGCTGGGTACATTTTCATGGCTGGTACCTGCAGAGCTGTATTGGGTAACATCAAACTTTTTTGCCTATTTTTGGCGCTTGCTCCTAATGCAAGTAAGCAGTAGAGCTGGGTTAATACTGCAAAAATATTCAGTTGACTCATAAAAAAATTTCCTTTGGCCGTTCACATCTAACCAATACAACTGAAATCCTAAATAATAGCAGAGAATTGTCAAGTCAAACGAAACATTAAAATTAACCCTCAACCAGACCCCCCCCCCCAAATCAGGTAATTTCAAGTAATGAATACTGTGACACTTCTTGGGGTTGTGAGGCACCTTGCTACCATCTGCCCTTAGTGTGAGAGCCTTGTCTGTGCTTGCTCTGGGTCAGTCCTGACTCCACCGGTCTTGGTCAACACAATGCTCCCCTCCCTACACAGACTCTGCTGTCTGTCTGCAGGTTATGGATAGGATGTTCCAACCCCCAAGCCCTCTGAGCATCTCCATTGAGTGTCCAGCCCCTGGTCCACTGGCTACTCACAATATTCACAGATTTGCTGCTCCCAAAGAAGCAGCACACTCCAGTTTCACTGAGATCACTTACTCGGATCACTGCTCCGCTTAAAACACTGCACTTTATAGTGAAAACAAGCAGCAGTTTATTTAACAAAGAGAAAAAATTAAAATGATCTCAAGCAGAAGTAATGGAAACATGTAAAATTCATTGGCTGCATTCTAGAACCTAGACATAATGAATATTTTCATTTCTTATAGATCAAGGGTCCCCCCAAAATCCTTCCAATTTTTTTCATGAGACAAAGTGTGCTGCCTGCTTGTCTCCTATGTGAAGGCTCCTGGGTGTCTCTTTGCAACCCCTGATTTACCAAAACAGTCCTTTGATCTTTATTCATCAGCCAGACACCCTCTTGCTCTGTGCTCCTTCGTACAGATTTCACAATCGCTTGTCGATTTCACAATCTTGATTATCTGTTGGCTCAGTACGTAAATAGACTTATTATGAGCCATGATGACCAGACCGAAAGATAACGTCTACTGCCCGCTGCCAGAACAGAACTTATTGAAGGTGGGTCACCTCCTGGTGACCTACCTCTAATTTCAAGGCTTCAAGGACATAATTTCCAGTGTAGATACATGACTTCTTAAGTTATCCATACAGATATTTCACAATGATTAGGATGACTAGTGAACTGCTGTCTCTGAGACCTCACGTGCCACCTTTGGTGACTTATTGAGCATTTTAACTGACCCAAGAGGATCCCTGTAAAACTCTGTGCAACCTCTGTGCCCTCTGCCAGTTGGCATCAAGAGATCTCTGGTTCATGAGGATTTTATGCTGCTCTCAAATATTCCACAAGCACTAAAAGAGGCTAGAACAGTTGTGTAAATTGTTGAATTTTAATTATTTGCACTGGTCAACCCGGTAGAGCAATTCAGCCAGTTAGCTCACACTAACAAACCAAAACAAGTCTTTCCTGCACTCATTTCCCCAAAGGGATATTTGCCTCTTGGGGTGTGCAGAGGGTACCAGTTGCACCAAAAGGAACTGAACAGATTGGTCTGACATGGTCCAGACAGTGATGTTTGTGCCTTTTGCCTCAGACCAGTAGGGAGAAAAGGTTTTTTTATACATGAAAGTTAATCCAGAGTAAGGGAAATGTGACTTCAAAGTGAATTAACTGTTCCTGACTAACTCTGTGTGGAAACTTATTCCAGACCAAGCATGCCTTATTCCAAATTAGTTTAATCTACAAAACCAATTTAGAATAAGACACTTGTATTCTGGAATAAGAGCATCCACGTATGGAGTTAATCAGGAATAGCTATTTAGAATCATAGAATAACTCCCTGCATAGATAAGCCTTCTATGAGGAGGCCCCCTTGTTCAAAGGCATAATAATGCCCATTTCTCAAGCAACTGTTCTTAAGGATGGTCCTGGTTTCTCCTGTGGAACTTGATTCAGCAGCTCTCTCCAGCCCTGCAGTATCTCAGTCTTATCCTATATATGCTCTGGAAGGAGGAAGCTGAGCTGAAGTTAAGTCTGTGACTGCTAGTAGAGTCTGTGTCCTACCACAAAGTTTTCAGAGGCAGCATTGTCTTGTGGTTAGGGGAGAGCACTGGGAATCAAGAAACCTGGATTCTCGTCGTGACTCTGCCACTGACTCAATGTGGCTTTGAGCATGTTGTTTAGGCCACAGTTTTCAAAAGTTACTTTTGATTTTGGGTTTCCAGTGTCAGCTATCTTAAAGAGACCCTGATTTTTGAAAAACGTTGAGCAGCCTTCCCCTCTGAGAATTAGGCTCCTTGAAGATTTCTCAACCTGGGCACCCAAAACCTGAGGCACTCAGTAGCACTAATTGCTTCTGAAATGTTGGCCTTAACCTCATTGTCCGCTTTGTAATGCACTATCTTTGTGAAGCATTTGGCGAGCCACAGCTGAAAGGCACTGTATAAGTGAAAAGCATTATTTCATTCTCTGCTTTGGTCTTCCTCAAACTGCCCATGTGCTTACACTTTAGGGCTGAAACTCTACCACTGGATGCACAAGCAAGACACCTGTTAAACTCAATGGAAAGTCAATGGGAACTACTTGCATATCCAAGGGCAGCATATGACTTTGAGTGCCTGAGCAATTCAGGAAGAAACAGTCATGAAACTTAAATGGGTCCTATTTTTTTCTCCATTGCAGATACCATTTGTCAGCATAATACTCAGTTCCAATGACTCACACAATGCATAGGGAGGGAATGAGATACCAAAGTGCCATCTCGCCTTACTTTTTCAAATCTAACTCTCACAGGCTAGCTGTACCAGGTTGTCCAACTATGCCAAGTTAATGAGCTGAAACATTCAAATTTGTATTGTGTAACATATGGGCTTTGTGGTAGGAATCTTTCAGGCACACAGCTTTCTCCAGGAGTGCATTAAGTTTTTCCATTGACTGTTGTTCGCAGTTAAATGCATAGATTCTGGGAAATCATGCATCCTGTGGTGTGGCTCTGGGCCAAATTCTGGCTGCTTTGATTGAAAGGGCTGTTAATAATAGGGACAAAAATGAATGTTTCTGTTCCATATTATTTTTGCTTCCCTGTCTCTGCAATGTAGCTCAGATTTTCAAAGGAGGGCACAGAGTGTATACCAGTGTTTTTTATCCTGGGTAGATAGTTGTGCAGATATATCTGTGGACAGCTTCAGTGATGCCTTGTATACATGCCCTTCTTTAACAATTTGACCTTAAAGCAGTGGTTCTCAACAGGAGGTTCATCAACTCATCTAGATATTTACCTAGTTTTACAACAGGCCACATAAAAAGCACCAGTGAAGTCAGTACAAATATCATACAATGTAGTGTTTATACTGCTTTATTGTACATTTCAGCATATAGCATATATTTATAATCATGTTGATTTATTTTATAATTATATGGTAAAAATGAGAGCGTGAGAAAGTAAGCAATTTATCAGTAATACTGTACTGCTTTTATATTTTTATGTCCAGTTTTGTAATCAAGTAGTTTTTTATGTGAGGTGAAACTTGGGGTACGCAAGACAAACCAGACACTTGAAAGGGGTACAGTGGTCTGTAAAGGTTGAGAGCCACTGCCTTGAAGAGTTCGAAGGTACAAAGGAAGTAAGTGTCTTAAGTGTCGAAAACCTTTGTCTATTATGTGAGCCCCCTGCTGGTGAATTTGGGAAGAAATCAGACCTCAGGCATTTCGGAGCTCCCTGGGTGCTTACTGGGGTGCTTTCAAGTTGCAATATACCTGGAAAATAATGAGAGATTTTTTTGATCCTGTAAAATCCATCAGCTGTGTGGAGCACAGAATTTGGTCCACTGTACATACTTATTCACTACTAATTCTGATTCCTTCCTCCACCATAGTATTATGAGTGATAGTCTGCCTTTGAGTCATTTCAGCTGTAAATTTGAATTTTCCAGGTTTTTGTCATTTTGATTCAACTTTTTTTTTTCTTTAAGTCTTTTCCATACTGACTTTTTGGAATGAATTTCTTTGAATTCCAGCCAGCACAATTTAAGTTTTTTTTAACATTTTAACGTTAATGGGTGAATTGTCCTCAGAATTACAGTGTGATTTCCACCCCCAGTGATGTTATGCCCACTTGCATGTTCTTTCTCTAATGCCAGATGCACGGCTGTGGGCGGATTCGTGGAACAGTAATACATTTAGAAGGTCAAATGCAGTGGCTCGTAGCTGAATTCGTTATGTTAATAGGATGTCCACGTGTGCATATTGGGGGGGCGGGGAAATATGACCCAATGGTACTTTACCTTTTGGGAATAATACATTAACCACAAGCTAAGTATAAGACTTTAATTTTACTTCTTTTTTTTTTCTGTCTCAGCATTCTCTTCCTCCGAGTGCATATGCCACTGTCAAGGCGTATGCCAACTTTGATGCTGACAGAGATGCTGCAGCCATTGAAACAGCCATCAAGACCAAAGGTAGGGGAAATGGGTCTGTCTCTCTCTGCTATTATACTTGCAAATGATAGAGCTGATATAATATCAATAGGTGCTGGGTTTCTTGACCTACCACTTACTGTCCTTAATCCAGGGCATTTAATTTGGGTGTTCTTCTTAATGACTTGTGCTATTGAAATCTTGGCAGGGAAAGACTTAAGACTGCCAGCAGAACAGTCTTAGAATGACATTTTGTAATTAAATCTGAATGTTTTTAGCAAAGGAAGTTTGGGCTAGTCTATAAAAATCTGCATTTCCTTCCCAAGGTTTAATCTGAACTTTGAAAAAAATGATTAAACCAATTAAACAGTGCATTTTAAATCTTTTGCCTTCTAGGATAAGGAATTCATCATTTCTTTTCCATGGAAAAATGGTCTAATATTTTGAAATGTTGGGTGTAAAAGTAAAGGGACCCAACTGGAAAGTGATATGCCACAATGGAAACAAGAACATCATTTTAGTGTTGCATAATTTGATGATTCATTATTTGCATTCAGTTAGCACCTGGTGGTCCCAACTCATTCTAGGGCCCAGTCATGCTAGGGGCTGTACAACTGTGGGAGACAGCTCCTGCCCCCAAAGAATTTACAATAGAAATTAAAGAGTCACATAGCAGATCTCTGACAGAGCTGGGAATGGAACCCTGTTCTTGTGACTCCGTCTGGTGCCGTGTCCACTGCCTCTACAAAATATTACAGCATTGAAAATGGCCTTTTATGTGGTTACCACATCTCTGCGTATAATTAAATCTCTGAACTGGACTTTTCCCATTCAGATGGTCATCTTTTATTAAAGTTAGACTGTGCCTAATCAGAGCGGTAAATAGCAAATGGGCAAGATGCTGAAATGTTACTGTATCATAGGCCCTGCCTGTGCTGCTCCTCCAACTTCTACCTGAGTTAATAACAAGCTTGTTTGGTTAGCTCTGAGCATGGCCACGAGGGTAATAGTTGTACTCCAGTCTTACAGTTTGCTGCTGATGGGTGCGGTGGCATGCACAAACTAAACAGATTGCAGGATCAGGGCTTGGTTAGTAACTGTGGTAGGTAGCCATGCATCCCCTTGATTAGAGAGCCCACTGCAGTATGATTGTCTTCCAGTAATTGATTATTGTTTTTTGCTGTGTCCTAACGTGCCTGTGTAACCAGTTTGGCAGGTTTTCCATCTTCCCTGCTCTCTGTGCAAGAAGGCGTTCAAGGCTGCTGGTTAGGGCTGGTTGAAATTTTTCCATGGAAACTGTTTTTAATGGAAAATTGGATTTTCAATAGGACTGGGTTTTTTGGAGTTTGTTTTTTTTATTTTGGTTGTAACAAGTGTCTACTTTTTGCAGAAAAATTAGAATCCGTGTCCAAACAAACAGAAAAGGCCTGGAAACCAAAATATTTTGATCTGTATTGTCTCATGGGAGTTGTAGTTTGGGTGCTTTGTGCCAATGTTCTCTGTGGACCAAGCTCCCCAGCTGCACTTCATCTCCCACAATGTAAAGTGGCTATCTGAATACTGTGGGGAGGCTGGTGCATTATGGGAGAAGTAGTCCCACTGGAGATCCCAGTTTACAAAGGAGAATGGGGAGCATGATGCACCTGAACTACAACTCGTGTTTCAGTGGCATTTCAATGTTGAAATATTTCAGTTTTTGGCTGAAATAATGTTTCAGCTTTTCACCAAAAACTCAACGTTTCCCACGGAGAAAAACCCTTTTTCCTACCGCCTCTGCTGTTGGTGCCTCTCAGTGTCTTGCTGGCGCTCTATCCCTGCTGAGGCCCTGTGGAGTGGTTGCCCAGGTTTTCACAGAATGCAGATACAAATGCAGATAGGCAGCATTGTATTTTTGTTGTGGGAAAGAACTGCCTTGTGGACACAACTCCACCCTGTCATCCCAAACTGATGGTAAAAATATTCCATTGTACCTATAGTCTGGACATGTAGGGCAGTAGCAACTTGGTCTCATCCTCCTTCATAACAAAGAAAGGGTGTGGTTAAAGAGTCTTCTCCGCTCAGGATCAGAAAACGGTTGGGTGTGGCTGGAATTGCTGAGGTTTTGCCAAGAAGCCAGAACAGAGAGGCATTAATAAAAGCTGAGCCATTTATCATCTGAAGGAAATGCTGAGTTTCATGAATCTGAACAAAGTCCTCTTTTTATTTCTCCGCATTGTGTCCAGGAAACGTAACGAATCCTGGGATTAAGCCATTGCCTGTTCCTCACAGCGTGACATTTCTATGCGAGGGAAACTTCTTAAAGTTACAAGGGTTATTTTGTAATTAGCTATCGTAAAAAAAAAAGCCACCAGAAATAATAATTTCCCTTTCTCTAAGAGCTCATCCTACCGAAGTAGGAGTGGATTTTTTTAAATCTGAAATTCACATTTGTTTTTAAAACAAACAAAGCTTCTTGCAAGAGAGGGCTGATGAAGGGTATGTGGCACTGCTGTGTATGTGTGTAGTTTTGTGTAGCTTTAATCAACAATATTTTGCAGTGCTGATTATAGGGCAACTTTTAACATTTCAAAAGTACTATGAAGCCTTCTGGATAAAGACATTTACTCTAGCATATCAAGCTGTTAACTATTGTAATTTCCATTAAATATCCTGGGAAATGGAAGGGCTTGTCTTGTCAAGAAAAGCCAGGCTAGTGTTCACTTTCTTTGAACTAGAATAATCAATTCGCTGAATTTGTTTTGACGATCTGGGGAACTGTACCAAAAGTAGTGCCTGATCCTGCAGATACATAAATAATAAGGAAACATACTCATGCATAAGTGGTGTGCAGGATTGGGCTTATATCTGTTATCCAGAAGTCGCTCAAGGTAATAATGTGTGGACTTGTAAATGAAGACTCTCTGGTTTTGATGTTGACTGTTCCATTGTAAGGACAACTACCCAAAGAGAACATGCCTAAGGGAGATAAAGCACAAGAATTCTGAAAACCTATCTTTAAAGTTCCATTTCTTTGTAGTTTGATTACTTGAATATGGAGCTTGGGCTTTTGTTGCGGTAGAAGACCAGTAGAATTTCCATTTGCCAACTCTCTAAACATATGTTTGTTTGCCATGGTATGTCTGCCAGACAAGAAATGACCTAATAGAAAAACCAGTGTAATGACAAGATTAGGAATTACTTCTGCAAACAAACAATGGAAAAGATTTGTGGGATTTTCCAGATCTTTAATAAGAGAGGCTGATCAATATTTATACACTGATAAACCTGCAGGCACCTATACGAACTTGTTTCCACCAAATATCACTGATATTTATGTATCTCAGTAATTATTGTTTGTATAGTGCTTTGAATGTATAAAATGCTGTATAAATGGATTAAGGAATTAAAAGAGAATAAGTCTATATATTCTATTTGGATTGTTTTAAGATGAGCAGAAAGCTGCAGCTTTCATAATAGACTATAAATAGCTAAGTAAACAACTGGATTATGTAGGTAACCACCCACATTGTCCAGTTCAATAAAGCATGGAAAGTTATAGTGGAGATTGTCCGTCATGGTTTCTGGCTTGAGAGCATACAGAAGAGGATTCGTTGCAGCTAAACCCACACCTTTCTTTTTGATCCCAGCGTCTGGGCACCCGTACTGCTGTGAGAACGTTGTGATACTTTTATAATTCTTGGGATACCCTTTTACCTTGTAATTATTTCATAGCAGTACTATTGAGATTGCCTCCCTCAGAGCTTGACAAATTCTGTTAGGAAACATCTGGGTGTGGTTTTGGCACTGGAGTCCTTTTTTCCTTTTCTTTTCTTTTTTTTTTTTTCCTCAGTGTTCTCTTGTTAAGGAACTAGAATGCAACAGTAAACCATTGTCAACTAATCTGAAAACTGACTACAACTAGTTCAGTTGTTGCCTAAAAATCCAAGCAGCATAAATCATACGGCCATAGTTCTCTAATTTGGTGGTAATTTATCCTACCTCTGTCTTCTACCTAAATCAAAAGCATGTGTTGTTTAACGTATAGAATGCATGCACCTTCTGTAGATTACAGAAATAGCATAGCACAAGCATTTCATCTTTCTGATTAACAGCTCGGCTTTTAGGCCAGTATATGTAAATCTGGGATTTACCTTCTGGTAGAAACGCTGGCATGTATCCCCCGGAAACTGAGCAAATCCATGCAAAAATATGACTGAGCATGTAAGAGTTTGTTGCTCTAAATATCTGATTGGCCTTGGATTAAATGCACAGAGTGCACAGCACAACTGTGAATAGTTTACTATGCAAGTCCAAAAACCTAGAGAAGAAAAAACCATCTAAAATAGAAAAGAATGAATCCAGATTACATAAAATGGCTTGTAATTAACTGCAACACAAGCCCAGAGTTAGCATAAATGCCAGTAAACCGATTACCTCTGGCTTATTCCCATGTGTAATAGGACATGTTTATTACAGAGGCCAGGCTTCAATTTTTTTACAGTATTCATTTCCTTGGGAAAGGACTGAGGAAATCATTTGGGACCTTACCATGTGCAATGTAGGTGTTAGCATAGAGCTTCACAGAAAATTGTCCAAGTACCTCTGCCTGCTGATGCATGGCTGCACATGTTACATTGGATAATACAGGTATCCAAACCTAGATGTGCATTCAGAAAGTCAGGTTAGAGAAAAACATGTAACTTGCACTGAATGTCCATGTTCTTTTTAATTAGCAAAGTATGCTTACTATTTGCGTGTGTGTGTATGTAATGCTCATATACCTGTTTAATTCATGAAAATGTGTTGTATCTATGCATACTTACAATTCAGAACAGGTAATGGAGTTGTGTGAAAAATTAATAAATTCGCAACACAAATTTTGCCTTTTTTCCTTTTGAGAATTGAGCATAGTAACTGACTCTTGAAAATAATGTTGCTGAATAATTCTTGTTCTTTGGCATACTTGTCGGCAGTTGTTTTTGATGTTTAAAATTCAAACTATGACAGACTTGTAACCTAAGTATCATGATATATTTGTTCTTTTATTGGATGAGCAGATATCTTACAGTTCTTTGTATTGAATGCTTATTTTGTGAGCACTTTCACACATTCATCTTTTCCAGAAACCAGAGGAGTGACTGTGTCCCCTAATACCTAGATTTTTCCAGAAGATTGTATTCTGTATGGGGATAGTTCTGCATGTCTGTGCATGTTAATGGTATTCTTAATATGTGAGAATAAAAGATTAAAGGGAATCTCCGTTGACATGGATTTATGAAAATCCAGCCTAGCGTGTTCTGGGAGACACTCCCTGATATCTACAAAACTGCATTTAACAAATATATTTTTGAGTGTTAATAGTAGCAGCAAAGAGATGCAGTGCTGTAATATACCTCAGAGAGAACCCTACAAAGCAAAATATAATAGGAGAAATCCTGGCCATATATATACCTCACCATTCAAATCGGATAGTCCCAAAACAGTTCAAGGAGCCTTGGGGCCAGATTTACAAAAATATATTTAGGTGCCTAAAGCTACAGTCACAATAGTAATGCTTCCCATGCACTTTGTATGGTAGAGTCATCTGATTGTCATGAAATAACACATTGGAGGTTCAGAGTTAGCACCAACTTAACTGCAAACCTGACTGAATTTATTTATAGTATTGTATTTTAGGGTTAATGCCAAAACAGCAGCCCTGGCTTCCTTCATTAACATACTAGCTTTCTCATTGGTTCACATTACCCTTAACAATTATGAATGTCATTTCTGTTTCCCCTTATCCTCCTATAAACATAAAATTTCTCATAGACTCATAGGTCAGAAGGGACCAATCTGATCATCTAGTCTGACCTCCTGCACAAGGCAGGCCACAGAACCCCACCCATCCAATTTTATAACAACCCCTAACCCAGGACCGAGTTATTGAAATCCTCATAATTGGTTTGAAGACCTCAAGCTGCATTCTCATTCTTTTATAGCTGTCAGTTAGGAAATTACATAAACTGCGCACCATCTTGTTGCTATCTGTGGTGCATTGCTAGCTTTTAAAACCATTTGGCTAACCTTGTAGTTATTTAGTTCCATCTCTGTTTGCCCCCTTCGCCCCCACCCCACCATGATCCAACCAGAGGCCTGTTCTACACTACACGTTTAAACTGATTTTAGCAGCATAAAACCGATTTAACGCTGTACTCGTCCATACTAAAGGCCCTTTATATCGATATAAAGGGCTCTTTAAATCGGTTTCTGTACTCCTCCCCGACGAGAGGAGTAGCACTAAAATCGGTATTACCATATCGGATTAGGGTTAGTGTGGCCGCAAATCGACGATATTGGCCTCTGGGCAGTATCTCACTGTGACCGCTCTGGACAGCAATCTCAGCTCGGATGCAGTGGCCAGGTAAACAGGAAAAGCCCCGTGAAATTTTGATTTTCATTTCCTGTTTGCCCACCGTGGAGCTCTGATCAGCACGGGTGGCAATGCAGTCCCAAATCCAAAAAGACCTCAAGCATGGACCGTAC
Source organism: Gopherus evgoodei (assembly GCF_007399415.2). Classification (NCBI taxonomy): domain Eukaryota; kingdom Metazoa; phylum Chordata; order Testudines; family Testudinidae; genus Gopherus; species Gopherus evgoodei. Next base: position 32,368,778 of record NC_044331.1, on the reverse strand, counting down.
GGGAGATACTGGATCTGATGGCTGTATGGGGAAACAAATCTGTTCTATCAAAGCTCCATTACAGAAGACAAAATGCCAAAGCGTTTGAAAAAAAATCTACAGGCTACACAGTGCTGTGTGACAAGCGTAACGGGAAGCCAGAGACTCAAATGGATGCTCATGGAGGGAGGGAGGGGGTACTGAGGACTCCAGCTATCCCACAGTCCAGCAGTCTCCGAAAAGTATTTGCATTCTTGGCTGAGCTCCCAATGCCTGTAGGTTCAAACACATTGTCTGGTCGTTGTTCAGGGAATAGCTCGTCAATTTACTGCCCCCCCTCCACGTGAAAGAAAAGGGAAAAAAATCATTTCTTGACTGTTTTTTTAATATCACCCTATGTCTACTGAATGCGGCTGGTAGATGCGATGTTGCGGCAGTAAAGAGCAATATCCACTCCTCTTCCCTCCCCGGTGGCAAATGGTACAACATGCTTGATAACTGCTGAATACCCCTGGCTGGCCTCAGGTGCGCCTGTGTAAAAATAGGAATGATTCCTGGTCATTCCCAGTAGATGCGACAGAATGACTGGTAACCGTTTTCATCATAGCAACTGGGGGCTGACGGAGCTCAGCTCCCTTTCCTGTGTAAAGAAAAGATTCTGTCCTGCCTGGACTGTCATAGCAGTGGCATGCTGGGCTCCTCTTCCCCTGCACCGCTTAATGTCCTGCCTGGACTGTCATAGCACGGGTAGGCTGCCTCCCCCTCATTTTACCTCACTAACAAATCACTTTCTTATTCCTGCATTCTTTATAACATCATGACACAAATGGAGGGGACACTGCCACGGTAACCCAGGAAGGTTGGGGGAGAAGGGAAGCAACTGGTGGGGTTGTTGCAGGGGCACCCCCTGTGAATGGCATGTAGCTCATCATTTCTGCGGGATCTGACACGGAGCGGCTGTGCTCTTTGATACACTGCTTCTCTAGTACATTTGCCCTATATTCTAGGCAGGACTGAGTCTCCTTTTAGAAACCATAAAGGAGGGATTGACTCGGGGAGTCATTCCCAGTTTTGCTCTTGCGCCCCCGGCCGATCTTAGCCGGGGCACCCATGATAGCAGCAGACAGCACAGAAACAGATAACTGTCATCTCATTGCCAAATTACACTGGCAGCAGATGATACAGAACGACTGGTAACCAGCTTTGCTATCATGCAAAAGCAAATGAATGCTGCTGTGTAGTGCTAGAGTATCGCCTCTGTCCGCGGCATCCAGTACACGTACGGTGACTGTAAAAAAAAAAAAAAAAAAAAAAAAAAAGGCGGAACGGGCTCCATGGTTGCCGTGGTATGGCATCTGCCAGGGCAATCCAGGGAAAAAGGGCATGAAATGATTGTCTGCCATTGCTTTCCCAGAGGAAGGAATGACTGACGACATTTACCCAGAACCACCTGCGACAATGATTTTTGCCCCATCAGCCACTGGGCTCTCAACCCAGAATTCTAAGGGGCGGGGGAGACTGCGGGAACTATGGGATAGCTATGGAATAGCTACCCACAGTGCAACGCTCCGGAAATCGACTCTAGCCTCGGACCATGGACGCACACCGCCGAATTAATGTGCTTAGTGTGGCCACGTGCACTCGACTTTATACAATCTGTTTTATAAAACCGGTTTATGTAAAATTGGAATTATCCCATAGTGTAGACGTACCCAAAGTTAAAAAATTGATCTTTGTACCTACCCAAACGAGAGCTAAAACCATGGTGGCAATGGCTGTGTTTAAACAAGGTGGTTACTGGGAGTGCAATTTCCCTGACTGGGGTAGACCATTTATTTGTTTTCCCTGTATGGCTATGTGGGTGCACAGTTCACTGAAAAATCATCCCTTCTCAGCACTGTTATTGCTAGCGTGGAGTCAACCGTGGGTTGGGTAGCTGTACAAAGCCCAGTGCCCTCTTTTGATTTGAAGTACTTAAAAGTTGACGGGTTGCTGTCAAAACTGGTAAGCCTGGACAAAGTCCCGTATTCAAAGACTGCAGAGATACAATCCTCCGCCATTTCATCCAGGCTGTTCTTGAAAATTAGAGGCAAAACTGAGATTCATGATAAATAAACTGATGCACTTAAGCTGCCTCCTGCTGTAAGTGCCCCACAACTTTTTGCTGGGAGACAATCCAAGTATCTGCTGGCTTTTCTGGTACCTAGACGCTTATCAAGACAAGCCCATTCATAAGTGGCCCTTTTAAAAGTCAAAAAAAAAAGGGGGGGGGGGCAATATAAGTCAGTCTGTTCATTTACACAGCTGAGGTTTTTACTTCCTCCTTTCTTGCTGATTAAGCTGCAATGCTGAAGTCACAATGGCAGCAGCAGGCCCACTTATATGACAGAAAAAATATCAGTAGGTGAAAAGAATATTTTTTTGGTCATAAAAAGTTAAAATTTTCAACTTGAAAATGTCTGTTTTCTGAGCCTGGAAGGAGTTGTCACGCTAGAAAAAAAGTACAATATCAGAAGTAACATCATCAACTCTTCATGTTACTCGCGAGTAGAAAAATACAAGCAAAATATGCTCAGCAAAAATAAGTTTGCTTTTAATGAAGATTGAAGGAAACAAGCTTTAACTTCCAGAGCTTTAGTGAGCAGCAAAGTGAGATCAGCCCTTCTGCCCCACCCTATGTTAGCAAATGTGAGTCAATATCCTGTTCAGAGCCGTTATTAGCGTCATATTTCTCTGCACTGAAGTGCAAGCATGCATTTTCCATGAAATGCCAGAGCAATGAATAGACTTGTGTTTCCATCCCCAGAGCCTGTGAACAGGAAACTTTAACGTGAATATTTGTGGCTTTTGTTCTGTCACTTTTCTTATGTTTGCAGACTTTATTTTTCCAGTTTCAAATGCTAGGATTGAAGCTGTGTTTCATCAAACAGTTTTAGAGGTTGGTTGAGTGCTGCAGTGAATCATTGGCCGAGCAGAAGCTGACATGGTGTGTGACTGTAACCAGGCTGGGCTGGGCTTGGCTTCTCCCCAGTTCCAAAGCATATGCTGCTATGCCCAGTCTTGCAAGGAAGCTTTTTTTCTTAATTGAGGTTAGCAAACACACAGAACAACAGTCTTTTAACTCACTCCTTAGCCTGAGGCCTCCCGGGGGTTTCTGGCATACCTGCTCCAGGCAGCTTCCCTGTTGGTTAGCTCTGCTCCTTACCTGGAGCACCAGCCCCAGGGCTGCTTCTCTGGTCCCTTGCGCCACTGTGGTGTCACTTTCCCTCCCCAGGGTGCAATCTCCCAGCTGCCCATTAGCAGCCCTTTATAGGCCCAGGTGTAGCCTAGCCCTCTTTAGTTGGCTGGATTGGACTGCTCTGTTCTGGTTCCAGGGGAGCTGGGCTTAACCTGTCCATAGGGACCAGCTACCCTGTGACAGTGACTCCTGGCCTAGCAGAGGTTGGGGGAGAGGGGGCTTTTTCTGCACTGGGGCAGTGAGTTGCGTTAGGAAATAGTCACGTTTAAAAACACATTGTGGGTAACTCAGGCTTGGCTACACTGGAGAGTTGCAGTGCTGGTGGTGGCTTTACAGTGCTGCAACTCACTCACCATCCACATTTGCAAGGCACATACAGCGCTGTACCTCCCTGCCTACAGTGCTGGCTGTACTCCTCCTTGGCCTGGGGAATAACGACTGCAGCGCTGGTGATGCAGCACTGCTCCGCCAGTATGACCACCAAAAGCGCTGTTGTTGGCCTCCAGAGGTATTCGGAGGTATCCCAGAATGACTGTTCAGCCAGTCTGCTCATCAGTTCAAACTCTACTGCCCTGGCCTCAGGTGACCTGCCCTTTAAATGCCCCGGGAATTTAAAAAATCCCCTTCCTGTTTGCTCAGCCAGGTATGCAGTGCAATCAGTGAATCTTTCCAGGTGACCATGCCTCCACGTGCCAAACGAGCCCCAGCATGGAGCAATGGCGAGTTGCTGGACCTCATCAGTGTTTGGGAGGAGGAAGCTGTGCAGTCGCAGCTGCACTCCAGCCGTAGGAATTATGATACCTATGGGTAGATATCAAGGGCCATGCTGGAAAGGGGCCATGACCGGGACGCGCTGCAGTGCAGGGTTAAAATGAAGGAGCTGAGGAGTGCCTATTGCAAAGCCCACGAGGGAAACCACCGCTCCCGCGCTGCCCCCACGACCTGCCATTTTTACAAAGAGCTGGATGCGATACTTGGGGGTGACCCCACCGCCAATCCACGATGGACACTTCAGAGCAGAGTGGGGGGGGGAGGAGGAAACCGAGAGTGAGGGTACTGGGGTTGGGGGAGACACCCCTGAGTCCTTGGAGGCATGCAGCCAGGAGCTCTTCTCAAGCCAGGAGGAAGGTAGCCAGTCGCAGCAGCCAGTACTTGGTGGAGGACAAACAGAGGAGCAGGTTCCCGGTAAGCAGCTATTATTTTCAGGATGGAAATTTTTCAGGAGAGGAGGGAGGGTTAGGGCTGCATGCATGCATGCCTAAATGTGGAATAGACCACATCAATAGGCTATCACGTCGCAGTAATCGGCTTCAGTAATCTCTTCAAAAGTTTCAGCCAGAGTATGGGCAGTGTGCTTGCGCAAGTTTATTGGGAGAGCCACTGTGGTCTGCTAACGCGTCCATGCCACTGTGCCGTGAGGGGTGGGGGGACCATTGCAAGACACAGGCAAGCTGCATAGGGGCCAGGGCAGAATCTGCATTGCCGTAGAAGGCCCTCCCGCTCTTCCCAAGTGACCTGCAGCAGCGAGAGATCTTCCAGGATCAACTCCTGTGGAAAATGTTGGGAGAGTGTTCAGTGTAGGTGCCCCATGCAGCTGTTTGCTTTCCCCAGCGTACAGAAACCCCGAGGACAATACAGCCCTGAAGCAATCAGTCCCCCTTACTCACCATTTCGGGGTTCCTGTGGGTTATGTGTGCTCTCTTTGGTGTGGGAAAATTATGCTATTGTGAAGACTGTAAACTCTGTCACTGTTTATAACTGTCTGATATAAACAATGCTGCCTCTGTTAAGTGTTGCCTTTCCACAAGCAACCTTGAGATCTCGGCTATCCATGTTATCAACAGCTGAAAGACTCCAAAACCTCCGGAAGAAGCCGCGAAAAAGCAAAGAAGACCTGCTGCAAGCAGTTATGGGTCACTCTGTCACAGAAAATCAAAAAGTGCAGGGCTGGAGGGAAAGGGAAAGCAGGATCTGCCAGAAAAACACAGCGGCCAGGAAGAAAAGCACAAAGCAGCTGATAAGCATCCTGGCGCGCCAAGTGGACTCTATCCAGGCGCTCGTAGCCATGCAGGCAGAGCACTATTGCACCGCCCCCTTGCCCCGTCCAAAAGCTCTTTCCCTTGTGCCCCAATGTTAGCTCAAAACCCCCTTCCCGAGCATCCAGGTTCTTACCACCAGCTGCCTTCAACACCTGTACATTCACCAACCAGCCCTGAGAACTACGACCCTTAGCCTCTGCACTCAACCCCCATCACCATGCAGTATAGACATCCTGAAGTGCAGCAGTCATTGCACAGCATTCCAGACAGGACATATTCAAACCTATGACTGTACAGTTCCCCACCCCACCCTCCTGCCCTTTTAGGTTCCCAGAATATTATGTGTCTGTCAGTAAAGTTATTTTCTTTTCAGTAAATGAATTCTTGGCTTTGAAAACAGTCTTTATTATTGCAGAAAGTAAAAAGATACCTTAGCCCAGGAAAGAAACAGGCACTGCAAATCAGCTTAGGAAATACAGATTCCTACTAACATTGTAACCACTGCACTTTACTCCCGTGCAAGGCACCAAACAGTACTGTTGGTTTTCAGGGTCAAATTCCTCCCTCAAGGCATCCCTAATCCTTACAGCCCTGTGCTAGGCCTCTCTAGTAGCCCTGCTTTCTGTCAGTGCAAATTCAACCTCCAGGCGTTGAACCTCAGAGGTCCATGCCTGACTGAATATTTCACCCTTCCCTTCACAAATATTATGGAGGGTACAGCACGCGGATATAACCGCGTGGCTGCTGCTTTCCCCCAAGTCTAGCTTCCCATACAGAGAACAGCCAGAAGCACACTCCACAGTCATTCGGCACCGGCTCAGCCTGTAGTTGAACCGGTCCTTGCTCCTGTCAAGCTTCCCTATATATGGTTTCATGAGCCAAGGCATTAATGGGTAAGCGGGGTCTCCAAGGATCACAATGGGCATTTCGACATCCCCTACTGTGATCTTGCGGTCTGGGAAAAAAGTCCCTGCCTGCAGCTTCCTGAACAGGCCAGTGTTCCGAAAGATGCGTGCATCATGCACCTTTCCAGGCCAGCCTGTGTTAATGTCGGTGAAACGCCCACGGTGATCTACAAGAGAACCATAGAGAAATACCCCTTCAGATTAACGTGCTCGGATGCTAGGTGGGGTGGTGCCAGAATAGGAATATGCGTCCCATCTATCGCCTCTCCACAGTTAGGGAAACCCATTTGTGGAAAGCCATCCACAATGTCCTGCCCGTTCCCCAGAATCACGGTTCTTAGCAGGATGTGATTAATGGCCCTGCAAACTTGCATCAACACGATTCCAACGGTCGACTTTCCCACTCCAAACTGGTTCCTGACCGATCGGTAGCTGTCTGGAGTTGCCAGCTTCCAGACTGCAATAGCCACCTGCTTCTCCACCAGCAGAGCAGCTCTCAATCTCGTGTCCTTGCGCCACAGGGTATGGCTGAGCTCCTCACACAGTCCCATGAAATAGGCTTTTCTCATCCGAAAGTTCTGCAGCCACTGCTCGTCATCCCAGACTTGCATGATGATGTGATCCCACCACTCAGTGCTTGTTTCCCGAGCCCAAAAGCGGCATTCCACAGTGCTGAGCATTTCCGTGAATGCCAGAAGCAATTTTGTGTCATACGCATCAGGCGACTCGCTATCATCATCGGACTCCTCATCACTTTGGATCTTAAGGAATAGCTCAACTGCCAAATGTGATATGCTGGCGAGACTCATCAGCATACTCCTCAGCAGTTCGGGCTCCATTTCCCACAGAAATTGTGCTGCACAGAAACTGTTGAGAGAGTCACAATGGCGCCAAACGTGGACAGAAAAATAGGGAGCGCTGGGATGTGAAGCAATGCATCATGGGATGTTGGGACAGGAAACAGAATGACCCATCCCCTTCCCACGGCGCCAGAATGGGACGATGTGCTGTGGGATAGCTGCCCATAATGCACCACTCCCAACACCGCTGCAAATGTGGCCACACTGCAGCGCTGGTAGCTGTCAGTGTGGCCACACTCCAGCACCTTCCCTGCACAGCTGTACGAAGATAGCTGTAACTCTCAGCGCTGCCCACCTGCAAGTGTAGCCAAACTCTCGGTTAGTATGTATTTGTCTCTACAACATGCCAAGAGGTTCTTAACAACCATAGTTAAAACGCGTTAGCACACTTTTTACTGCAACTCATTTTTCCCAATGTAGACAAAGCCTGTGTGAGTAAGAGGAAGAGAGCTGACTTTTATCTGCCTGGGCTATTAGCTCATAATAGAATCTGAAAATGATTGCACCGGTTTAGCAAGCCTGGTATCTTGTCACTTAGATCAGTTACAGACTTTGTTATTTTCCTGGCGAAAAAATGGAGTCAGGAAAAAGAGAGAGAGAGGGAGCCTGAGTGTTCAGGTCTGCAGCACAAGGTGAAATGGCCACATTATCTCTCTTCTAAGGAGCTGAAAAGAGCTTGCCCAAGACTGTCTACATATATCAAACTTGATGCTGAGCAGGTTGTTAACCTCACCTTAAAGGCAGGCTGCTGGAAGTGTGCCCTGCCCTGCCTCACTTGGAAGTTAAGCCTCAAAGGGATAACTTCCCAGGGATTTTTGTCCCTGGATGTGTACTTAAAAGTAGAAGGGGAGAAAGCAGCCTATGATCCGCAACCATGAACCATCGTCACTCTCTCTCTCAGAGCCCTGTTGAGGCAAGAGTTTCTTCGCATGTGAGTAAGGAATGCAGCTTGTGGATTTCATTGTAGAATCAGGGCTGAACAGTGAACAGATCACCTTTTACTGGAACTTGTTAGGCTTAGAATAAACACAGAGTTGTTGGTGCAGTTTGAATTACTGCACCAAGCAGGGTAAGTGGTGGTGTAGATTGCAGTGCTTGCATCTCGGTCAGTCAAAGAGCTCCTCTGTTAGGTCATCAGTTAAATGAATTCTGGAACTATGCAGTGTAACTCTAGTCATGTCGGTCCCAGGATATTAGAGAGGCAAGGTTGGGGAGATAAGATCTTTTATTGGACCAACTGCTGCTGGTGAGAGAAGCCAGCTTTTGAGCCATTACCTCACCCACCTTGGCATTCTGGACCTGTAATTTTAATCTAATGAGAGTTGACACATCGTGAACTTCCAATGTGGACACTTCACTGAGCTCAGTGATTTCAGGAATCGGAAATGAAAAGGCAGCCTTCCTTCTCCCACTGGCGCGGAATGGAGATCCAAGGGAGTTGGGTGGTGGGGTAACTGTAGTCAGAGACGACAGTTTAGCAGTGATGGGCCTTATCTTTGTCATCCTTCAAGCTAGACTGGAAGTGAATGGAGTAGTGTGTAAAGTTTGGAAACTGTCTCTTGCTACCCATTTTTCACAAGAATCTGACTCCTTGGGAATCCTGAAAGATACAGTCGTTGTGTTCCGCTCTCAGGCGAGGAGGTTGTAGTGTTACTAAGCTACAGCGGTGCTATGAGGAAACAAGTTGTGTGCAGGATTCCCAAGGAATGTTGTGGGTTTTTTTTTTTTCAGTGTAATTTTAAGAAGTAAAACAATGGAAGCAGGAGAAAAACCAATGTAAGGAAAGTGTCCTGTTTGTTTTGGCTTGTAGAAGTTCCCCTTAATTGTCTTTTGTAGCTAGCAGCATTTGTATAATTTTATTTTCTCAGGCTTTCCCTCTGTGTCAGATGCTGCACCTCAGTGGGTATTTACTGGGTCAATAATTCTGACAGAACACTCAGAGAATGATTGTTACTAGCTAGGTTTTCCTGAGAGTGGGTGTGTTCTGTATGTAACTACAGTTCTGTTCTGTAGTCTCCTGTTTGCATTACAGACACCATTGCATGCATCACAATGTCCACAGTTTTATGTAGGAAGCTGTTTATAATACGGTTTTGGAAAACTGAGCATAGTAAAGACTTTGGTTCTATTTTTCAAAGCTAGCATCTGAGTGAGAGCAACCCGATTCTGAATGTGGGCTCACAAATTGACACACAACTCCCAATAAATACCTATTTTACATATCAAATATCCAATTTGAGTGTCCAAATGCAGAACTGTGCCCCAATTTTAGACACTTAAGTTTAGAAATTGGATTCTCTGTATATAGATTTGCCTCTTCTAAGCCCCAGCCTCTCAATCAGACAGTACAGCTACAAAAGGCATCATTACATCCATGACTAGGATCAAATAATCAGCCACTGGAACTCAATCAAATGAAAACTTTAGCGTGTTGTTGGAACATAACACTGTGAGCACCTTTTTGACTCCCTTTCTGGCTGTCTGGACATGTATATACTATGCTGCTATGTTCTGGTTGGAAGAATTTGATATCTGGATATTTCCTACAACTGTAACATTCTACTTCTGTCTTTCTTTGAGAGGCAGCTATGCTTAATCAGTACTGTACATCTGATATAAATGGACAGTTTATCTAGGGACTGACTTGCAGCTGAATTGTAGTATTAGGGACACAATTAAATGGGTGTTGAACATTTTAGGGGTGGACTGGTAAATATTTTCTGCTTCATACAATCCAATCCAGGTTGGAATAGGTATCATTTCTCCTCTGTAAATCAGATGTTCTTATTAAAGGGAGGTGGAGTGTGAAAATTAAATTAGAGATGCAAGATTCTGAATTGAAAACAAGGTTTCACTTAAACAACAATATATCTTTACCCCAGGTCTTGTGAAAATCTGACCGCTTACCATATTTGGATCAGAATGCTTTGAACTAACCTAACCTCTGCAGATCAGTTCAAATCCACTCAGCATCAAAAATTTGACTACACCAACTCTCTTTTTTTCCATGCAAATCTCATTAATCCGTTGTTCCCTGGAAGCTCCAGTACTTTTTGTTAATGGTGGTGTGATGGTGTTTCTTTCTATTCCCAATGACTGGTGGCTAATGTTTTTTAAACAATTGTTTCTTTTGTCCTGTAGAGGTTGGGTCACTCTACATGCAAAGACCTTCGTTTTTACATGAAGAGATTCACCAAAAAAATTAGTTGGGACAAAGTCACTGCTTAGTGGCTGTAATGTAAATACTGATTTTTCTGTTTGAGTGAAGTATTCAAAGAGCTAATGCAAGGAAGCCCCCATGCATCTATTTGAATACATTAATAATCAATTATTAAAATCCCAATTGATTGGCAATATAAAAGCATGGTGAACGGGTTAACTGCAGTTCAGTTTCCTCCTCCTTTTTCAGATGTTTAGGGGAAGGGCTATGGACCTGATCCTAAGCCCATTGAAGTCAGAGAGAACTGTGGCAATTCATTTCATTGGACTTTGGACTGGGATGTATAAGAGAGTCTGTTTGCAAGGCAGAGAGGTGAGAGCCCTTTGGGAAGGTCAGGCTCCATGCTAACACTGTGGGTTGACTAGCAGACCATGGAGTGTTGGCTGGTCAAGCCAGGTGCCTCCAATGTAGGTTCTGTTGGCAGGCAGTGAATCCAGCCCTGTATGTGAAGCCTAGCTGTTAATGAATCCAAATTCTCCTCTGTATTGTACACACACTGATGTGGAAACATTCATTTCAAATGTTACTAAAACGTCACTGTTTTGTAGCTCAACTGCTACAAAAGATAGATGCTCAGTTATCCAGTCTATCCTCTAGTCTAATGCAAAAAGTTAGCCTGCGTCAGGAAGCAATGTGTGTATATAGCGCCATCCAGTAGCTATCAAAGGGTATGAAAATGTTACTAAAGCAAATGTTAAAATGATACAATACACATGTTGAGAAAAGAGTGTCTGTACATTTGGGTATAGTTCTAGAGTATCCACAAATACAAAGTTGGTTTTTAAAAGTCCTATGATACATACAGTACATAGCAGCAATAACCCAAATTTAGGTGAATATGTTTAAGAATACAATGTAGATATTAGTATCCAAATCTACACTGCAATGTAAACCCCAGGGTAGTAGAACTGAGCAGACCCGGGGCTTGAGTGTTTATGCTCATTTGTAACCCCAGGTTAGGAATTGTTGAATCCTGGGTCCCAACTTGGAACTCCAGCATAATGCATGATGCGTGCCCAAGTCCAACCATCCACATCCCAGACTTCCTAGCACCTTCCCAAAATGTGGCTGCTCTTGCTGTTTGTGGTGCAGTGTCAGAAAACTTGACTGTCCAAAGGACAAAAGAAAATCAGCCCATAGGATTGTGGGATACTTTTGGTAGACTTGCAGGGTATGTCTACCCTGCAATTAGACACCATGCCTGGCTTGTGTCAGCTGACTCATGCTCGCTATGCTCGGGCTATGGTGCTGTTTAATTGAAGTGTAGACTTTTGGGTGTGGTCTTGAACCAGAGCTCTGGGGCCCTTCCAACCTACACTGCAGAACAATAGGCTTGCACTCTGGGTCCCAGCTTGACTTGAGCTCAGACTCTGCACCCCTTTAGGGTCCTGGGTCCAAATCCTGGATTAGTGTGATTTGTGTTTAGACGGAAGGGGAGTTAGGCTTGAGCCCGAGTTTGACCCTGAGCTTACATTGCAGTGTAAACATACAGAGGCTGTAGCCTTTTGAGCCTCTGGGCTGCTGAAAAAAAGGGAAGGTGGTGGCCTTTTTTCTAATCACTGTGTTTGGAATATTTGTGAAGTGCCCGGGGTGAACTGGAAAAATAACTGGTTTATTATGAAGACTAATTGAAATTGCTGAATTGAAACTACATGAGCAGGCTGTAATTAATTGCATTTCACATCACTTTTACAGGAAATACTCTGACATGACTTTCCTAGCAGGAGACTGAGTGACACACATTCAGGCAAGCAGGAGATAGAAGTAGCACATCATTTTTGCGTTCCAGGTCCAGTTTTTCAAACAGGTGCAGTCTTGAGTGCACCCACATTTCTAAGTCCATGCACAGATAGATTTGCATGCGTTATATGTGCACTTGTTTTGAAAATTGGTGCTGTCATCGGCTGCATTTATTATGAGTGCAGGATGTTTTTGATAGTAATGAAGCCCGTTGTGGGTTGCATACACTACATTTCTAGCAAATCATACTATTTTAATAACCAAGAGACAAGTGCAAGATGGGATTTCTCAGTCATCCTTTGCCTTATATCTTTGTAGGTGTGGATGAACTCACCATCATCAACATTTTGACAAACCGCAGCAATGAACAGAGACAGGATATCGCCTTCGCCTATCAGAGAAAAACTAAAAAGGTACCGAGAGCATAAAGACTGGTTTATGATTGGTACTATTCTTCACATTCGTAGTTAGGTTTGAAGTGATCATACTGTAATTGATTTCACTGGGAGGACAACTTGCTTTTACCATGGCTGAACTTGGATCAAGATAGTTTGAGAAATAGCTGGTGATAGTTGATGTATTACTCCTGTAGGTATTCCAAAGTACCAGGAGTGCTGCTGATGGGGATATGCTACCATTGCTCTAAAGCCAACCTAATTGCAGGCAGGTTATGACACTGTTGGAAGCAAAAGCTTTGCCTCTGCTGCCAGATTTCCAGGGTTGTTAAGCATGCACACCTGTAACTGAAATCCCGTGGAGATGGGGTTCTTTGCACCTCCAAAACATCAAGCCCAGTGTTTTAACACAGCCAATCGTGTTCTCCTCAGTAACGTAGCTAGGGTGGGAGTGGGGCAGCGGCCACTCTCCCACTGAGCACAAGTGGCGCCATTTTAATTTTTACTCACCCCGGTCTTTGCCAACACTTCGGTGGCGGTCCCTTCACTAGCTCCTTGTGTCTTCGGCGGCACTGAAGGGCCCACTGCCAAAATGCCGCCAAAGACCCACGGAGCGAGTGAAGGTCCTGCTGCCGAGGTGCTGCCGAATACCCAGAGCGCCGCCCCATCAGTAAAAGTGCTGCCGAATAAGTAAAAGCGCCTCAGCGAGTGGTGCCTTTTTTTGATATCACTCCCCCTGTTCCCTCCACCTGGCTGCGCCACTGGTTCTCCTATGTTGCAATAAGAACAGGAGTACTTGTGGCACCTTAGAGACTAACAAATTTATTTCAGCATCCGAAGAAGTGAGCTGTAGCCCACGAAAGCTTATGCTGAAATAAATTTGTTCGTCTCTAAGGTGCCACAAGTACTCCTGTTCTTTTTGCGGATACAGACTAACACGACTGCTACTCTGAAACCTATGTTGCAATGTCATTCTAAGCTGTGTCCGTTGTGTGCATAGCAGTATATGTGCTTGTGTGTGTGAAAGTCTTTTTTGTTCAAGTGATTCCTGACATTCTGGGACGCAGTGAAAGGGAGAGGAACTGAGGAAAGATTATGCATGTTCACGTTGCTTAGTGGAAGGAAACTCTTCCAGCTTTCATTCACAAAGTCCATCTAAATGGTGACTGCAATTAGTTATGCAGTGAAGCATACAGGTACTGAACGAAGTCAGCTCACCGGCTAAATTATCACCAGCTGTTATCCTGACAAGACTATTCAGTGTACCAAGCTGTTGATGAAAAGGATCCTATAAAATATGTATCGCTGTCTGTAAAATGAGCCTTGCTAGCAGGGAGCTGAGAGATGTTCCCTTGAACAAGTTTTAAAATCTTACTCTAATTGAAGTTTTATGCCCACATAAAAGAAGGAAAAACATGTATAGATTCCCATTGGGTTCTGACAGCTGTCTCTCTTTCGGATTTGTCAGACACCAGATTGAAGCCCTGAAATCTCAGCTGAAACCAAATACAAATCCAAAGCTACGTTTTCAAAATTCACAAACTTTTGTGCATTCCTGATTTAGACGATCTTCAGAATTTTTATCCAGATGTCGATTCCCTTCATTTATTTTCCACCCTTTCCCAGCCCACAAGCATGCTAAACATTCCAGTTAAAAGATGGGATTGCATAGGTGTCAAAGGTAAAGTGGCCTGTGGAAACAATGGAAACTAAGAAAACAGACCTTCCAATGCAACTGTGAAAACAAATGAGTCAGTGTTAAGAGAGCAGGAAGCAGCATGTGAATCCATGCATCCTGTCTGATCATTCAGGGCTCCCCTTGCCCAGTGCTCTTTAGGGATATTCTTATGTGGATTTCCTTGGAGACTGCTTATATTGCTAAAGTAGAGTCCCTCCTAAGGTGGCGTTGGTACATTATGCATGCTGTGTCCTGTTGCTTACAGCAGAGGTCCTCAAACTTCTGTTAATCGTATGGATCTCTGTTTTAAAGGGTGTGTCTCATAAATCCACCTCCTTTCCCATTCATGAAAACTCAAACCCTGTTTGGACCCTCTTTCTCTTGGGGACCAGCATCCCTTGCCCATGTAGCTGCTAAAGCCTCCCTTTCCAGATGTGTTCTGGAAGTTATCCAAAGCTGCCTAGGGCCTTGTCTGTGTGTGTCTTTGCACAGAGCTCTGCAGCCCCTGCCCCTTGTAACTCTATAGGGAATCCGTTCGCCAACAGTCGTTTGGGATTGTGCTGCCATAGTCTAATAATCTGGAAAATTTTGCTGGTTGTAAGTGTGAGATTTAATAATGAGCAGCTTGGCAAGTGTTTGCTTCCTGCTGTTTCCCTTTGGGTTCACTTCTAGCGGTGGCAGAGAATGGCAGGAAGGATCCCCTGCTGGATATGTGGGAATTATGCTGCTGCTAGCTGATCTTACCACTGTCTCCCTACAATTCCATCACTGCAGTTAGAAATAAGGATGTAGACGGAGTAATTTCCAGCCCTTCCATTAGCATTTTATCCCAAACCAGGGCTGTACTAATCTATCTTTGGCTCAAGTGAATGAACACTTGTCTTATTCTCCTAAAGGATCTACGATGAATAGCGAGCTAGAGATCTCTCAAAGACAGACCCTGGAAACTCACTTAAACTGGCACCTACAGTGTGCATAACACACAGTTTTTGCTGGAAAAGAGACTTTCTGGCTTCACAGCAGATTCTTGTGGTCAGCTAAAAGCTCTGTTTTCCTGAGCCCAACTGGTCAGGAAATGCCAGTAGCATTGAATGAAGCTCCCAGAGCTAAGGGATCACTTACTGTAAGCATAAGAGAACGTTACTGATATTTCTCTCTACATCCGGCTAGGGAGCTTCACTTATGATAGACTTAGTCCTCAGCACTTCATATACCTAGCCGTGGTGCTTGCGACCACTTATTCTGGTAATGACGGCATGTGCAGGGTTATGGCATCATTGCCCTTGGCTCACTGCTTTGAAGCTGTGCATAAAATGGCTGGAAGATATTTAGATGCATTCTCTCTTTGAGAGAAGAGGTATCAAACGAAACATTAATGTACTTAACTCTGGTCCCCATAGGAGTGTTGATGTGTGCTTCATGTGTCAGTGTTACCCTGAAATTGTGCCTGATTTGTTGCTTCCAACACTGAAGCAGAAATTTGTTTAAAGGAAACTAAGAGCATGTGTATATGGTGCAGCAAAGCAAACTGGAAGGGTGTTTTCTAGCTGCCCTGTGTTAACACCTGCTGGTGTCCTCTAATAGTGCTCATTTATGTCAGCATAATCCTGTTTGGAACTGGATTCCCATCAACACAAACTAGGTGCCTTTTAGCGTGCACCAGGAGTGTCTACGTGGGGAAATTAGAACATTCTACAAATCACTCCCTTCTAGTGCGCTTTGCCAGTGCCATGTAGACAAGCCCAAAGTTTGAAAGCTGAGGGGAGGAGAAAGAAATTAACACTCCTAAACTCATTTGAATTAAACTGTTTTTTCTAATCCCATTGGTTTGTATGCTTTTTAGCCTTTACACTGAAATGCAAAGATTAGACAGCACGCACAATTAATTGGATTCGATCATACTCTGCTGGAATGGATTAAAGAGGCTCTTTCTCGCTTTCTGAGCTGAGCTTCTGCAGAACTTGGTTGAGGTCATAATGGCCTTTCTTTTGTTTCCTTTTTACCAAAACTTGTTCATATGAGACATCAAACAGCTGCAATGAACTCAACTGTGTCCTTTTAAGAACTCCAAATTAGGGAGGTTACTAACTGACTTGGGTCCAAAACTGATGATAAGGATTTGGAGTTTCTTAACTGCATGGCAGTGCAATTAATCTGTGTAATTTAAAATAAGACCTGAAAACTATAAGATAATGTGAACTCTAAGCTGTAGCTCCTGGAGTTTCACCACATCTTAGGAAATGGACACATCTATTTATTATTCTCTCTAGCAGTGAGGATTGGTGCAGATTGGTGATAATTTCCTTTAGGGAGGTGAAGGAAACTCCACTTGCCCCATTTTTCTTCTCTAGACTTCACTGAATAAAGACCCTGTCTTCTGTTTCCTTGTCCATTCTCCAGGAAAAGCAGTAACACTCTTGGAGATTCACAATCACTGAAGGCAGAATTGTCTGGAGGTCAAAAATGAGCTTTAATCATTTTCTCCTTTTATTTTTGTAAAGGAACTTCCTGCAGCACTGAAGTCAGCTCTCTCAGGTCATCTGGAGGCAGTGATTTTGGGCCTGTTGAAGACACCGGCTCAGTATGATGCTTCTGAACTGAAAGCTGCCATGAAGGTAAATGAGCGCTGAAATTAAAGTTGCTCCAAGTCTGTCATCATCCTTTGGAATTGCCACCTAAGGCCATGATTTTAAAAAATGGCCACGTATTTTTAAGTGCTACAGTTTTCAGGTGTCCAATATAAGGCACTCAGAATCAGTATCCACTAGTTAAATTCTTGGGCCAGGTGAGATTTTTCATCTAAATGTTTGTCACTTATATTTTTAAAATGCCTTTGAAGAATGAACATGCAGCTAAGGACATAACTGATCAGCTGCTTTGAATAGGCACCTGTACAAGAACATTTGGAAAGCAAACTACTTTCCTGATTGCATTTCTACATTTTTTTAAAGTGTTTACAGTATTAAAACAAAATAGAGAAGTTGTTAGCGAAAGTCAAAAACTCCTATGATAGAACATAAATCATTTCCAATTACTGGGTCACATCAGTGATAGTGAGAGAGTGTCTCATACCTAGTCCTTTCCCTCCATAGAATCTGAACACAGGGACAGATAAGTCATATTTCTTATGCACCCCTAGGAGCCTCTGAAAGGACGACTTTGAAAACTGACTCTAACTTTGTGCACATGCAAAAAAAATTGTGAACACCTACCAGTGCCAGGATTTGCTCTTAAAATCGTACAAGAAAACTCATATTTTGGCTTTCATATTTCTAAATGTCATTTAAATTTTTGTATGCAATGTACTTGTAGCCGTTTCGGCACTAGGATATTAGAGAAAAAAGGTGAGTCAGATAATGTCTTTTATTGAACAACTTCTGTAAGTGAAAGAGACAAGCTTTCGAGCTACACAGAGCTCTTCTTTAGGTCCAGGAAAGGAACTGCCAGCGTCACAGCAAAAAATGCAAGGTAGTGCAGATTGTTTAGCATAAGTAGTTAGAACCTATTGAGAGAATAGGCCCCAACTTTACCTGGCACGGGTGGGTGTTGTTGCCCCCCACACCCTCCCCACCCCAACTCCACCCCTTCCCCGCCCCCATTCTAACCCCTTCCACAAATCCCCAGGCCCACCTCCTCCCCCGGGCACGCCGCATTTCCCCTCCTCCCCGGCAAGCCTGGGAGGGAGTGGGGAGAAGTGGAGCAGCGGTGCACTCAGGGGAGGAGGTGGAGATGGAGCAGAGGTGAGCTGGGGGACTGCGGTGAGCTGCACCCACCAATTTTTCCCCGTGGGTGCTCCGGGGCTGGAGCACCCACGGAGTTGGCGCCTATGGTTGCAAGGGACCATTCAAGGTAGAGTGGCTCTTGCTGGGAGTTCATTTACTAGACCTGAAGAAGAGCTCTGTGTGGCTTGAAAGCTTGTCTCTCTCACCAACAGAAGTTGTTCCATCAAAAGATATATTACCTCACCCACTTTCTCACTTAAATTTTTGATATTCTTGGTTAGGTAAATTTGGGGTTTTTTTAATTTATTTTTTTCACTAATTAAAAAAAATTGTGTGAACAATTTATATTAAAGTTGGAAGCAAGAGACTGAACTAGTTAAGACATCCTCACTCAGAGAAAAATGTCAGATACAGGTAATAACAAAACCATTTAATAAATCAGTCAAAAGTTGGTTCTTTTGGACAATCAAATGCTGCCCTCTGCTGGCTGAAACAGATACGGGTCTGTATTTTATTCTACATCATATATATAGACCAGGGGTCAGCAGTGGTGTGCCGAGTCTTTGTTTATTCACTTTAATTTAAGGTTTTGTGTGCCAGTAATACATTTTAAACTTTTTAGAAGGTCTCTTTCTATAAGTCTATAATATATAACTAAACTATTGTTGTATGTAAAGTAAATAAGGTTTCAGAATGTTTAAGAAGCTTCATTTAAAAGTAAATTAAAATGCAGAGCCCCCTGGACTGGTGGCCAGGGCCCAGGCAGTGTGAGTGCCACTGAAAATCAGTTTGCGTGCCGCCTTCGGCACCCATGCCATAGGTTGCCTACCCCTGATATAGAATGAAAACCAAGCATCTATCTTCTGATTATTTATATGTCTCTAATTATGGACAGTCACTGTCCCAGTACTATATTTGTAGCCGGAAGATCAGGCTGCGAAGCTGTCACCAGAACCACTGCTTGTAGCATTGTGTAGTTGTTATACTTTCAGTTGGTGACTGAGTACTTGTGTCCTCTTCATAAACTCATATGTCCAGGTCTTCCCCTGATACAAAGCTTGCTATCCTGAGCCTGCTGTTAGAGTTTTCAGCGGTGGTTGTTAAATGCTGCCATTCATGTATGAGCTTTAATTTAGCTTGACTCATTAAATTTTTTTTATTTGAAGTTTGCTTAATAAGCCAAATCCAAGGAGAATCCTAGATGAGAAAAGAAGAAATCCCCACAGAATTTATTCATAAAAAATCATTATCATGTTCATTGAAAAATATTTATGGGGAAATAAAATACATGAAATCCCCCATAATAACTAGCACAGAGAAAAATGACCACAAAAGAAGAGAGAGTGAGAGCAATTTTTGGTCTTAATCCTCATGTTGGACCAAAAATCACACAGCTATTTCTGTATTGGTGTCTTGGAGACCCTTCGTATGTCAAAATTGGGAAGAACCCCCCCCCCCACATGGGATGCAATTAAAATGGACACAGTTGTAGCCAGTGAACTATTAACAAGTTAAAACTCTCCTAATTTCAGCAGCACACTGCACAGTGCTTGTGTTGGGGGGCTAAGTGTCCCCATGATCAAATGCATTCTAAAATAAACCACATATTACACAGGTGTCAGAGTCTAACTGACTCCATGTTTAGACAATAAAAATAGAAAGCAACAGTAACAATATAAACACCACAAAAACATAGAAGAAGCATTAATGACCTAATACTTTGAACAAATAGGTGACATGTTCTAAACATACAAAGTTTCTACCCTTTGCACATTTTGATGTGCTTTTCTGTCTCGTTCTCTGGAACAGATGCAACTGTTGCGCTGTCTGGAGTGGCTCATGACTGTGTATGCCTGTCTCAGTGCAGATGATAGTGGTGTGTTCTATAAATAGATTTCACCAAGCCATTAACAAATGTGAGCTGCTTTAGTGACTTCTGGTTTTCTATAGCCAAAACCCCAAAACGGGTAGGGTGATGAAACCGGTGTGGAAAGCTTGATCTCATCCTACTTTGAGAATACCTAATGTATGAAGAGGCAGAGGGTTGGCACCGGAAATGTGTGTTTAAATTTGTATGCATTGGGATCAGATATACTCCAATACATTAGAAGGGCTTTCAGCTGTCTTGGTCTAATATGTTTGGATATGTTTAGCTTCGGATATCACTATCTTAAAAACAAGGAGCACCAACAAATTGCCATGCACAGGGCCAAATGTTCAATTCTGGCTTTAAATTAGCCTTAAAATGCAAGTGCAACTCTTTTTGTATGGATGAAATCCACATTTGCCCTTGTAAACAGGCACGTACATGCACAGATCAGGCAGATGGGCCTCAAACTCATTTATTTGTGCTGGCACATGCAGGTTTTGGGTCTGTTTTTTTAACCCGTAAATAGGATGCAACCAAAAATTAAGATGATTTGTTAAGCTGGCTGAAGATTTGCCCCACACAGTCTCCTGGAGTTTCAGCATTAAGGGTACTTTTTCTAAAGATCTTGAGAGTTTGAAATGGGGGGGAAGGTCTTGTTAATATGTATAGCCTGTTTTATTCCAGAAAAAGACTAATGTTGAGGATTAGGTTGTGGTAACTACAGTATTATCTCAATTCCACCGCCCCCAAAAAAGAGAATGTTTATATGAACATCAATATATCTGAAAGCAAAACAAAAATATAATAAGTATTTTTGTTGTTAATCTCTAGTCCTTCCCCAGATATTTATTAGAACAAACCTAATGAGGAGATTTTCCTGTTTCTGTTGTGTGGACCTTTTTGTAAATTGTTTGGTATCAGATACTTCTTGTTTTTTCTATTATTAAAGACATGCTTACAGAATGGTGGGTTTCTTCATAGTTTACTCCATTTTTTAGATGTAAAATAATGCAATGTGAGGAGTCTCTTCCTGGGGTTTTGACCTGTAGATAGATAACCTTTGACTCTTCTGCGTGGCTCAGGCTGGAGGTATACCCCGACTCAGAAAAGGCAGTAAGAGGATCAAAAGCATGCCATCTAAGTAACGGAAGCTGTTAGAGGCAAAAAGACATCCTGTAAAATTGTGGATGTCTTATCCTAATTAGGATAGTAGAAAGGTGCACAAAGTCCAGCAGGTTCAGTGTAAAAAATATAATAAGGCAGGGCAAGAAAGAATTTGAGAAGCAACTTGCTAAAGATGCAGAAATTGATGGTAAGAATTATTTTAAGTTCATCAGAAGCAGGAAGTCACTAGATGACCAAGATGTTAAAGGAGCACTCTAGAAAGACAAGACCATTGCAGAGAAGTAGACAAGGTTTTAGAACACATTGCTCAATTAAATGATAAGAAGTCACCAGGACCAGGTGTCATTAACCCCAGAGATTTGAAGGAACTCAAATACAAAATTGAAGAGCTACTAATTATAGTATGTAGCCTATTGCTAAAACCAGCCTCTGTACCATTCTAGCAGTCTGCTCATTTTTAGTGTCAAGTGAAAATTTACCTGTGTTTCAGGGTTTGGGGACTGATGAAGATACTCTCATTGAGATCATCTGCTCCAGGACAAACCAGGAGCTTTGTGAAATTAACAAAGTCTACAGGGAAAGTAAGTATGTGTTAGTGTTTTCAACACAGTGAACTTAGGCCCTTCCATTTTCTCTTTTTGGATGAGTGAGGGGAAAGTTTGGCTTTCCTGGGGATTCTCATTATTCCTAGTGTTTTGGTCAAATACAACGGGCAGAGGTATTTATGCTGGCATAACTGATGAAGTTTTCAGTGTAATTAAACATGACCTGGACAAACTGCCTACCATAAATACCTCATCTAAGACCTTCTGATTTATGGACCCACAGGTGTCAATGGAGCCCAGGATTTCACCCACTGCCTGCCCTTTCTAATAACCAACTATGCACGAATTAGGGTGCCTTGATGGCTAGCTGGAATTATGGCTTCCAAATGTTGTTTTCACTTAACCTTTTTGCCTTGAAATTAACTTGAATCCCAGAAGCATTTTCCATGGAGGAAGACATTTGTCTCTCAAGGTTTGGTGCCTTGGAATTAACTGCAGGCCTTGTGGTAAACAAGTATCCACCAATCATTTCTCTCATGTGAAAACAGCCGCAATCTGTTTTCTACTTTTATTGTAAGGAAAATAGAATCAGAGTAAGTGAGAGCAAAATCTTAGTCATCGTTTTGGTCCATGTCGAGCAGCTGATTTTGGAATCTATCGAAGAAGCCTTTTTATCACCTTAATTGATAGAGCTGCCAAAAAAAAGGCATTCAACGAAATCTGGATAAGACTTGGTAAAAGCATGGATTCTCCCCCCCTAACTTTGCTGAAGGATATTATTCATTCCTAGCTGCATTTCTCAGTTGAGGGTAACCAGATTTAAGTGATTTGAATGTAAGTTTAGTATCCAACTTACATTCCTTAGTATTCCTTACGATTTCTTATGATCCTTTCATGTTTCAAGTCACATTCATCACAAACAGTAACAAAGATGTCCAATGTGTTCGTGGATAGCAACAAGTGTCTTATTTAGTTTTAATTGGAGAAAATTGTCATATATTTGTTCTTTGATAGCTGCAAACAATTCTATAAAGTAGCAGTGGCTGAATCAATAAAGTATTAACAAAGACAGCTGTGTGTTAATGGCATAAGATGAAAATAATATAGTGACGAATTGGATGAAACCATGTAGATGGTAAAATAGAGGGATCCAGGCATAGGTACCTCTAGAGCTCCAGAGGGAAAGTAGTAGCCTTATAGCAATGCAGAAAATTGCTACTCTAATAAGAAATAAAATGCTTTAGTGCCAGCCAGAAACACAGACAGCGCTCTTGTATTTAAGCATATTTATTTAAACTATGGCTATTTTGCATAAAATTGTCTCTTAGCTGCATGCAGTCTAAAAAATCCATGATTGATGATCTGAATCTGCTGTAATAAAACACTTACTCAAGAACCTCGGTGTGGTGTGGTTGTATTTAAATAATAAGTGCTGACAAAACAAGCCTGGATGGCACCAGGGATCCCACAATGCCACCCTTTGTACAACCTCTTGCTGTGTTTTAATAGACTAGCTGGTTATTCGTATATGTCTTCCTAATACAGTATCTAAAGTAACTTCCAGGTATCATCCCTCCAGTTGACCTTGATAAGGTGTGGAGTAATGTTTGTGGGTCAGCAGTAAATAGAAAAATATTTGCTGTGTTCTAGTGTACAAGACAGAACTGGAAAAGGACATTGTGTCTGACACCTCTGGTGACTTCCGCAAGCTGATGGTTTCCCTGGCAAAGGTAAGATATTCTGAGTCAGTATGTGTTTTTTCTCTGTCTAGTTTTCCTTATTCTGTCATGTTTCTCAGTCCACTAACCAGTTGTGAAGGGTCATGTACATTGATTGTGACTAGCTGTATCAGAAATCCAAGCTCCTGACTAGATAGCAAGTTTGGATTCATGTGCATCATCACTGCATAACTGACAATTTGAACGAATGTGATGCAGATGCTGAATGACAGTGCAATTTGGCAAGAAAGTAACTACATAACTGCTCTTTGTAATGGAGATGGGACATGTTGTAATGCTCATTTGGCAAATGTTGGCTGACATGAACCAAGAGAAAAAATGTAAATAGCAGCTTGCACTGTTTCAATTTGGATACATTTGCTAAATGTTTGTTCTTCTTGTTTGAAGGGTAAAAGGTCTGAGGACACTTCTGTGATTGATTATGAGCTGATTGACTTAGATGCTAGGGTAAGTGCTAGTGATGAGTGGTAACTCCCCAAAGCGTACTATGTCTTTAAAATAAATCTTGCACATCTCTGAATAGACGATATAAAAGTGTTGCTTACTTTTTCACATAGAGAGAGGTGCATGTATTCCCTAGTATATTATGGACATAATATTGGTTTCAGCATGCACTACTCATGATCGTGAGAGCTCAGCCATTTCCATGTAGGGTCTTCCTTTCCCACCGACACCCATACACAGCTGTCTTATTGCTTCCATGGATACGTTGACAAAGAGAGACTTCCTAGTGGAGTTTCATAATAGGTCAGTGGTCCTCTGCTGAGATTCAGAAATGATGATGCCCAGATGATTCAGAGAGAGAATCTGGAGAAATCTTTCTTTTAATGAACTACATTTATTGACGTTTTTACATAAACGTCCCATTCACCTGTCACCATTATACCCAGGACCTGACTGTTCTTTGGGAGGTCAAGAGTAACTGATGTCAATGGAATTATAGTAAAGTAAAACCTGTATTAGTTGAGAATCAGGTCTGTAAGTCCATTCCTTCTGTATGCATTCCCTTAAGTGGTTAAGTAAAGTATGTGTCTACACTTAACCTTCCCCTCTGATTTGGCTCTAGTAGGATAGTGGCTCCTTCATTTTACCCCTGGTAGCTAAAATAGCACTTTTTATTCTAATCACAGGACCTCTATGATGCTGGTGTGAAGAGGAAGGGAACTGATGTTCCTAAGTGGATTAATATTATGACTGAAAGGAGCATTCCCCACCTCCAGAAAGGTACTGTTGAAAGAAAAAGAATTCCATAGCAGGGAGTTAGAAGGAGTTGGTCATTGCTTGGTTGCAATAATGATTTAATCAAGCTTAAGAACCCAGGAAACAGGGAGATGTTTGTGAAAAGTTTATCTGCTGAGCCATGGCTATTTAAAAAGAAATGCATTTGTATCTCTAGAGTAAATACATTTTATGTCCCTGTTCGAGCATGCATAGACACCCAGCAGCAGATCTTAAAAGCTACACTTTCAAAATTGGTCTCTAAATTCACTCCTGCAGTCTTGCGCAAAGGCCTACATTTAGGCACACAATTGCTATATGTAAACATCACACGTGTAAAGCTTATGTCAGTGGCTCCCAAGAGTGGCCTCTGGTGTTTACATAACCACCATCCAGGAAACTCCTTTGAGAGGTTCTTTTATTTCTGAGGTCCTAAATTCGACAGTGCTAAGTAGATGCAGATTGGACCAATATCTATCTGATGGACGGTCTGTCACAGGGATTTTCATATATCCTAGTGAGAAAACCAAGCTAATACATGGTGACATTTTCCCAAATCATTGATTAATTGAGAACTTCCTGAAATGTATCTGTTCATTCACGGTTATGAAAAGGAGGTAGCATAGTATCTAGATATTGGTGGTCAAACTTCTTAATGTCCCCTGGCCCCTCTCTAGTTGCACTGTGCAGTTTTTTGTGCACACAGTCTTTCTGCTCCCCAACTCAGGTACACTTCTGTTCTTTTAATTGTTTTCTTCCTTATTATAGTGTTTGAGAGGTATAAGAGCTACAGCCCTTATGATATGTTGGAGAGCATCAAGAAGGAGGTCAAGGGAGACCTGGAAGTTGCCTTCCTTAATCTTGGTAAGTAAACCATCTTTAAGATTGTTAAGAGTGGCTTTCAGTGTAACCTTTCCAAGGCTCTCACAATCTACTTGCTGAGATGAGGCAGAACCCAGCTGTTTAAAGTGGATGAGCTGCTGTTAGTTCATCTCCAGTTTATAATCTTCATTGGAGACTGAATTGTTCCTTCAGTTCTTCGTAAAAAAGGGGTGTTACAGCTCCAATCTGATGCAATAAATATTTGCTTGGGGTTTGTTCTTTGGAAACCTAGAGGGTTGAAAAACATTGGAGAGGGTGGGTGGCTGGAAGGGGGGATGTGTGTGTTGTGGTGAAGCCAGTCCATGGATTTTGGAGACTAGAAAATGGAGGTTGATTTGGGACTGTATTCTATGAAATGGACAAGAGTGTAAGGGTGAATGTGATGTTTGGAGTGTGGAATGAGATTGAGGTGGTGGCATTTTGGTGGAAGGAAGTTATGGCAGTGGGATATTTGTTTCAGATACACTGAGTTGATAGAAACTATGGTAGAGCCAGGCTCTTGTTTAAGACAAGAAATGAAGAAAAGCCAAAACCATGAAGAGGAAATCTATTTGGGTGTCATCTGCATTAACATTTTCAGAGAGTGTGTGACCAGAATGTGTTAGACAAGTAGAGTGTGGGTCAAAGACTGAATCTTGGGGGGACATCATAGTGAGATGTGATAGCAGTTTGAGGAGACCAAATACTTTATTTGATTTTAGGGAGCTGGGGTTACATTGCAAACCTTCCTTGATACAGTTACTTAAACATATTAACTTCTAGGTAACAAATGTTTCAGACACAAATCATTTGTCTCTGAGGTTTTGTTGGTTGGTTTGGTTTTTTGGGAGTGGGAAGCCATATCTTTCTGAAAACCCTCTCCTAGTTCAACTATCAGATCTATAAAGGAGGAATCTAAGCCTTTTTAGTTTGCAGATCTGAGTGTCTGCAGGATATTTAACCAATAATATGTTCTTCACTTTGCAGTCCAGTGTATTCAGAACAAGCAGTTGTATTTTGCTGACCGATTGTACGACTCGATGAAGGTACGGTGGACTAAAGAAGGTCTTGTTTCTTAGTACTGAATTCTTTTGCTCCTCTTCATAGCCTAATTCCATTTTAATCTTTAGTCTTCATTACGTCTATGATTGTTTAGATGGCACTGGAACGCCAACTGAGGGCATCATGGCTGGCCTTCTTCAAAAGAATGCCTTAAGAATTATATGCATAGAGAAACTAATCTAATGCATCTTGTCCATTCATGTCAGCAGACGTATTCAATGCAAAAAATAATAGACTAATGGCACCTGCTTGCAAAAGTAGAACCCACAACAAATGTTATTTCAAATCTTCTGTTGTCATCAAAGCGTAGAGTAGTGGTGAACATCAGTTAGCTTTTCCACGCTCATCTCTCATGTGATATTTTCCCTTAGGCCAGGAATGTATACCTTGAAGAAATATTAGTGTTCACTTTTTCCAGAATAAACTTAGTCTGGAGTTTCTGGGTTAAGCAGCGATTAATGTGGAGAAAAGTGACAAAAGCTGGAGTTACTTAGATAAGCTAGGAGTGCAGATGAACAAACAGAACAAAGCTTGACACTCAAATTAAGTACAAGCTATAGCCCAGTCCAATTCCCACTGAAGTGAATGAGAAATGTATCTGGCCCATAGGTAGGTAGGAGTCAGAAGAGACACCATGCACAGAATACATAGCAAGAGAAAGTGAGCATAGGAGTGGAGTAATGAAATTTTGGAAAGTGCATGACTACAACCCAGCAGTTACCAGAATTCTGGGATGTTAAAATGCAGGCAGTGAACACAAGTCACAAGAAATTGTTTTAGAGCCCTGTTACATGTTAGATCACCTTTGTGTCCTGGTTCGGTCACCACACCGTAGAGAAGGTGCCCAAGGATGAAACAAGGTTGATTGATAGAAGAGGAAGATTGTTTTATATAAGAAGACTATAAAAACTCAGATCTAGAAAGAGAATTATTAAGCAAGTATGAGTGAAACTTTCCAGATGCCAAAGACATTAGTGATGAGTCTCTTTGAACTGATAGTTTAATCTTAGGACTCAGACCCATGTGCTTTAAATGGGTTCCATGGAACGGTGTCAAATGGTTAGGACTCAGACTGACTCAGCTGTAACTTAAAATTGTTATAATGTTTGGGGGGATGCCCTTTGGAGACTAAATACTTTTTTAAATTGCTCCACTGAAATACAGTCACTGTCATCATTTTGGGGAGGTGACACTGAAGGAGAGTGCTTTTGCAGGTTCTAGAGTAACGGTTAATTAGCCTTCACTGAACAGAGAAACTGGGAATTAAACACACACCCACACCCCAGAAATAAAACCCTATTAAAACAGAGCACTAAATTGCATGCAGTGCTCTCCCCGTGGGGAGAGAATGAGAGACCACATGGGACAAATGTTAGCCATATGGTATAATGCATTACTGGAATGTTCTTAGATAAGGTGATGAGGGTGGGGTAAGAACTGTAGATTAGAATGAATAGAGAGCAAAGCCAGTACCCTGCTACAGTGCCAGTTCCTGCACGAGCTCCTGGTGTCCCAGTGCTGGTGTCTAAAGATATAAATGTACTGCTTCTGCTATAATGGAAAATGCTCAGTAATATATTGACCAAATGGAGGACAGTATTGTTTGGAAAATAAGCTTGATCCTTAGATTTTTAGGAGGGTGTTGTGAATGCAGAAAGGGGTAATTGGTTGTGATCTTTTCCTGCAGCAATGTACAGCTCATCAGTAGATTCTCTCCCTCCTTACAAGACACTGGTTATTTTGTTTTTTCACTTCACCGTACTCCAGCTCTCAATGTAAATCTGCTTTTAGGGCAAAGGAACCCGTGATAAGATCCTGATCAGGATTATGGTCTCCCGCTCGGAGGTTGACATGCTGAAAATTAAGAGTGAATTCAAGAGGAAATATGGAAAATCGCTCTATTATTTCATCCAGGTAAATCACAAGGCTCCTTGTTATAATCATTGTATGGGATTTTCAGAAGCACTCAGCATTGGTCTAATTGCACCCACTGAAGTCATTGGGAATTTTATCACTGGCTTCAGTGGGAGCAGTTAGGGAGCAGTGCCGAGCGATTCTGAAAAATCCCACCCTTGGTTTTTAGGTGCTGTACACTCAGATAGTCTAGCCAGCAAAATTATATGCAGATTTTAGGCTGCATATGCTGACTGTGCACCAGGCTGGGGGAAAATGTCCACATCCCTGGGGTAAAGCTCGGTCTTCCCAGAAAGCCAAACAGAGGGGAAAAAAAGCCACAGACAGGCTTGCTCTGGAGCTGCCCAAGGAAGAAGAGATCATGTACATTCCTGCCTGATTCCAGGCTGTGCTGTCTGTGGAAGTTACTGTAGGCCTAGAGCTAGAGTAACTGCTGTCTGTGGCCCATGAGGAGTGGGGGGAAGATAAGTCTCTAGCTATTCTTTCCCTTCATAAATATTAGATGGAGAACTGGGAACTTTGTTTCCCTGGTTACTGACCTCGCAGCAGCGGCTCGTGCCTCTGATCACCAGATATATTATGGACACACACACGCACACCTGTCGTCATGTTATGGACACACACATGTCACCATGTAGGAGTCTCAACTTCCTTCTCCCACCCAATATTTGTATGAGTGGTGCCTGGCAATGGGGTGAATTGAAATCAGAATCCTGAGTCCAACAGGCCCATTCTTTTACCCTCAGTGGAATGCTGAAACAAGATATCCGTTCTGGGTGAAGTGGCACCTTCTGAGATGACTTATGCTACGCACCATCCACCCATGCACCACCCACTCCTGCACTATTAGTGCACTCTCCTACAGCATTCTCTGAGACTCTGGCCCTGGGAAAGAGTTAGTCCTGGGGGCAGCATAAAGCTGAAATAAGTATGTGGGTACTCTTTTCCAAAAGGGGGAGTACCCTCTCAGAGTAGGCAATGGTGGTCCCAGCTGTGGAGCCACCCCAGAGACAGTTTGGGGCCAGATAGTCCTTTACATGTTGTTGTTCAGTGCCCATCCAGTTTTCAATACAGAGCGAGCATTGATGTTGCTGACTACATCTTATGCTCTTGGTTCATATACAGTGGGAGTTTCCCTGTCCCTCTTTACTAGCAGAGAGAGCAAACATCTTTCATTTACACTGAATCTCCTAAGAAAAGGCCATATTGTTATATTGGGGAGTGACATGCAATGTATTCCATTAGGGACTAGATGGATATTAAACTGGTTCACACAAGGATTCTAACCACCACTTAGATACTAAACTCTAGCGTTCTGTTATGGCTGTGTATTCTGGCCAAATGCCCATAGCAATGGAACACAGTCTGCTGAAACTCCCAGTTCACTCTACAATAGGGCCCAAAATATTGTTAGACTGCACCAGCTCTGCAATAGTTTTACTGGGTTGCCTCAAGCAAGTCACTTACTTTTTCTGTGCCTCTGCTCCCCATGAAGCTAGAGGATCGGAAAAAAGGAGGTAACACTATCCATCTGGTCTATTTAGACTGTAAGAATGTTAGGACAGGAACTGATTCTTACTCTGCGTATGCATAGTAAAGATCAGTTCCTGTCCGAAAGATCTTACAGTGTGTTAGTCTATGGGATTGTCTATGCTTAAAATGCTGCGGTGACTCAGCTGTGCCACTGGAGCGCTTCAGAGTAGAGACTGCCTGCTCTGACAGGATGGATGGATTCTACCTCACTGAGAGACAGTAACTAAATTGATGGAAGAATTCTTCCATGGACCTAGCACTGTTTACACTGGGAATTAGGTTGGCTTAACTGTGCTGCTGAGGGGCCATGGATTTTTCACACCCCTGACTGACTTAGTTTAAATTACCTAATTTTCTTGTGTAGACCAGGCCCCTTTCATGAATGCTGCATTGTTTTCTTACTGATTGTATTACAAATAAGACCAGGGCTCTATCCAGTGTTCAGGAAAAGGGAAAAGCAGTGCAATTCCACATCCTTTGACTTAGAATGGTAGAAATGTTTTTTGTGTTTTGCTTAATTGAACCAAATTGGAGAGTGGATGGGCAGATGAGGGTTTGATAAAGAAGCCTTTCTGCCAGGAGATTACTGATTCAAATCTACTCCAGGTTGGCAGCGATCAGAAGAGGTTAGTGAATAGCCAATAGATGGTAACCATAGGACAGAATTGAACCATGTCCCTTTGCGCTCTGCCCTTAGGTTGTTAATTTTATACCAAGTCCCACTTTTATCATAGTACATGCCAAACACTATAGAAAACTTCAGCCTACAAATAGGCCTGGTCTACGCTACACGTTTAAACCGATTTTAGCAGCGTTAAACAGATTTAACGCTGTACCCGTCCACACTACGAGGCCCTTTATATCGATATAAAGGGCTCTTTAAATCGGTTTCTGTACTCCTCCCTAACGAGAGTAGCAGCACTAAAATCGGCATTACCATATCGGATTAGGGTTAGTGTGGCTGCGAATCGACGGTATTGATCTCCGGGCGGAATCCCACAGTGCACCACTGTGACCGCTCTGGACAGCAATCTCAGCTCGGATGCAGTGGCCAGGTAAACAGGAAAAGCCCCGCGAAATTTTGATTTTCATTTCCTGTTTGCCCAGCGTGGAGCTCTGATCAGCATGGGTGGCAGTGCAGTCCCAAATCCAAAAAGAGCTCCAACATGGACCGTACGGGAGATACTGAATCTGATTGCTGTATGGGGAGACAAATCTGTTCTATCAAAGCTCCGTTACAGAAGACGAAATGCCAAAGCGTTTGAAAAAAAAATCTACAGGCTACCCAGTGCTGCGTGACAAGCATAACTGGAAGCCAGAGACTCAAATGGACGCTCAGGGAGGGAGGGAGTGGGTACTGAGGACTCCAGCTATCCCACAGTCCCCAGCAGTCTCCGAAAAGTGTTTGCATTTCTTGGCTGAGCTCCCAATGCCTGTATGTTCAAACACATTGTCCGGCATGGTTCAGGGAATAGCTCATCAATTTACTGCCCCACCCCCCCCCACGTGAAAGAAAAGGGAAAGAAATCATTTCTTGACTTCTTTCAATGTCACCCTATGTCTACTGAATGCTGCTGGTAGACGCGATGCTGCAGCAGTGAAGAGAAGTATCTGCTCCTCTCCCCTCCCCGGTGGCAGATGGTGCAGTAGGACTGGTAACTGTCCTTCTTATCAACCCGTGAGTGCTCCTGGCTGGCTTCAGGTGAGGCTGGCCGGAGGCGCCTGGGTGAAAATAGGAATGACTCCCGGTCATTCCCAGTAGATGGTACAGAACGGCTGGTAACTGTCTTCATCATAGCAACTGGGGGTTGAGCTTCAATCAGCCCCCTCCCTTTCATGTGAAAAGAAAAGATTCTGTACTGCAGTGGCATGCTGGGCTCCTCTCCCCGACACTGCTTAATGTCCTGCCTGGACTGTCATAGCACCGGGAGGCTGCCTCCCCCTCATTTTATGTCACTAAAAACTCAGTGTTTCTTATTCCTGCATTCTTTATTACTTCATGACACAAATGGGGGGGGACACTGCCACGGTAGCCCAGGAAGGTTGGGGGAGAAGGGAAGCAATGGGTGGGGTTGTTGCAGGGGCACCCCCCGTGAATGGCATGTAGCTCATCATTTCTGCGGTATCTGACACAGAGCAGCTGTACTCTCTGCTACACTGCTTCTCTAGTACATTTGCCCCATATTCTAGGCAGGACTGAGTCTTTTTTTAGAAACCATAAAGGAGGGATTGACTCGGGGAGTCATTCCCAGTTTTGCTTTTGCGCCCCCGGCCGATCTCAGCCAGGGGCACCCATGATAGCAGCAGATGGTACAGAATGACAGATAACTGTCATCTCATTGCCAAATTACACTGGCAGCAGATGGTACAGAACAACTGGTAACCATCTCTGCTATCATGCAAAAGCAAATGAATGCTGCTGTGTAGTGCTGGAGTATCGCCTCTGTCCATGGCATCCAGTACACATACGGTGACTGTAAAAAAAAAAAAAAAAAAAAAAAAAAAAAAGAAACAAAAAACCCGAACGGGCTCCCTGTTTGCCGTGGTATGGCGTCTGCCAGGGCAATTCAGGGAAAAAGGGCGCGAAATGATTGTCTGCTGTTGCTTTCCCTGAGGAAGGAATGACTGACGACATTTACCCAGAACCACCCGCAACAACGATTTTTGCCCCATCAGCCACTGGGCTCTCAACCCAGAATTCTAAGGGGCAGGGGAGACTGCGGGAACTATGGGATAGCTATGGAATAGCTACCCATAGTGCAACGCTCCAGAAATCGACGCTAGCCTCGGACCATGGACGCACACCGCCGAATTAATGTGCTTAGTGTGGCCACGTGCACTCGACTTTATACAATCTGTTTTATAAAAAAGGTTTATGTAAAATCGCAATAATCCCATAGCGTAGATGTACCCATAGACTCCTACTTGAACTTTGTCCTGCAAGGCCATGGTAGAGTGTAGTCACCCTGGGACATCATGTAACCTTCATTGCTTCATAAAGTTTCATTTTAATTTTTCATCCCTCATTTTGCAGCAAGATACAAAGGGTGACTACCAGAGGGCGCTGCTGAACCTGTGTGGAGGAGAGGATTGAAAACTGTGACCAAAGAAATCCATGTCCACAGATGTGCTTTTCTGCTCTTCATCTTCCTGTAATCCTCGAAATCTTGTAATCCTCGACTTGCCTAGCTAACTTGAATTTGCCTCTGTATTTGCGAGACTGATGGTATTGTTTGCTTTCTTGTACTTCTCTAGATGACAGTGCATTGCTTGGCTTTACCAAAGTTCTTATAAGCAGAAGGTCAGAAAAATGACCATTCCAAGGATAAAGAGTTGAAATGTGTTTGTGAAAGACTCTGCCTTGTTATTATAAAGTTTCTGTTAAAATACAAATAAAACTGAATTTTTACTTTAAGAAATCAGGTCGTTCTCTTGGGTGCATTGTTTCATAGCATAGGTTGGTGTGTCAACAACTGAGGGTTTTTTTCATTCGGTTTCAAATGCCCCTCTTGAGCTGGGAGCATTCAGTGAGTAATTCTTATCTTGGCATTTTTCTTTTTCTCTTTAACATGTCCATGTCTAATATTAAAGAGGAGCATGCCCTATTTTTCAGATTATTCTTAATTCATTTAGGAAGAAAACTGTCCCATACTGGATTGCAGGCAGAGCTACAGTCAATGGTTAATTTCCTGGGTATTCTTGATCTGGAGGCTCTTTCTGGCCTTCCTTCTGGTCCCCTTTGACACACTTCAAGTGGTAAAATTAAATCTAGTAGTGTAAACTGCCGAATGAGTAGGCATCAGAAACCAAATCATGTTAGTATCTACATTTTATCAAATCTGACTTGTAATTAATTAATAGCTAAATTTCCTCTCTCTGTTTTCATAAACGTTTGTAACTCACTTCCCCCATCCAGCAGGCTCTGCTTTATATCAGTTCTAACATTTTCTAAACTGTCAATGTTGCAACCCAATTGTCAATAAGTGCGATGGGTTTCCAGTCCTGATGGAGATTCTGGACCAGATTTTCTGAACAGGGAGCAAGGACTACTTGTGTCAGAATCAGGGCATCAATGTAAGGATGTGAGGTTGGGGGTCACAGCTAAATGAGAGGCGTAGAAAGGGCCTAACTCCAGGAATGCAAAGTAAAACATTTGGCAGGATGCACAGTTGTAATTCGGGGAGAGGGGTGTGTCACTGAGGGGGCCCTTCGGGATTGGGGTCACTGGCTGTCCTGCTCCTGACATCTGGGTATCATCCCCTCACCCCAAGTGGGACCGAGCCCAGCTGAGCCCAGAAACAGAATGAACAGTCATGTGGCCCCCCCACAGAACAACTGCCCCAATGGCGGGGGGGCAGGGGAGGGCAAACATTTCCACCACAGGGAACCACTCTGTAAAGCAGCCACCATGCTCACATGGACAAGGGGGAAAGTTGAGGGGTCAGGGGAAGCATTGGAGGGGCTGTCGGTCACTGCTTGGGGAGCAGGAGAATGGGGGTGTCAAGGACTGGGGAAGGGGGGAATGTGGGGGATTAGGGATAGAGCTCTGCATGGAAAGCAAGGGTTGCTACTGAGACTGGGGGCACAGCTGGCTCCAGACTGGGAACGGGGGTCCTGATGCTTCACAGCTACCTTGCCAGGGGTAGCTGCTCTCAGCCCCCAAACACAGGCGCAGCAGTGGCTGCTCCAGCCTCTCCAGCTCCTTCTCTTGCCTCCATGCCCAGCAGCCAGGCGGGGCCTGAGTCACCAGCCCAGCCCTGTAGCACTCGCAGTCTCTGTCCTGGGGCACAAGGGAAGTTCTGAGCAGCACATTGTGACGTGCAGTATGTGGAGGTTGCTGCACAGCCGCATGGTTTGCAGGGAATGCTGCTGTGACATGAGGGGGCCAAAGCACAGCTGCCTGGCACTTTGAATATGACAGACCTGAGCTAATGCCTAAAAGGAGCTGGGGCCCTAGCCTGTCCTCCTGCTTATCATTAGAAAGGGGCTATTTCCATCTTCCCAGTGGGAGGCGCAGCACTCTTCCAGCCTTGGAAGGGCCTATGATAGCAGACTTTAAAAACAGAAACACTTTGGGCTCAGAAAAGCTATTTTCTAGCACTGTTTTAAGGTTTTCATGACACATTTCGGGCCTCATTTTATCCCTCCCTCTCCAGGGCCCAATTCCTTGCTTCGGATGCTTCTCTTCCTACCAGCTGGAGTCTTTTGTCCTTTATACCAGGATAACTACATCTGTGCTAGGGAGCCGTACCACTAACTATATCGGTAAAAAATCACAGCTCTTACCTACCCTGTTATACAGATACAAATCTGTGTAGGCAATGGGCTCCAACCCTGCAATGATGCACTGGGCCCCTTGTGGCCACAGGAAGCTCTATAGGGAAGGGAACCCCAGTATGTATCTCAGTGCAGGCTCTGGGCTTAACCCTGTATACTGTTTGGATGCTGTTATATACAATTACACAGTGCTCAGCAGAGAGGCCCCAAGCCTTGTGTGTGTATTTGCGTGTGCGCCTGGGGCGGGGAGGGGGGTGTAAGACATAAATAGTTGTAATAGCTGCTAAGGGAGGACTTAGGCTCTCCTGTGTCCCTCAGATGTTACCTGACCTGTAGCCTTATTGCAAAGGCTGTTCTACTTCCGGGAGATAATTTAAGATTTTTTTTTTTTAAATTGACCATTCTGAAAGGCGACGATGCACCAGAAACAGTAGCCCGGTTCACATTGCTGTTAAAGCATGAAGCGTTTTTTTCTTGCTGCCATACAGTTAGCTTTACACAGAGCTGATGATTTGGTGTGGAAACACTGCAACTACCAAAATTCAGCTGCAATTTCGGCATCCACATGCACAAATGTAATAGTTTTTCAGGAGCACTTCCAATTTAGTGCTTGATGGAGCATTGTCATTGACACTTGTTTACAAAAACACCTTTCCTTCTAGATTTGTACATTAAAACTACTTGCCGAGACAGCAATTCATTAACTTAATATAATTAGATAAATCAGGTCTATAAACTTTGCTTTCTCAAATGTGGTCCTCTAAAACAAATCAGATGGCAGACATTTTTCCAGTCAATGGAATGAGCAACTAGAATTTGATGGCTAACACGTTCTGCTTCACTGCAAGAGGATATTCAAAATTCCCCTCTCTGGAATTTCCATTTAAGTCGTTAATGAGAAGCAAAGTTAAATAAACCTATGTGAATTAGAAGGCCAGTGTCATTTTGTCTGAACATGGAGCAGAAATAAAAGCAGTCATGAAAACAAGACCCCCACCCATTTCAAAAAGGCCAAGAACCAACTGCCTCAAGCATCTTTAGTTTAATGCAGGTTTTCTTTTCCTAAAGCACCTTTCTCAGTGTTTGACTGAGGGGAAAAAAAAAGTCCAAGCACAATCAGACTGTAGTATAAAAAAGCTTTAATTAAATATATAAAAATATTTTAGCTTCCTTTTAAGTGCTGGTATAAGTACAAACCTAAAATGTTTGTTTTAAATCATGCTGTTCATACCTCCACAATAGTTCCTTGGTGAGACTCCAACATTGGTGACAAATTTGCAAAAGCTGTTCCTCATCCTACATCTGATCCATGCAATGCAGAGTGGGTCTCTGTCCCTAATGGACTTATGACAAGATTAGGCCTCTGTGAGATTTGAGAGTTAGCGTTGTAGGCTGGGCGATGCTGCAATACACTAAAAATTTCACTCTCTTCAAGTCCGGTACCTAAAACACACGTATAAGTGGAATTGTAATTTTTTAAGCAGTATAGTTTCGAGCCCTATTTTATTAAAACTGGCCACTACAACATTTGCCATCCACTTTGCTTGGAAGAGACATTTAAAATACATCCTTGCAAATCTGTGCCATCCCAAGCATAGACAAGGCCTGGTTGTCATGGCCTTCAGAAGTTAGTCAGCAGAGCATTCACGCTGTAGTTCCCCTCCCAATGGTTCACAAAGGCCACAGAGAACCCAAAACACTAGCTTAGCAACTAATAGTTCTTTGCAGTTCAACAGCCCAAACTGCAGCACAATGAGGTAACATCTTCTGGGGGGTGTTTGATTGGGGAAACTGAGGTCCTCCAAGAGCAAGTGGGTTAAATGGAGATAAGGAAATCTCTAGTGCTCTTCATTCTGCCCTGTACCTTTCTCTGAAAGCCATCCACCCCTCTAGCTAGCCACAGACCTTACCAGCCCCTCGTACTATGATAGCTGAGCACGTCACAGTTGTCAATGTGTTTATCCTGTCGCTACCCCTGTAAGGTAGGGGAGTGCTAGTTTCCCCATTTTATTGAAGGGGGATTGAGGCACGAAGGGGCTAAGTGATTTGCCCAAGGTCCCACGGGAAGTCTGTAGAGGAATAGAAAACTGAACCTGGCTTTCTTAAGTCCAAGGTTAGGGCCTTAACTGTGGTGGAGGGGGGACTAGCCTTCCTCTCCAATTAAAATACCAATTTCCCTAAAACCCCACAGGTCAACCATCCTGCCCCTTCCCCTTCCCCAGCCATATTAGAGGACAGATGAATGGATTTGAAATGTAGGGCAGGAAAAACAAGTGTATTGTGACCATGATACAATGCATTATGTCACAATGATCATATTCACCTCGAGAGTCTTGTGTTATGTGCTTTGTCCACAAAGCCAGACCCAAAGCTCCTGAATGAAATTGGTGGGCAGCAAATCTACCAACCAACCTACAGGTCCCATGGAATAGGCAGGGTTACAAACTGAAACGTGGTAGGGCTCCTCAGAGAGCGAGCCACATGGGCAGAGCTCTGTGAGTGTATAAAGGCTTTCGCAGGCGGGTTCAACCATCAGTAGCCCGTTCCATTGTCTTAAACTATTCCTCTTGCTCTTAAAGCTGAGGTAAACACATGCTGTCCTACTCACAGCATATAGTGTACTCAAGAGCTTGTTACACAACAGAGTGCGTTTTGACTACAACATCCTTGGGGCAGAGCTAATGGCATCTTATGTGCTGGAACAGGGCTGAGCACAACAGTGTGCAAGTCCTGCCAGGCCTCTGGGTGCGACTATAACATGTTTACTAGTAATAATGATGATGACATGTAGCTGTGCAGGCAACATGGCTAAAGCAGTGGCTCCCAAACATTAACAACTCGAGAACCCCTTTCACAAAAATATCTAATCTCATGAAACCGTGCCTAAAAAATGACTATTTCCAGGGATTTGCTCCCTTACTGGAGCATAAATTATAGAGGCAGTCATCTTGGAAAGAACTTGTTTTTTTATGACATACTATTTATTATTTATCATTACATTATTAATTTTATTATATTATGAACATAGCATCTCTTCGAAGATCACTCTTTTGTAGCTCATATCACTTTGATTAAGCCTCCTACATGTTTCATCACGGAGTACCAAACATGAAACAGCATGAAGGTATTTAAGAAGCCAACTCAATTAAAGCGTTTCTCCAACAAGCATTTGGGTCTTAAGCAGTCCAGGCAAACAACACAAAACTACAACAAAGCTTAAACTGCCAGGAGGTCGTGGGCCTTGGGCTGCCAGCCCCCACGGAGCTTGGGCTGCTGGCCCCCCACTCCTGGGGTCCCTAGGGATGGCTCTGTCCACCATTACAGAATTTTTTCCAAGAACCACCCTGATATATTTTGCCAACTCCCAAGGGTTCATGAACCCCAGTTTGGGAACTACGGCTCTAGAGGCACAGGTGGGACCAGACTACAGCATTGCACGTTACTGATACAGCCCTTCCTTAACACGAGCAGTTGTTCTTAAGTCCCATCTAGGTAAAGATACTGCTCTATAAGTAAAATTTAAGCATATTGGTTGAAATCCTAGGAAAACTCCCATTGATGTCGATGGGGCCAGGATTTATCCATGATAGCAGTTTTTTCTCACTGTGTTTCTTTCACAGATAAACAGTCAGGCCAATTTTCAAAGATATTTAGTCACCTGGAGATGCAGCTAGGCACCCAATGAGATTTATCTGTATCTTTAGGTGCCTAAGTACCTTTGAAAATCTGGCCATCAGGCCTTACTCTTTCAAGCCATTGCTCAGGTGACCAAATGCTTGTCTACACTGGTCTACAGGAGTGTGAATACCAGGGCGTGGCAAAGCACTGCGCTGTAACGCCCCCATGTGGATATTGCAGGCATCAACTAAAAGGGTCCTTGTTTGCTTTAAAATAGTTCTCATCAAACATGATTACATTAATAAACTATGGAGTAGGAACCTTTCAGTTTGCACCCAAGGGTGTTACAGCCCAGCATTTTCATGTGCACTGCTATTCCCACCCCGGTAGTCCCAATTGTGGGGCAGTGTAGACAAGCCATTAGCCGCTTGAGCAAATGGTTGAAAGAGGACAGGGCAGTATAGACATGGGCTAATACACCTTTCTCAGGTGAGGAGGTCCAGTGAAGTCAGATATCCTGCAGGTGGACAGAGTGGAGTAACACAGGAGATTGATGGCCCAATCAGGCACTCAGGGCAAATTGGGGAAACTATATAAAAGAGCTAGCTGGGGTTAGGTACAGGCTGGAGTTATTAGAGGCTACTTGCGAGAGAGCACCAGCCCCCCCCCCCCCAACAACAACAACAACAACAACAACAACAACAAACAACAACAACAACAAGAAGTTAGGTTTGCTGCTAGATTATCTCATATTATCATGAGAAATATGGGTTAGTTGGTAACTCTACAGTCTTAGGGGCTAGTCTAGCGCCCCATTCTGTCTTTGATTTCAGTGTTCTACTGCAATAGCCCACTTCTGTTAACGTCCACTTTCTCTGGTGAGGTACCCAGTGCTGAGGCAAGTGTTTTTCACTCTTATTTTTCTTCTAAGCCTTAGTCAGGGTGCTATTAGGTTAAGAGTGCTAAAATACTTGTAAGTTTTTATTTTATTGGTGTCTAATCACAATGGTGTGTCACCGCTATTTGACATAAATGTGATGGGGCATTTGCCCCAAACTGACCTGTAAGGGTTAACAGAGTCTTAGGGAGGCTGCCTGAAAAGCAGCCAATAGGAGGGGGGCCTGTCAGGGCCTAGCAGATCCATATAAGAAGAGCTGCAGGACAGAGCAGGATCAGTAGCTACCTGAAGCTTGAGGAGGGAAAATCAGGCTACTAGTAAGAAGGACGGTGCACCAACACCTTGGACAGGGCAGTGCTACTAGCAGGGACTGGAGATGTTAAAGAGAGCTCCTGGCTGGCTGCTAAGACTGGCATTCTGAGGCCCTGAGGTAAGGGGGAAGAATGGCTATGGCTTAGGGAAATGTACTGAGAAGTTGGAGGGGATGTAGCACACAGCTGCCACCTACAGAGTCCCTGGGATGGGTTCTGGGTGGTGTTCCCTCACTCTTTGACACTGAGAAAGCGGCTGGCCTGTTGGACCGCAGTACTGGCCTCTGGAAGAGGGGCAAGCAGGCTGTGGCACAGCTGGAGGGCTGTGTCATGAAGAGGATGCCAAAATCCTTGGAGTGATGTGGGTCCAGGAGCAGAAGTGACAGTGGGTGAGACACTGCTGGCCTGTGACACTGATCCCCAAGATGACCAGTAGGAGGCACGAGCATGGTGAGTGGTGCCCCATCACAATAATTATGCTTGTTTATGGCTCATGGCTCTGTCTGTCTAGGTGTTTACAGAGCTCCTGTTCTTGTATTTGTGAGCTTAAGGGCCAGGTGCCTAAATACTTTTGAAGATCTGGGCCTCAGGTAGTAAATAAATCACAATCACAATTCCCTGGTAAGGCAAAGGTGATAGCCCAATATTACAAATGGGAAACTGAGGCATAGAGGGCTAGAGTGGCTTGGTAAGAAGACAAGACATGCACAGCTTAGTCAAGAAGCAGACCTGGATTTCTGCGTCCTGGTGCTTACACTGCACATTTGACCTAAATCAACATCTACTTCTTACATTAAACAGAAGTAGACCTTTCTTGCTATCAGGTCTCCAAATGGCTTAAATTATGCCTTGCTGTGAAGGAGAAGGGTTTTTCTGCAGTGTGTAGGCAGGAGCTGCTTTCCACTGCTTGCCCTTAAGTCTTCAGGTTTGATTTTTGCTGAGTGTAGTGGGCACTGATGAGCCCCTCTGGAGAAATGTCAGCTAGGAACTATTTTCTCCAATTATATACAGGAGCCCCAGAAACTGACCTGTTCCCCTCTAGGGACAAATATTTGCATTCAAATAATACTCTTGGAACCACAGCTTGGTGTTGTCAAGACCCTTAGGGGCATGACACACAAACAACTTGATCCAAAATTGTTGTTAGAGATGCAGTTTAAGCAGTTGCTCACAAGAGGGCGCTCAGAGAAAGCTTGAAGCTTCCTCTGTCTTAAAGAAATATAAATAAATGGTGAACTCTGGTCTCCACAAACATTTACATGTTCAGACTCTTGACTAATCTTTTCTAAAGCTTAATGTAAAAAGAAAAATACTGTTTCAACTTAATACTTTTCCCAGAATGTAAAATTAAAACCATGTTTAGTGGGAATAATTACCCCAGATACTGATTGATCTTTCTAACTCTAGTGTAAATTATAGGGTTTGGAGGCTCATTCTAAACAAGTCCTTTCATTCTAAATATTTTTGTGTTGCTCAAAAACAAGAGAGTTTTAGAAACATCCCTTTAAAAAGCAAGTTAATAATGGTCCTAGCTACAAAGGGACTTCTCCTGCAACAAGCGGTCTTTGGAGGCAATGTTTTTGGTCCTGACAATTATTTGAGGCTTGCTGATGGAAACAGGTTCTTTCTAAAGGATTCTCATTCTTGCTTTCTCAGTGGGAAATTAAATACATCTTCACTTCTTTTGCTGTATTCATATTAGCAGTTGAGGGTTTAATTGCTAGCAGCTGAACATCCTTTGCACTTCTGCAGTCTTTACTGATAATAAAATAATTAGAATAATATATGTGCACATGTGCTATTAAAGTGAATTTGCTAAAGAAGATGCCCCTGATTTTTATAGGGACAATCCCCGACTTTGGTTTTTTTCGTATAGGCTTCTATTACCCCCTCACCACTAAGCTGATTTTTCACACTTGCTGTCTGGTCACTCTAGTTCCAATTATTCATGGCTGTTAACATGCCCACTCAATGACTTGTTTACACTCAGGAAACTCTTTTTAAACATTTTTAGTAGAGAGAGAGAATCCATTTAATTAGGTGGAGTGACTTGTTTATGCCCAGGTTATATAGGTTAGTGTCTTAATGAAGAGCTGCAACTTTTCATTGTGGCTTTTTAAAGATAATTGTACTTATTTCTTAATGGGAAACTCACATTTCACAGCTCAAAAAGGTTGATCAAAAGTACAGGTAGGTTAAGTGTACTGTGTGGTTTCCTGTGTAATGGCTGGCTCAATCTTGCCAGAAAGCAAAGTTCTAGGAACATACTATTTTATACGTACGCATTTTTAGGTAATAGTTTGCTCTTAAACATAGTATTAAGAGGGCTAGACTTCAAACCAATATTTTGAATATAGAGATAAAACTGTCCCCTGAAGATCTACTTTTTGTTTGCTTTTGTTTTTTTCAAACGATCTGTTTTGGTGTGACACCTTCTAACCTGTGAATGAATTGTTCTCCTGTTTTTTTAAGGTAGTCTGAAGGGGAGAAAAAAGAGTGCTTGTAAAATATTAGTGTATATGCAGAGATTATATTTTCAGAAAATATAAACTTGATATTACTTTCATTGGCTTTTCATAGTTATTACAAAATGTGGCTCAATACACTTTTATCTTACTGGGATAAATCTAATAAGCTTATCAATTCAAGTATCTCTACTTCTGTATCTCTAAGTAAATCAGTAATGCAACAGCTACCTGTTTTAGTATACTATATAATGGTATAATCTTAAAAATATCTGTGCTAGAAGAATAAATGCTCCTATGTGAGTTAGAGGATTTTTTATTGTAAAGCTAATTCTGAACTGTCTGTCCCCAGTGGAACACAGGGTATTCCCTTGGGGGAGGAAGGGAGAGGTAGTTTGGTTCTTTTTTTTTTTTTAAATTTAAAAAATTGCTTAGTTGTTCCAGACAGTGTCTATTACAATTGACAGATTACTAGAAGATTGCTCTCCGGACATTTGGAAACCTATAGTTTGTGAATATATTCTTAATCACAAAATGAAATGCTGGTTTAATATCCTCTGCGTTCAAGAAGAATACCCTTTCTGGAAAGGGGTGGGGGAGGTGCAGGGGGACAGTATAACAGCTTAAGTTAATATTAGATCTGTGGGGTTGGTTGGTTTTTTCTTTAAAAGCAAAAACAACCACCAGTTGGTTGATATTTTCTGGTTACACTAAAAGCTTGAATGTTAAAAGATTTTAAGTGGGAAGAGGGGAAGCTGTTCCTCCTCTTTCCTAGACTAATTTTAACAAGCAGACTGTGTTGGCTTATTGGTTCAAGACCTGCCTAGGTGACAAGTGATTGTGTGTATGTATTTGTGTGTGTGTATGTATAATGAGACTGAATCTAATAAGGTGGGATTTGGTCTCTTTATTGTTTTGTGCTCAAAAGACTAGGATGTACAGAGAGGAATCAGAAGAGCAGTCACTTCAGGATAAAGCTGCTTTTTCTATAAGTAGTGGTGATACTGATGCAGTGTTTTTTTTGCTTTAAAACAAAAAAAACATGTTACAGGAACTGGAAAGGCACCAAAAGGCTCAAAATAATGAACTACAATAAACTAATGGATGGACTGACAAATTATAGCTGCATTGGAGAGCGTCCCATTTGCTGTGTCTCATGCATACAGGCGACAGAACAGAGCTTGTGAGATTTAGCCTGAATGCCTTTTTATAAAAATCAGTCCAAACCTGTATTTAGTGTATTCTGGATTAGTTCAGGTCAAAGCCATGAAGCCAACCTTGAGTTAGTTGAATGACCTGCTGTGATGCCTCTCTCAACTTCCAGAGCTAGAAATCAGATTAAAAGGGAGCTAAAATCACAAACAATGGAACATTCACCAATACAGATGAGTTTCTAATATTGGAAAGAGCAGATTATTTTTGTCTGGTTTAATAAACAAATGAAGCCCATGAAGGTGTGGATAAGAATATTTTTAGCCTGGGCATTGTTTTATATGTTAAGCCATAAGCATTTGGGTGCTGCATAAGATATAGCTTGTCAATACAGAGAGTGGTACCAGTTTAACTTAAAGTGGGATTTTTAAACTGATCTAGTTCAACCAAAGCAAGAGGCAAACTGAGTTAGCATCCAGTTAAACCAAAGTAAATTAGGAACAGATTTCAGTTAAACCACACAGGGGTTTACAGCAGTTGATCTAAACCAGTGCAAATTTGTGTGTTGGGTAGGCAGGGTCTGGGTAGTGAGGGTCTGGCAATGTAATTTTCTACTACTTGTAATCCCATTGATGTTAATGGGCGTACTCTTCATGCTAAGCACAGCTCCCACAAGTGTTTGCAGGCTTGGACTCGCAATTGAAAAACACTTACAGAAAGGAGCTTGTGCTGACAAAGATCTAGAGCAAATGCTAATGCACAGAAAAAACACAATAAAAACTATAACTGCAGTATGAGTTAGAGGACAGAACAAGAGCTCTTAATTTGAACAATATTGTCCCATTCAAACACTAGTTATATTAGTGAGTCACTTATGTTTTAGT
The DNA here is from genome assembly GCF_007399415.2 of Gopherus evgoodei. NCBI lineage: Eukaryota > Metazoa > Chordata > Testudines > Testudinidae > Gopherus > Gopherus evgoodei. The sequence goes on along the minus strand of NC_044331.1, from coordinate 32,324,530 downwards.
TCATGCTTGGCAGGTTAGAGCCCTTTCTACAACTGGTATGAATCATACATTTTAGAAAGCACCTTAACTGTTCCTAATATTTTTCTGGACGCTTAAACAGAAATAAAAGCTTTCCTCCTACCTCTGGTTTTATAACTGCATGTTTGGTGATTTGGAAAAGATGTGATGTAATCTAAAATATCTCTTTTGGCTTTTTCTGGCATAAGAGTGTGGAATGAACAGTGCAGAAGGGAGTTAGATGAAATCACTGGATCTGAACAACATTCATTCCCAGCACTGAGAAATACTATTTTGTATCTCCCACCCCTTCCAAGTGTGTATAACCAAGTATTTATTTTGGCAATATTTCTGCCACATGCATCCTTTCTCTATTTCGTTCCTATAATGGGCAAATTAACCTCCAGTTCTTGTGAACTTTACTGTCTGAACAAGAATCAGCTTTTGTACAACAGAATGCAACTCTTTGGTCGGTTCATGGCGCTCCTCTTTTTATTGGGTATTTTAGGTCTTACAAGTCTGTGTTTGATCCTAAATGTATTGAGATATTAACTGTCCTATGTGCACTTTGGCATAGAAATGTAGGACTGTAAAGAATCTTGAGGGTTATAATGCAGAATATTAGCCTTCTTCCAACATTGTTGGCTCATATTCAATTTGTGATCATACTAAACCCCCAGATCCTTTTCAGCGCACTACCACCATCTTGCCATTTATTTCTCATTTTGTAATTGAGCATTTGATTTTCTCCCACCCATCTTACATGTAGGCATAACACGCTCATTCATATCTACACAGGGGAAATCCATCATGTTAGAAAGCATGTTAACTAATGTGCTGTTCAACATGATTTAGCATCAATTGTATAACAGGACAAGTTGTGCCTAAACTGTCAGCTGGTCAGCCCTACAGGAAATCAGCTAATACATTGTAAAGCAGAACTGTACTCATTTTTTACTGTAGGCAAAAGCATATGTTAACACACTTTCTAACAGGATACATCTTCCAGTTTAACCAAGACTACGTGTTTTAGTATTAAGACCGTTTTAGACACTAATAATCAATGTTAACTCATCAATTTGGAGGTAGCAAGGTCTTATTAGTGTCTGAGAATCTGGGTTCTTGGAGTCTATTTCCCACTTTGTTCTAGGGCTTGCTGTGTGACTTGGGTGAGTTACTTATCCTGTCTGTCTCAGTTGCTCCATGCAAAAAATTGAGATAATGTTTGTCTTTGTGAAGCTTCTAGCAATCTCAGAGTAAGTGTTTTACAAATCAAACTGATTCCAGTTGTGGTGCTAATTTATTATAATGGCCTATATACCCTTTCATTCTCAGGTCACAGCTTGAGCTCCAGCCAAGGTCTGTAGTAACAGGAATGACTGTCAGTCATCTTTTGACTCAAACTGTTTCTGTGATTAGTTTTACAGCCTCAGTCCAATTCTCAGTGAAAAGGACTTAAATGCTTGAATGTGTGCCTACTATGCATGTATGTACGTCTGCCCCTCCCTAACTTGCACAGCTGGGCTTTCAATATGGTTTTGACAATTTGGAACCATGTATTTAAAAGCAACAACACAAATTGCACTGAGTATGACCCTGTTGGTGGTCTCACTAGAGAGGTCAGGAATTGAATGAACATGTAAGCTATACTTCCCACTCTGCCCTAAAGGTCACCCCTCCAGAGCAGGGCATTATGGGGAAGTTTGCACTGTTATGTTGATGTTGCACACATTGAAGATCGTCAAGACAAACATCATTTATGCTGCATTGCTTCATAACATCAGGTGTGAAGTAGGCATGACTGGCATACACCAAGCAGTATTAACACACACAAAATGGGCATTACTTGGCAAAGTCGGGGAGAAGTATCCTAATAGGCGTAGAGATCCGCTGAAAGGTTGCACCATACTATTGAACCAAGAGGGAAGTGTGAGCTTCAACAAGAGTTGAGGGAGACAAGATGCTTTTAGGCAAAGATGAGGTTATTGTCTGTCATTTTAATTTAGATAGACCTAATAGGCCAGACTTTCAGTTGGTTTCCACAGCATCATGTGTGCCAGCATCTTATGTGCTCCATCTGAAAATATGGCCTAAGTTCTATTCCTCACATTCTTCAGTAAGAACTGTAACATCTTGCATTTAACTAGGTTGCAGGTACTGTGTATGGTTCTCCAGGTTGCATTGCTCTTTTCACTTGCACAGAACAAAAAAAACAGGAAAGTTAAATTCTGTAAGGCTCTAATATGAAGTCTGTGGAAAGACTGCCATAGATTTCAATGGGCTTTGGATCAGGCTTTAAAAAGCAGAGAAGGAAGACTTTTTTTTGTGCTCCCCAGGTCCATTCATTGCTGAAGGAGATACTGAAGCACTCTGCATTGTGCTAGTGTATGATTTGCCATTAAAAGATTCAGAGGGTAATTAAACTACTTCATATTCAGTATAAAAGTTTCCAGATGGATTTTGTGGCACCAACGGTGGTGATACATATTCAGAAAGAAAGTCAAACAAATGTCATTGTAGCAGACGCTTCTGCTGCAAACACTGATTGGGTTAACTTAAAATTTATTGTCATTTAGTGAAAATATTAATGATAACATAACCTTTAGTGATGCTTCATCTTTTATTGGCCATAGCAAAAAATGGAGTAAAGGGAAATAAAATAGTACTTTGTTAGGTCAGGGGATAGATTTTATGCTTCTGCAAACTGATAAAATAAGTGGGTCATGAAGATCAGAGTGCCTGCCTCCTATTTCTTCCTTTTTTTTTCCCCCGTGTATATTGAACAAGCCCCTCTTTGTGGTAGTCTGGCCCATGGGAACTCACCAAAACACCAGGCCCCTTTTCTTCAGGGGTATCAAGTCAGCTGTTTAGATCAATAAGAGTATAGGGGATGCTTCTGGTGCAGAAATTAAGCAGTTTGGGAGAGAATTCAATAGAATGGATGCTTGACATGTGCAAATGGGACATCTGCTCACAAGGGATTCCAGAGCTATGTTTGAGCTAATTCAAGGCACAGGGACAGTGTTAAGTAAACTGGATATTAGCATTTTACCAGGAGTGGAATATGCAGGCAAAAGATCTTGAACTACGACAGGCGGTGTGTGACACTAATTTAGCATGCCAGTGTTCAGATTTATTCAAAGGGGAAGTGATGTCTGTCTGAGGGCTCTTTGGTAAAATATGGTTGGCAACCTTGGTCAGGGAAGTAAAATCTTGTGCATTCCATAAACAGGAAATTCAGGTAGGTCCCAACCGGCAAAGCACTTAAATGTATGTGTAACTTGGAGCACCTGAGTAATCCTATTTGTCTAATCTGGGACTGAAATGCTTCAAATGATGCATATTTATTGTTTAACCCCCAGCAGTCTGTTTGGAGGCCAGTCTTCTGCCCATGGATTTGATTCTAATTAGCATTCCTGGCCACCTTTTTTCCAGAATTCACCCTGCCCTACTAGTGTGTGGTGTGTTTTTAATTATGCAAACATCACAAGGCTGACAAAGATCAAGAAAACTGCATTGCTCATCAAAAGCACAACTATTTTTATGCAACTGGTGGAGTTGAGGGCAAATTGGTGGTGATTCAGGTCATTTTTAAGCACCTTCTGCTCCCACTCCTGCACTCTTTATTAGTATTTTTTAACCATAAAAGCATAAAATGGAGAAGATACAAATCAGCCATGTCTGTTGCTGTTGAAGTATATATAATATGGTCCATTTTTGAGTAAGGATGCAGAAAGCAGTTTGTGATCCAGGTTTTCTATCATAAGCAAACAAGGGAATGAGATGTAGATGGAATGACTAAGTTGTGTACACAAGTGGTTGAAAGACTGTGTACAAAGTAGTTATCAAAGGTTGCTTGTCAAATAAGGCAGGTATATCTACTGGGGTCCTGCAGGGATTGGTCCTCAGTCCAGTACTAGTAAACATTTTCACTAACAACTAAATTCACTAAAACTTGTAGCTGACACCAAGCTGGGAGGGGTTGCAAGAACTTTGGAGGACAGAATTAGAATTCAGATCATTTTCCATTTTGAAATCAGCAGGATGAAATTCAGTAAAGATAAGTGCAAAGCATTGCACTTATGAGGGAAAACTCAAATACGCAACTACAAAATGGGGAATAATTGCCTAGAATCTGGGGTTATAGTGGATCATAAATTGAATATGAACCAACCATGTGGTGCAGTTGTGAAAAGGCTAATACTGTTCTGGAGTATATTAATAGGAGTATCATTTGTGATAGAAGGTAATTATCCCATTCTTCTCAGCACTGATGACACTTCAGCTGGAGTACTGTGTCCAGTTCTGCGTACCATACCTTAAGAAAGATGTGGATGAATTGGGGAGAGACCAGAGGAGAACAACAGCAATGATAAACAGCTTCGAAAACATAACCTTTCCTCATAGGTTAGGTTAAAACAAAAAACCTCTAGGTATGTTTAGCCCTGTGGGAGGGAGGAAGACTGGGGGTGGGGGCAGATAAGTCTTCAAATATGTTAAGGGCTATTAGAGGATGGTGATCAATTGTTCTCTATGTCCACTGATGGTAGGATAACAAGTAATGGCTTCAAGTGCAGTAAGGGAAATTTACATATTAGGAGAATCTTTCTTACTATTAGGGTAGGTAAGCTCTGGAATAGGTTACTAAGGAAACTAGTGGAATCCCCATCACTGGAGGTTTTTAGAGCAGGGTAAACAAATGCCTTCCAGGAATGGTCCAGGTATTCTTGGTGCTGCCTTAGTGGAGAGGGGTTGGATTAGATGACCTCTTGAGGACTCTTCAAGCCCTATATTGTAGAATCATAGATTAAGGTAAGAAGCGACCATTATGATCATCAAGTCTGACCTCCTGCACGATGCAGGCCACAGAATCTCACCAACCCACTCCTGTATCAAACCTGTGTCTGAGCCATTGAAGTCCTCAAATCATGGTTTAAAGACTTTAAGGTGCAGAGAACCTTCCAGCAAGTGACCTGTGCCTCATGCTGCAGAGGAAGGCAAAAAAACCCAGGGCTTTTGCCAATCTGCCCTGGAGGAAAATTCCTTCCTGACCCCAAATATGGTGATCAGTTAAACCCTGAGCTTGTGGGCAAGACTCACCAGCCAGACACCCAGAGAGAGAACTCTCTGTAGTAACTCAGATCCCACCCCATCTAACATCCCATCAAAAGCCATTGGGCATATTTACTGCTACTAGTCAAAGACTAATTAATTACTAAAATCAGGCTATCCCATTATACCATCCCCTCCATAAACTTATCAAGCTTAGTCTTGAAGCCAGATATGTCTTTTGCCCCCACTTCTCCCCTTGGAAGGCTGTTCCAGAACTTCATTCCTCTGATGGTTAGAAACCTTTGTCTAATTTCAAATCTAAACTTCCTGATGGCCAGTTTATATCCATTTGTTCTTGTGTCCACATTGGTACTGAGCTTAAATAATTCCTCTCCCTCTCTGGTATTTATTCCTCTGATATGTTTATAGGGAGCAATCCTATCTCTCTTCAGCCTTCTTTTGGTTAGGCTAAACAAGCCAAGCTCTTTGAGTCTCCTTTCATATTATGACAGGTTTTCCATTCCTCGGATTATCCTAGTAACCTTCTCTGCACCTGTTCCAGTTTGAATTCATCCTTCTTAAGCATGGGAGACCAGAACTGCACACAGTATTCCAGATGAGGTCTCACCAGTGCCTTATATAATGGTACTAACACCTCCTTATCTCTACTGGAAATACCTCACCTGATGCATCCCAAGACCACATTAGCTTTTTTAATGGCCATATCACACTGACAGCTCATAATCATCCTGTGATCAACCAATACTCTGAGGTCCTTCTCCTCCTCTGTTACTTCCAACTGATGCCTCCCCAGCTTATAACAATAGTTATGTTGTTAATCCCTAAATGCATGACCCATCCCTAAATTTCATCCTATTACTATTACTCCAGTTTACAAGGTCATCCAGATCTTCCTGTAGGATATCCCAGTCCTTGACTGTATTGGTAATACCTCCCAGCTTTGTGTCATCCCTAAACTTGATTAGTACATTCCCACTTTTTGTACCAAGGTCAATAATAAAAAGATTGGTCCCAAAACCGATCCCTGGGGAACTCCACTACTAACCTCCCTCCAGCCTGACAATTCACCTTTCAGTATGACCTGTTGTAGTCTCCCCTTTAACCAGTTCCTTATCCACCTTTCAATTTTTATATTGATCCCCATCTTTTCCAATTTAACTAATAATTCCCCATGTGGAACCATATCAAATGCCTTGTTGAAAATCGAGTTAAGTTAGATCCACTGCATTTCCTTGGTCTAAAAAGTCTCTCTCCTTCTTTGAGAAGGCGATCAGGTTGGTTTGGCATGATCTACCTTTTGCAAAACCATGTTGTATTTTGTCCCAATTACCATTGACAATGTCTTTGACTACTTTTTCCTTCAGAATTTTTTTCAAGACCTTGCATACTACAGATGTCAAATTGACATGCCTGTAGTTGCCCAGATCACGTTTCTCCCCCCCCCTTTCTTAAAGACAGGAACAGTGTTAGCAATTCTCCAGTCATACGGTACAATCCCCGAGTTTATAGATTCATTAAAAATTCTTGCTAATGGGCTTGTAATTTCATGTGCCAGTTCCTTTAATATTCTTGGATGAAGATTATTGGGGCCCCTGATTTTTGTCGCATTAAGCTGTTCGAGTTTGGCTTCTACCTTGGATGTGGTAATATCTACCTCCATATCCTCATTCCTATTTGTCATCCTACCATTATCCCTAAAATCATTATCCCTAGCCTCATTAAAGACAGAGGGAAAGTATTTGTTTAGATATTGGGCCATGCCTAGATTATCCTTAACCTCCACTCCATCCTCAGTGTTTAGCGGTCCCACTTCTTCCTTCTTTTTCTTATTTATATGGCTAAAAACCAATAGTAAAAGGTTCTAAATTCCCTCTGCAAGGTCCAACTCTACATGGCTTTTGGCCTTTCTCACTTTATCCCTACATATTCTGACCTCAATAAGGTAGCTTTCCTTGCTGATCACTCCCATCTTCCATTCCTTGTAGGCTTTCTGCTTTTTCTTAATCACCTCTCTGAGATACTTGGTCTACAACTCCTGCTTATGAATTCTTCCTCTTTGCTTGGGATGCAGGCTTCTGGTAGTTTCTGCAACTTTGACTTGAAGTAATTCCAGGCTTCCTCCACCTTTAGATCCCCAGGTTCTTCAGTCCAATCCACTTCCCTAACTAATTTCCTTAATTCTTTAAAAAGTTAGCCCTTTTGAAATAAAAAACCCTAGTCACAGATCTGTTTTTTGTTTTATCCTTCCATTTAGTTTAAACTGAATTAGCTCACAATCGCTTGAACCAAGAGCCAACTATTTCTTCTGTGAGGTCCTCACTACTCACCAAAACCAAATCTAAAATGGCTATTCTACCACCTTTGCCTTTTTCTCTTTCCTAAACAGCACATACCCTTTGTGATAGACCCAGGCCAGTTGGGTACAGCAGAAAGATCACCTTGGCTTAACCACGAGATCTTGCGTGACCTACAAAATAAAAAGGCATCATATAAAAAATGGAAACTAGGTCAGATTACAAAGGATGAATATAGGCAAATAACACAGGAATGCAGAGGCAAGATTAGAAAGGCAAAGGCACAAAACGAGCTCAAACTAGCTATGGGAATAAAGGGAAACAAGAAGACTTTTTATCAATACAGTGGGTGGGGCATTCACTCAGGCTAGGGCTTTATAAAGCTGTGCACAAGCCACGAGGGAGCTTAGCAAACAGGAGCTGCTAACAGGGAGTTTCGCAAGGGAGTTCTCCAGGTGAAGGAGGAGCACATACAGCATCTGTGGGGTAAGTGACTGTCTGCAGTGTGTGTGTTCATGTTCGGGGGTTACTTGCTGTGTGCTGAGCTTGTGTTTGTCAGTCTGTTTGGTTGTTGTGGTGGTTTGTTTGTTTGAAGGACCATGTGCTGTAGCTGGCAGTTGGAGGCAGAACTACCAAGGAAGGTTTGAAAGCTAGAAGCCTCTGGTAATTGGCTGAGCCTTAACCAGTGGGCGGGGCATTCACTCAGGCCAGGGCTTTATAAAGCTGTGCACAAGCGGCCAGGGGCTGCTAACAGGGAGTTTCGCAAGGGAGTTGGGAAGGGAGTGGGGGTCCCTTGTTGGTCTCACCTGTGACCCATTGGTCCTCTAAACCTATAAACCAAGCCACATCCTAAACCTTTCTGTTTAAAGCAGAGCAGAGCGGACAGGGAGCTGCAGATGGGAATTTGAGCGAGTTTGACAGAGGGAGGCTAACGATGGTGAGGAGGACCTGCAACACTTGTGGCAGCACTGCTTCTGTCTCCTCCACCTGCGCCTGTAGCCAGACAGAGCACCAAAGCATGGATGCTTTTACCCAGATTCTGGTGTGGGCTTGCAAAGACTGTAACTTGCAATTTCCACTTACTGATATCCAGGCTGGGGGGGGGGCATCCAATGTGAAAGGTGCCTACTGGTGGAATCTCTCAGGCAGCAGGTGGGAGAGCTACAGGAGGAGGTGGCTAGGCTGAGGAACATCCGTATCCATGAGCAATTCCTGGACAGTATCCATGTGGAGACCGCTGACATAGCTGTCCCAGATCACAGGACTACTGACACACCAGTGGAGGAGGAGATGGCTCAGGGTGGACACTGGCAGCTGGTTACTTCTGGCAGCAGGCAGTGCTCCACCCCTGCTGCGAACCCTCCTGCTGTGGTAAAAGATAACCGTTATGCTCGTCTTGATACAGGAGAGAAGGAATCACCCCTAACAGTTAAGGAGGCGAAGCCTCATACCCCTAAGGCTGGGAGGTCTGCTGCCACCACTGATAATAAGAAACGTAGGGTAGTGGTGGTTGGAGACTCTCTGCTGAGGGGGACGGAGACACCCATCTGTCGCCCTGACCGTTCATCCCGGGAGGTATGCTGCCTGCCAGGGGCCCGTATCCGAGATGTTACAGAGGCATTGTCGAAGATTATCCGGCCTTCTGACTACTACCCCATGCTACTCATCCATGTGGGCACAAATGATACTGTGAGGTGTGACACTGAGCAGATCAAGAGTGACTACAGGGCTCTGGGAGTACAGGTTAAGGAGTTTGGAGCGCAGGTGGTATTCTCTTCGATTCTTCCTGTCGAAGGTAGGGGCCCGGGCAGAGACAGATGCATTGTGGAGGTGAATGCCTGGCTGTGAAGATGGTGTCGCCAGGAGGGCTTTGGCTTCCTCGACCACGGGATGCTATTCGAGGAAGGACTGCTAGGCACAGATGGCATTCACCTTTCGAGGAGGGGAAAGGCCTTATTTGCGCACAGACTGGCTAACCTAGTAAGGAGGGCTTTAAACTAGGTTTGACAGGGACTAGGTTTGAGCAAACACCACAGGTAAGTGGGGAACAAGACCTGGGAGATGGGTTGGAAACAGGAGGGAGCACGGGCTATAATGGCAGAGAGAAAGGAGGGTCAGGGAAAAGCTGGGAGGCAAGATCAAACCAGTATCTTAGATGCCTATATACAAATGCAAGAAGTATGGGTAATAAGCAGGAAGAACTGGAAGTGCTAATAAATAAATACAACTATGACATTGCTGGCATTACTGAAACTTGGTGGGATAATACACATGACTGGAATGTCGGTGTGCATGGGTATAGTTTGCTCAGGAAGGATAGACAGGGGAAAAAGGAAGGAGGTGTTGCCTTATATATTAAAAATGTACACACTTGGACTGAGGTGGAGATGGACATAGGAGATGGAAGTGTTGAGAGTCTCTGGGTTAGGCTAAAAGGGGTAAAAAACACGGGTAATGTCGTGCTGGGAGTCTACTACAGGCCACCTAATCAGGTGGAAGAGGTGGATGAGGCTTTTTTCAAACAACTAACAAAATCATCCAAAGCCCAAGATTTGGTGGTGATGGGGACTTCAACTATCCAGATATATGTTGGGAAAATAACACCGCGGGGCACAGACTATCCAATAAGTTTCTGGACTGCATTGCAGACAACTTTTTATTTCAGAAAGCTGAAAAAGCTACTGGGGGGAAGCTGTTCTAGACTTGATTTTAACAAATAGGGAGGAACTTGTTGAGAATTTGAAAGTAGAAGGAGGCTTGAGTGAAAGTGATCATGAAATCATAGTTTGCAATTCTAAGGAAGGGTAGAAGGGAGTACAGCAAAATAGAGACAATGGATTTCAGGAAGGCGGATTTTGGTAAGCTCAGAGAGCTGATAGGTAAGGTCCCATGGGAATCAAGACTGAGGGGAAAAACAACTGAGGAGAGTTGGCAGTTTTTCAAAGGGACGCTATCAAGGGCCCAAAAGCAAGCTATTCCGATGGTTAGGAAAGATAGAAAATGTGGCAAAAAATCTAAGTGGCTTTTATTTTGGGAAGAAAATTGTTCAGTGTGGTCTGTTAGGGCTGTGTGCATGCCTAGATGTGGAATAGGGCATTGATGTGCTCTCGCATCATGGTAATCAGCCTCAGTGATCTCTTCAAAGGTCTCAGCCAGAACTTGGGCAATGCGCTTGCGCAGGTTTCTTAGGAGAGCCGCTGGGGTCCTTGTCCCAGTCAGGCTAACATGTCCCCACCACTATGCCGTGAGGGGTGGTGGGGACCATTGCTGCACACAGGCAAGCTGCATATGGGCCAGGGTGGAAGCCATGTTGTAGCAGAAGACCTTCCCTTGCTTCCCAGGTCACCCTCAGCAGCAAGATATCTTCCAGGATGAGCTCCTTTGGAAAATGTGGGGACAGTGTTCAGTATAGGGACCCCCTGCAGCTGTTGGCTCTCCCCAAGCCACAGAAATCCAGAGGACAGTACAGCCCTGAAACAATCATTCTCCTGGACCTTCTGCATACTCACCATTGTGGGGCTCCCATGGGTTATGCGTGCTCACTTTGGGATGGGCAAACTAGGCTGTTTTGTAGACTGTGCTTGCCCTCCTTAAGTACAGGGGAATCATTGCTCTGTCTGGTGTGAACAATGCTGCCTCTGTTAAGTGTTGACTTTACCTTTACAGATGCAACCTTGATCTCAGCCATCCATGTTATCACTGGCTGAGAGGCTGCAAAGACTCAGGAAGAGGTCGTATAGAGGCAAAGACATGCTGCATGAAGTAATGCAGCAGTCACTTAATGAGAATCTAAAAGCAAAGGAGTGGAGGGAGAGTGAAAGGAGGATCTGCCAACAGAATGTGCATCGCCAGCACAAAAGCATGGAGCTCTAGCAGCAAAGCACAGATTGGCTGCTAAACATCATGGAGCACCAAATGGACTCGATCCAGGCGCTCATAGCCATTCAGGCGGAGTACTACAGCCCACCACAGCCTTTGTTACAAAACTCTTTCCCTTGTGCCTCCATGTCATCTCCAACCCCCTTTCCCCAACATCCAGGTTCTTATTGCTACCGGCTGCCTTCAACACCTGTAGCTTCAACACCCAGCCCTGAAAACAATGACCCTTACCCACTGTGCTCAACCCCCATCACCATGCAGTATAGCCATCCTGAAGTGCAGCACTCATTGCACAGCACTCCAGACAGGAAGGCTGAGTATAACAGAACACAAGCAAATCTGTAACTGTACTGTTCCCCATCCCACCCCCTTTCCCTTGCTGTTTCCAAAGCAGTTGTTTCTTTTCAATATATGGATTTTTTGACTTTGAGAACATTTTTATTGCATAAAGTAAAAGATACCTTAGGCCAGGAATGCAACAGGCACTGCAATTAAATGTAGCAAAGAGATTCCTACTAACAGTGGAACCACTGCACTTCATTCCCATGTAGAGCACCAGACATTATTGTTGGCTTTCAGCCTCAAATTGCTCCCTTATGGCATCCCTAATCCTTGCAGCCCCACACTGAGCCCCTCTAATAGCTCTGCTCTCTGGTTGTTCAAATTCAGCTTCCAGGTGTTGAACCTCCGAGGTCTATGTCTGAGTGAAGCTTTCACCCTTCCCTTCACTAATGTTATGGAGGGTACAACATGTGGATATAAACACAGGGATGCTGTCATCGGCTAGGTCCAGCTTCCCATACGGACAGCACCAGTGGCCCTTCAAACAGCCAAATGCACACTCAACAGTCATTCTGCACCAACTCAGCCTGTTGCACTGCTCCTTGCTGCTGTCAAGGCTCCCTGTGTAGGGTTTCATGAGCCATGGCATTAAAGAGTAGGTGGGCTCTTCAAGGATCACAATGGGCATTTCAACTTCACCTACCGTGATCTTCTAGTCTGGGGGAAAAACGTCCCGGCTTGCAGCTTCCTCAACAAACCAGTGTTCCAAAAGATGCATGCGTCATGCACCTTTCTGAGCCAGCCTGCATTAATGTCAATGAAATGCCCACCGTGATCCACAAGTGCCTGGAGAACTATAGAGAAATACCCCTTCCGATTAATGTACTCAGAGGCTAGGTGGGCTGGTACCAGAATAGGAATGTGTCCGATCAATCATCCCTCCACAGTTAGGGAAACCCATTTGTGCAAAGCCATCCATGTTACCCAGAGTCCTGGTGGTTCTGAGCAGGATACAATTAATGGCCCTGCAAACTTGCATCAACATGATTCCAACAGTTGACTTTCCCACTCCAAACTGGTTAGCAACTGATTGGTAACTGTCTAGAATTGTCAGCTTCCAGATTGCAATAGCCACTCGCTTTTCCACTGTCAGGGCAGCTCTCAATCTCGTGTCCTTGCGCCGCAGGGTGGGGGCAAGCTCATCACGCAGTCCCATGAAAGTGGCTTTTCTCATCCAAAATTTCTGCTGTCACTGCTCGTCATCCCAGACTTGCATGGCGATGTGATCCCACCACTCAGTGCTTGTTTCTCGAGCCCAAAAGCAGCATTCCGAGGTGGTGAGCATGTCCATGAATGTCACAAAAAATCTTGTGTCATATGAGTTACTCGAGTCAGTATAATTGTTGCAGTCCTCACTGTCAGTTTGGATCTTAAGGAGTAACTCAACTGCCAAATGTGACATGTTGGTGAGACTTGTCAACATATTCCTCAGCACTTTGGGCTCCATTCCTGCAGACCGAAAGGGAAGACAGAGTGCGCAGCGCAAAAAACATTGATGGATGGCGCCAAATGTGCACAGAAGCAGAGGGATTTCTGGGATGTGAATTAATGCATTATGGGGCATTGGGACAGGACCCAGAATGCCCTGCCCCCTTCCCACAGCACCAGAATGGGAAGAGGTGCTCTGTGGGATAGCTGCCCATAATGCACCGCTCCCAATGCCGCTGCAAGTGTGGCCACGCCAGTGTGCTAACAGCTGTCAGTGTGGACAGACCGCAGCGCTTTCCCTACTGTGCTCTTCAAAGGCTGGTTTAACTCAGTGCTCTACGTCTGCAAGTGTAGCCATGCTCTCAGTTGTAGTAGGTGAGTTATGTCAGTGGGAGCTACATTTTAGCGTGGACGCTTACTGAGTTAAGTCCATGTAAACTGCTTTATGTTGACCAACTCTGTAGATCAGGCCAAAGTCACCACTCCCTAGGGAGCAGAAGTACAGAAGAATCTCTGGCTGCAGCTCGGTGGTGGCACAGGGGAGGTGGGCTTGCCACAGCTGCAGTATGGTCAGAGGAATAAAGAAGTTTGCTATTACTCCCAAGGTGAAGCATGACAGCAGTGTGTGTGGGGGTGGGAGGGGCCTGTCTTTGAATAAGTGAATTGCTTGTTACAATGAAACTCAATTTATAGTGAACTGTCCTTTATAATTAACAACCCTCTGTTCATGCACATTGCTGAAACCCAGACACCTCTGTCAGCTGGGTGGTACACAGCACACTGTACATTATGGTGGGAGGGGAAAGGAAGGTCTCTAAATACCCAGTTATATGGTGCAAGGAACCCAAACAGGGAACTCTCCCTGTCATTAACTACAACCTGACTGTCTCTTTTTCAAAAGAGTTGTGAAGAGATTTCTCCGCACTAGTTCTCCTGGGTCAACTCAGTCCTGAGCTTCTCAGCAGGTGGTGCTCTTCAGTCTAATCTATTTAGAAATGACCATTGGTCAAACTTGAATGTGGTCACAGAAGGAAGGAGATGTTAGTGGAGAGCCATGCAAGTATTACTGTATGTGGCTCTCATTTTCAGTTGCTGTTTGGAGCCCAAGATCATTTTCAAGGCCTGTTCCACTAGCTAAATATGATGCTTTAATTCATAGGTCCTGGAACTAGGAGTGCTACCACACCTCCTGGTTTGAAGTGGTTTCCAGCATATTCCAGGTGTAAAGTTTGGTTCAATGGCTCTCAGCACTCCCACTATGCAGATTATTCCAACAGCCCTGTGCTTTATTAAATATGTAAAACCACTTGATTGTCAAATATGTACAACATATTGAAGTCATCTGAACAGTACTGCTTGGCTGCAGGCAGGGATTTGCTGAGTCTGCAGAACCCTGCAAGGCATAGAAGCAATCTACATTGCAATACACTGATTCCTGCAGGAGCATGCTGCACTTCATCTGTTTTCACTGTACCTACGAGAAGCAGTGGTGGCTGCAGACAGCAGCGCTCCAAGCGTGTGCCTGGGGCAGCAAGCCATGGGGGGGGGAGCACCCAGCCGGTCCCTGCGAGGGCGGCAGTCAGGCAGCCTTTGGTGGCTTGCCTATGGGAGATCCCCCAGTCCCGCAGAGTCGGTGGCAATTTTGCAGTGGGTACGCCTAATCGACGGGACTGGGGACCTCCCGCAGGTGCACCGTCGAATCCGCAGGACCAGGGACCTCCCTTAGGTGTGCCACCGAAGGCTGCCTGACTCCCATGGTTGGGGTGGCAAAAAAGCTAGAGCTGCCCCTGCTGAGAAGGGATGGTCAGGAGGAACCCTAGCTGGCTTGCTGCCAATTCTGAATAATGGATGGCCCCAGCATTTACATTCTTCTTTTGTGGAGCCAGTTTACACCTTGTCTTATTGGCACCTAGAGCCCAAGGAAATATGATTTGGAGCCAATGTTGGCTCTATCGCTCCAGTATGCTTTGCTCAGGAAAAACCAGGGCTCTTTCAGCTAGGCCATCTGGCCCTCTTGAATGTGCTTATTAGTAATAGTGGAGGTGGGTCTATTAGCTTGGGACAAGAACTCGGAAACAGATGCTTTGTTTATGTGTAAAACATGGCTTCGAGCCAAAGCGCTAATCATGATTGCCTCTGAAGTGGTTCTAATCATCTGTATGAAGCTGCATCGGCTCTTATGTTGTTTAAACAAGCTGGTAGTTTAGAGGTTTTGTGTACAAGATATTTGTAGTCATAATTTCTCCAAACAGGTTAAGGCAAACATTATGAGAATCAGCATATTAATGTGCTGTGTTTCAAATTAGAATTATAAACACACTTTCCTCATTGGATTCCTAATCTGCTTGGAAGAAGCCAGATGTTTACTGATGACACCATTATTTAGTAGGATCTATCAAAGTAAAACAAATGATTGTTGTTTAACTGGAGGAAAGCCTAGTTTTAGCTAGAAACTCAGTAAAACTGCTCTGAGGTGCAGCTGACTAAAGTCATTCTGGTTGTTCAGGCAACAAGCCTGATACAAAGGCATAAGCTTTATTAATGCTAGCTGCACACTTTACATGGGAAATTGTAAAGTACTAGGGTGAAAAGATGTATTGCTATGAGTTGTTGTTCAAAATTTTCTGTGGATTTTTTTAATTGTTTCAGTTTTTAATTTCTGGAAAAAATTTTAAATGGAACTTTTCAGCTCTTTTCTGCCCCTACCATGTGACTAATTGAACATCACATGGGGCAATACCAAAAACAATTTAAAAAAAGTCTCCACATAAGGAGCTGGCTGACTTGGTTCCTTTAAAGTTTCTGTTTAAAAAAAAAAAAATTAAACAAACGGAAAAAAATTTTTAATGGAATGTTTTGCAGAAAATTCCATTTTGGGAAGAATGGACACATTTCCATGGTGGTTCCCCCCCCTCCCCCAAAAGAAAGTAACTGGAACATTTACCTTCTGTCATTCTGTGACAAACGTGAACTGGGTAGAAGAGACTTTTCTATGTGGCTTCTTGAAACTCCATTTGATTTTGAAATGTATTCACATGAATTTGTTTTGAAAGGTACTTTGTGATGAAGGTGTTCAGGTGTCAGACTGACCTTTTCTGTCCTGTTTTGAGTAGCTGCTTCCATATTTCTGTCTCTGCTTTCTTAATTTACCTGATGAAATGGAGGGACACATTTTTGCTTTTAATCATTAGTATCATCACTAGATAAGATTTATTCATCCTAAAATAGTTTTGCAGCAGAAGATGTGTTTTTACTTCATTAGTCTTACTTGCTTTGCTAAATTGGATGGTTCAAACACTTGTTTAAAGAAAAAATAAGTTGGTCTTATATTAAGGCCATACTTCAGCAAAGCCCCGAACATGCTTAAAGTTAATATAATACCTAATTCTTTTATTTAAGCATGTAATAATGCTTTGCAGAAGAGGGTTGGACTTAAGCATGTGCTTAACATTAAAGAGATGCGCTGCTGTATTGGGACCTTTCATTCCATAAGAAAAAATGCAATATACTGTATACATTGCCTCCTGATCCTATTGCACTAAAGTTGAGCCAGAATATCCCAAATAAGTGACCCCCGGCTCATTTGAGAATGACAAGCTCTGTAAAGAACATATATTTTTTTCCTCTCAGTGGGATCCAGTGAAACTTGTCCATCACTGTCCAAAAGTGAAAACTGAAGGATTGCTGAAACAGGATTGCAACCAAGGGTGTATATGATGCAATGTGAATTGCCAATCTGCTAAATTCGGCACTTAGTCTACTACTTGGTGAGGGGAAATTTAGTTATGCAAAGAAGTGACTGTAGCAGAGGTACCTCAGACAATATGATAGTGTCTGTACACTGTATACAACCTACGTGCATATGGTATAAAAAGAAATACATATTTAAATGAAGTGATCTGAAAGGTGTATTTTAACCACTCATTAATAAATGAGTTGTAATGTCTTAGGACGCTAGGTGGCATGTAACTGCTAAGAGTGAATAGTAGCTAACATCCACAAACCTTGTTAATTAATCCATTATATCTCTCTGTGCTCTCCTACTTGATTGTAAAAATGGGTTTCAGTACATAGAGGCTCTGCACCGTTCTGATAGCAGAGCACTAAGACATACACACTCTCTGCTGAAATCATGTGAAAGGTTCAGACTTAAAATCAGAAACATGAGAGTTCTGAGCTAAGTTTGTAATATTCCTCTTTTGTGGATAGACACTGCAGCCCAGAAGGTGTGCAAAAGTAACTGTTTGTTTTCACCTCACCTCTCCCCTTCCGCCCCTGAGTATAATTGCTTAATTGGTAGAAATCCCTATCACTCTTATTTGTGATCTTACATGGTCCTTAAGCCAGACAGACAAGCTGGAAAGTTATTTAATTTCTCTTGTGTCAGAAACTGAACCTTCAGAGTGCACATAGGGCCATAAAATAAATAAGCATTCCTTTTAAATCAGCTTAATTCCTCATTTTCACAGCTACTTTTTTAAAAAAATGCACCCTGAGTTTCACTTCCTTTAAATTTTTTTTTAAACTGGTTGATATAGTTAGGATGTTTTCAAAGTTGTGATGGGCATTCTCTCTTTAGCATGCACAGTAAGTGTGCTTTGGTGTGCCTGGGCTGGGTTAGACTAAAAGTGTGCTGGTATGTGCAGAATTTTATTAAAGCAGTGTGGAGTTTTCAATGTATTGGGTATATTAATGGCTGCATTGAGTTCTCCACATATTCGGTTCATGAATGTTATTGAACTTGTGTCTTGGTAATGAATTGAGGTTGTAAAATATTCCTGTACTTAGAGGAACATCAAATAGACAATAATTTGAAAAAAATAATTGTGGCTCTTAAACTATTGCAAAATTATGATTTGTATCATGCTGTTGAGGTGGGTGTTAGACTAGGTGGTGGTGGTCTTTTGTTTGGAAGTCAAGACAACAGCAATAAGTATTTGTAAGGCCAAATTTCTGTGGTCCTTAATTAAAACTCCCATTGACTCATGCTCAAATGAAGACCATGGTGTTTGTCCCAGAAGGAAGGGAATTTGTCCATTACAGGTTGAAAATGCCTAAAAGAGTCCAGGTGGATTTTCTTTAGTCAATGGAGCTACTTTGACGAGAAAGCCCCTGTTTGATGTGAGGGAAGTATCTGACCCTAGCCATTTTAACAAATGTGTTTCTAACATGTTAGAACAGAGAACCCAGCATAGTCCAAATGGAAACATTTCTGTTAATGAGTCTATTATGCCATATTGCCCTTGGAAGTTGTTAATTATAATTAATTACCTCAAATCTGCTGCTAATCCATTTGTGCTTAGAAAAGACACGAATTAAACAAAAAGTCAGTCTTTGGCTACACACTTTAATATTTGAAGTAACTCCACAGTTGACTGATCTTGATTTCATGCATGCCTACAAACTGATTCAGCACCTTTGCCAAATTCAACTACTGCAGTTGAGGCAAACTACTGGAAAAATATTTGTATTGTGAAGGAGGAATAAGGGATGCTGCTGCAGGTTTGCATTAACTTGGTAGCTACAAGATTTAAAGCTAATTTTAAAAATTGTATTTAATGACTGTCAACTGTTCAAATTTTTGAGAATACAGATGCATATGAGGTAGACCCCTTCCCTCCAGTATTGTTCTAGTAAATTGCTGTATAGATGATAAATGTTACTAAAAAGCTGTCCAGGCAATTAATTATTGGGTCAGATTCTCAGTTGATGTAAATCAGTGTGGCTCTGGAGCTATATCAGCTTACCTGCTGAGGAATCTGTCCACAAAACTCTAGCAGTGCCTCACTGTATAATATAATGGATTAATTGGCTTCTTATTGAAGGTAATTCATTCAGGAGCCCGTTGTGTTATATTTAAAAGATGTTTTTTTTGCAATGGCTCAGACACCAACTGGTTGAAAATGTAGGCCATCACTAAGGAAAAGTGTTTAGTATAAGGCACAGGGGGAAAGGTAGGTTTGTTTATTTTTTCATCCAAAAGAGAAGTGATCACTTGTGTCAAACAATTTGTATGTGGTGTTGTAGCCATGTCAGTCCCAGGATGTTGGACAAGATGGGTGAGATAATAATTTTTATTGAACCAACTTCTGTTGGTGAGAAGTTCTGGAGCAACACAGATTTCCTCTTCAGGTCTGGGAAAGGTACTTGGAGTGTCGCAAGTTTCAACAGATAGTTGTTTAACACAGGTAGTTGGTCCTTATTCGAAGGGACTGTTAAAGGTGAAGTGGTCCTTAATGCCCCTCTCCTCATAGGACAAAAAGGCAGGTTAGTGATTTACAGATTGTTGTAATCAGCCATATATCCAGTGTTTCTGATCAGTCCCTGATTTTTAGTGTCTAACAAAGTTATGAATTTAAGCTCCCAGGCTCTTTTTTGAAAGTGTTGTGCAGGTTTCCTATGAGGATTAATAGGTCAGATACAGAGTGATCGCTTTGAGAAGTGTTCAGCCACAGGTGATGTGGTGGTCTTGTGTTATCACTTTTCCATGTTAAGTCATCTCTCGCCCCCCCCCCCAAATCCATGGGCATGGAAAGATACTGTCTCAAACATGGCCCCTAGTCCTAATATAAATCTGTCTTGGGGGTGTTAGTTGCTCCTTTGCCACTGAAAGACCATCTGTGGGCCCCTCCCAGACTCTGTTTATTTCAGTAACATACATAGTATAATTTCAGATATAACAATAACTCTCATAATTCAACAGGATAGTAATGTTCAACATGTCATGACTTCTCAAATGATACCTCACAAGGCATACTTCTGATGCTAAACTATTTGTTAAATCTTGTATTTAGCTGAGACACAGAGTACCTCTTCCAGACCTGAAGAAGAGCTCTGTATAGCTGGAAAGTTACTGTCTGTTGAATAGGTTTCTTTATTATTGCCTTGCTAATGCAGTGAGGGGTAGACTAGCGTAGTGTAAGGGGAAATTTTCAAAAGTATTTCAAATGATTTAGGAGCTTGAAGTTCTGTTTTCAAAAGTGACTTTTGAAAACAGAATTTAAGCATCTTACCTGTACTTCATAACTGATTGCAAGTTCATATTACTTAACTTTTGTTTGAGAATGGGATTGTTGAACATCACAAGGTTGTTTGATGTTTTGTATAGTTTCCTGCAAGTGCTAGGCCACTAATTGCTTTAATCATTGCATTTTGCCTCTGGCTATCAAGGGTAGGTAACTGTGTCTCCCTTTGGAGAAAAAAAACAGATGCCTCTCTCAATTTGGTTTGGAGAAGCCACAAGAATAATATATTTAGCAGATCAAGCAGTCATCTTTTGGGGTCCAAGGTCTAGGGTTTTCAGTGTTATTTTTGTTTGTTTGTTTTTTTGTTTGTTTAAGCTCCAAGATTTTCTATTCTGAACTATGGTTTGCTGTTGAGGTACTGGGCTATATAGTGGTTCTGGGCTATATAATTGACAGAACTTCGAATGCTTTAGAGTGGAAAGTGACACAATAAGTGAGATCATCTTATTACACTTGCAAATTCTAGTTTGTTTCAATTTATATCAAGAACTAGGTGCTTGTAACCAAGCTAAATTGTCACAAAATAGATAATATTTAGAGGCAGTCTTATGTACCTCCAAGGTGTACGGCGTGTGGCACTTCATATATGGAGATATACCTATCTCATAGAATTGGGAGGGACCTCGAATATTACCATGAGCAGCAGGTATCATAGGTCCGGGGAGGCTGTGCCTCCTCAAACTGCCTGGCATGGCCCTGCCCACAGTCTGCCTCAAGTCCCTTCCTGCAGTTCCTTCCTGCTCTTCCCTAGCCCAGGCAGGCTGGGGCTGGGGCTTGGGCGGGGGTTGGCCAGTGTGCCAGCAGAACTCAGGAATGCACCAGGGCTGGGACCAGAGACCCACTCTGGGGCTGGAGGCTAGCTTCCCCCAACAACTGGTTCACCAGCCACCCATGGTATATTACCATCTGGAACTGTGATGTATTCTTTATTCTAAACAAATGCTAAATATCTGTAGAGCAAGTGTTGTTGTATATAGCTCCTTGCTTCCACTGTCCCTCAAAAAGAGCTTGATCTCAAGGTTCATCTGAGTGATGTTTAATTGCTTTTGTTGACTGATTTGTTGAAGAGGGAGAGTTCTGCAGTGTCTGAAATAAATGAATCTTCCAGATATTGTGGCTTTCTGGGTATTACAAAGGGGGTAGAGTGGGAATAAGGTCTTGAGTTTTCTGGATGATGAAGTATGTCTAAAGGGTCCGGCCAAAGGTCCATCTAGCCCAGGATCCTGTCATATGACAGTAGCCAATGCCAAGTGCCCCAGAGGGAATGAACAGAACAGATCAGTGATCCATCCCCTGTCAGCCATTCCCAGCTTCTGGCAGCTGTTCCATACCTCTAATAATTTTTGTTGTCCCTTCCTGAACCTATTCCTCTCTCTCTCTCTCTCTCTCTCTCTGTATGTATGTATGTATGTATGTATGTATGTATATGTATAATGGTCACCCTGACCAAAAGATGTGGGCATATCAGGGATTTTTAGAGAGGTTATATGATGATTTCTGTCTTGGTATCTATCCCCTTTTTAAGAATTCCCAACATGTTTAGCTTTTTTTTGATTGCCACTGCAATCAGAGAACTACCCACAATGATTCCAAGAGCTTTCTTGTGTGGTAACAGCTAATTGAGACCCCATTTTATATGTATAGTTGAGCATTTCCGCTGTGAATTACTTTGCATTTATCAATATTGAATTTCGTCTGCCATTTTGTTGCCGTCACCCTCCTCAGAGAATCCTAGTAGACTGAGGCATGATTTCCCTTACAAAAACCATGTTGGCTCTTCCCCACCAAATCATGTTAATCTGTCTGATTGTGTTCTTTGTTATAATTTCAACCAGTTTGCCTCCTCTGATACCTCAAACTGAGACAGTTCCTCAGATTTATAACCTAAAAAGAATGGCTCAGGTTTGGGAATCTCCCTCACATCCTCAGCCATGAAAACCGATGCAAAGAATTCATTTACTTTCTCCACAATGACCTTATCCTTGAGTCCTCCTTTCGCATTTCAATTGTCCAGTGGCCCCACTGGTTGTTTAGCAGGCTTTCTGTTTCTGATATACTTAAATTTTTTTATTTTTTGCTATTACTTTTTGAGTCTTGGGTTAACTATTCTTCAAATTGTTGTTTTTTCCTCCTAATTATAGTATAGCTCAAAAATCTCATCTCTCCCTCCAATAAAAGATATTACCTCACCTACCTTCTCTCACATTATGATGAGAGTTTGCAGTCTTGTTGTACAGGATTGCAAAATGGCACACACTTGAGATAATCTCTATCCCACACTCCTAGTAAGCATGGGAATTGGGTTTTTTATGCTGCATTTGTAACCACCTGCATGGAACTTGGTGCGAGGAAACAGCAGGAATCCAGTCTCTGTGCATGTGGCTGGAATGCAAGCTGTAATTGCAGTACCTCTGTAAATATTTCTCAAGAGCTAGTTTAATTTTTAGAAACATGGAGTCCTGTCCTGTTGTTGCCAAACATGCAGTGCATAAAGCAGCATTCATGGTAAGAAGTATCTCCTCATAGATATCAACATATCTGAGCTAGTCAAAGCTTCTACACTATTCTGCTGCTATCTCTCCTCCTCTTAGACATGCTCAGTCCTCACCTGATCTTCCACATCACTCTTCTAAACAAGAGGAGAAACGTGCTCTAGGTTTCAGAAGGCAGCCAACCCTTTGAATAAAGGACTATACTTTTAAACTTGAAATTGGTTTGCCAAGTGTCTAAGCCTAAAAGAAAGTGGTGACGGCAGCAGCAGGCAGGCAGGCATAGCTAAGAGATCCACGTGGAAAACAGAATTAGACTTCTAGTTTGGGGAATTTTGTTAAATTTAATGCCTGCCATCCTCTAAATGTGTAAATTAATGGAATATGATTTCACTAACAAACATGAATAGCAACAGGGGTGGGACTAGGCCTAACGGTTCTATAAAGCGTTTAATTTCTGATACTGCTAAATGTTGAGGAAAATTGATATCATTTAGAACCATCTGGTTTTAAAAAAATTGTTAAAAAGCTGTTGGTGTCTGGTCTCTTATTGCTTGTTGAGGAAATGAATTTGGTTCAGTTTTACTCTTAGCCACTAACATTTCTTCAGTATCTATTTCATGGAGTAAGTAGATTGAGGTGTTTTTTTGTGACTGGGCATAGCTGTAGATAGAATTCATTAGACCTGAGTCTCATCAGCACAGCAACTAGACACCCACGAGATGGGAGGGTCCCAGAGCCTGGGCTCCAGCCTGAGCCCAGAAGTCTACACAGCAATGAAACACTCCCGCAGTCAGAGCCTCCGGATGCAGGGTTGCATGGCATGGGCAGGCAGCAGGTGTCTAATTGCTGTGTAGACATACCCTAAGGGCCAATTCCCAGCTCTGTTCTCCTGTTTTGAAGTAAATGGGAATATTTTAAGTAAGGTGCTGTTCAAAGGAATGAGAATATGGTCCTATGTGGTGCTCTGTATTAATGATCCAGATTCTGACATCTTAGAATGTATGTTGCTTTGGTAAATATTTGACTTCCAAGGAACAATTTATGATATAAGACCCTCCTTGTTGTGAGGGAAGTCTGGATTATAAACAGTATGTACTTGGGTTAAGGCAATGGAAAAATTTGCCTATGTTGCTGGGGATCTACTGAGCTTCAGTAGCTAGCTACTGTAAAATGCTCCTTGGCAATATTGTTGGGTTTCTCCTGTCCAATATCTTTACTATTATCATTATAGCCTGAATACTCAAGGGGGAGGCAGGGGGGACTCCCTGCTAGTACAGCACCAAAGAAGTCAATGGAGTTACTCCAGGGATTAATTTTGATTTAAATAAATCTTCCAATCACATTATTTGATTGCATGATATCAGCAATGTGATTGGAGGATTTACTTAAATCAAAATTAATCCCTGGAATAACTGAGTAATAAATGCCTAATGTAGGCACCATATTGTATGTCTGCCTATATGCACAGAGTTCCCCTACCATCAAGGAGCAGATACTTTAATAAAGCAAACTACTATTTTTTATTTTTATTTTTATTTTTTTTGCACTATGGCTATAAAACCTTCACTGATCCTTGCCTTCTGAAAAGCTCGTTGTATTGAGATATAGACCAGGGGTAGGCAACCTATGGCATGCATGCCAAATGCAGCATGCAAGCTGATTTTCAGTGGCACTCACACTGCCCGGGTCCTGGCCAACAGTCCGGGGGGCTCTGCATTTTAATTTAATTTTAAATGAAGCTTCTTAAACATTTTAAAAACCTTATTTACTTTACATACAGCAATAGTTTAGTTATATATTAAATTTATAGAAAGAGACCTTCTAAAAACGTTAAAATGTATTACTGGCATGCGAAACCTTAAATTAAAGTGAATAAATGAAGACTCGGCACACCACTTCTGCAAGGTTGCCGACTCCTGCTATAGAGAGACACTGCAAAGAGAGAATGGATGCTAATCTCCTACTCTGTGGTCTTGAAGTTCTTGCATGCCAAGCTACTGTCCATGAAGTTTCTTTAATAAGGATATTTGGAAATTCCATTGTGTATAAAATGTGTTTCTCAGGAAAGAGGTCCTTGAATGGAATATTTTTTCCCCTCAAAGTTTTTGAGTGGTTACTTGGATCCTTTTTGGCGTTTCCTTATTTTGCTTCACTCCCTGATGTGTTCTTGTGGAAAAATCAGACTCCAAATGCCTTTTCTGCCTCGGGTGGCCTTGGATATGCAAATCTGCCTTGAATAGCTGAGGAATTGATAACTCTGGCCTACAGCTTTCACACAAAGGAGACAGATTTGTCTTCTTTACCCCCTGTTTGTCTCCTCAGGAACTCCATTCCTAGTTGACAATATAAAGCAAAAAAGAGTTTGCTCTAGGCAAAAAGTGAGAATGAAAGAGAGGCGGGGGAAAGAAGTTATGCTTCAACCCAAATAAATTGTTTAGTGCAATAATTTTGATACATGTCTTTTAGTATTTTCTCCTAGTCAAATTAAAATGGAAAGTAAGAAGTTTATCTTCCAAATATATTCTCTCCCCTACCCACAATTACTGGATTTGTTTGTAATATGTCACTATTCAGGTGAAATAAAACTGAGTGGGCCAGATCCTGACTGATTTGTCTGTTACTAAACTGAATATGTTAAAGGGAAGCTAAAGCTGTACGGTCAACATAGATGGTAGAAATGGGGGAAGTAAAATGAATGTTTGGGAATGGAGAGGCTTAATCAGTACAGTTCTTGGTCAGGCACTTAAGGTTGGTTTGCTATTAAAAGTTTTAAATGCTCAATTAGTGGGGTTAATCCTTTTGAGGACAGTGATTCTTTTTAAACTCTCCTTAGCTGGAAATTGAGGTATGTATCTTAATTTGCTTAAAGCATATGGTTGAAAACAATGGAACATGAGCATTTTGAAGAAGCATTTGATCATTCTTTTATGGTCTTCAGTTCTGTTTGGCTAAGACAATGGTGTGACATACAATATTGGACAGCATGCATGTGCGCACGCTCTCTCTCTCTTATATATAGAACAAATTTTCAAAACTGGTTGTTGAGAGGTATTCGACATCTCTCGTCTTATGGAAATTTCACCCTGTGCTGATACCACTGCTCTACAGCCAAAATGCTTCTGAAATAAATGTAGTCCAACTTTACTAATTCTGGGTCACTAAGAACGAAAATGATGCTTAAAATTGTTGATTGGCTCTAGTTTTCAAGATATGCTATTGGGTCAATATATACAACCCTTGACTTGGGAATGGTGGCGGATAAGTGAGTTATAAAGGGAAGGGATCTCAATTTAAACCAGAAATGACTAAAATACATCTTTGACTGGATCTATGAATAAATCTATGACTGGGTTTGGACAGTACTTGCTTTTAGGCAAAACAATGAATGATGCAATCTGAAGCTGGTATTGCGTCATACATGATATGAATTGCATCATGTTATTCCTAGACGTCATGGATGATGCAATCATAACGAAGCTTACATCACTCTGCTGAACAAATTGCCCTATATCAGCTCTAGCAATCATACAGTGTGGTGCTCTTATTTGTCAGTGTTTGATTTTGCAAAAGGACACATTTCTGTTTAGCCAAAGTGAGCAGAGATGCCTCGTACTTGTGTGAACAGTGCAGATAACTTCTGCTATGTTTGTGATGAAGTGACTTTTGCATCACAAAAGCGCAGTATAACCACTATGATTAAGAAAGCCTATCACCTTTATTTTGGCTGCAAAATTGGAGATCAGGACAAGAGGTGGGCCCCACACATATGCTGCAACACTTGTGCAACAAATCTTCGCTAGTGGTTGAACAGGAAAAGGAAATCTCTGCCTTTTGCAGTGCCAATGATTTGGAGAGAGCCAACAGATCATACCAGCAATTGTTACTTCTGCATGGTGCCTCCAGTTGGGAACGGTGTGTCCAAGAAGAAAAAGTGGACTGTGCATTATCCAAACATTCCATCAGCTATACCCCCAGTACCCCACGGAGAAGGACTGCCGGTTCCTGATGCACCAGAATCATTCTCACTTGAGCCGGAAAAGGAAGAGGATGAGGATGAAATTTCTGGTCCTGAGCCATCAGTGTCACAGGACCCACATTTTCTCCCATCCTCCTCCTCTGAACCACGCCTCATAACACAAGATGAACTGAATGACCTTGTCAGGGATTTGGAACTACCCAAGAGTAAGGCAGAGCTGTTGGGCTCCAGACTACAGCAGTGGAATCCTCCTGGCAGGTGATGTTAGGGTTTCCATTTCCGTGCCGTCAAAGATCTTGTCCCCTTCTTCTTCGTGGAAGGTGATCTTGTAGCCTGAAACAACATCGATAGTGTGATGGCAGCCCTCAACATCGTTCACGATCCAGATGAGTGGAGACTGTTCATTGATTCATCGAAGACTAGTCTTAAAGCTGTTTTGCTGCATAATGGCAATGTTTTGCCATCAATTCCAGTTGGTCATCCAGTCCATATGAAGGAAACCTATGACAACATGAACAACTTTTGAGATGCATAAACTATGACCAACATCAGTGGCAGCTTGTGGCGATTTGAAGATGGTTGCTCTCTTGCTTGCTCTGCAGACTGGATACACAAAGTACTGCTGTGTTCTGTGTGAATGGGATAGTCGTGCAAGAGAGTCCCACTACATCAAGAAAGATTGGCCACTCCGACAGTCATTGGAGCCTGGGAGGAAAAGTGTTCAGCATCCACCACTTGTTGAATCAAGGAAGATTTTGTTACCACCCTTACACATCAAGCTGGGTCGGATGAAGAACTTTGTCAAGGCCATTGACAAAACACAAGCAGCTTTCAAGTACCTCTGTGGAAAATTTCCAAGGTTAAGTGAAGCTAAGATAAAGGAAGGTGTCTTTGTTGGTCCTCAGATTCATGAACTTCTTCGAGATGATGCATTTGACCATGCACTGTGTGGCAAGGAAAAGACGGCATGGAAAGCCTACCAGTTAGTGGCAATAAATTTTCTCGGAAACAAGAAGGCAGACAACTACAGGTTGTTGGTGGAAAACCTCCTCAAGGCACACATAAGCCTTGGTTGCAACATGTCACTAACGATACATTTTTTGCACTCTCATCTAGATTTTTTTTTTTCCACCGAACTGCGGAGCAGTGAGCGACGAGCATGGCGAGCGATTTCACCAGGACATTGCAACAATGGAGAAACTCTATCAGGGCAAATGGAGCCCATCAATGCTTGCAGACTATTGCTGGACAGTGACAAGAGATGCTCCATTTAATGAATACAAGAGACAAGCCAAGAAGCGCCGAGTAGACACTGAATAGGACTAAAATATGTACATAATAGTTTTTTGCCTTTTGTTTCATAGTAAATTTTATTTACATAACCCTTTTGCTGATTTTTAAAGTGTTACATAAACAGGACAGGTGAAATATTATCATGTAAAGCAACCATAAAAACCTAGGTTTACAATTTATGATTAAAACTATACTATCTACACAATATACATAGACATAAAATGTAAAACTTAAATATCTTAGAAACAGTAGCCAATCAGTTGTTTTAATTGTCATATTTGAATTCAGCACATCAAAATACATAATAAATATCACATTTTATCTCTGAAGCAGACAACTTCTCAAATTGTAGACCAGGGTAAGAGTAGTTAGCAATGAAAGTCAGTGCTACCAAAAGTTTTAAATTGCTACTATTTTTTTACATGATATAGTTTAGAGTACAAATATGAATGGCAATACTGTAGCTTGGTGACTGTGAAATTGGAAAAGACTGGCACTTATCATGCAAAAGCCTCTACAAAAGTTCAGCAGAGAGAATTTTTAATGTACTAGAAGTGCAACAGCTGCACTAAATTAGTAGCTACCTATGGAATCCATAATAGAACAGACAAGTGAGGCTTCAAACAGAATTTACATGATTAGCTGCACCTACATTCCAGCTACATTTTGTTTTACTTTATAACCTTCACTCTTTTTACTTCCCTTACTCTGAAAGCCCAAATGGACTTGTGCTTAATAAACAGCCATTTACTAAAAAATATTCTGCTTCTCAGTGAGGTTTGTGCATTATTAAACAATAGGCTTTTTTAATCTACTTTATATTGAAAAGTGAATTAGCTCTTATGTGAGATGCTGTTTGATAGCAGTGCTTTGCTTAATCGCCAAATTGGCAGCAGAAGTACAGGTTTTCTTACACTGGCACACTACTGTGCCTCAGCAATAGCTGGAGGGACTGCCAATGTGCAGGAGAAGAAGCCCTAGGAGTTTCATTCCATCACCGTGTCAGTTCTTGCTGCTCTTGCTAAGGTTGGGATTGAGAACAATGGTCAGAAAATTACTCCAAACCAATCTAGGCAAGTGAGGAAAGTAATGCCCTCCAGCTAGTTGTGAGGGATGCATCATGCAGCTATGAAATGGTCACTCTAACGTTAGCTTAAAAAACTAGGCCCTGGTCTACAACGGGGAGAGGGGAGGATCGATCTAAATTACACAACTTCAGCTATGTGAATAACGGGATGAAGTTGACGTACTTAGATAAACTTACTGTGGTGTCTTCACTGCAGTGAGTCAACTGCTGCTGCTCCCCTGTCAACTCTGCTTGCACCTCTCGTGGTGCTGGAATACAGGAGTCAACGGGAGAGAGGGAGGGGGGCTATTTATCCCGTCTAGATTAGATGGGATAAATTGATCCCTGCCTGCCGATCCAGCGGGTAGTGTAGACAAGTTCTATGTTCTCTAATAATCAGTTAAATAACAGCCAAGGTTATTTTTCACTGTGCTGTCGCAGTCATGTGGGCCAGTAACTAGAGCAAATGCCTGAGAGTCAGGAAGCATTTCCTTGACCTATTGACCTAGATTCTTGAACAAATTATTTAACCTTTCTGTGTCTGTTCTCCCATCTATAAAATGGTTATGTTTTACTTACCTCAAAGTTTTTTTGCAAGGTTTAATGAGCATTGCTACAAAAATGCAAAGAATTATTACTAGCAGTCACAGTATTTTTAATTCTGTGGCTGTTTATAATAAATAGCCATTAAAAGACTGGCAGAGTTCACCTAGTCCGACTTTCAGCAACTCACGCCACTACTATGACTACAGTTGGTCAAAATTTTGGACTTTCTGTCCCTTGGGAAATTCCAAGGACTTGAAATGTGGCTTAGTTCCAAACTGGGAATAAAAATATCAATCTTAATGAAAAATCCCAAATCTCATTTTGATTTGAATATAATATTGAAATGATGATTAAGTGAAACATTTTGGTTTTGATGAAATATTGTTTCAAATTTCCAGTGAAATTTTTTTAACAGAAATGATATTTCTGTGAAATGTTTAAATTTAGTGCAATCAGCATTTTCTGATGGGGAAAACTGTTCTGTCAGAAACATTTTGACCTGCTCTATTACCTAATTGACACTCTACCAGAAGGGAATTGTACAGAAGCATGGTGAGAGGTCCCCTTTGGGCCCAATCTCCAAGTCCCAGAGTGAATTCAAAAGCTTCAGCGTTTGGGGAGCAGTGAGATTAGGGTCTAAATTAATTCCATAGTAGTATCTGACACTGGTAATCAAAGTCTAGGTTCAGATTTTTCCCCCCTAAAATTAAAACCCAAACCAGAAGACAGACTGCTCTGGGTTTTGTTTGATTGTATTGTGCCATTTCCAAGCTTGGATGCCTGAAGCTGGACCTCCTATATCTGATTTTAGGTGCCTAAATATAAGTGACCTTTTTTTTTTTTCCAGAATTGCTGAGCATCTGTAGCTCCTTTGTCAGTGCAATATTTAGTTTGTTTGAATCCAGTCTGTGCCATCACAAGCTGTATTTAACATAACTACAGATGTTATCCAAGTACAATACATGTCCATATGTCACTCCTCCTTCCCACCCCCTAAAGAAGTCAACCTATGGACAACATGCAGAGTAATTTCTAGTCTTCAAATTTTTATGAAATAACCTGTTTTAGACCATCTATTTAGTGCCTGGTCTTGCAACCACTCATCCATATGAGTGACTCTACTCATGTGCTTTAGTATTTGCAGGATCAGGTCTGTTACATTAACTTTCCCATGCTGTTAAGATTTAGTTCAGCCCTGCAGTGAATGACACATTTCAACCTTTGCCATTACAGAAAGAGAGAACCATTGCACCATATACACATACATACACATCATTGTATCAATTGTGCTTCCTCTGGAACAGTATTATGAAATGGACATAAAATGAATCTGAAATTGTAAATGAGATTTTTTGATTCTGCTGATTTAAGGAAATTGGTTTAATTTCAGACAAAGGTCTGCAAATGTAAGGTGTTTGTGGGTTTTTAAAAAAATTCCTTCATCACTCAGAAAAGGCTTTATTTACAAAAGCAAATGCCTTGATGTTTCACATTTCAATTTTTTTTATCTAAAATCAATTCTCACATCAAAACCAAATTTCCAACCTGGACGTGTTGGGACTGGAAAAAGCAGATTTTTGGGGGGAAGCAAGGGGATGATGGGAGAAAGGAAGTCATTAGGCTTGCAGAATTTGCCCAGAATGGAGTTACTGACCATTTCAAACTCAATACCAACATGTAAAACATTCTGTTCCCCAGAAAATCCAGGCAAGCATACAGGAGCTCTAATTGTCTTCAGCATGCATTTAATTAGATTTAATAGGTTGTGTATTTTATGTTAGCTGAATGCTAATTTTTTAGATAAACATTTATTGCCTTTTAACAGCTTTGTAACAATATGTGCATATCTAAGAGCATATCAGAGAGATTTGTTACATAGCTGTTATATCTCAATAAATACATTTTAGGTAATCAATGAGTATTTAATGTGCAATTACTGTCTTATTAAATCTAAATTGAATGCCTGGCTTAGAAACTGAGGGCTGGCTCCTCCAGTCAGATACATGAGCACACATCACTGCAGATGTTAAAAAGCTGATTTGTCAGGAAAATCAGGATTTTAATAAGGATGTCAAAAGTGTCTTTTCTCCACTAAACTTCCACTTTGAAGCTTGTCACATGCTTGGCTTATGCACTTATGATGATTTTGATTAAGTGCACCAGATTTTCAGCTATGATATAGGTCTCATAGCCAGTGGTAATGGCATATCCAAGTTCATGTTAGTTGGAAGATGCCATCTGGCAAGGAAGTCTAAGCCTCAGCAAGACACTCTGGGCAAGTGATGTTTCTCAGTAGCTGAGTCAAGAAACAAATGACCAGAGATTTTGTGGGGGGCCCTGGTTGCCATCAGAATGCTTACAGGGAAATGGACTACTGGGAGATTGGGATATGGAAGAAGGCAAAGAGAAAAATGTTTCTCAGTTGTGGCATCTCTTCTCCTCCCAATTTTGCACTAGATCACCAAATTCATACCCAAAGTAAATGGGTCCAACTCATTAAGTTAAATTACATATTGCTTTCACCATGTTTGAATTTGGGCTGGAGTCTAGAACTTGCCATAAATTCAGCAACTGCGCTAACATTGATGTGTTTTCTTTAGTAAACACATGGTATAGATGTTCAGTGTTGTAACTATGTTGGTCCCACAATATTAGAGACAAGGTTGATGAAGTAATATTATTTATTCGACTAAGTTTCTTGGTGAAAGAGAGAAGCTTCTGAGCTTACACAAAGCTCTTCTTCAGGACTGGGGAAGGTACTCAGAATGTCTCCTAAATACAAGATGGAATAGCCAAGGTGTAAACACACAATGCAAGAGATGATTCAAGGTGAAGTGGGCAGTTAACACCTCTACATTCATAGGGCAAAGGAGGGCTAGTGGGTTTTGAATGAGCCATAAATCCAGTATCTTAAATTCAGGTTTGTCTAGCAGAGAAATGAATTCAAGGCCATGTCTATGCTAGAGAACTTGCATCGGTACAGTTGTGCCATTGTAAGACCTCCCATGTAGCCACTCTATGCTGACAGGAGAGAGCTGTCCCATTGGCATAATTAAACCACCCCTAAAGCTGCAGTAGATAGGTTGGCAGGAGAGTGTCTCCCACCAACCTATTGTTCACACTGGTGCTTCTTTCAATGTAACTTTTGTTGGTTTGGGGGGGGGTTGTTTTTTTACACCTCCCTCCCACCCGACCAACACAAGTTACACTGACAGAAGTGCTAGTGGAGATGTATATACTGGAACTTAAACTCAGTTAAATGGACCAGATCCTCAATAAATGCATGAGAATGGCTCTCCTTGACTACTTTAGGAAGCCTCTAAGAGCATATTATGTCTTTGAATGCACACAGTGTCTAATCTCTACGTGTGTTTAAACTCCTTGAGTTTGTATTCATGTTACTCTCCCGTCAGCCTACTTTATCCACCTCCCTGAGAGGCGGTAGCAGGGTTGATGGAAGAAGCTGTTCCAATGACATAGTGCTGTCTACACGGGGTAGGCAGGGGCGGGGACAGTGGGTTAGTTCAGTAGATCATCATTCAGGACTGTGGATTTTTCACACCCCTGAATGACAGTTAAACCGATATAGGTCTGTAGTATACACCTGGCCCAAGAGCCTGGCTCCTCTTCCTATCTGATCTACAGCAAAGTTGTAGTTAGCTGTGGCAGCACAGTAATTTCCATGGAAAGGAACTGCTGTGTCCTATGGACAGTGTTGATTCCTCCTTCCAGTTCAGTTTCTCCAGGTTCAGTTGATGGTGAATAAGCAAAGGAAGACTGACTGACTGTGCTGAGCCAAGGTACACTAGTAAAGTTTAACCCATCCTGTACTCTCCAAAAAAGACAGCCAGAAGCACAGGTGCCAACTCCATGGCATGTCACTCCTGGCCACTCCCACTTTCTCATCGCTTCTATTATGACATGACCTGGTGGAATGCATGGACCTGGGAAGAGGTAGCAACTTAATTAGGAAGGAAGAGTGACCCAGTATCCAATGCCTGAACAAAGGGAATTTGTTTGTACCAATGTTCTCTCTTGCTTCCCTGGCACTGACACAGGGGCAGCTCTAGGCATTTTGCTGCCCCAAGCACGGCAGGCAGTCTGTGATCGGTGGCTTGCCTGCTGAGGGTCTGCTGGTCCCGCGACTTCGGCGGACCTCCTGCAGCCATGCCTGCAGGAGGTCCACCGAAGCCACGGGTTGAGTGGACCTCCCGCAGGCAAGCCGCTGAAGGCAGCCTGGAGCCGCCGCTGCACTGACGTCTTCACTCTCCTGCACAGCCCCTAAGCTTTAACTGAGTTTTGTTTTGGTGGGTTTTT
This sequence comes from Gopherus evgoodei, assembly GCF_007399415.2. NCBI lineage: Eukaryota > Metazoa > Chordata > Testudines > Testudinidae > Gopherus > Gopherus evgoodei. The sequence continues at coordinate 32,290,802 of NC_044331.1, read as the reverse complement.
TTGTTTTTGTTCTTGTTTTTGGTTGCTGCCTCTTTTACTGATACAGGCGACTGGATGTTTTTATAAGTATGCTCTGAAATGCACAGAACTGTGGCCAATGTTTGAAATATTTTCTGGTTTGCAGTTGGGGAACATTTGTATATTCTGGAGGACTTTTCTGAACTAGTTCTATGTGTTCATATGTACAGAAGATGCAGTGTGAAAATGAAGTTTTCTCATTGAATAGAATAGCCAGTTGCTCCATAGTAACATAATGAACAAAACAAGGATCACTGGATCATGGGGTTCCCTTGTGTCTATGGCCTGCTTTACACTACAACGTTAAGTTTATATAAGCCACCTTGTGTCAACCTACTTGTACTTGTGTCTGCACATTTGTCTACCCTCAATACTAAGTTCTGTTTACAGTAACAACACTTTCCCAGGTGATGGTGAGCCATGGTTGATGCAGCACAGGTGTAGACAGCATGTTACCTATCTGAACTCTAACAGTCCTCCAGCAGCTGTCTCATAATGTTCCACTGACTGCTGTAGTCACAATTGTGACTGCCCAGGACTCAGAGACCAGACCACTTCCCCCACCCAATGTAAAACCCCACACATTTTTGAAATCCCTTTTCTTGATTGTTCAGCTTGGGGAGCACGCCTAGCAGCTCTCCATTATTGTGTGCTACTCCCCAGCTGACCACACTGGCTACACATCCAGATGCGCTCTGGCTTGGAGTAGACTGGAGATATTGGATCTCCTGGGCCTGTGTGGAGAAGACAAGGCAGTGCACGTACAGCTATGATCTAGCCAGAGAAATGTGGACATCCTATGAGCAGATTGCACAGGGGTTGCAGGAGCAGGGGTATGACTGGGATCAGCAGCAGTGCCACAAGAAACTGAAGGAACTGTGGCAGGCATATCAGGAGGCCAATTCAATCCAGTGCTGAGCTGCAAACCTACTGCTTTTACAAAGAGCTGCATGCCATATTTGGCAGAGACCCTGCACCCATCCTGCAGACCACTGTGGATACTTCCAAGGAGCCAGAGTCACAAGCTCTTGGCCTGAACAGAGAAGAGGAGGAGGATGAGGGACATGTGACCAGCTATTCTGTAAGCCGGGTCCGGTTTGAGTCTCTGTCACAGTCTAGTCAGTTCTGGCAGTTGACCACCTGTGAGCCCAATGTAGGGGAAGGAGCCACAGGTAAGTGTGTAATTGTATTTCTCATTTCAATGATGTACTGACGGCACTATCCCAACTTAGTAGGACACAACTGTCAACTGTTCATTAAATTACTCTACTAGAAGAGGTAGTTATTTGCTTTTCATTCCTCTGCAGAGTTAGAGGGAGGGGCATTATGAGCAGTTTACATACCCAGGGATGTTCCTTGAATCCTGCTGAGAGATGTCAATGAATGTTTCATAGAGGTACTCTGCAATTCTCTCCTTAAGGTTTCTAGGGAGCTGTCTCATTTCTTCCCATGAGGCAGGACACTTTCTCACCCTAGTCGGTGATAACTTGAGCAGGCACCTTTGCAGTAAACAGATTACCATCATATAGGCCTGAGTGACTTTGGGATGCCAGCAGCAGTTGTACTCTGTGCCTTGGTCACCTTCCAGAGTGAGATCTGCTAAAATGGTCACTACTTGTGGAATACAGTGTCAGTATTCAGTCCCATTGCCCTATGCTTACTGTTTCATGTAACTTAGCAATTCCCTCACTCCTTTCAGTTTCTTGTGACTATATTGAGTAGGGTACCTCTGTTTCATCTGCAGCTGCTGCCATTGTGGCCTGGAGAGGTACCCTCTCCACACTTGTGGAACACCTAAGCCAGAAAAGGAATAGAAAGAAGAGGACTTCAGATGACATGTTCAGAGAGATATTGCAAGGTTGTGCTGCACCAGACAGAGGGTCTGGAGGGTGAATATTGCAGACTATATGAAGGAGAGAGCAGACAGGAGTCCCAGCAGGAAAGAAGGAGATGCACCAGGACATAATGCTGCTTCTCCAGCAGTGCAAACAAATGCTGCAGACTCTTGTGGACCTACAGGTTCAAAAATCATGAGCTCACCTCTTTTTGCAGTCCATGGAGAACTCCATTATACCATCTCCCTACACGCACCTCCAATATTCCATGTGGCAACAAACTACAGCACGTTGGAGTACATTAAGGGCAGCCATAGCTTCACATACATGTAACCGAGAGTCACGGTTGCTTTAGCAACTAAAATGGGCATGAATATTTTCCCTTGAGCTCAGTTCCATTAATATTAAAGGTTTTAATGTACCTTTCAACTTCACAAATTTTTCTTTGCACAGATTTTGTTACTGAATAAAATTCAAGATCTGGAAAATAACATTTATTAGTTCCCAACATATGGTGCAGAATGCCTAGTAGTTCTAAAAGCACCCAGATCCTGTCACACTGTACAGTAACAAGTGTCTCAGTGACTCACAGGGTCAGTGATAGTGTAATCATCATATACAGCAAGAACCATAAAATGAATTGATGCATTGGCAGTTTTATCTTCATAGATGTACACCAAGCACCAGCTATTCCAAACAGGCTCTAGAACAGCAGGGCCAGGCAGAGCACAGTACATCTGCTGTGGCTCGCTGTTGAAGTGCTCTTTCAAAGCCTCCCAGAGCCACAGAGTGCTATGTTGAGCTCTCCTAGTAACCCTTGTGTCTGGCTGTTAAACCTCAGCAGACAACTGCTTTGCTTCTGCCCTCCAACCTGATGGCAACTTTCCCTCTGTGCTTCATGGATATTATGCAGGACACAGCCGGTAGCTATAACCATTGGGATTTTTCCACTGAAAGCCAATCTTGTGAGTAAAAAAAATGCTTATATCCCTTCAATCTAATAAAAGCTCATTCAGCTGTCATTCTGCACCGGCTGAGCTGATAGCTGAATCTTTTCTCGATGCTGTTGAGCTAGCCAGTGCACAGATTCATGAGCCCCAGGGCCAATGGCTAGGTCCCACAGGATTGCTATTGGGATTTCAACAATGCCAGTGGTAATCAACCAGTTGGGAAAGAGTCAGTGTTCATAGCTTTCTGAACAGTCTGCGTTCTTAAAGACATGCACCTTCCCTGACCAGGCAGCATTGTTGATGAAGCATCCCTGGTGATCCATTAATGCTTGCATAGTCACAGAAAAGTAGCCTTTTCTGCTGATGCAATCTGTGGCAAGGTGGTCTTGTGCTTAAATAAGGATATACATGCCATCCTTTTCCCTATTGCAGTTCAAGAACTCCTTTGCCACAAATCCATCCACTATGCCCTGTACATTGAGTCCTAGTGCTGCATAGTAGGAGATAGAATCATAGAACTGGAAGGGACCTTGAGAGGTCATCTAGTTCAGACTCCTGCACTCAAGATGGTTAATGGCTCTGCATACTTGCATGACAGTGGCCCCCACAGTGGATATTCTAACTCTGAAATGATATCTAACTGACGGTTAGCAATCCAGCACTGCAAATTTCAGTAGTACAATCACAGTTCACTTCTCCACTGTTGGTGCAGTTCTCATTGTGGTGTCCTTGCACTGAAGGTCTGGAGTGAGCTTGGCACACAGGTCCAGAAGTGTGGTCTTGCACATCTGAAGGTTCTGCAGCCACTGCTAGTCATCCCAAGCCTGCATTATGGTATGATCCCACCATCAGTGCTCATTTCTCAGGCCCAGAATCAACACTCCACCTTCTGCAGCTTCTCTGTTAAGGTCACCAACAACCTTGAATTGGTTTTTGCTATGTCCTACAGCACTCTGTCTTCCAAGAAATCATCAGATTCCATGCTGATTTGGTGGTTCTTATGGCTCTGCAAATACTGGAGGATCATGTTGCAAGCACAGGACACATTCATGACAATAGTGCAGAGCTGTGTAGGCTCCATGCTTCTGTTAGAGATGGCAGAGAGCAAGGAGGACTGTGTGGGCTTGTGGGATTTTTTTTTAAAAAGGTGTGAAAATTATGGGACATAGCTAATGTTATGGAATGGAGAACAGTGCATGCTGAGAGCTTGACCCTTTCTCTGAGTGTAGCTTCTGCCCCGCCATGCATTGCCAAACTTCCCAGAAGACAGTGTTCTGAATGGTGGTGAGTAGCACCTTGGGATAGCTACCCATGGTGTACAGCCTCAGACTGACTCCTGATGAGTATGTGAGGAACCAAGTATGCATATGTGCACCAGTGAAACACTAACTATGGTGGCTTTATGCAGATGTAACTTGTATCAGCAAAAGTTTGTAGCATAGGCTTCCCCTGTATATGCCTCAACAGCCTCCTATGTTGAGAGGAGGTCAGATAGTTCTGGGTATGCTTGCTCTCTACCACTCGGAGATTTTCCCCATACTGGTTTATGGGCCCTTCTCCACATCAAAGTTGTGCAAAGAAGTTATATCTGGGGAGAGGCTCTGGCCTGGTAACAGGTTGGTTAGCAGTTGTCTTGAGAGGGTACTTTCTAATATAGTAGATTTTCTAGAGGTTTTTACCTAAATTAATCTCTATAACAGAAAAAACGCTAAAGAATATTTTTACAAATGCTAGAAAGTGTATCATTCCTAGAGTAATGATGAGGCACTAATTAGCCACATGATGTGACATCTTATTCTGTGACAGAGACCATAAAACAAGGTTCATTGGTATGAAAGGTACAGTCAAATTAATTTCATTCCTCCTCACTCCTTACACAACTCTTCTTTAACTAACAGTTGTAAATAAACCATGGATCCTTGAGTGATATAGCTGAGTTTGACTGAATACATTCTCTCCGGCTGAAATATAAACCCAGATGCTGATCACTTGTGGTCATGAAAGATGCCTGCTACCTGTTGTAGCTGCAACACAGACTTGTGCACATGCATAGTGTCTGCACATCTGGGACCTCACACTTATGAACCTTTGGACCATTGTATCTAGAAAACATCAATAAGGAGATTTAAAGGCTTAAAGACAAGGGCTCCTTAGCAATGTTTGCAAGTTTAGGGGTATTAACTTCAGTATATAGGTCAAACCTCCATACAGGTGATAACATACTTAGGTAATGCTGCCTCTCTAAATTCTCTTAGCAGCTTCAGTTGGATACTGTCATCATCACTTCTTGCCCTCGCTGTGTGCTATCAAACAGCACTCGCTGGTTTCTCCCCAGGAGGTGAATCAAGTGACTCTCTCTCTAATGTAGACAGGTGTTGGGAAGCTTAAGAGATAGACTTGAATGTTGCAATCTGCCCCAAATACAGACTAGTATAGGGAACAAATTGTGACTTCCCCTCACTCCCTCTCTATGGCTAGCCAGCTACTCTCACCAGTGGAGGCCCACTTTCTTCTGCTGCTCCTTTTTGCCCCCTCCTCAGCCAGTGCTCGCTTTCTCTGTTGCAGCCAGAGTCACAATGAGAACAGGGTTGTGATGGTCTGCAGATCCTGAACCAGGGCCTGCAGGTTCTCTGCTGTAGCCACAACACCTCCTGACAGCTCTACGAGTGACTGGAGAATTGAGATCTTTTGATCTACTAGTGGTATTGCACACAAGGACCTGGTGGGAAGAGCTCTGGAATCCTGATTGGGCTGGGTACACTACTTAAACCAGAAAGAGTCACTAAGCTGTCTTCAACAAGGTGGATCCTGGCTTGCTGCTGCTACACACTCTGCCATCTGCCACTTGTCTCCCAGCCTCGTCCCTGGCTCCTGGTTTTGACTCTACCCTGTTCCTGGCTCCTGCCCTCTGCCTCATACCAGTCCCTGAACCGTTGTAACTGACTGCCGACCCTAGGCTATGTCTCCTTTTGGCTTCCAACTCAGTTCTGACCCATGGCTTTGAGTTCTGGTTCCTGTCTGACTCCTGACTCCAGACCTACCCGTTGACCTCTGGTTCCTGAACTCCATGCTGCCCGCAAGGTCAGACTGCCCATGTCCAGGTTGCTGGTGCCCATCTTCCAAAGACCCTGCCAAGGGCTGAGCAGCGGAAGAAGCGAAGCCTAACTCACTTTCACTCCTGTGGTTGGGTGAGTGATGGCTGTGACAATTCTAGCCCTAAGTAGCATTTGTCAAGCACTTTGAGATGCATGGAGGAGCTACAGCATCGCAAATCCTGTGTTAGTCCAGCTTTTTGTTTGTTTGAAGGTACTTTATGTACACTTGAAAAAAACAAAGGCCCCAAAGTAAAGCACTAAACCAGAGACCTTTTCACCGGGCCAGCGTTCTCCTTTGTTCTAGATGCAGCGCGAGTTCAAGCTCAGTGCGCTCGGATTCACAGCTCTGAAGACCTCTTCCAGTCAGCCCAGCTTCAAAAACTAATTAGTTTCCTGGGTGAACATTATACCTTGTTGCAGCAGCTAGGAGATAAAATGGATGCTTCTCGGGATGCACTGAAATGTAAATGAACAGGAGTTTTTTTGTTTTTACATCTGAGTTCTTGCCTCTTAAAATTTTTATTATTTCCCATCCAAGCTTACTGTTTTTGTTTAATCTTGGCATTCCTTTTCTTCTTCATTGTGTGCTCTTGTTCTTAGGGATATGCAAACTTTATTAGTCAGCTCTGCTTTCAAGCTCTGTGCACTTTTGTGTTTGAGAATTGGGAATCAGGTACTTTTACAGTTAGCCTAAAGGGAGAGCTGGGCAGGAGGAGCTTTTCTGAATAATCAAGGTTGACATCTCCAACGTTGTTCCTTCATTATAAATATTGTTAAAGGAACTGTGACCATCATGGGCTCAAACAGAACAGAGCATGAAGGGGAAGGAAAAGACAGCCTTTGATATCTGCTCTTTACTAGTTATCGCTCCATCGATGACAGTAGTGCTGGCAGGTCTTTTAGATTTGGGTGCCTTTTTTTAGAAAGTTTTACTTCTATTAGCATAATTTATTCTGTCTGTGAAAGGCTGAGTTCATCTCACAAATTGTAAAGGCTGGGAACGCTAGCTCATGTTAGTGCTTGTAAATTTTCTAAAATGCTGCCTTCCTAATGGAGGTGTAGAGTGTCCTGATTATATCAACCACTTTTTGCTGCCTCCCTTTACTGGATTTATTAAATACCTTAATTATTAATGAACACATCTCAGTAACTTACCTGCTCATTTCACTTCCCTTATATCTCACTATATGTTCTTTTAACGAGCACCTTCATACAAGCGTAGCGCTTTCATAGCACCTTGTTCTAAGTTGGTTTAGTTGCTTTAATTGTTTTGGAAATATTCATCTCAATGTTTTATTAATACTTATTTGTTTGCAAATTGGACCCTTGATTTTTCTGAGTTAATTCTTTTTTTAATTTTAGTCCTTTTCTCTTTTGTCAGCTTGAACTTAATTTTGGTATCCTAACCAAGCAATAAAATGCTGGACAGGGAATCTATCCTTTTTCAGCTGGATTAGTCCTAAAGTTTAGAATAGCTTATTAGCGTGGGTGATATAGGCCTCTGTATATAAAACATGCTGTTTTATCAATTACAAATCAGATGATATTTGTAGCTTTTTTTATCTTCAGAACTATCCCACTTCTAGACTATAGTAAAGGTCTTTGTTACTGAGTTAATATGATGAATGTAGTCCCTTACTCCCATACCACAGTACTGGTGCGTTTTCTTTCTTTTTAGGTTACTGAATGCTAGAGATGAACTTGTGCTGACATACAGGAGGTGTCCAGGTATCAGTAAATGTACCCCACTCCTTGCACAGAATGGAGTATCCTCTAACTGATCATGTAGCCAGGACAAAATTGGCAGTGAGTATGGCATCTAAAGAAATTACCCCATAAATGACCTTCTGGGCATGAACGAAGCATTAGTCTCAACAGCCTTCTGTACCCCTGCCAGAGTGTGAAAGAGAAACCACAGAAAAATATGAGGAGCAGTCGAGATAAAAGGAAGAGGACTGAAAAGAAAAAACACATATATTGTTCTAATTGAGCTGAGGAGGAGGGACTGGGGATGATGACATAGCCTGCAGCTCTTTGTTTATCAGCCTGCATCTTGGGTTTGGGAGGCAGGGAAAGTATGGTGCTTTTCTTGAAAGGTTTTTCAGTTTGGTTATCAGTCAAGAAGTCAGTGATTACACTAAGCACTATGCCAAGCATGGTATAAGGGCCTTTTTTTTTTTTAACTGCCTATACTGAGTTTGCTTTGTTTCTTGATTTCGCATTTTCCTAATTGTAGTAAAGTCTGTAGGTCAAGTCACTGAGTCAGTGGAGCCCTGTGCCCTGTCTCTGAGGACCGAGTTTGCCTGCAACTGGTGATAGGAGGGATCTTTTTTTCCATACCACTTCTTAAGTAAATTATTTGCATTAGTCAGTGAAGACTGAACAGAAGTAATGGGACTTAACATGTCTAACACACAATGTCAGTTCAATGTAGGTTTACACAAGTTATAAAATTAGGGGGAGAACACCCTACCTATGTAGGTTGTAGGAGAGCACCTGCGGGAGATCTGTTAGACTAGACATCCATTTATTAATATTCAAGTGCTGTGACAAATTAAATGTTCCTAAAATGCACAGAATGGACTACATGGCCCCCCGCTACTCCCTTCCAACCCAAATGAGCATGACCATTGCACATGGCCTGTACTGCAGGTCAGCTGTGGCTTGTATACATATGTTTCTCAAGTGTTTAACTGAATGTTTGACAGCTACCTAAGACAAGTCACTGCTTTAAAAAAAAGATTGTGTTACATGGTCTTTTGGCTCCACTGAACCTTCAGATTGCACCCATTGACATCAGCAGAGAATTTGGACAAATTCTATGAGAATAGATATTTTGGTTTGTTAATGTTCATAATGCCTTAAGTTTCATTTTGGGAATTTTCAGATGGAAAGAGGTAAAAAGTGGTGTCTCCCAGGGCTCTGTACTGGGCTAGGTCCTAGTCCACTTATTCGTAAATGATCTGGAAAAGGAGTAACACTGAAGTGGCAAAATTTGCAGATGATACAAAACTACTCGAGAGTTAAGTCCTAAGCAAACTGCGAAGAGCTACAAAAGGATCTCTCAAAACTGGGTAACTGAGCAACAAAATGGCAGATGAAATTCAATGTTGATAAATGCAAAGTAGTGCCCATTGCAAAACATAACCCCAACTATACATATAAAATAATGTGGTCTAAATTAGCTGTTACCACTCAAGAAAAAGATCTTGAAGTCATTGTGGATAGTTCTCTGAAATCATCCACTCAATTTGCAGTGGCAGTCAAAAAAGCAAAAAGCATGTTGGGAATCATTAAGAAAGGGATAGATAATAAGACAAAATATACTACCTCTATATAAATCTATGGTATGCCTATATCTTGAATACCACGTGTGGATGTGGTCGCCCCATCTCAAAAAAGATATTTTGGACTTAGAAAAGGTTCAGAAAAGGGCAACAAAAAGGATTAGGGGTGTGGAACAGCTTCCATATGAGGAGAGATTAATAAGACTGGCACTTTTCAGCTTGCAAAAGTGGTGATTAAGGGGGAATATGATAGAGGTCTATAAAATCATGACTGGTGTGGAGAAAATGAATAAGGAAATGTTATGTACTCCTTCTCACAACACACAAACTAGGGGTCACCCAATGAAATGAATAGGCAGGAGTTTTAAAACAAACAAAAAAGTATTTCTTCACACAACGCACAGTCAACCTGTGTAACTCTTTGCCAGAGGATGTTGTGAAGGCCAAGACTATAACAGGGTTCAGAAAAGAACTAGATAAGTTCATGGAGGATAGGTCCCTCAATGGCTATTAGACAGGATGGGCAGGGATGGTGTCCCTAGCCTCTGTTTGCCAGAAGCTGGGAATGGGCGACAGGGAATGGCTCACTTGATGATTATCTGTTCTGTTCATTCCCTCTGGGGCACCTGGCATTGGCCACTGTGGGAAGACAGGATACTGGGCTAGATGGAACTTTGGTCTGATCCAAAGGGCTGTTCTTATGTTCTTAAACAATTTGGGCTAGCAAACCTATTTTTCCTAGGTGTGTGTATGGAAAAGTGATTTCCAGTTGAGAACAACTGAGCAATGCTCCCACTGGCTAGGCTGTTAGTGCACCCCTTTGATGTGAAGAATAAGTACCAGGAAAGTCTGTAAGCTTGGCCCAAATTCTGTAGGGGTGGGGGTGGGGGTGGGCGGGTGTAGGCTGCACATGTTGGGCCTGACCTCTGTTTGCCTGGGCCTTTTGTAGTCATTTGCACTGAGGCTGTAAAGCTCTGCCCAGTCAGAATGGTAGCATCTGCACTGGTGTGAATAGCTACATCACTTGCAGGATAATGTAGAGCCAAGTTCACAGACAGCCAGCCAAGCTGCAGGACAATTAAATCAGCATGGAGAGTCTAGCCACTGTTTATCAGAATGCACACCATGTTTCCCCAAATGCCAGCTTACCTACATATAATTCAAGAAGCTTCACTGTTCCAGCTGATCTGGAAAGTGCTGTATCCAAATGCCACATTTCCAGGTTCTAATTCTGCTTCAGTTTTTTCTTTGAGGCATCACCCCTCAAAACAAGCAAATATTTACTTATGTGGGCATTCAGTGTTTTTGTTGTGGTTGTGTGCTACTGCTGTTTGGTGCTTTTGGGGCTGATATTGTAGATCAGTGCAAGCAAACCCTTTATGAACCTGGAAGCAACCTGTTAGCACTCCTTGCATGATAAAAACATACATGTATTAATACACTGGCTTGTGCACCATAATTACAGTTAACCGCTCCCCAGAAAAGGGAGCAAAAATGCAAAACAGCCCCTAAGAGACATTTAATTGGCAACTTGGGGATTCTCCTTATGTAAGAGAATTTGTGAGATTGACAGTGTCTCCTGTAAATCTCTCTGTCCTCAGTTTCTGATCCTTTGCTACGCTTTCGGCATTCTCTCGTTAGGTTATGTGACAGAATCCCTTAGCCTAGTAACTGATCCTTCAAGACCTTGCTTTGTCTAATCAGGGCCACGATGACGCCTGGAAATAATGGGGAGACAAGGTGGACAAGGTAATATCTCTTATTGGACCAACGTCTGTTGGTGAGAGAGACGAGATTTTGAACTACATGGAACTTTCTTTTGGGAAATAATGTGAGATGCAGGTGAATTGATACTCCTAAAATCCAAACCAACTCACTGCATTTTGGGTTTCTGCTCTGAGACATTGACTTCAATGCCAGCTTACACCAGCTGAAAATTTGGCTCACGAAATGTTGCATGTTGTTTGGCTTTATTCTGGGGAAATTCTCTGGGCTGATCTAACTCTGGCTTTTGAGTTAGTTTTGCATATTATAAAGGTTTGCATGTACATTAAGTGTTTGGGGGTCTGCTAATGAAAAGCATTATATAAGAGCTAGTATTTCTATTAACTCCTCTTCTCCCTTGAGTTTAGGACTGAACAGTGGCATGTCACATGGCTGAAGATGAAGTTTGCTTCCCCTTCCCAGGATTCTAGAAACACTTCTTTTTGTTAAGGTGTTTATTTAAATTTGTACTTCCTAAAGCTAAGGCATGATTTGGCTTGCTAGGGTGCTATAAAATCAGGGCCAAATATTGGCCTTCTATCCTATTAGCTTGTTTTCATTTACTGGCTTGAAGTGTTTGCATGATCCTCCTGATTTATAAAACAGGGAACTGTGACTAAGGGACTGGTTATACCGTTGCTTGATAAACCTTTGTAAAGCAAGGTGGTGTTGCGAGTAATGGACTCCATTCATTATTAGCCCAGTTGATTTTCATTTACACTTGGCTCTAACAATTAGCTTGAGCAGGTGTGAAGGTGATGGAGGGGCTGGGACGCACAAGGTCAGCCACTGCTCTGTGATAAATTAACCATTATTATCGGCAGTGAAAGTGGCTCTTTATGCTTGTCAGCAGCAAACAAAGGAACAACATATCTCACACAAACTCAAGTCAGGGCCAGGGCTGCAAATGTGATGTGACTCCTTCGTTTTGTCTGCTAAATAAAGGCAAGTCCTTCCCTTGAGATGTCGCACCTGTGTCTCACTTCAAGCAGGCAGAATAAATGGTTACTTGGGCGGGGGAGCCACCTTGAATTGCAAACCATATTATAATGGCTTTTTCTGTGGACAAATTCCAGTCTGTATTAGAAAACAATCAGGGAAAGTCTGGCTGTGTCTGAACTATGAGAGTAAGCTTTGAAAAATTAATCAAAGATAATTTGGGGCTGATGTTCTCTTTTATTTCCTTGTGCTCTTTGTTTTGGTTTTTAAACTGAGCCATTTTGCAAAATACCCAGAACTATTCTGCATCACATTGACCTTTCCATGGACAACTGCTCTCTATTAATCTTTAACTATGATCCACTGAACAGCCCAAAAGATGTGCAGTTCTAAAAATACAGTGATGGAATTCTAGAAGTTTGAGATCTTCTGGTTCTCTTTCCCCCCCCACCCCCGTTTTGCCATATTTAACTTATGGAGCTTTCCTGTGATTCAGTCTGGGGGGAGGAGTGTAAGGACGGGAGCGGTGTTGCTTGATTTTGGACAAGTACAAACATAAAGAACAGGCAAATTATTTAAGAAGAAGATGTCCATGACCAGTAAGACCATTGCAGTCAGTTTAGACTTGAAATTAGACGAAGGTTTCTAACCATTAGGGGAGTGAAGTTCTGGAACAGCCTTCAGAGGGAAGTAGTGGGGGCAAAAGACTTTCCTGGCTTTAAGACAAAGCTTGATAAGTATATGGAGGGGATGTTATGATAGGATTGTTAATTTGGGCAATTGATCTTGGATTACCACCAGATAGGTCTGCTCAATGGTCTGCGGGGAGATGTTGGATGGAATGGGAACTGAGTTACTGCAGAGAATTCCTTCTTGGGTGCTGGCTGGTGACTCTTGCCCACATGCTCAGGGTTTAGCTGATCGCCATTTTTGGGGTCGGGAAGGAATTTTCCTCCAGGGCGGATTGGCAGGGGCCCTGGAGGTTTTTCGCCTTCCCCTGCAGCGTGGGGCATGGGTAGCTTGCTGATGGTTTCTCTGCAGCTTGAGGTCTTCAAACCAATTTTGAGGATTTCAATAACTCGGTCCTGGGATAGGGGTTGTTATAAAATTGGATGGGTGGGGTTCTGTGGCCTGCCTTGTGCAGGAGGTCAGACTAGATGATCAGATTGGTCCCTTCTGACCTATGAGTCTGAGTCTATGAGTAAATGGCTAGCTAGCAAGTCCTTCCTTGTCTGTTACATGGCTGCTGGGATAGAGTATAAAAAGCAGGGGAATGATATGGTCTCTCCTCTCCACTTAAAACAGAGAAATACTTTGGGAATCATTTCCAAGTGTTTTCAGTTGATTTGCTTCTTTCTTTTGAGAAAGGGCTTTAATGCCTGATGCTTTATTTCCATTCCCTGGCTAGCGAAACAGTCCTCCAGCTTCATGTCAAAACTATATGTGCGTCCACACACAGGGCTATCTTGCAGTTGACTGGAAGGATGGGCGTTTTCGCAACTTGTACCTGCTCCCATATTTATGCAGGTTGGGGATCCTCAAAGGAGCCTTACAGCTTGTGTTAGCTCAAGTTGACTCCTCTCAAATTCGCCAAGCTCAAGTGAAGCTGGTCATGCTGCAAAACAACATTTGATAAGCACAGAGCAACTGAATGAGCTGCATAGAGTAGCTGAGGCCCTAGTGCATTATTAGTTTGAGCTCAGCAGCAGTCAGGCTTGAACCCAGACCTGTGAGGATATGGCTACACAGCAAAGAAACACCTATTGTTGACCTATGCCAGCTGACTATGGCTTGGGCTGTTTCATTGCTGTGAAGGCTAGAGCCTGAGTTCTGGGAACCTGCCACCCTGCAGGGTCCTAGACATACCTAGAGGGGCCAGCTAGCTTCAATTTAAAGTATCAGTTAACTTGAGCTAGAGATTTTTGTGTGAGAACCAGAGGACAACATGTGACCTAAATCTTGAGCTAGCACGGTGGTGAAGAAAAGCCTTCTAGGAGTTAGGATCTCAAATCTCATTCGAATCCAGTAAGATTTGGGTGCCTAACACCCTTGGCTTCTTAGAAAAGCTTTAATTCTCAAATGTATCATTCTTGAACATGGTACTTCTAGAAATATCTATGAAAATATCCCTGTATGCATGTATACATACCCCATACATGTATTTTAGAAGAACTTGTAGTTAAATGCTATTTTGAGCTGACCTTGTTCTTTTGTGACTTTTTTGTTTCGTTTTTTCCTTTGCGGGAAACAACTAACCAGAGTAATTGGAAGTTAAACCTGAAATTAATAACAATGTGGGAACATTTATTGCGAACTGTGGCTGTGGCAGTTCACTCTTCATGGGGTGTATTCTAGGCTTCAAAAACTCAAAGCCAACAGGGACATGAAACTGAAGAATTAAAAGCTGGAGTTGACTTCAGAGGTAGGTGAATGGGGGAAAATATACCCTAGCCAAAATCACAGGGCTTATTTGTCTGTAGAGTGAAATGTACTGACAGATTCAGACATACATCAGTACAACCTCCAGGCATTTTGGGGACCTTCACAGATAGGGTATATCTATGCTGCAATTAAACATGCCCTGCTGGCTTGTGTCAGCTGACTGGGGCTCGGGCTGCAGCTCCAGCCTGAGCCTGAACATCAACCCCACTGCTCTAGCTTTGGGAGGGTGAGTCGGCTGAAGGGAGCCAGCAGTGGGTGTTTACTTGCAGTGAAGACACCAGTGGGAAAGGGGCTTAGAGACAGAAACACAATGAGGTCACTCACCACACATAGAATGAGCTACACGGGACAGATGTTTGTCATGTTGATTAAAGTACTTGTGGAAGCTGTGCAGATACTAGAGGGTGATATAAAAACCTATGTACAAGAAAATAATTGAATGGAAACTGCTGCCCTTAGTCATGTGAGTTGTTCCCTTAAAGACAATGGGTAAAATCCTGGCCCCGTTCAAATCAATGACAAAACTCTTTTTGACTTAAAGGGGCAATGATTTCATTCCATGGCACTAGTTCTCTGATTTAAGGCAACTGGCTCAAAAGTGTTCTGGAACACAAGTATGAATTTCTTGACTTCTAGGACAAATAGCTGCTACTGAGAGATTACACAAAACAAATAGAGCTGGTCTAGCGGGGCTACTCCTCAGGATTTAATATAGAATTTCTCCTTCTTACCTGTAACTTTTCAAATTTGTAGTTGCATGTTTTTTTTCTTGTGTATTTGCCACACCCTCCTGTAGATGGGGAAAGGAATGCTAAAGAAATACCTGGATAAATAAAGACCTAGGAGAGTGTAGAGTTGCTTTTGTGCTTGAGTTTATCGTGTTCAAAAAGCCATTGGAAACCCTGAAAGGAATTTGGGCAGCACTACTGCAAGCAGGAAGCATCACTTCTAGAAGACAAACAGACACTTCACCACTGTGACAGAAACAACCCTGCTGACAACCTTTCGGGAACTAAATGTCCTGTTATACTTGGGAGATGCTAAAGACCTATTGCAGATTACAGAGTTGGGAGTTAAAACATTTTTAAAATGCATATAAATGACTAAAATATGCTGTTTGTGTCAATTCCCTTCAACTTGCTGATGGCTGTACTGTTTGCTTGGCTTTTCATTTGTGCAAAAATTGCAGTGGAAGGTTAATTTTTTTTCTATTCCGTACGGTAGGGGAAAAGGGAAGAATTGTTCCTTTTTGTCAAAACGTTCAATAAAATTTTCCAGCAAATTTCAAAATAGATGTTCTTTCTACCTTTCTGCATGCAGCAGGTCAGCAGTGAATGACACCATTGCCAGCTGAACTAGTAGTGTCCAGTGTGAAATGAGGGGATGCTCCAAGATATCACCATCATAAAAACCACTCCTATCCAGGGAGAGTGCAAGGATGTATTGCGCCCTAAGTGAAACTTCCTCCTTGTGCCCCCCTGAGCCCTGTGGCAGCTCTCTGCTCCTCACTCCGCGGCAGCTCCCCGCCCTTCCTCCGCCCTGAAGTGCTGCCTCCTGCGGCAGCTCCCCACGTCCTGGGGAGCAGTGTGGCCGCTCCCCACCCCAGCTCACCTCTGCTCTGCCTCCTCCTCGAGCATGCCATCGCCAAGCACCATTTCTCCCACCTCCCAGGCTTGTGGCGCCAATCAGCCGTTTGGTGCTGCAAGCCTGGGAGGGAGAGAAGCAGAGCGGGGCGGTGTGCTCAGGGGAGATGATGGAGCAGAGGTGAGCTGGGGTGGGGAGCGATTTCCCCTGCACGCTGTGCCCCCCTTACTTGCTGCAGGCGGCCCTCCCCGTGCCTCCCTACTCCAGGTCCCTCCGCCTAAATGCTGATGACCACCGGGGTGGCCGAAGATGCAGTCACCTCCGAAGGACCCGAAATGCCGCCCCACAAATGCTAGCACCCTAGGTGACTGCCTAGGTCACCTAATGGGGTGCACCAGCCCTGCCCCCATCACCACCTTCCACTACACCTCTACCATGATCTGAAGAGACTGCTTTTGTGAGAAGCGGCCTGGAACAAGAGTTCAATCTTACGCTGTCTATCATGTAAAGTAGATAGACCTTTCTATCTAGGTACTTGTAATATACATACTATCTGAGGCCATGGGAAACAATAGGAATGGAGAATCTGTTCTGGTATCCTTTCTTTTCTAGAAATGGTCTGTCCAGATCATTGTTGCAGCACACTGCGGACATGGATATGTAGAACTCTTAAGCCTTCTTCTCTAACCAGCTCTCTGCCCTGTTAATTCTGTGCCATCTTCTGGTTTCACTGGCTAGGCACAACTACAAAACTCTGTTTGGCATTGCCAAGTGTTCAATGTGAGGTGACATGCTGCCTGGGTACCTTGCCTTTCAAACTAGTGCTGTGGTTTTTTTGCTTCACTTCTATTGAAAGTTTTAAAAATGTTGTGGATTTGTGTTTGGTTTTGCTTCATTCCACACTGGCTGCAGAATATATTGCAATATTATAATCACATATGCATATATTTACTGCACACAGGGAATTTCTGACAATCACAGTATGTGTGTGGTGGTGTTGTAGCCATGTTGGTCCCAGGGTGATAGAGACAAGGTAGTATTTTCTTTGGACCAACTTCTGTTAGTGAAAGATACAAGCTTTTGAGCTACACAGGGATCTTCTTCAGCTCTGTGTACTTCAAGAGCATGTCTTTCACCAACAGAAGTTGGTCCATAAAGGATATTTCCTCCAACTTGTCTCTCTAACCAGTACCATAGCTCCTTTCATCCTCAAATGTCCAAACTACTTTTTTCTATATGAGCTTGTACTCTTAACAGTGAAATTGTAGGGATGAGTGACAAGAAACCCAGGAGGGTTCCTTTCATGTATAGTCCTCCTGGTGCTTCCCCAACATGTGAGGTTTGCAGAAACCATAGAGATGTAGCCATTGATCCTGGGATACCTATGGGGAATTTTATTTTGAATCTCTACTACGTATCTCCATTCCCCCGCTCCCCCCAATTCTTCTGCCCTGTACTGCCCTTCTCTCTGACTGTACAGCTGAAGAAAGATATCTCTGGCCCCCAGTGCCTGTGCAATACAATCTGCAGAGGATTCTCTAGTGAAGAAATTCTTTCCAATTGCAGTGGTTCCTTTCTAAGTACAGTTCTATTGCATACATAATCAGCAGAGTGAATGCAAAGAATTTGATTTGTTTCCCCTTGGGGTAAAGCAGATGATGGGCAATGCTCTTCATCTATATGGCCTTGCCAATTTAACCACCTCACTCTTGTCCCCTGGGCCCTCTGCTGCAGCACCTACCACCCTTAATGAGCTAGAAGGTTGCCGAAGGGAGGGTGGCATGCCTGCCCTTAGGTGCCTTAGTGTGCTGCCTCCGCAGAGCTGGTGCTGATCCAGAGCGTGTGAGACTGGAAATGGAAACTGGGGGAAAGAATTGTTCCATACAGCAAAAATAAAATCATTTATAACAGCAGTGTGTTTACAAGGGAAAAGAAAGATGCTACAACTACATGGCAGCAGTTTTGTATTGCATGGCATATGCGGAAACCAAGTATTTGCTTAATCTTTTGATCTGTCAAATGAAAGGATTGATCACATGAGAATAACTAGTACACATGGGTTTAATTACCACAACTAGGTAGGCAAACAAAGTATGCAAAATAATACATTTACAGTGTGTGTGTGTGTGTGTGTGTGTGTGTGTGTGTGTGAGGGGGAGAGAGAGAGATTACAGCTGGGCAGAAAACAGATTCTCTCCCCCCCCCCCCCAATCCATGTCAAAAATAAACATTTTCATAGAAAATTCCTGAGCAGCTCTAGCGGATATAATTTTTCTTACAGAAATTTTTGACAAGATTTTAAGTTAAAATATAAAAGCCCCAGACCCTAATTCCTTATACTCTGTGCACACAAGCTCCTACATACACCCTTTAAAACTGACCAAAAATGTCAAATTTCTGATGGAAAATCTGAATTTTATTTCCAAAGACAGTTTTTCTGAAAAAGAAAATTGTTTTTCAAGTGGTTTTTAAATCCTTGCCTGCAAACATGAAGGCATAGATCCATTTTAACCCACCCCTCTGACATAGATAATGCTTTAGACAAAATAGCTTCTCTTTAATAATATTTGGTGCTTCACAGGTTCCATCATGTTCAACATCCATGTATATTCCTATCATGTTCAATGGGATACAAAGATATTCTTGTGTCACTCACCCAAGACCACACTGCAAGTCAATGACGGAGGAGAGATTAAAGCATGAGGGCTCTGGGGTTCCATTTCCACTTGCTAATCGCTGGACTACATCATCTTGTACTTAATATCTAAAGTTATGTCTACACTTATGGTAGCATGTGGTGTACATACAGTGCATCCTCTGCTTAGTGTGGGTTTGAACAGCAGTGTAGATGGTGAGGCACTTGTTAGATGAGTAGAATAAAGACGCATTAAAATCTTAGGGTTTATACCCTTCACTGCTCTCTACGTGCCCAAGCAGTGCCTTCTATGTCCACACTGCTATTTTTAGCAGTGGAGTGTCCTGCTGCCTCCTCACTGCCAGATCTTTTCACTGCTCCATCTAGTTCAGGGGTTCTCTCAACACATTTTTGGTGGCCTCAGAGTGCAGCTGCCAACTCTTGCTTGTAGCCACTCTGACAATTTTTCCTAAAATAATTAACTTTAGGAAAAACAAATATGCACCATATACGTGTCCAAATCATGATTTATTTATGTAGGATTTTTTTTTGCAGACTCATTAAAAGTAATATACAGTTGTCTTTATTCTTTACTGGACCTAAACAGAATAGAAACACAAATAAGGTGCTTTGCATGTTCTTTTTTTTTTCTTGTTGGTTCTTTTTTGGTTGCTTTTTTTTTTATTTAGACGTGCTAGCCACTGGGTCTGCCGTGAAAAGTGATATTAACAACCATTACTCAGCCCCGGCAAGCCCAGGGACAAATTAAGCCCTGGAGGGGGAGAAGTTACAGAGGTAGTGAGGGCCAGGAATAATGGGGCCCTAGGGGAGGCAGTGAGGACCAGGGGTGAGCTCAAGACCAAAGCCTACCACACTCCAGGCAGGAAATAGAGCCCAAAGCCCTATGCCCAGGGGACAGGACCCTTGGCTGGAGCCCAAAGACCCAGAGTTGAAGCCCACCACCCCCAGGAAGCTGAGGACCTTACTGGCTGCCTGTTCCTCCAGCTTATGTGTCTCCCTAGGGGAGGAGCTGCTACTTCTCTCTTTCCCCGCCCCACCCCAAATCAGGAAGGGGAGAGAGGAGGGCTGACCAGGAGGCAGTGGCCTCAAGAAAAGTCTCTGGTGGCCACATTTGAGAAATGCTGAGGTAGCTGCTTTTCACTGTGGCATGTAGCTACACATACTACATACCACCACCAGTGTAACAAGGTCTAAAATATTTAGTGTTCTGTCAATGCAAATTAACAGCGGGAGTAAAAATGTAATAAATCCGAGGAGTGTGCTGATCTTAACAATGCTGCTGCACAAACATATGGATTCCGTTTGAAACAATAAATAAAAGTGAATTGGTTCACACAAGGGAGGGTCAAAATAAAAACTTTTAAAATTTACTTACATGTGTCTCTTTAATATAATCTGAATGTATAGAGATCAAATTTTCAATTAACACACATTGGTTGAATTCGCTGAACTTATCTGCAAAGGTTGAAGAGTTTTACTTCCACTTCCCTCCCCTGCAGCCTCCCTACTCCAAGGCATATCTGAGCATAGGCAAGCATTAGTTTAGGAAGTTTATGATTTGAAGCAGATATATGTTAGATTGGGTGAGATGGCAAACTCAGCCTGCTGAGGCTTCATCGTAAGCTGAGAATTTAAGCAGAGCACAGGTCACTAACATTAAATGATGTGCGAACCTCCAGATGTGAAGTTCAGGTTGAGCTCCCAAAGCTTGGATCTGTTTCTGAACCTCTGTTCTAGAGCTATCAGATTAGAGATCTCAGAGCTTGCTTTTCGATTTTGTTGGGAATTAGGAAGTGCAGAACCATGCCACAAGAAAAAGATTTTGACCGTGTCAAGCTTATCTAAATGTTAACAGTTGAAGTTCTGCTCAGTCTGAATTTCAGGAGAACATTTGGGTCAGTTACTGGGATAGGCAAACCGCTTGCTAATAAAGTAAAGAAATCACCCTAAGTGTCATGAGACTCATTTTTGGTTTGGCATCCTTAACTGCACTTGCAAGTACATATGTTGTTTTGTTTATACGTGAAGCTGGAAAATGTGCCAATAAACAGGAAAATTGGAGCAGGAGCTGGTAAGTCTATAGATGTTGAAGAGCTTTAGTTTCCCTTGAAACTTGGAATCATAATTTGGCTCTGTGCCAGGGATTCAGATTTAATCTTTAGCCTTACAGCATCTAACCAATTTAGGGTCCTGAATCAGCAACTTTAAGCACATGCTTAACTTTAAGCTTGACTTCAATGGGACTTAAGTATAAGTGTAAAATTAAGCATGTGCTTAAGTGCTCGGCTGACACATGTTATGTTTCCACATGTGCAATGGATGTGGTGTCACATTTGGCTGGTGCCTAAGTTTACTGAGAATGTTTCCCTATATCTCTGCAAGCTGATCAATGCTTTTTTTTCAGTGCATTGTTTTAACAAAGGAAAAAAGCTGAATATTTTGCTGTGGAATTTTTGAAGCATATTTGAGATTAATTGCATGTTGAGGGGAAGTGAATCACACTTTTGCAAAAATAACTGGAAGGAGCTTATTACTTAATGCTGCTTAAGAATTACATTTCTGACTCTGGCTCTTCAGAATTGCCAAAATCAGCCTCATAGTCAATTTCTGTAGTACTAAAAAATGTGAGAGTGGGTATGGCTTGATACTGTGGGTGAAATCCTGGCCCCAGTGAAGTCAATAGGAGTTGAAATAAAATTTCCCAGCAAATTTCAAAATTATATGTTCTTTTACATTTTCTGTAGCAGCAGGTTAGCAGTGAATGACACCATTGCCAACTGAACTAGTGTCTTGTGTGAAATGAGGGGATGCTTCTACGTATCCTCATCATAAAAGCTGCCCCATCACCACCTACACATCTACCATGACCTGAAGGGACTGTCTTTGTGAGGAGAGGCTTGGAACAAGAATTCAACCTCTGTGCTATCAACTTCATCTGTCTAAATGCTTATAAACTCCCCTGCACCAGGATATCTAAGGGCATGGAGTGAATAGGAATGAAGAATCAATTCTGGTGCCCTCCTCTCTCTAGAAATGGTTCCTCTAAATCATAGTTGAGGCACACTGAGGGCATGGATATGTAGAACTCTTAGGCCTTTTTCACTGAGCAGCTCTCGGCCACATTAATTCTGTGCCATCTTCAGTTTCACTGGCTAGGCACAACTACACAACTCTATTTGGCATTGCCAACAAGTGCTCAGTGCGAGGTTAACGCTGCCTGAGTATCTTGCTTTTCAAACTGATGCTGTGCTGCTTGCTTCACTTCCATTGACACTGGGCTATTGAAATATGGCTGTTCTCAAATTAGAGTTATAAGCACGCAACGTTTTTAGGGTTAATGATTCTCAATCCGTGTGGCAGAACAACAATGCAGCATTTCAGAGTCTGATGCTGTATCATTTCTGGGGAGAGACATTTTGGTTATCCATTAAAGCATTTCCTGATTAGAGCGCCAAATTCAGGAAAGTACTTAAGCATTTGCCTAGCTTTAAGCACATGAGCAGTTCCACCTGTGGACTATGCACATGCTTAAAGTTAAGCACATGCTTAAGTACATTCTTGAATTGGGGTCCTTGACTGCTGTAAGTGAAAAGAGAATGAGGCCTTCTGAATGTACCTATATTCTCTCTTTTTTGCTGGGGCATGTAGTGATGCTGTCATAAGTCCTGCTGGCTTAAATTTACCAAACAATTAGCCTTAAAGAAGCAAACTCTTTTTAAATGGTTTAAAGGATCTCGCTTTACCTCTCTCTCTATATATACATACAATATTTATCTTTTATGATTTTTAGATGCTTTGGATCAAATTTAGGGCTTGAAGTTTAGTTCTCAAAGCTTATTTTAAAGCAACTTTTTCATTTGTCTCACTTGGACAAGATTCTATTGCTGTAAAGTACTTGTATGAGTGACTGCATCTGTTTAAGTGAACGGTTTATGGTTACTATATTAAAGTGAACATTTCAACTTGGCTAACACAACCACTGAATAAACACATATTGATATTATAGAACAAAATAATGTATTAGTGCATTGCTCATTTGTGCTCTGATAGTCACCCTGATACTATTAGTCATGCGGGGAGTGACAAACACAATTACACTCGAGTGCTAATAGAGTGGAAGGGCAAAACTGCCTGACCTCGACATCCTGGGTCGATTTAAATGTTTGATGTCTCATTGAATTAGTATCACAGTGTGAAAGACAAAGCTCAAACTAATGGAAATGAGCCTGGACATGCAATACTGCTGATTGGGCTGACATAATTAGAATAATATTCTTCACAGAGCTAATAACAAGCAGAAGAAATAAATAACCACGAGATAACTTAATGGCTGCATGCTAAAATGCTCCTTTGAATATGCTAAGGTTAGCATTTTCTATTTACTTATGGAGCACTGGTGGGTTTTTTTTTTCCGTATGTGACTATTCATTGAGGTGAAGAACTATATACTAATTGCTAAGCCCATATGAAAAGTGTGCAAAGTGTTTACAACGATATCTAACTTTTCTTCCTCACCATCATTGTTTAACCCTTCATCTGCCATTCTGCATTAGATCTGGCTCTATAGAAAACTCCCCTGATCATCTACAAAGAAAGGGAAATGCTGACACATGATAGATTAAAAAAGATGTGACTTTACATTTTTGGGGGGTGACCTCTACTATTCCAGCACGTGTGTGTATGTGTATATAGTAAATGTTTATTTCCTTGGGTGTAAGTCATATATTGGCAGCTATTCCATGGTATTTTTAAGATAATTTTTAAGTAACACCTCATTAACACTGGTGTTTGGCAATCTCTTGTCAATGTCACCTACTTGAGGATAGCTAACATTGACCTGGATTTAGGGAAGGAGAGAGAGGAGAGGTGGCTGTACAGAAGTACAGATGGATATTATTCTTTGGTACCTGGAGTTCTTAACCTCCCACTGCTATATGCTATATTATATATAGTATAGTGGTGTACAAACCAGGCCCCCAGTCCAGCAAAAGGTTTAAGCATGTGCTTAACATTAAGCATGAGATTAGTCTCTTCATAGTCAATTGGACTAGTCATTTGCTTTAAGTTAAGCACATGCTTTAGTGGTTTGCTGCATTGGGGCCTCAGGATCTGATCCAAAGCCCATGGAAGTCAACGGAGGGATGGCTTCCGTGGGCTTTGAATTAGACCCCAAATGAAGAAATAGGAAACATGAGTTGATTGGGGAATTCTTGCTCTTTCTATGTATCAATCTTTTCATGACCTCATTTCCAAGATTTTTCATTTATTACATGAACGAGTTATGGGAGTAAATAGTGAAATAACAGCACCTTAGTGTGAGATGGGGCTAAGTTTGAGTCTAAAATGAGTGATATAGCTCTCTGAGTGACAGCGATGAGCTGTGCCTGGCTTATACTCCAAGAGTGAGAGGTACTGGGGGACTTGCCTCCCTAATGGAAGTTTAAAGCTTAGTTTGGTAACTCTGTGGCTTATAATTTGTGCTGGGAATGTCATTTTGACAGTGGGGTGCTGCTGGTTCATGCACCAGCTGTGGCCTGATTGTCAACAGAGCTGAACACCCCCAAATTCCACTGAAAGTAAATGGGAAGTGCAGCACATTGAAAAATTAGGCTAGTAATGTTCATAATAGACTCATGGCTGGACTGGGCAGTGACTTCTTGCATTGTATCCTTGCAGTCATGATATCTTTCAAATAGGGTGACTAGATGTCCCGATTTTATAGGGACAGTCCCGATTTTGGGGTCTTTTTCTTATATAGGCTCTTAATACCCCTCACCCCTTGTCCTGATTTTTCACACTTGCTGTCTGGTCACCCTACTTTCAAGAGATGGTGTTGTGGCTGCAAGATCCCACTGGCTGATGAAACTTGGGTCTCAGGGATAAATAAAAGACTACCATTGTCAATGCTTTAAACTTATTAAAGATGCCTTAGAAGACCCATCAGCAAACAATTATAAAACATATGCTGTTAAGGTTCCGTTTCCATGAACTGAAAAGCGTGTTATAAATAAATAGGGTGCTATGGCAGGTAAGCAAACTTTTGTAGCTTCCCAGGACAGTGTGTTAGCTTTGACCAAAGCGCTACAAAGAAATGTCTTTTATGTTCTTGTCTTTTATGTTCCCAAGATGACTTCCATCTGTTACTTTCAAATAATCATAATAAAAAGGGCCATGCATTTTCAGTAAATTACATTATTTCACTTCATTAAGGGTTAAGGGTTTTATTTCAGTTTATTACCAGTTTATATTGAGTTAGCACTGCTGAGCCAGCAGATGCCTCTAGATCAATGGCTGCAGTAGGGTGGAGCTCTTCTCTGCGCTCCTCAGAGGAGCCATTTATGCTATGGGGTCAGTACAAAGGAGGGGAGGCAGAGAGAAACAGGGACATCAGAGTTTTACAGAATAATGCCAGATGAGCAATATAAAATGGGTAATAAGGTGGAAGTACTGGTACAAAGTAGACCACTGAAAACAAAAGATGAGGGGGTAATCCAGGCAGAAAACAAAACGATGTCCTGGTCCAGTGAGCTCTCTGTAGGGAAATCCCTGGGTCTTTCTAGAGCCCTGTCAAAGTCAATGTGTACAGAACTCATTATTTGGTTGGGATCTAAAGCACCAATCCTGTGGGACTACTCCCAGTAGTAAAGTTAAGCATGTGCTTAGTTTGCGCTCATGGGTGGAGCAGGGCTGATGTAGATATTCCTAAACTGTCATCCTATTGGTGGAGGGGTGTAGCCAGGAGTGGGAGGGGACAGAGTGGGAGTCCCTGGATCATTTTTGCACACTGAATCTTCTGGGCTTCAAAGCAGGCTTGGGTCCTCAGAAAGCAGGGGAAAATAGTGCGTTATCAAGCTGAGAAATTCTAGGTAACTGAAATAGTCTTTTCATGTAAGAGAAGGTGGAGAAATCTGACTTTGCCAATCATGTAGTTATATGTATTTGCCATTTTGTTTGTATTATTCAACGTTCTAGAAGGACTATAACCTTTTTCCATCTAGGGTTAGGATTTTTTGGTACTGCACTTGTATCCTTTGTTAATAAAAGCAAATGGTTGCAAGGCATGTTGTCCCTTAAACTTAACTTTTATTTCCATTCCCCCCCCCCTCCAATTACTAATCTGTGGAAGTTCCAGATCAACGTAATTTGCACATCATTAGTTTAGTTAATAATAATTGGGGCTGGCTGAAAATGTCTGAAATTTGATTTTGTTTTAATGGAGGAAAAAGGATGATATTTTGAAATAATCTTTTTCCTTTCAGTTTTTTGACCTGATGTTGAGCAAGTTTAACAGATTTATGAATTTTGAAATTCTGATTATTTGTGAAAATGTTAACCAAAATGGAAACATTGAAAAGTTTCATATTTCCCTCCCTCTTTTTAAAAACCACCCCTAACAACAGTTCTTTGAATGTATTAGCTATTGTTTATGGTATCTGCACAAGAACAGCTAGCTCAGATGCAATTCCAACAATCCCAATCAGAGAACTGGGAAAGGTGCAATTCTGAAGCCAAATCAGGAAAAGACAACCAATCTGCTATTTCCATTCTTTTCCGAGTTTCTTTAGGTCCTGTTGCAGATTGTGTCTGTTTATATTTCAGTTCCCACATTGTGCTTGCTGACGAGAGCATACCCACCTAGTGAGCCTGAAGACTGCTTATTCACATTTTCTTCCTCCTGTGTTTCTTTCGTCCTCTGATTGCATAGAAAAGACCTACTATTTCACTTACACTTAAGTCATACAGACATTTAAACAAAGAGGAAAAGAATAAAAATCAAACTGTTTTAGGGAGGCATAACTTTATAACACAATTATATTGCAAATACAATAACCATAACCATTCTGAAAGGCTGCATTTAATTAATTCAAAGTAAAACTGTTTTCTGGCATCCTTTAGTGCTTAATTCTCCAGGGCTTCTTATGGTGGTAGGCAAAGTGGTTGGAAAATGCTCCCATTCTGATCTGTATGTGTTAGGCTACCACTATACATAGGTGCAAATGATGAACCGAAGTACAGGGCAAAGGAGAATGAGGCTCCTAAGGTATACTTTTTGAAAAGCACCGAAGTGACTTAGCAACCTCAGCTCTATGGAAAGTGAATAAAATTTAGACCCCTAAGGCCCAGATCTTCAAAGATATGTAGGTGCCTAACTCCTGATTTCAATGGGAAGGGTAGGCAACTTTGAGGAGCTTGGACTAAGTTATTTTTGAAAACAGGGCTTAAACCCCTAAGAAGCTTGAGCACCTCTGAAAATCGTACCCTAAGAGCTACTGGCACATGTACGTTAGACCAAAGCTGTCACAGCAGCTCTATTTCTCAGGGCCCTTGGTCTCTGTGGGGCCCTAAAAGTGAAAAACAGATTTGCCTACCAACAATGACTAAGTAGTTCAATAGATGATAACCAAACTGTAACAGAATGTGGTGGGGACATTTTTTGCATTCTCTTTTTAAACCACTCAAAAGACTCCTGTTGACTTCACTGAGCTTTAGATCAGGCCCAGAATGTTCAGAAATGGAAAGTGCTTTTTTTGCTTATTGCACCATGGGGGAAAAAAATGAAACTACCTTTCACTAGGTGGATTTATGAGACTGAAATGTTAAATGCTTAATTTAGTACCAGAGGACAGAATACGGACCCTGCAGTAGGCAGCTATGAAATGACTTGCATGCAGGGGAGTTTCTCTCTAACTACAATTAATCAGAGGTTGGTTTATGCTTTGAACATTTGCTTGTTTTAAAACTATACATGGATATTCTTATGTCTAGTCCTGTTTAAAATCTTGTTGTGGTTTTTGCCTCTGTGATGTCTTGTGGAAATGAGTTCCACAGGCCAATAGTGCATGCTGTGTAAACAATATTTCTTAGTTGAAAGCCATCACTAAGTGCTAAAATGCAGCGATATGGGAACCATTTTGAATGGCATCTTAAGACATTGTTCAGGAGGGATAAGTGTTCAAGTTTAAACTGTCGGGGGAATATTAGGTAGAACAGGATGTATGAATTTCACACACTTTGGAATTTGATGAGGGCACTTCAGTTAAAACCCCAACTTTTCCACAAAACACTGTGAGATCTTTGTTGATCACAAAAATAGCTTCTATTTGGTATCTCATTCAAAAGACAGAAATGTGCATGGTAAATTTAAATGAATCCCTTCATGATGTGCATTCAAGTCTCCTGTCAAGATGTCCGTTGCTGGCAAAATATGCACTGGAAGTGCTAATATTCCAATGCTAATTAAACAAAAACAATCTAAAACAATTTGGACCCCTCTTAGGCTAATAGGAGTGAATAATAGCTACAGAGAATGAGAATAAAGCAAGACACACACATTTGTTTGCAAATGTGGAACTATCATGCATGGCTATGGACCTGATCTGCTTTGATGCCTTTTGACAATCTGATAATTTTAGCAAAGATATACTGAAAATGCCATTTCATGGAAAGTTCATGATTTTTTTCAATTGTTTAAAATACACACTACATCTTTAATTTGCAGGGCTGTGTGTTAATTTTGCTGAGAGCACCATTTATTTCCCTTTCCTTCCACTTTGTTTAAGTCAGTTGTTGACAACTCTCAAGCGTGTCAAACTCTCATCGCTAATAATTGCTTAAGGACCCCTAACTTCTACAAACGTTGGTTCCAGCTCAAAAACCAATGCTACAGCCCTGTTTGGGGGGAAAAAGCAGGGGGAGGGAAGAAGAAGAAACCCGAGAACTTCTTCTGATGAATTTTTGATTTTCCTTTTTAACAAAGAAATGTCTGTGATTCAAAGAAATAGCTTAAAGTGATATTATAAAATAGAATTTGGAGTGCACTGTTCTGAATGACTCTTTGCTTTAATGTGAGGCTGAAAAATTGTCAGTGCCTTTTTTGATTAGATGAGATTTTTTTTTGTTCTTGATCTAAGAATTGAGGAGAAAAACATGCTACTTGCATTTGAATATGGTATAAGCTAGCTGTAATGTGTTGGAGATAAAGCAATACCGGTACTGCCTCAAGGCGGCACCTGTATCTATGGGTCAATGCCATTTCTCTTTAGATCACTGCTGTGCCACTCTCTTGGCTGCTGCTTTATTAGGCTTAATTAGGCAGGCTGTCACTTTTATTGGTGATGGAAAAGGAAGATAAGTGGATTACTTGTGTCATCTACCTCTAGCCGGATGTGTCTAAAAAATCTAAAGTGATTGCTGTGGGCCACAACCATATTCCACAAGAGGGAGAAAAGGGAAAAACCAAACCAAACCAAACCCAAGAAATGTATAAATGTCTAGAAATGACTTACCTTTGGCACTACTGTGTGTAATTTCAAACCTACAAGGAAAAGAGTTACAGTACATACGTAAAGTCTTTTTGTTCAGAGGGAGAAGGTTGTCTATAATGGTTTTTGTGATATCCAAAGGAAAAAGCTGTTTTCTACTTAAAATCCTCGCAGCAGTTTTGTTTTTGATTTTTTTTTCAAGTTAGTTCAATTTACTAAAGAAGCGCAGCACATGTGGCTGGTGAAGGATAGCAGGCTCTTCTAATGAAATGTTTTTCTGTTGTGTTTACTATTTAGACTAACATTCAGGACATCTTTGGGTTATTTAGAGCACGTGTCTCTGTGTTTTTAGTGATTATATATGGGGGCAGTTAGTTAATTTCTTACTAACCTAGCAATGGGTAGAAATCTCAAGGTAACCAAATGAATCATTGACTGGCACAACAGCAGCCAATCAGCATTTGCAATTCTTTGAAGTTCTAAAATACCATCCTCTCAGAGGATCTGTTGTAAAGCCCAGTGAAATCAATTGCAAGACTCCCACTGACTTCAGTGAGCTTTGGATCAGACCCCGAATGTTCAGCAAGTGAAAGTGCTTATTAGCTATTGCATTAAGGAAGAAAAATGAGACTCCCTCTTATTAGGTAGCTTCATGAGAATGAAATGTTATGTGCTTCATTCAGAGTTGGATGCTGATGCACACTAAGCTGAAAGATTGCATAAAATAGATGTTAAATTCTTTAAAGCTTTTTAAGCTGTTGAATCCTGAGCAGAGTGGCAGATGATGAAATGTTTTAAAGGGCCTGAATTTGTAAACAGACTAGTTTCAACTACAGAAACCTGAATTAAGAGATCAGCATGTCCCATGTTATTATGATTTTTATTATTTGTGTTACAGTAGCACATACAAGGCCCAGCTGAAATCAGAGCTCTGTGGCACTAGGCATCATCCACAGACATGGAAATAAAACTGCTGATGCTCTGTTGACTCATTGTGGCAGACATGGCTCATTCTCTCCACCCAAAGTACAAAAGAGTTGGAAGTGGCTCTCTAGAAAGAGGGAGTCATGAAGTAAAATTCTAGCAGTAACCAAGCTCAGGGAGTCTCTTTCACCACTTCACTTCCCTACATGGTATATAGTCAGACATGGATATTAGGTTCTATGTATCCAAGTTTAACTATCCTATTGTAATCCCCATCACATCCCTTATGCTGCAAGGGAAGTGTTCCACTATGCAGAAGATGCATCAAAGCGCAATCACTTGGTCTGACACCAATTCCATTTACACTAGTGTAAATTTTACAACAACAGTTTTAACAGCAGAGAAAATGGGAGCAGAACCTGGCCCCTCTGAATCCAGACTCAGGCTGGCCTAGAGAGCTACAAGCAAATTTCCAGGGTAGTGTCCAGAACTTGGAGGTCCCCAGGACTCTTGTAGCAGTGGCTGACCAGGCACAGATCTGCCAGCCCAAGAGAATTTAAATTACAAATCTATCATGTGGGATGACCCCATGAGACAGCCCTGGTTACTTTTTGATTGTCTTGAGCTTGAATTTAGCAAGCTACCAGGCTATGCAGTAAAGGATAAACTCCAAGAGAAACTCAGGCAGCAAAAAAGAGGAGGGGACGTGTTTCAGGTGAACCTCAGAGACATCTGGATGCAGCAGAGAACCAGAGTCTGATGGTGATGCTTCCAACTGCATTATCTGAGGGGTAGAGATACGAATCCTGTAGCCCCGGATCCTACCATTTGAGTGACAGCGGGTCAGAAGGAGAGCTGTGTGAATAATGGATTTTTCATTTCCCTTAGCAACTCCAAAAAAGTGGGGAAAAAATGGATTTGGGGTCAAACCAAAACTTCTATTTTTAAAAATTGTTGGTGAATTGAAAAGTTGAAAAAATTAATTGTGTATCAAACAAAATTTAAACTGTGTTTTTAACATTTTTAAATTATTTATAAAATTGAAAGAAATTTTGAACCAAAAAGTCATTTGAATAAAAAAAATCCAAAAAATTGTTGAAACAATTTGTTTCAACTCTTCGGACTTTTTTACACCAACAGTTCAACTAAACCAACATGAATTCACATAATGCTTCAATATTGCTGAATCTGATTTTTCACTGAAAAGACTTTCTGCTGAAAAATCTCACCTAGCTGAAATCACAACTACCCAGACCACTTTGAGTGGCCCGTCTCTCCTTTCCCTGGCAGCCTTTACTCACTAAGTCCAACATTGTCTGTATTTGCCTGTATTTTGAGGACACCTCTCCTCTCTTCTGTACTTAGAAGGATAACAGTCTTTTATTTTTTTTTCTGAGCTGCCTTAAAAAAAGACATGAAAATTCCTTTTAATCTGTCACAAGCACCCTGAAGTCGCATGCTGCGGATACTGCAAATAGTGACAATGCCCTCTCTGGAGCAGATTGCCAGAAGCAAGCCAAACTTTTCTAACATCCAGTGCATGTAACTTCCACAAGAAATAGATTCCATTTTTCTCTAACCCCTGACTCGCAATGGAAAGTGTTCCCTTTGCCAGTAGATAGAGCAGTCTCTCTTCCTTCCTCCCTTTCCTCAGCTTAAATCTCTCCCTCAGCCTCAGGCAAAGAACACAATATTTTTCTCCTTGCCCTTTTCAGCTCGTTCACATGAGCCCATCTACTTTCTCTCAACTACTTGTGGCTTTTCCTTGATGGACGTTTTATGTGGACTAGTGAAACCAAAGCAACTTGCTTAATAACCTCACTTCTCATTTGCACTACAAGCTGCTGGCTGCAGTACACAGCATTTCCGTCTTTTCGTGACATGCCCCTGATCCTTCCGAATACTAACTCTCTGCCTCGTTGGGGGCCATATTCAGTGCTCCTTACTCAGGAAAACACCCATTGACTTAAGCAACATGACTTCAGGAGGAGTTTTCTTGTGTAATGTGTGCTATATAGGGCCTTTAAATGATAGCTCCTGTATGCTGCACCACTGGCATCTTTATTCAAAATTCTGTTTTGCATAGGCAGCCAGCCAGTCTGTTTGCATGGGAGCTTCAAAACTTTTCATTCATTATTCAGTTCTGGGTGTTTAGGGTTTATTTTCTTTGCCTTAAAGACCCTTCTTCTTAGATGCTGCCTAACTGTATCCATACGTATTGAGATAGCTGTGGGTATAAGCATAGTGGCGTGGAACTCCATCATTAGGAAAGACAACTTCAAAGCTAACTGGACCAGTTTTTTTGAGTGTGAAAGGTTTTGGTTTTTTTTTTTGCTACAATATGTTAGAACAAAAGTTAACTATAAAACAAAGATGTAACTTGTGCCTGGAATTTACACATGAATATACCTTGGAAAAATCACTATTAAGCCAAGAAAGATTCAAAAAGTTGATGTGGGTACAGCATCCAATCTTTTAAAATTAGTCATAATCATGTTAGTTTACCTACACTTCCAACACGTTAAGTTTCATTCTACACACAGTCTTTGCTTATTTATTTTAATTACACTATCTGCTCAGACTGGAAGTCTTTTAAACTCAAGATTTGAGGTGTCAAAGTTTCTGATTTACAAAGAAAATATTTTGATGTATGTTCAGTGTTTATTTTCCAGTGTTGAAAGGTGTAATCTATTCTTTTGCATAGCATGCTACTACCAGCCTTACTATATGAGAAAAGGGTATATAACTGTCCTTCCAAAAGGGATAAGGGATGGCCTTTGGAAACAGTGCTACTCAATTAGCCAGATGGGCTACTCTTGAACAATGGAAGATGATCTTTTCCCACTCAAGGACTGAATGTGAATGTTGAAGCGCTTTGTGCCCCTGGGAATGCTAGACTGCCAAACAAACCTGTGTTTACTGCATAACAGCGTAGTACATTACTCCGAAAACACCAAGTCAGTTATTCTTTTTTATTGCTGGGTGGCCTAGCAGTTAAGGGCCAGATTCTGATACATTTACTCATGCTGAATGGCACCTGACTGCACAAATGGTTCTTTTAACTCCCTGAAGCAATCTGAGCAGGTACATTACTCCAGAGATTGTGCAAAAATCAATCTGTTCATAGGGTATGCCTAGCTGGAAAAAAAAGCTTCTATATAGCATATCTAGTTGAAAATGCTAGAAAAGGCATCAGCCAATCTATGTGCTTTTTGTTATTGTGAAGTTTCATTTTGTAGGCAGGCAGACTTGCAGTACACTAGGAGGGGAAGATATATCTCAGAAAGACAAAAAGCTCTTTATTTTAAAATGATTAAAAGAAGACATTTAGCAAACTATAAACATAACCAACTGCAACCCAAGTAAATGCTTTCACTACGAACTTCACTGCAAATGACTCCATGTTCCTTCCAGCAGTGTCTCAAAGACCCTCCGTCCTGATTCATCCAGCTCAAATTACTTTATAAAATGAGATTATCATTCATAACCTCTCACCTAGAAGAATTAGAAGCTGCTTCTTCACTTACCAAAAATAAACAACCCTTTACCAGTATTTACTCATCAGCCCTATTTAAGCTTTAAAAAATAATAATTCTTAAACTCACATTCTTTAATTTAACCAATTAGAAACACACAGATCAGGAAAAAATGGCCACCTATGTGGTAAACTACATTTCCCAGAAGACCACAGGGCTAAAATCAGATGTGTCAGACCCCTTGCTAGTATAAAAGCTTGACCCTTTGGCTATATCTCCATTATGAGCAGCTGCTGCAACAAGGGACATTCTAGAGTCTAGAGCAGACAACACCATTTAGGCTTTCTATGGCTTTTCAGTAGAACAATCATGCATGTAAAATTCTCATCAGCACTACACTAAGGTATCTCTTTGATGACAAATACTGCATCTAATTTTAGTTACTCTATATAATGAGCCTTCTTAAAAGATATTTTCCCTGTGATAGTTCTTTTGATTCTGAAATGCTTATGGAGGTACAGGCCTTTCAAAACATTACTCCATTTCTAATATGTTTAATGGAGTTAAAGGATGACCACAGGCCACTGCAGAGAAGGAGAAAAATGGATTATTCACCTGCAGAAATATCTGAATAAAATCATATGTAGCCATTACACATTCCTGTTGTATCCACTCACATTCCAGCAGGGACATGTCTTGGTATGTCTTTTGGTCGTGTAACTTTAAAATCATTAACTATGTCCCAGTTAACTCTATGGAGGCTCCCACGCATCACAAGAACCAATCTGAGCTTTTTGGATCCAGTTTGTTTTTAAGTTTCAGAGAGGATCCTGATTTGAAAAGACTATTCACTCATCTCTAATCACATTTGTTCCTTTTCTTCAGGCATTAAGCCAATTAGACATCAAGAAGTATAACTTAAAAAAAGCCACATTTCAACCGATAAAGTTCTTATAAAGAGCTAGTTAAGACTAGTTTTAAAGACTAGTGCTCGATTTTCAATTAAAAACACATTGTCTGTTGTATTCATATCTATGCATTTCCAATAAACACTGGGCCAAATTCTTCTGCCAGCTTACTTGGAGTTCAGCTGAACTAATTTGACCCTCCATATTCACTTCTAGTGCACAGGTTTTTTTTATCCATAGAAATTAAATGGAAAGTTTATGAATGTTAATGCTTCTATGTTGCTCCATTTCTCTTTTATTTCAGCGGCAGATTTGTGCCAGCCAAGGTGAGCTGCATGCAAGGGATAAGATCGACGCAAGTGACCAGCCTAGAAGAGTTCTGTTCAGGTCACATCATAACAGTTCTGGAGAGCAGCAGGTCCCAGATTGGAAGTAAGTGCATTTTAAAGATGCTTGCGTGTCAGAATGGTGCCTTTTGCTGTTTAGTCAATGATGCTGCAGCTAGTAGACACACTAGTTGGTTGGGCATGGCTCCTAGTTGACAGACTAATAGTTCTTGGTCATGAAAGTGTATAGGCAGGTGTGATGTCCAGTCACCCTTCCCAAAATTCTTCTTTCTCTAGGAAATCTAGGCTAGAGAGCCTGCTCTCCTGCATGCATGGAGGGACGGAGGCTTCCTATGTCCTCTCAGACTCCTGGTGTGCCAGCACAGGAAAGGCAATATCTGGCCCTAATTACATTAAAGATTTTCCGATTTTCATCTGATTGCATTAGCATTAATTTTTGCTTTTATGAGCTAAAAATCCAGTACCAAAGTGCACAAATATTATTGTTCTGTATTAATGGCTTCTAGATCCAATTAGTGAACATCATTATTGTAATATATTAGGACTTTCATTGTACACAAGAGACAACAAACAAGGTTCCCATGAAGTCACATTATAAACGACTTCTCTATAGCCTCCTTTGACTACAGTGAGTCCTGTGGACCGCTCTCCCATTACCACGCACCATATTATATAGTTCTAACAGCACAAGGGAAAAGCATCTGTCACAGGGCAGAGGTTTTATTTTAGGCTTTGGATTGAGTGCTGGACATGCTAACTTCCCTTGCTGTGTATCCAGCTTTGCTCAGGGAGGGGATATTCCACTTTTACAGCTCACATAACTCACATTCCATGGTAGGTGATATAACCTGTTTGTTAAGCACATTTTAAAGAGACATTCTGTATCTTAATGGCCATTTAGTAGCTGGCTATCAACAGTCTGTGCTCCCTGCCTGGGGACAGCATACAAGGTTTATTAAATATTAAGAACCTGTTCATTACTTTGTGGATGTCTGACAACAGAATATCTGCATATTTAGAAAGCAGCCAGTTAACATTCTTTAAAATAGCTGCTTCCATTAAGGGGATGGACTAATGTTTGTCTGGCTAAAGATGCAGAAAAATGTGGCTTCTTCTTTGAAGTCTGCTCTTTCGCTCCTGGTACATGAAAATGTTGAAATTTACCCAAGATGCTTAGTTAGAACAAGAGCTAAATCTCTCTCTCCTCCCTCAATGCAGAAATTCAGGCCTCTCATGGAGGTTCTGTTTTGCAACGCCATTTAAATTATCAAACAAAAAACAACAGTCTGAAGAGACATTTTCTTAAGAGGATTTTGTCTGTTTGTTCCCTTTTTGATGATCCCATAATTTCTTTGGGTGAAATTCATCCTCATGCAGAGGACCTGAGGATGCCGCTCAAGTTCCACTCAAAGTCTTAAAGTAGAAGTCTTTGCCCTTTTTCCTATCCTGTGGCTGATGGGCAGAACT
Organism: Gopherus evgoodei; assembly: GCF_007399415.2. Classification (NCBI taxonomy): domain Eukaryota; kingdom Metazoa; phylum Chordata; order Testudines; family Testudinidae; genus Gopherus; species Gopherus evgoodei. The sequence continues at coordinate 32,254,848 of NC_044331.1, read as the reverse complement.
CCCATTGGCTCATTGAGAGCTCCACAGAGAGTAACAGCCCTTTGTGAGCTGCTGCTTGCAAGAAGGATGCTCAAGCTGTGGATTAGTACAAGTCATCTTCGAGAAGTTCAGATATCTCTGTCCTATAGTAATTAGTGTTAGTGGCTTTCAGAGATTGATGAAGATGAATTAAAAATTGTCCTGAGTTTTTATATCTGATCCATCGATGCTTTCCCTTCTATCCATCCTTCATCAGAGATAAATGGACAAAACAATAAGCAAAGGGATCATAGAGAAGAACAAACAAGCAAAAGACCTGTTAGGTCTTGATCCTGCAAGCTGCTCTGAATGGGTGGGTGGGCTCCTGTACCAGTGCAGAGCAGTTTGCAGGATGTGCCTCTCAATAATCACTGTGGGCACAAGATATTTTTAAGTAGTTTCCTTGAAGTATAAAGGAACAGGCAGCAGAATAATTTAAGGAATAATTGTATCTTAAATTTCAAGGAATCCCAAATGTTTTACTGATCAGTGAAAGAATCCTCCTCCCCCTGTTAGCCTGTGCTAAACCCCAATTTGCCATACTAGAGGAATGAGAGCTCACAGACAGCAGGATAAATAACTTGGAAACCTATTCATTTCCCCCACAATTTAACACTAGAAATACCCAAGGTAGAAGATAGCATCACCTGGCAAATGAACATATAATAATGACATTTGCTGGAAAGGACTATACTTTGTTCCTAAAAAAAGGACCAGGCCAGATTCTCCATTTCTCCCAAGCTCTGGTCAATGCAGGAATGGGATGTGGGAATATGGGAGAAACTAAGTTGGTTTTCATTCATCTTTTTATCTCTCTGAATTCTCAGGTCTCTGACTTCTTAGGGAGAGGGATAGCTCTGTGGTTTGAGCATTGGCCTACTAGACCCAGGCTTATGAGTTCAATCCTTGAGGTGACCACTTAGGGATGTAGGGCAAATCAGTAGTTGGTCCTGTTAGTAAAGGCAGGAGGCTAGACTCAATTACCTTTCTGGATCCCTTTTAGCTCTATGAGATAGGTATATCTCCATATTAAAAGATCATCCTGGGACCATATGACCCATTTGTGCAACTGGAGCAGGGGAAAGAGGTTTGAGTGGAACACAAAATCTGGCTCACTGAGTATATTGATAGAATAGACCAGTGTCTAACTTGTGTAACTTTAAGTTTGCATGTGCAGGGGGGTGAAGACCTTACAAGGTTATATAGAAATATTTTGCTTCCAGAAAATATTAACTAAGCAGAATTGTGTTTCTTGCAACAAGTTGCTAATCTGGTTAGTATGGCGAGAGGTAAACCATGTAATAAATCAGGATATACTGGGGGGGAGAAAGAAGCAGTTGCTTGTACGTGTCTTCCTTTTGTGCTTCCCCATATATTTTTCTGACTATAAGCATTGTAAGTAGGGTTGGTAAATAATGGATTTTTCAGTTTGCTGGAAATTCTGAAAAACTGGGGGAAAATTATTTTGGGTCATCTCAAAAACAAAATGTTTATAAATTTTTGGCAAATCACAATGTTGAAAAAAATTTGTTTTGGGTTGAATGAAATGTTTTGTTGACCTGAAACAAAACATTTCATTTTGATTTTTGAGATTTTTTTTCCTTTCAAAAATGTTTTTAAATGAGATTAAAATGTAGTTTAAAACAAAAAGTAATTTCTAATTGAAGTCCAAAACATATTGAAGCAAAACATTTTGACTTTTGGGGAATTCTTTCCTTTTTTTTCCGACCAAAACAGTTTGTCAAAATTGACACAAATTTGTGAAATGTTTTGGTCTACCTGAAACTGCATTTTTAACTGGACAAAAGTTTTGCCCAGATTTAATTGTAAGTTCCTCTTGCAACACATGTGCCTCTCAAGTTTAGAGGGAAGGTTGAAATTCATGCTTCATATCAGTTCAAAATATTGATATTTAAGTCCTGTTGAACATTTAAAATTGAAGTCCAATCTGGCTTAATGATGGGTGAATTGTCATAGAAGAAATAGGTAAATCCCCAATATGATATGGTTCAGTAAAATTTAATTATTTTCCCATTAATTTTTATTTTGGTAGGACGCTATATTTGGAAGTGGAAATGCAAAACTGCTGTGAAAAAGGCTATTCTTAACTTACGGTGAAATCTTCACAAGCGACTTCGACCTCCCTAATTAATGTCCTCTTATTGTGTCCCTAAATGTATTATTGTTAATATTTGTATCAACTGGAATAAGATCCAGCTGGGTGGGTACCATGCAATTGTAGAGAGAGAGTCCCTACTTTGAAAAGATCATAGTTTCAATGGACAAGACAGTCAAAGGGTTTCAAGTAAGGAAGTATTATAATCCTCACTTTATAGATGGAGAATTGAGGCAGAGAGAGAGATGTTAAGTGACTTGTTCTGTGGTGGAGCCAGAAATTGAACTTGGATCTCCTGAGTCCCTGTTTAGTCCCATAAGACAATTCTTTTTCTCAATACTTTACTGAATATTATTCTGCTCCATCTTTATTAGGCTTCCTCCATTAAAAGTTCTGTCATTTCCTTTTTGTCTGACTGGAAAGTCTGTATTCATATTTCCTATTCCATTTTTGCACACACATGTGTTCTGAATGGTTTAGAGAAACATTCAAATTCTTAGGTGCACATCAGAACCAAACCCTACCAGCACTGTGTGTGACAGGGACTTCTTTCTTATCCAGCAAACAGACAGGACCTGCTGTCCCAGGGCCCACTCCCAGTCCTTCCTTGGAAGGGTTGGAAGGGCTTTGGTCTTCTGAGGCCCTGTAAGACTGATGAGTGAGTTCTGGTAAGATTTTAGTGTGCACATAGGTACTTTTATTGTTTTTCTATGTTTTCTCTATAATGCTTTCACCTTAAGAATAAATGTGCTTGTTTATAAAGAGCTGTGTGGTAACTGGTGACCGGGTGGCAATTCCAGGTCTTTATAGCCTTAGAAGAGAAAGCAAAGTGCAGATGCTGGCGTGTGAGGCAGTCTGGCTTCCTGGAGATATCCCTGTGTAGGCAGGCAGCCTGACAAAGCCCAGTCAGGAGGGAGAGAGACATGGGTCCTCTGCCCAAGAGATGTGATAGCTGAGGAGCTGGGACTCTAGAGTGGATGCTCTTGAGGGAAATACAGGTACAGTTGCCCTGAACTTTGACCCTGAATTATCACTATCCTTAGTAATAATAACTTATTTTGGTGTCACCACGTTCTTTGAACTTCTTTGACTGAGCAGCTCAGTTTCCATTATCTAGTTCTCTCAGCTCCCCTAGCCCCATCTCTCTGAGTATAACCATCAGTGTTTTCCTACTTAGAGTTCTGCTGACAGCCTCATCTGTATCTCTTAGCTCCTCCACATGTCCCCCGGCTCCCCTGGCATATGTGTGTCTGCTTCCAGCAGATTTGCGCTATCTTTCCTCTGCTGCAAGTTTCTGTTCTTCTGCACTGTCTCCCAGATCTTCCGTTTGTTCTCTTCCCCTCCAGACACATTTCTCCGCTCCCTTTGCCAGTGTCTTTCATTTCCCCTGGCCGATACCTCTTCCTAGGAGCTCCTTACAGCCACTCAAGTTTCCCCTGTCCTAGGTTTTCAGCTCCTTCATCTGACTTTCAAATCCCCCAGTCTGTCTCTCTGAGCTCTTTTTGTCTGTTTCTTCTGGCCATATATCTCTGCTTCCCCAGCTCTCAGGAGGATAAGAGCTTTCAGTATCTTCTCTGGAATCAGATGAGTGTGAAGAAGGTGCCAAAAGCATTGACTGAGTCCAGGGCAATGAACACAGAGGAATTCAAAGGAGCCAGAAAAAAAGCACTCTCATCTCTTACAAACTTGCCTCTCTGTGACCAGTGCGTGAGGCTTGATCCCATGTTAATTTGAATGAGTACAGAGTGCTAACTGATCTCCATGGTTTGTTAATGGGAAATTTTCATGAAACTTGTTCCAGTGGGATTTCTGGCAAGAAAGGTCCTTTAAATTTTGACATTTCAGCCATCATATTATAAGCTGTATTCAGTTAAGGAGGCTGGAAAAAAGCCTGCCCACTCAGCCAAAAACCAAGGGGCAGGCAATTTCCTTCCTCTGCTGCACTTGGTAATGAAACTATGGGGGAAGAATGGAGAAAAACCTCTGTAGGGAACTAGATTTTTCATGAATTGCTTGAAGATGAAATTAAAAAAAGCAACTTTTCCAAAAGAAAGACCCTGTGTTGGTGCAAATTGAGGAAAATCTCAACTTCTCCAAGTCTCCTTGAACTCCAGTTTTTCTCATCTGTATGTGAACTAAAGTTTAGAGGGTTTTTTTTTTTCCTGATCCTGCTTTGTACTGAGTTTACAAGTCTCCAACTTTCCTCTGAGCTTTTCAGTGTTGTTCTCTAATGGGAGCCATCCCTTGAGTTCTTCCATTCCAAACAGCTCTTTGGCTGATAAAGGAAGCATTTCTATTTTGTTTTTGTTGCTGCTGTCCAAGACTGACAAATGGGTTTAGTCCCAGGTTCTCCTTCCAATTATTAATAAAAAATATTGTATTACCTGAGGCTAACCCAACACTGCGTTCCTCTTACAAGCCTTTGGCACCCAGCAATCTTGTCACTGACTGAAGAGTGAAAGTGAAAATCTTTTTCCTGCTTTCCCCTCATCCCCCAGTTCCCCTCCTTCAGAAACACTTTAACAAGTGGATTGCAGGATGGCTCCAATTTTTTTTCCCTAATAAAGCACTGTGATAAATAAAAGTGAATGCACCATGCAGTCAGATTGCCACTTGTTTAGGGATTAAAGTATCGATTCCTGAATATTGCAGATTTAGACACGGGTTAATTAAACATTTACATATATGTGTAGAACAATATATCGTATGGTACAATAATATGCACTTTAATCAGAATCTGTGGGTGTTGTGTGTTTGCTTGTTCCATGTTAATTGGCATCATGCTGACTCCTAGCTTAGGTATTTGGCTAGATGGAACAGAATAGACATGGTGTTTTAAATATTTTAATTAGGACCAGCAGTTCCTGGCTCACACATTTCTCATTGGATTGTTTTTCATGCATGAATAAATTAGCTACCATGGAAGTACTTTGCAGAAAGTAGTTGCCCTCTAGCCATAAAATGAGTCCTGTTCATTAATACTTTAATGAAATTAGCTGTGAGCAAAATATTATTCCTTTTAACTGTGTTCTAATTTCTTAATTTTAATTAGGCACATAATTGTAGTGTGCTGAAATTATCTTAATGTACAGCAAGAAAAGTTCTATCACTGTGAGCCTGTGGCTGAAACTTGAGCACACTCCCAGCACATTTCAGCTTGCAGTTTCTTCCCTTCAACTTTTCCTCACTCTAATCAAAATCTTTTCCTTACTTTGCATTACTAGAGTGTGTCATTAGGAGCTGGCTAATGCTTGTAAGTACTTTTGAAGATAAAAACCACTATAGCAGTGCTAAGCATTGTTGTTAAAAAGCATTCATTGGACGGCTTTAACAATTTTAGGGGGAAAAATTACTAAGCACTCAGTATATCTAGCAAGGAGGTTAACGGGAATCGAGGACACTCAGCGCTTTTAAAGTTGGGGACTCTAAAATCTATCAAAGTTTTCACACCCTTTCACCACTTGACATTAGTTACATTTATCTTTTAATAGTAAAGGCTGATATAAGAAATGCCAAGCAATGAAGTGTCTGAAAACTTGGATTTTGGCAGCTCCAGGGTCAATTTTCTACAATACAATGTTAATTCTTATTGATTAGCCTATTTTGCTTTATAACAGCAGCCAGTTACTTCATTGTCTGATTCAGCTCAGTGGGGACAACTGTTCTACCACAAACTAAACTAAACTATAGCAAATGCATGAACTACAATACTTTACACATGTGTTTAAACCCAGACTTCTCAGTGAATATTCTTATGCCCCTAAGGAAACTAGTGCAGAGACACTAGGAGCCTGATTTTCAAAAGTGCTGAGCATCTTCATCTCCCATTAAAGTCAATGTCTAGGTGTTTATGACCTTTAAAGATCAATCATTTGTGTCTTGCCCAAGACCAAGCATTGAGTTGTTGGCAGAGCTGGAAATAGAAACCCAACTGAAACCAATGGGGCCAGGATTTTACCCTAGAATTCCTTGCTGCCCAACCACATGCTAAACCAAGCTGTCTATTCTACCGTATCCTTCAGGAAAGTAAAGCTCAACGAAATGCCGGTTGTTAACTAGATATGAAACAAAGCCCCTGACTTGAGTAGCTAAGTACTTGTGCTTGTGAATCACTAAGCGTGGGATGCGAGTCAGCATTGAATTTGGACCCAATGACATTGTGCCAGTTTATGCCAGGCCTGAATCAATAACGATGTCTCTAATTTATTTATGTATTATATACTGCATTATAGGCTCTATTCTTCAGAAGTCTGTGATTCTGGCTACAATAATCCTCTCCCGTGTCCCATACAGTCCCTTTGAAATCAGTGGGGTTGCAGAATTTGGCCCAGGCCCTCCAAAGGAGCTGTGCTCACTTGTATCCACAGGCATTTTACTATAGTAACAGAGACCTTTGGCATTGCTAAAACAGAATTTCTAGTTGAAATGCATCTTTGCAGCATGGCTATAATTGGCACCTGCTCTAAATAATATGGATATTTCTTATTTAAATAATATATTATGGCTAATTGTAATACTTCATTATGCCCACAATTAAGTGAACTAAGGTTGGTTTACAATTAATACTAATACTAGTTGATGTGTAATTTGAATGTAATTTGCTGCTGTTAGCAGATTGCCAGTGGAAAGAAGAAAGCTAAGGGATTTCTTGTTTCTAGTGGCAATCTTGTTTTTCTAGATAAACAATTTTAAATAAAATGTGTGTTATATGCAGATAACTAATGAACTAATTAGACTAAGCAGTCTGCTTTCATTTTTGACCAATCATTGTCATTTTGCTGTTTACACACACACCCATCCTCTTTAGAGACTTAATTCAAATAATAACTATTAAAGATTAGTAAAATTAATATAGTACATTTTAATAGTTTGAATTCAGATAACTATGATTTTACATAATCAAAGAAAATGTTCAGTGTAATCCACTGAAATCAGGATTCAGATCCTATATCTGATCACAAGGAACTCTAAATGAGAAATCAGAGACTCAGAAAGAAGGAAGGTGCTGGTGTGATTTAGAACATCAGTTATTGATTTTGAATGCTATGACCAGCAATTTATTGGAGGAGAGAATCCAGAGATATTTCTCTCTTAAAAACTCTTTTCTTTCAGTAACTTCTTAGCCATCCTTAACTTGCTGTGTAAATTCCTTGCTATGGAGATATACGGCCTGCATCTCTTGTAAATCCAATAACTAGTGGTATTTGTCTAGCTGAGTTCTTATAATTGTGGTGGTTTTGGTAGTGTGATAAACTGTTCTATGTTTCAAAAAATGAATAGGAAACACCTAATGACCATGCATATAACTGCTGACTTTAAACAGCCATCATGTAAAAATGACTTAGCTGAAATTTTCCAATCAGATCCAATCAGACCTATAAAAAAAGCTAAATCTGAAATGGCTTCAGTCATTTTTTTAAGTAACTACAAAACTGCTAATACCAACATGGGAAATATCCTTTTTTTTTTTAACCTAAGTTAATCAGAAAACAAAACAAAACAAAAATCCCTCAAGCAAACAAAAAAACAAACTAAAAACTCCTGTGTTAAGACAAAGCATGCAATATGTAAGCCCCAAAGGCCTACAACTAATGAGCAACTCAAAAGGGAGGTTAGAATGGACATTGTAACTCAACTATTCATGTATTTATAACTGGCATTGCTTTCCCTTGCTCATCTCAGTTCAGTCACCTGTAGCTGGAATGTGGCAACCATCATCATAATGCCAATAACCCTTTCAGCATTTTAGGGATAGAAGTGGAGAGGAATACCATATCCAATTAAATCAACATGAAAATGTAGGTAGCGGGAATTTATTTACTCATCTTGCACGCAGCCTGAGTAAAAATATAGGGATTGGGGAAGGGAGAATGAAACGTTCAGTGTAACTTGGAACCAAAACATGGCATAGTTGTTTTTTACTAGCACTACTATCCGTGGACATTTCTTTGAGTGCTATATGCTTTCTAGCTCAATTTTAAAAATTCTGAGCTCATACCTATGTTTTTAAAACACCTGCTTAGTTGATCAGTCTGTTTGATCATTTCTGCTTCTCAGGTTAATCTTTAGAGGTTAAACTTGATCTCAAAGTAATTTTTAAAGAAAAGGTTTGCTAATGAAATACTTGTTTCTAATGTGTAGACCCAAGTGGACTTGTCATAGGGGCTGGCCATGGTTGAAGTCAGGCAGGGGCTGCAGGCTCTGCAGACAGGCTCTGCTAAGGAGAATGAGCCAACCCAGAGACAGCAGTGGATAGTTAATTGCTTAAGAAGGTGGGTGGCAATTAATTAGGTAAGGAACACCTGGGCCTAACAAAAGCTTCTGAGGACTTAGGAAGCCAAACTCAAGGAAGATTCTGAGGGGAGAGATTTCTCAGGGGAGCTGTGTAGGAAGCTACTCCTAGTGGTGCCTTCTTGGGAACAGAGGCTTAGAGAGAGAAACAGTCCCCAAGATAAAAGTGCTCCCGGGCCAGGGATCAGAGCAACTCAGGGGAACAAAGGGGGTGTGGGGCTTCATGTGAAGCTGCTAGGGGCTTGCTCAGCAGAGAGCTACCTGTTGTCAGGGGAAGAATGGTGTCTGGTGAAAGACTATCAGAAGCTCAAACTCCAGGGAGGGAGTTCAGCCTGCATGTGTTGTGGTTAGAGGAGCAGAATATAAGAGTGATTAACCCAGGGCTGGAGAGTTTCAGGTACAGTAGCAGACAGAAGTTTTTGTTTTTATGTTCTTTTCTGTTAAATAAACCAGACCTTCTGATGAAGGTGCTTTTTTAATACTAGAAAGGCCTGCTTGGGCTTGCTCATACCACAAGTGGAACTGAGGCAGGGGCTTACCTGTGATGCCAGGCCAGTGTGCCAGAGTAGCCTCTTCCCTACCCCCCATTACAGGAGTAATATTGATTTTAAAGTACAAAACATTAATTTCTCTTTGAAAATTGACATTACAGTGCTGCCAACTCTTATGTTTGTGTTATGAGTTATTTGGTGTGTTTGTTAAAGCCCTAGCTCCTTGATTCATGTGAGCAAGTAAAAATCTCAACTTTTAAAAAAAGAGGGTAAATTTCAAACTTTCATGATTGGAGGAGAAAAGCTTAGAAATGTGAATTCTACTGCTTCAAAAACCAGAAGGCAATTCCACCCACTTCTCCCCACCCTGACACACACACACACTTCTTTCTTTTAAATCCCAGGATTTTAAAGCTAATCTTCTGATTTTTGTGAGGCTGTCTCATGATTTTTGAAGGCTTGCGAGTTAGCAAAACTGCATTGTAAGAAACAAATTTCCTTTACCAAGATCGGAAAAAACCAAGCAATTTCAGGAGGAGGTGAAAGAGCTACAGTGTTTGAGTTATATGAAAACTAAGTGAACTAAACAAAATACTTATTAGTGAAAAATCCTGCAATGAACTGGTTTTCCCTCATGCATGAGATGCTATCGAGGAAGAAGAACTAATAGAATCATTTGTCTAAAATATTCTTATGTTTTTCTAAAGAAGTATGTGTTCATATTTATATTTATACATTAAAGCTAGTTTTAAAATTAACATTAAGAATGTTTTCCAGTTCAGCATTATTATTGCAAGAGCAACATCTTTTAAAAAGTCTATCACTGTCTTCAGATTGTGCCTGTATTTAATCAGCAGTGCATCTGATTTTGTTGTAATTATGTGATCATTTAGATTAATCAGTATTTCACAATTGCAGCAGATTAGAAAATTGCTAATTAAATACCATATTCACTTTAAAAATCCAAACTAGATAACATCTGATATAGAAGACATTGGGCAAAGGCAGTGTTCAGTGATGTGTCTCTAATCCCTTGAAATTGCTGCTTACACTTGGTACCATTTGGAAAGATCCAAATAGGAGTGTTAGCAATAAATATCAAACTGCCTGAAGCTAATATCCTATGTCAATGTTTCCCAAACTTGGGATGCTGCTTGTGTAGGGAAAACCCCTAGTGGGCTGGGCCAATTTGCTTACCTGCTGTGTCCACAGGTTCATTTGATCACGGCTCCCACTGGCCGTGGTTTGCTGCTCCAGGCCAATGGGAGCTACTGGAAGTGGCGGCCAGTACCCTACACAACCAGCGTCCCAAGTTTGGGAAACACTGTCCTGTGTGGTTGAGTAATATTGGCTTTTTGAAGCAGTGGTATATGCTCTGCAGCTATGGCTGAAGATGACTCTATTGTAAATCTGATTTTCCATACACATACATCCTAGCTAAGCCTCCAGTCCCTCTGAAGTTCCATGTGTCACCTCTCTTCTCGTGATAGCATTTTTCTTTAAAGTTTTGGGGGGAGGAGGGAAACAGGGAAGACATTTTAAACTTATGGGCCAATATTTTTAAAAGTTACTGAGGATTGTCAGTTGATACAGTTTAACAAACCCAACTTGACAACTTAGTGGCCTGATTTTTCAGGAAGTGCTGAGCTCGTGCTCCCTGAAAATAAAGTCCTGTTACGGTATCTCAAGTTCCATACTCAAAGCCACTACTCAGTTTTGAAAACCTTGTCCATGATGTTTTAAAAATGTCTTGATTGTTGACTCTAAAGTGTTTCCTAACTTTACTTGTGCCCTAAGGGTATGTCTACACTACAAAATTAGGTCGATTTAATAGAAGTCGATTTTTTAGAAATCGATTTGATACAGTCGATTGTGTGGGTCCCCACTAAGTGTAGTAAGTTGGTGGTGTGCATCCACAGTACAGAGGCTAGCGTCGACTTTTGGAGCGTTGCACAGTGGTACTATTCCACAGTTCTCGCAGTCTCCACTGCCCATTGGAATTCTGGGTTGAGCAATGGCAAAAAATCATTTCTTGCCTTTTTTCCTGGGTTACCCATGCAGCTGACGTACCACGGCAAGCATGGAGCCCAAGATCACTTTCACCGTATGTCTCCTGGGTGCTGCTGGCAGACGCGGTATTGCATTGCTACACAGCAGCATCCCCTTGCCTTGCCTTGCAGACGGCAGAGGTACAATACCACTGCTAGCCATCATCATCCCATGGGTGCTTCTGGATGACCTCAGGTTGGTCAGGGGCATCTGGGCAGACATGGGTGCTCCTGGCCATCCTCAGTGAGGTTGGTTGGGGGTGCCTGGACAAAAATAGGAATGACTCCAGGTCATTCTTTTCTTTAAGTTTCATCTAATGGAGATTCAGTCATGCCTGGAATATCATGCCAACTGGAGGCTTCAGCCTCAGGCTGCTCTCCCAGTTGGCAGCACCACACAGTCACACCTACCCCAACCTACCCCTTGCTCCCATGGCTCATGAAGCCTGGACAGTAGTAAGGAGCAGTTCAATTGTGGGCTAAGCAAGTGCAGAATGGTGGTAGAATATGCCTTTAGACGTTTAAAAGCCCGTTGGCACAGTTTACTGACTTGGTTAGACCTCAGCGAAACCAATAGTCCCATGGTTATTACTGCTTGCTGTGTGCTGCACAATATCTGTGAGTAAGGGGGAGATGTTTATGGTGGGGTGGGAGGCTGAGGCAAATCGCCTCGCTGCTGATTATGCACAGCCAGACAGCGGGGCGGTTAGAAGAGTACAGCAGGCCGCGCTGTGCATCACAGAAGCTTTGAAAACCAGTTTCACGACTGGTCAGGCTACGGTGTGAAAGTTCTGTTTGTTTCTCTTTGATGAAAACCCATTCACTCTACTTTCCTGTAAGCCAACTGCCCTCCCCCTCCCCCTTTTGATCTCTGCTTGCAGAGGCAATAAAATCTTTGTTTCAAATTCATGCATTCTTTATGAATTCGTCACACAAATGAGGGGATAATTGCCAATGTAGCCCGGGAGGAGTGAGGGAGGAGGGAAGCACAGGGTGGGGTAGTTGTAGGGGCACCCCCTAGAATGGCATGTCTGGGGCTCTGACCCGGAGCAGCCGTTTGCCTCTCTGGTAGGCTTCATGCTGTACTGCTGCGAGTCCCTGTTATAACCTCTGTCCTTCATGCTCTTAGATTTTTTCAAACATTCCAGCATTTTGTCTTTTGGAACGGAGTTTGGATAGCATGGATTCATCTCCCCATACAGTGATCAGATGCAGTACCTTCCGTTCTGTCCATGCTTGAGCTCTTTTTCGATTCTGGGACTCCATGGTCACCTATGCTGATCAGCTTGCCTCACTGGCCAAACAGGAAATGAAATTCAAAAGCTCACAGGGCTTTTCCTGTCCACCTGGCCAGTGCATCTGAGTTGAGAGTTCTGTCCAGAGCAATCACAATAGAGCACTCTGGGATAGCTCCTGTAGGCCAGTACTGTCGAATTGCATGCACACTACTCCAAATTTGACCCAGCAGGGTCAATTTCAGTGCTAATCCTCTCATCGGGGAGGAGTGCAGAAATAGATTTTAAGAACCCTTTAAGTGGACAAAAATGACTTTGTCATGCGGATGGGTGCAGGTTTAAATTGATCTAATGCTGCTAAATTTGACCTAAACTCATAGTGTAGACCAGGGCTAAGTGACTTGGTCCACTAATTCCAGAGCTTTTCGTGTTGCCTTTAGTAAGGAGAAGTAGGGGGGAGGAGATGAGATGGCAGTTTATATGGAAGTGAGGAAATGGATGTAACTTAAGCCATTTACTTCAATACTCTCCAATGCTTACCTTTTCTAAAATGTGTAGATCTGTACTTTGCTTTTGTAAAGTAAAGGTAATATTGATTTTAAGTGTTAGCTGGCTGCAGTGGAAATGCACTTTTAGCCTTTAACTCTTTTTAAACAAAGTGTTATTTGAGCAGCATTAGTCTGGGATGTCTAATAAATAGAGCATACTGTATGAAATAGGAGTATTTTTAAACATAATGATCTTTATAATTCAAAGATTAAAAAATTGGACTCCATACAACAAACAGCTGAACACATTTCCCTATCTGTGCCTGTTCCGTTCTTTATCTCCATCATGTATGGACCACATGGTCATCTTTGTTTCCAATATCACTGTAGTTTTGTGTCCATTTATGCTTCTGGTTTCTAAATGCTTTCTGCAAGAATAGTAGCACCCGCAAGATCCTCCTAAAGTGACTGGTTCTCCATAACCTACCGTAATTTATTTCCTTCCTGGCATATGAGTAATTTATCCTTTATTGAATACACTGTTCACTGCCAAAATCATACAAACTGTGACAATTTGCATCCGATAACTAAAGTTCCATAGATAACTTCTTAATAACAGAATGTAAGTGAACAACATTACAAGGATCCAGTGCTGAACAACTTTTAAAGGGCTTTCTACCTGAATACAAAAGATGTCAGAACATTTGACAGTTTGCATTTTGGAATATGGCAGGTTTATTTTCAAGCATGTTGAATTCCATGTTGAGCAGCTTTGTTGAGGGAAAAAATAATGGTTGAATCGGTGGCTTTTCCCACTGGGAGGTAAGGTTGTGAGGTCAGGAGTTGCAAAATATCAACAAATCCAAAGTATTTATGGGTAAAACCAATATGTGCTTTTCGTGGTCTTGGATGGTCAGTGTTTTGAAGTGTTAAAGAGGAGCTATTAATGAAAACTCATTTGTGAATATTAGGTACATTTCTCTGATGGTCCTAATAACATTGGTTTGTGTAGTAGAGTCTGCAAAAATGTTAAACCTGCACATCCACCCATAATTTTTGTACCAAGTATTGTTAGGTTTAAAAGAGAAAATGCCATGGGTATGCTACCAGAATACAGCTAACTTATTAATAAGAGGCTTGCTACTTGTTAAATTGTATGCAATGGTAGTTTTTCTTGATGTAGATATATTGATGTTTACCATTATGAATATGAAATGGTTAAGTGTGGACTTTGAGACCTCAGGAGCCATTTTAAGCATACAATTTATCGTTTGACAAAATACATCCTAATAGCATTGGTACTGTAGGAATGACAAAAACAGTAGGACAGCCAGGCGTTGTATGAGGGGGAAAGACTGCTCTGACCTCATTTGATATTAATGCAATATTTCTGTGATTGAGCAGGTGCCTGTTCTTTGACTGATAGCAGAAATTAAGCATTTTTATTTGAGGGCTTGATCCTGCAAAGCACTTAAGCATGTGCCTAACTCTCTAAGCAATGGAGTAGTCTTACTGAAGCCTATGGGACTGTGTGTGTTCATGATGTTAAGTATGTAGTTGCTTTCAGGATCAGGGATGAAATGAGAAGACTTTCCATGATTGTAGGGCTGCCAGATCCATAAGACACAGGAAAATATATGGAAGAAACACAGTGTGAGGCAAGATCGTTCTCCTGGGAAACCTATTTCAAGTTCTGGCCCTGTTGTGCTCAGACTCTCTTGCCCTCTCCCACCATTGCCCTAAGCATGGAATGGCTGTGATGGTCTCCTGAAGCAGTTCTAGCCAGTCCTGGTCTCCCACTGGAAGATGTCCCTTTGGTTCCCTCTTCACTGTGAATAGGGAAGTTTTCTACCCACTCAAAGGCAGAGTAGGTTGGGACTCTTAGGCTGAGCAAGTTGAAATTGGCTTTCACTATCTATCCACCTCACGTCTCCTAGCCCACCCTCCTGAGGTGGCCTGCTTCCTCCATACCAGAATGCACATTCCCTTCTCTTTCTGGCCACAGCTTGTGACATGACCTGTTTACCCCGATGCCAAATCCTACTGTTTTGCTATGTCTAGGAACCAGAAAGAAAAAGGGAGATGGAGTATGGAGCCAGAAGCCTATCTGAGTATGGAGGCAGGGTTTATGGCTGAGGGAGTCTGGGGCCATATTCTAGCACTTGGAGGGGGAGGGAATGGGAAAGAGGTAGGGGAATCCCATATGGTTGAGAAGCAAAAATAAGGAAGCTCTAGAAAGGGACATACTGCTTCATGCAGTGTTCATGATAAGATTGTAAACAAAACAAACAGGTGGGGATTTTCAAAACAGTGGAGGGAATTTAGCCCATTCATTTTAGTAGAAGTTGCATGGCTAAATACACAACACTTCTTCCAAACCTCAATCACAGAAGTCAAGAAATTAGAAAGATAAGATTCCAAGACTAATATTAACTCAGCCTTATGTATGACTTTCAGATACTCTTCCTGCTCTTCAAAGTTGTACCTTAGTATTTTGACTGTAGCATGGCAACATTAATATTGTGATGGGAACCTTCCGTTATGAACTTGTTGAGTTTTAATTTAAATTCTCAACTGTAGAACCGAGGTTTCCTCCCCCACCCTCTTATTTATATGGTTGGGGGAAGGGAAGAAAAAGAAAGACCTGCACATTCAAATGTATAGTATAGTCATGGCAAGCAGCACTAGGTGGCGCTGTTACACATAGTGTTCCATGTTCTTTTCCTAGTGTGCTAACATATTCAATATTGAGAAGACATGAAATGTTGTTGTTAAATTTTGTTAAGCAAGGTTCTTTATAGAGGCATTTGTCCTTTGAGAGGGAGATGTGTGAGCAGCAGGAGTTTGCTGTCTGCCTTGATCTCTAATTAGTCAATTCTTTAGGCAGAATTGTTCTGTGCGAACTGGTTACTGGTGATGGGGCTTAGATTCCTAACAGAAAGACGCTGAAGGTTGTTTGACCCTTTCTGCTTCAGGACTGGAGTATGTGTGTAATTACACTTAGAATATACCTTTACATCACTGAATTCTCTTCCACGGGAAAGCTGACCTGCAAAGTCCCAGATATTAGCTACCAGTAGGCATACTGGTGTCTGAACATGCTGGAAAAAGGAACATAGACCAAATTCTGTCTTGAGATTAGGGGTCCTAAAATAGCATTGCTTTCAGAAGGGGTGGTCTTTGGCCCATTCAGTCCCTCTTGTAATATCCTGGATAGGGCTAGTAAAAATTTGTCTAATTTTTTTAATTGGAAAAAAGGGGGGAAAGTTTTGAAGATATTTGTTCCTAAGGGATCTATTCACAATCTCCATCTTTCCCACACTTGTCAATATGGGAATAGATTTCCAAGAAATTAATGTTTATTTTCAAGTTTGCTTTGCTTTCAAGTCACTAAGCATTGCCCAGGAAGGGGTAGATTCTCCATCTCTTGATGTGTCCAGATAAAGACTGGATGCTTTTTGGGAAGATATGCTTTGGACAAACACAAGTCATTTGGTTCAGTACATGGGTAACTGGGCGGAATTCTATGGCCTGCATTATGCAGGCAGTTTGACTTGAAGTTCTAATGGTCCCTTCTGGCCTTAAAAGAACTGCATCTGTCTTTTCAAAAGATTATAAAAGAAAGGTGTGTTCTGCACTTTTAGAACCACAGAAATCTACGGCTGCTAGGGACCTTCAGAGGTCAAGTCCAGCCCCCTGCATTGAGGCAGGACCAAGTATACCTAGACAATCCCTGATGGGTGTTTGTCCAACCTATTCTTAAAAACTCTAGAGGCCTATTCCAGAACATAAGAACCCTTATCGTTTAACTTAGTTATATGTAATGCAGCTCCTGATGAACAAAGGCTGCTGATAGTATTTTTTGAACAAGCTGTTGTGTTAGTTATGGAGGATTTTCAAGAGAGTGCAGTGTGTGCTCCCGTCTGTAGCTGGCTAACTTGCTGACTATTGCAGGCAGAGACTGAGGAAGAAATAGCATTGCCACTTCCTTATCACTCCCTGCCCACTTTGCAAAGGTTGGGTCCTTGCTCACAAAGACTCCCCTTATGTTCAGCCCTCTGTGTAGGAGCGAAAGGGAAGTGGAGGAGAGGTCAGAAGCGCCTCTCCCTTGGATACACTATCAGGGACTAGTTCTAGCTGGCCCTGAGAGCATCTTAATTTAAAGTCCCTTCTATGTGAATAGCATTCTGTGGCAGATAATTCTCTTAATAAGAATCAATTACCTGTTCGGGGTTTTTTTTAAGTATCCAGTTGCATGGAACAGGTCTCAGGGGAAACGTGAGATTATGTTTTTAAACCATTAATTTCTTCTGATTATCATACTGCTTTCCTCCTGCTAATTGCTAAACCCTATGGGATCTCACTAACATGAGATACAGCCAGGAATAAACAACAGAATCAAAAGTCAGCAAAGGGGATGCTTTAAAACACATTTCTAGACTTGTACTGTAGTGATTGGACATGGAAAAAGACCAGTCCATCTCTCTGCCAGTGCAGAAGTGTCCCCGCAGCACACTGTGAATGTATTTTCCCCTCTATTTTTATATTTTCCCATGATGTAGCTTCCACATGCCTCTCTAATGAGAAAATTCCACCCCATGGTACATCTCATTGGCAGGAGCTTTTGCTGGTGTTCCACCTTAATTTCCTCTTTTATAACTTGGTCTCTCTACTGGCAGTTCTATCCCTGTATACTACACTGCATTTCCTTTTTGTCTTTGGCCATTACACCATTTTCAGACTGTTAACATGCCCCAACTTAGTCACCGCTCAGCTAAACTCTATATCTGTATATGTGGATCTGTATTTACATAGTTCTTCAAATATTTTGTCATTCCCTAATCAGCAGTTTTTGTCTTGTGAATTCGGATTTGAATGTAGTAATTAGGGTTGATGTAGTAATTAACTGAAAGTAGCTTTGGCTTTCTTATTTATTTATTGCTGCCAGAGTGCATTGGAATTTCATGAACCCTTCTCCAGACATATTGTTGCATTTCACATATGCATTAAGTCTTAGCTAAAAACTTGACTAACCTGAAAAAAAGAATAAATGCAATACGCCTTTCTTTTATATGACATCTTTCAATATGTACTTAAAATTGCCTTTCAGAATTTAATAACAGATATAGAGTTAAATAGTAAGAGAAAGTAATTAACAGGCTTGGAAGATGGGGAAAGAATATAAGTTCTCAGATGAGACTGGTAGGATGATGGTGGAAGTCAAATGAGGCACTGAGTTATTTTTCTGCTAGTTATCTGTGAGGAGTTGGCTTCAAATACTTCAACAAAAAAGGCAAAATTTCTGCAGGAAAAATGGAAGATGGAGAAATGTAGACAAAGGTGCTGTTAGTTCATTGATATACTTTCAAGAATGCTCACCTAGTGGTGCATACACTTTATCATCTTGCCCCTAGCGAACATAACCCCTGGGATGTTTTGATCCTGGAGATTTTTCCCATCTTGACAGCATAAAGATATTCACAAACCCACTTTTATTTTTTCTTTGCCTTTCTTCCGTCTTACTAAAATTTTGCCTATTCCTCACTGACTCCGTAAAGTCACAGGTGTTGAAGGAGTCTCATTTCACTTGTGGCAACATGCCTGATTGTGCATAACCACTGTGGAGAAAATAAGTGTAAAACAACTGAAAAAACTGTCTAATCTATCATGATTCCCATAACCATAGTATCTGAGTTTGCTTCCCAATTTTTTTAATGTGCTTAAAAGTTAAAATCTGTTAGTTAATTGGTATTTTTCATACATTAAATTGCTTAATTGTATTTTATAGAAATATTTACAGGCAGTGGCAGATTTAGAGTTAGTGGGGCCCTATGCTCAGCTTCATTTTTGTTCCTGGCCCCCCAGGACCCAGCCAAGAAACCAAGAAAAAGAACATTCTCTCTTATTTCCCCTGCTCTCCGTTTTTCATTCTTTTTTATTTCCTCCTCCTCCTATATTATAAGTAATAGGAAGTAAATGAAAATAAAGTGAGGTACCTTGATTGTTTTTGTAGCCTAACTTTTTTTCCCACAGACCACTTGAAAACTGTTGAGGGTCTCAGTGGACCACTTAATGATCTTTCCAAATATTGTTTTTACCATTAGCTAACTAATGTAAAGTGCTTTGACTAAGAGCGCTTTATAGAAAAAAAATGACAACCTTTCCTCAGTCCACCTGAATGGAGTTCTCGCATCACAGTTTGAGAATTTCTGGTCTAGATGAAAGCTTGTATTTGCATTACGCTAACGTGAAAAATATACAAAAATAAAAAGTATAGATGATGCATGAATGGAAAAATAAAAGTTAACTTCCTCTGAAGAAACGTATTCATTTTGAAAACAAATATTGATTCAGATAGCTTTTTTCTACACTTTTTCTTTACAAAATCATCAGTTAAGTCGTCATAAGTAATATTTTGTAAAAAGGCACTTTCATTTGTCAATATTACTGAACTTGTCAAATGTTCCTGGCTCATCGTATTTCGCAGATAATTTTTTACTCATTTCAGTACAGAAAAAGAACGTTCACCAGAAGCATTTGGGACAGGTGGTATTAAAAATATTTTCAGAATCATTTCTAGATTTGGAAAGGTTGCCTGCAAACTGTCACATACAAGTCTATACAAATCAACTGGTGATCTCAAAGCACAGACCTCATCATTTTTGATAAAATGAATGAAATGTTTCACTTCATCCTCAAAAAGGTTTATGTCTGTCCTCTCAGTAGAATTCACTTAATTTCTTACTGTAGTGGCTTTTAGCATTTTCATCCATACATCTGTCAAAAACCACACAAAATAAATCAACAGTTTTCTTTAGAGATTCATCTCTACTCTGCAAATGCACTATTATTGTATCACAAGTAACACTGACTGTGTCAACGACTATCTTCTCTTTCCCTTTTAAATTGATTTCATTGTCTCTAGTTTCATCAAAAAATAACTTCCTTTTTTATGCTTCTCATCAGATATATCAGAGAAATCTATATTTATTGTTAATGTTAGTGCCTCTGCTTCCACCGAGCTATAGTCATTTCGAACTTCCATGACAAAACTTATAACTCAGGCTAACAAACTGTGCAGCATTCAACAAATTTGTATCAAATTTTTGCAGCCATTTGCTGACGGCATTAATTCTTTGAAGTAAATAGTTCCACAAAAGAGTAAAAACAGCAATATTGTACTTTTCAAACTTTTCTGCTAAGGATTTTGCTTCCATCTTTGCATGCGATTTTAAAGAATTTGAGGTGGCCCTGCACTGGCTGGCCCGGAGAAGCGGGCAGAGAACCACATGGGCCGAACACCCACCTGAAGGTGGTGGTGAGGGGCACAGTTCCATTGGTGGCCACCTGAGCACCCTGCTGTCTCCGCGTGCTCATCTCTGCTTGCCTCCCTTGGCTGCCCCTCCCTGGCTCTGTGCCAGTTCCAGCAGCCAGCCCCATCCCTGGACGCCCCCTCCCCACTGTGGCTGTGCCCAGCCACTGCTCTCCAGGCAGAGGCGAGTGCCACAAATGCAGGCCGGAGGACTCGGAAGGAGCAGAGGGCAGCCATGCAGCCGGCAGCCTGAGAGAAAAGGCAGTGTCCCCTTCAAAGTGCCTCTTCTCTCCGGCTGGTTGTGCGGCTGCCCTGTGCTCCTCCTGCATCCTCTGGCCTGCATTCGTGGCACTTGCCACCACCCATACCTCTGCCTGCTCCTCTGAGGCTGCAGGTGAGCCTCTCTCCCTACTCTCCTGCTTCTCACAGCTTCTGCTCCCGCAGTCCTCCTCCCACCCCCCTGTGGAGCGGACTGCCCGAGTGCCTGGCCCTGGGGCAGTCCCCATTGGCCTGGAGCAGCAAACTGCAGCGAGTGGGAGCCGCGATCGGCCAGACCTGTGGACGTGGCAGGTAAACAACCGGCCTGGCCCGCCAGGGGCTTTCCTTACACAAGCGGCATCCCAAGTTTGGGAAACACTGCTGTAAAGAATAAAAATGAAAGAGAGAACATTCCTGCAGGATTTGTGTGTCAGGAAAGGGACCTCGGTATCTGTTGCCAAGAAGCTGTCCTACCTGCCTTAATTATGATTAACAACATACATGTATACTTAAAAAGATATTTTTCTCATTGACTTTTGTAGAATGTCCATGTCGTTACTTATATTATCTCAGTAGCATCTGCTACTGTAGTTTTTATGATAAGATCTGGTCTCTGGTGCATCATACATCTATGCAGAAAAAGTATTTGCAGAGCATGCATCCATTGCCAGTTTCAAACACCTTTCTCAGCAGATTTCTACCTTAGATAGCACCAAACTGTATTTATTTCTGTAGCTTTGGGCAGTTGTGTGGTCTAATCTTACACAAGAAATAAAAATTGATTTGCATAGCAGAGTAATGCTGTTGCATTTCATGATCAAGATATTTGCAGCTGTTTAGCTAAAGGTGCTAAAGCTGATCTGAATCACATGTAATCTGTATTGGTGAAATATTCATATTCTCAATGGGATCCAGTAGCTGTTGGTCAGAAAGCCTGTTATTCAGCTCTTTCTTCCATCTCTTTTCTTGAGGCTAGAGTATCAATATTGCTTACTGTGTGTGGTGGTGTTATAAAGGGAAATATCCAGGAAGGCTTGTGTTTCATCATTTACAGTGAAGTTAATACCTGTTAAACGCAAGTGCAATTAACATTAGTGGGCCTTCCTGTGGGTGCAGGAGTAAATTGTAGAACCTAGGTGTGGAGATTTGTCATGATGAAATAATTACTGGTACTTGGCTGCCCAGGCATGGATGCAGTAATTCCAGGTGCAGCTGCATCACAGCAATGTAATCAGTAGATTATTGCTGTAGCAAAAAATATAAATGGATACAAATATAATTGACTCGTCCTTACTGTTGTTTGTATGTTCTAGTAGAGGCCACACTTTTAGAAATGAAGATACAACAGAGGAATTTCATCCCAGGCAGTATTTGCATTTTATGTGCCACCCTGCCTCAGTCACACATGCATTTGATCTAACTGTGGTGTGCAGGTAGAGTTAATGGCAGATAATGGAATGTGAAGTCATAGTCCTCCAAAGTCAACAATGGTGGGCTCTATCTATTTCTTGTGAATTACAGAGACAAGGTGGTGAGGAAATATCTTTTACTGGATCAACTTCTGTTGTTGCAAGCGACAAGCTTTCAAGTTTACGCCGAACTCTTCTGTGAATTAGACATTTAAGCTCTAATTGAGCACTGTAAAATCAGACAGTGAGGGAATATAACAATCACTCATTGGGAATTGTGGAAGCAATTGATCTTTCCAGTGGGCAAACCATTGACCAGATCATTTACTTATAGCTGAGTGGTATTGATACAAAAGGACAATTGCTTTAGTGCAGGGGTGGGCAAATTTTTGGCCCAAAGGCCATATCAGGGAATAGAAATTGTATGGCAGGCCATGGATGCTCACAAAATTGGGGATGGGGTGTGGGCTGGGGATGAGGAGTTTGGGGTGTAGGAGGGTGCTCTGGGCTATGACCAGGGGGATCAGGGGTGTGGGAAGGGATACAGGTTCTGGCTGGGGGTGCAGGCTCTGGGGTTGGAATGAGAGGTTTGGGATACAGGAAGGTGTTCCAGGCTGGGATCCAGGGATTTGGAGAGCAGGAGGGGGATCAGGACTGGGGCAGGAGAGTGGAGGATGGGGAGAGGCTCAGGGGGTGCAGGCTCCAAGCGGCACTTACTTCAAATGGCTTCCGGAAGTAGCGGCATGTCCCTTCTCTGGCTCCTATGTGGAGGTGTGGCCAGGCGGTTCTGCACTCTGCCCCATCCGCAGGCATAGCCCCTGCATCTCCCATTGGAGCATGTAGAAGCTGTAGCAAGGCCATGCCGTGGCTTCTGGGAGCCACGTGGTGTGGCCCCTGGCCCAGTGCCCCCGGCTGGTGCAGGGCTGAGCCACGTGGTGTGGCTTGCAGGCCGGCTTAAAGCAGTTCATGGGCCAGATCCAGCCCATGGGCCATAGTTTGCCCATCCCCATTTTAGTGTATTTACAAATGCCTAGTAAAATGTAAAAGCTGCATGTCTGGCAATTGGACATCTTGCTTGCAGTAGAAGATTAATAAAATGTGTTCAATACTTAATACTGTATATTCTAATTTGAAATGTTTTGTGAAAAAGAAATAAACACTCAGTACTTGAAATACATGGCTGAAGAAAATGAGTGACATATTGCATTCGGAGTTTCAAGTGAGCTTCTTTGGAATGACTGGGACTTATTTCTATTTGCAATGTTTCTTGTATGTTTTATGCAATTGAATCGTGGGGCATGACAAATCCACTGCAGACAAATCCACTGACCTTGTCTAATGTACATTGGTGCATGGAGGAACAAAGTCACAGCTGGAAACATTTGTAAAACTGTTACCTTTGGCATTATTGATGTGCATGATTTTCATTATTTTGTATGTTAATATCTTCCATCCTAAAAATAATTAACAAATTAAAAAAGAATTCACAAACCCTATGCAGACCTCACCCCCCAAATAATCTGGGGGCCAGTTCAGTATCCAGGTTGAAGCTGCACAGTATGCTGCCCAACCATGGGGAGTCAGTGTAAATTTTGGTCAAGAACATTGGAGCATCTGTCAGTGCCATGAGATCCTCAATATTCACACACAGCAAAGAGGAAAGTGACTGTTAGGATTCCCCTACTGTTTGTTACTTGGTTTGCTTTCAGCAGAATGATTGAAGGCAGACTCAACCCTCCACAGGCATTTCATCATTGGTGTAAGAGACATAGAGTTTTTCACATCTCACTCTTACCCTTGGGCACTACCATAATTTACTAGTATTAAATCATCCCATCTGGGGAGCCACTAATTTGATTCATTGTTGCTAATGGACAATGTTGTATTAACTTGTATAAAGACATTATTTAGCTACTTTCTTTGATAAGTATACTTTGGTTCCTACCTTTCTTGTGATAATGAATGATACATGTGTGTCCTTTCCTAAACAATGTAGAGAATTCTGAATGAACTCCTCCTCATTGGAACTCAGGCAGTAAAAGCTGAAATGTTCGAAAAGTAATTTCCCAGGTTTACAACAAGATTTCAGATATGACCTTTGACCCTGGAATCAAGAGATATTAGTGCCTGATCCTGAAAGCTGTTGAGCACCTTCAGTGTGTTCCCAGATAAGTATTTTGCAGAACAAATCTGAACATCTCTAAGTGCTGAAAGAAAAACTTCATCAACTGGTATAAATACAAATCCAAAGAGTGTGTGAATTAGGAGTTTAAAGGCCAGTAACCCTGGATTGTGCTGGGTACAATGCAGTAACAATATGATGACATTAGTCATATAAAGTTTTTAGCTCAAGGCATATCTATAGTAATCACTTCATTCTAATCTATGTTGAAAAACATGCTTTGTATGAACCACATGTGGTGTGACTGGGCTGTGTCTGATTGCGTACAGGTGTAAATCAGGAATTACCAATGAAGCCAGTGGGTTACATTGGTGTGAAACTGGTTGATTTACATTAGGTCAGACTGAGACCCATGTGTAAAATCCTGGCCCCATTGAACTCAATGGCAAAAATCTCATTGACGTTGAGGGGGAAGGTTTTCATCTTGTATGTCTGATTAATTTGAGATAATGTCTCATACAGAGCTGACCTCATAATGCTGACTTCTGCTTCAGCCTGAAGTATCTTGCTAAATGTGATCTGATAGCACTGAAGCAATCTTAATTTAAGGCAAGAACATGTTTTCTCATTTTTTGAATTAAGAAAACTCTAACTTGCAGAGCAGATATTTTCTGCATTTATATTCCAGTTTTTAGTACAAAACTAACTCACAGGACTAAGAACCACATAGGCTGGGATTTAAAGTGTATTAATAGCAGAGAGCTTTCTATAAATTAATACACCTAGGTGACTGTATTAGGCAAGCCAGCGTTGGAGGAACATAACTTGAGATCTTAACAGCACTAATATTTCTCCTTTTTCAGTCTGTTTTAGTACAGTTTGAAAGTATTGGTCTGAGGAGTATCCTCCTGAAACAAGAGACATTTTCAGATGTAGTACTCCTTCTTTTTACAGCTGTTCAGTAAATTCAGACGGGGTTTTGCTATAGAAATAGGGATGATATTTTGTTTCTTGTAAATGGTGATTTTCAAAATCTTGTCTTTCATGGGTAGATTGCTGACAGCAACATCATAGGCTGATCACTAGTGGAAAATGCAGGAGCATGTTATTTAAATCTGTTGCTCCCTACATATAGGATAAAGGTGTTTTTTAGAGAAGTCTCAGGACAGAACTGCATCTGATTTAAAAAAAAATCAGTGACACTTCTGTTGAGCTTGTTGGGTGCTCCAATATGCTAGTCACTGTTTGCTGCATGATATGACAGTTTGTTGCGATGATTGTGGCTCAGGTGTGTCTCTGTAGTCTGGTAATAAGCATTTATGGTGTGTTATTGCTAGAGGAGAACCATTCTTTTTCCACAAAACAGGTCAAGAACCCATTTGAAACAAACTAAATCAGCTACTTGAAAAGTTTTTGAAATCCCATTTCCTTTTGAATTTTAAACACTTTTGTGTGTCATTTTTTCTGATTTCTCCATTCTGAATTAGAAAATCTGATCTTTTTTCTCCTATTTGTGCTCTGAATAGCATAATTCAAAGCTTAGTATTGTCAGTGATCCTTCTAATCTCCATAATTATAATAATTATTCCTATTTATTGTACCCAGTAGTGCACCCATGTGCTGGGCACTGTAGAAACATAAAAGGAGGCACAGGCCTGGCCAAAAGAATTCACAAACAGCTGATCAAAGGTTAGAGGAAAGGGGCATAACACAGCATTTAAAGGAGCTTAATCGATTGAGGCTAATGTAGTTTCTCTTTCTGCTCCTCCAGTATGTCAGGGTAGATGGCCATTCCCCAGGGCAGGCTCTACCATTTTTGCTGCCCCAAGCAAAAAAAAAAAAAGCCACCCGGACTATGCCGCCCCTTAGCATGTGCCAGCCCAGGCACGTGCTTCCTTCGCTGGTGCCTGGAGCCAGCCCTGCCATTCCCACATTTATTTGTTGTGCACAAGTATTCAGCAGTTTAAAAAAACAACAACCTCAAACCTGAGACCTGATCACAAATAATTGACTGTGAATATTTGATATTCAGGCTATGGCCTTGATTGATCCTCCAAACCTCATGCACATGTTTACCTTGACTGCCACATGTAGTCTCCTTGATATCAGTGGGGCTACTCCTGCTAGTAAAATTGAGCCCATGCATAAGCGTCTTCAGGATCAGTGACTGTGTTTGTTGGTTTGGATTCAGACTAGTCTCATGACGATATAGTTTCCATTTGTTGGCTGGATGAGTGTCCTTTGCATTTTCAGCATTGAATACTCATGCATGCAAATTTAAAATTTCTGGGAGCGTTTATGTCAGCAGAACTCAATTGCTTGGAGGTTCATGGAGAATGGACCTGCAGAACTAGTTTATTTGATGAAACTGACATATGTGGGAAGAAAATATGAATCAATTTCAGCAAAGCAAATTTAGTTTGGTACTTTTCACAATCCCTGTGCTTGTGCAAATGCAAGAAAATGACTTGCCTCAGGAAATGTGTATCTATACATACAGCCGAAAGCATCCCCTCCAGTAGGCCATCGTAGTTTTAATACAACTACCTGAATGTATGCCTAGCATTTCCAATAAAATAAATTTTGTTTGACCTTTTAAGCATTTATAGGGGTGTTTGCAGTATAAGTTTCTTCTTTTGTTTGGAAAGAGTCTGCTGGTTTCAGATAAATTCTCTGCCCTTAAGAAATAGGGACTAGTGCCAGAACTGGTAATATCTCTAAAAACAAAAGAAACAACATGCATGAGTAATTTATTATATGGTGCTAGAAGGGGTGTGTGTGTGTGTGTGTGCATATGCATATGTAGATAGAGAAAATCACATGCAATGTTTACTAGCCATTTTAAAGTCGTTACGAAATTGTATTTTTCATGCACTTATGATCTCCTCACTTTATCCACTAATCCATCTCCAATGCTAACATTACAGAAGCATTCAGTCCTGAATCAAAGATAGTTTAAGATTTGATCCCGTGTGACCCATCATAACTAGAAATGAGGTTAGAATGTTAGTAAACTTGAAGGAGGGAGTTAAGCAGCTAGAATGCAGGTGAGGCTTCCAAAGTTTATGATATATGTAAATAATCAAGTGGCTTTGCAATTTATTACATGGATATCACCACCATTTGTGTGCACATTTCCTTTCATGTAACAGTTTTTGAAATACATTATTGAACTGCAAACCATACAGTTGTGAATAATATGAGCTGTGCTGCTTAATTATTGGCTCATCTAAGGACCAAGCTTGTAACTACATTTTCTCCACGCTGGCTACTGCATTTGTAAGAGACTCTGTTTGTGGCAACATGACTGGCATTAGTCCTCACGTACCTGACCCAATACCTTTCTTTAAACTAATCTTCAGCGAAGCCCATGCTACATTTAACTTTGGTATCTCTCCTGTGGGCTTCAAGTTTAACCAGACATGGCCAATCTGAATATTTTCTGCATGCTAAACAGACCTTTGTAAGCCTTTTCCTCTAGGCTAGATTGTTATAAATGCTGTTTATGATCCTGCTATGACAACTGTGAAGGACATGGCAAAGAATTTATCACAGGATTATTCATCCACCATTAGAATACCTAATAAGATTCTAAATGACCCAAGATGATAATAAGATCTAGCTTGTAGCAATAAGGTATTAATAAACTGCTTTTTTTCAATAAGGAAGAGTCCTGGCATCATTACCCTGACATATTTGTTTTCCCTATATTTTGCTGGCAAAGTAGCTCTGGTGCTTTATATAGCACATTTATAAAAAGCTTGATGTATGAAAAATACACCACATATGAAGTGGAACCCATAGGTTAAAGTGAAGAGCATTATGTTCGCGTATGCCGTAAGAGGGCTAGACTTTTAAGTCATAGATTTTAATTATTTCATGCTGTTTGTCTTTGTATTTAAAAATTATATATAGTATAATACATGGCCTACTGCTGCACACAAGGCCATAATTCAGATGGAGGGGTTTTGTCAAAATCATAAACCCAGAAAGTGCAGTTCAGGTGATTAATGACTGACACTGGAACCCTGAAGTGGTAGTGAATGAGGCTGGTGCTTCTCTTGTATCCTTAGTTCAATAGGTCTTAAACTAATACTATGAACTTACTTTGAAAGAGGCATCACAAGTCTGTTGACTTCCACTTCTATTACTGTGGAGGTGACAGGGCAGTAGAAAGGTGAGCAACACAAAGATGTGTAAATGGGGCTGAAGATTAGAAAGAATTTTATGGGTTGCCTAGAAGTGTAGTGACAGCACAACATGTGGAGATCATAACTGGAGGCTGTGGGTCAAGGAGCTCATAGCTTGGGGAAAAAAGATCTCATGTCACCCTCTAGCACCCTCTGCTGGCTAAGTAAAAGATGCTTTTATTGGGCTGCAAACTTCTTTGTCAGAAGAAAAGTCGCTGAGATCTGAGGTGTTTTTGGGAGAAGGGAGACACAAAGAGGTAGACAAGGAGGGATCTATAGGACTGCCTCCCACCCCCCCCAAACACAGTTTAGTTCTGTCATCTCCTCACAGTATGTAACAATAATAGTAGACTTTTCATCTGATGATCTTAGTCCCTCTCAGAGGTAGTATTTCCCCCGGTAGGGAAACTGGGAGACAGAGATTGTGACTTGCCCAAGGCTACACAATGAATGCATGGCAGAATCTAGTTGATTTGTCTGTTGCTCCAACCATCAATCCACACTGCTGCCTGGGCATGTTCCTTGGAGAAGCCAAATATGGGTGTATATCTAACTAAAAGTTATTTACATTTTGATCCAAAGGGTTCCCAGCTTCAGAGAAATTAGATTCAGTTCCGATAGCCATGAGGTCTGAGACATACTGGGGTTTGGATAGTATTATTTTTTTAAGCTCTTTGGTTCCACTGTAGTTCTAGGAATGCAAGGTCGTACTGTAAGCCATTAATGTCTTTAAGGTATTGATGAAGGCAAAGGGAGTGGGGCTGCACTCAGCTCAAATGACCTGATCATTATGCATGCAAGTTCTGTAGGGAAAATGTTTTTTCATATTCAATTTCATTTCAAAGGCTAGGTGAGCCTTTTAGGAAAAAAGGATGTTCCACTGGTTAGAGTGCTGGCGTCTCTATTCCCCATCTGTCCAGTGATGTAATAGGTTTTCCCTATTCACAGGGGTGTTGTGAAGATAAATTCCTTGAAGATTGGGAGATGCTTGGATGTCACCGTAAAGGAGTTTGTATGAGAACCTTAGATTTTCAGACCACCAGGGAATTTTATCCTCTTTTAAGGCAGCTGCTGGTTTTTCATACTCAAATATTCCTCACCCAGTTTTGCTGGTGTGATTTGTTATGCACCAATTTTGCTAATACAAAGCTAGCCCAACTGATGGTTGAGAGTGCTCAAATATGGGTTGTGTTTGTTTTGGTGAGCACAAAATGAGTGTGTGCTCATGTTGGTAGGTGCAATAAATTGCACAGGCAAAAGTGAGTGGGCAAAATCCAAGGCTGGATCTGACAATCAGGCCTCAGATGAGAAAGATGCGAGTTCTAGTATCTTACCCTTCTCCTTACTTCTTCCTACTGGCCATGTGTACTTCTTGATACTGCAGTGTTTGATACTACTTGATGATCTGGCATTGTATTGGCAGCCCTACCCTTCTTAGAGAATAAACAGGTAATCAGAAATATGTTGGGGAAATAAATGGCTAAGATCTGAAACATTACACAATGGAGTCTGGATCCCATACGCTTTCATCTGAGCTGATGGAAAACAGTTTGGTATATCTTCAGTCTGGAGCATTAGGGAAGGCGCTGAAATAAATAAATTAAAATGTTATGGGCCAAACGTATCCCTCTGGAACTCCACTGAAGTCATTCCTTTGTCTCAGTAGATCTGTCAATAAATTAAAGAACTAACACCAACATAATAAAACATAGAGGTTGATAGCACAGTAAATTATCTGAAGAGTTAATTATATTATCACCTTTCTGTTTATAAACAGTTAGTGAAATTCTAAAATTGATTTGAAATTTGCCTTTTTTATTTTAAAAATGGTTTCCTGTTTGAATAGCTTCTTGCAAACAACTCGTTCAAATATTTGATATTTGAACAATGTTCTGTGTTTGGTTTGGTATATAATACTGTTTCTGTTCTCTGACTGGATTGACTTATGTAACAAATCAATACACATTTTGAATGCTATAAATAACCATAGAATTTGAGCATAACAGGCTCTCCCCAGTAATTCGTTGGATATTACTCTAAAGCTTCTGGAAAGGGAACACAAAACAATAATCTTTGTTATGGAAAATCCCAAAGGGACATAGCCTCGTTGTAGGTCGACTGCCATCCAAATCAATCCCTTGTGAATGAGGTCAATCCAGTTAGTGTTTGAATCTGAACTAATATTACTGGTTGGTTTGCTGCCCACTCCACCTTCTCCTAGGGTAGCAGCATTTCAGCATGCATGTGTATAGGGTATGTAAAGTACGTTTGTGTGTAGAATACATTTTTTTATGTATACATGTAGTATAACTATACAAAATATTTAATACAAGCCCTTTGGGAGTCTTGAAAGATGAAAGGTGCTATGAAGCATTGTATGTTTGATAGGATAACGAGCCTTGTGGATAAGGGAGAAGACTTTAGTAAGGCATTTGATATGGTCTCACATGATATTCTTATAGATAAACTAGGAAAGTACAATTTAGATGGGGCTACTATAAGGTGGGTGCATAACTGGCTGGATAACCGTACTCAGAGAGTAGTTATTAATGGCTTCCAATCCTGCTGGAAAGGTATAACAAGTGGGGTCCCGCAGGGGTCTGTTTTGGGACCGGATCTGTTCAATATCTTCATCAACGATTTAGATGTTGGCATAGAAAGTACGCTTATTAAGTTTGCGGACGATACCAAACTGGGAGGGATTGCAACTGCTTTGGAGGACAGGGTCAAAATTCAAAATGATCTGGACAAATTGGAGAAATGGTCTGAGGTAAACAGGATGAAGTTCAATAAAGATAAATGCGAAGTGCTCCACTTAGGAAGGAACAATCAGTTTCACACATACAGAATGGGAAGAGACTGTCTAGGAAGGAGTATGGCAGAAAGAGATCTAGGGGTCATAGTGGACCACAAGCTTAATATGAGTCAACAGTGTGATACTGTTGCAAAAAAAAGCAAACGTGATTCTGGGATGCATTAACAGGTGTGTTCTAAACAAGACACAAGAAGTCATTCTTCCGCTTTACTCTGCGCTGGTCAGGCCTCAGCTGGAGTATTGTGTCCAGTTCTGGTCACCGCATTTCAAGAAAGATGTGGAGAAATTGGAGAGGGTCCAGAGAAGAGCAACAAGAATGATTAAAGGTCTTGAGAACATGACCTATGAAGGAAGGCTGAAAGAATTGGGTTTATTTAGTTTGGAAAAGAGAAGACTGAGAGGGGACATGATAGCAGTTTTCAGGTATCTAAAAGGGTGTCATCAGGAGGAGGGAGAAAACGTGTTCACCTTAGCCTCTAATGATAGAACAAGAAGCAATGGGCTTAAACTGCAGCAAGGGAGATTTAGGTTGGACATTAGGAAAAAGTTCCTAACTGTCAGGGTAGTTAAACTCTGGAATAGATTGCCTAGGGAGGTTGTGGAATCTCCATCTCTGGAGATATTTAAGAGTAGGTTAGATAAATGTCTATTAGGGATGGTCTAGACAATATTTGGTCCTGCCATGAGGGCAGGGGACTGGACTCGATGACCTCTCGAGGTCCCTTCCAGTCCTGGAGTCTATGAGTCTATGAGTCTTTCTTTTGAACATATCTGCAGTTAAAAGGCCAGTAAATGCAAGTTTCATGGGTTGTTGTCCTATATATTGTAAATATCGAGAACACAGCAAAATTAAAATCCAGAATATAAAGGATCTTCTGGATTTTATATAAATGTTTATCTGGGATATAAGGCTACTCCATCCTCATACCCTTTCTCCCCTTTAAAATACAGATAAGATGGTAACTCATTTCCCTGCTATAAAGTTACCCTAGTGGGGACTGGACACATCAGGACCTTGAACAGCACCACTGTGCTAGTCTTTGGTGTATCAGTTGTCCTGAATTATACGTAAAAAACAAACAAACAAGCAAAAGAAAAAACCCAAAACAACAACAACAAAAAACATGGCGTGAGGGCAGAGGAGAGAGGAGTGCCCATTATTTAAGTGCATAACTTTATACACTTTTTAAAAATATATATAGCTTGCCCTAATGATAACTTACCAAAAGGGGCTCTTGGTTATAAAAAAGTGTCAAATTCTGCTTTGTCTCTGTTAGAAATGTAATGCATTTAGAAACAGCAAAAGCAACATAAAAATATTTCTCAATTCTTGCTAGGCCCGGCTTCAATTTCTCTCTCAGTAAATAGAACTGTGGCTCCCAAAGGTGCACAGCATCCTTGAGATTGTTGTACACAATGTTGTTGTAGTCCTGTTGGTCCCAGGATATTAGAGACAAAGTGGGAGAGGTAATATCTTGTTTGGGACCAACTCCTACTGATGAAAGAGAGACAAGCTTTTCAGTTTACACAGAGCTCTTCTTCAGGTCTGGTAATCTTAATCAGAGTGTCACAGCTAAATACGACATGGAACAGATTGTTTAGCATAAGTCGTAAACACATATTTCAAGGGACCATTCAAGGTGAAGTGGCCCGTTAACACCCCTGCAGTCACAAGGAGGAAAGGAGGGGGGCGGGAAGTAGCTGGAGGGGTGTGTGTGTGTTAGTGGGTTATAGATTGTTGTAATAAACCATAAATCCAGTGTCTCTTCAATCCATGATTTTTAGTGTCTAGTGAAGTTATGATTTAAGCTCCTGGGCTTGTCTTTTGAATGTGTTGTGCAGATTTCTGTTGAGGATGATAGGTCAGCGATATAGTGATCACTTTGTGAAAAGTGTTCACCCTCGGGTGATAGGGTGTTTGTCTAGAATCGTTTTCCTGTATAAGCTCATTTGAGAGCATAGGTGCCAACTCTGGGGGTGCTCTGGGGTTGGAGCACCCATGGCTAAAAAATTGTGGGTGCTCAGCCCCCTTATCTGACCCTTCCCCTCCTCCAGCACCTCCTGCCTGCTGATGGGCCCCACCTATCAGTGCCGCCTCTCCTTCCCTGCTATGTCATGGTATGATGTAGATTTTAAACTAAACGGAGCAGCTAGTGCTGGGATGTGAGTCACTCTGAAATTGAGCAATGTTTAAATGGAGACTCCTGGATCCAAATCTGCATGAATGGGTGTGGTACCTCGTCAGATCCCAAATTAGAGGAGGCCTATTTTGTTTGTATTTCAATTCAGATTTGGCTGAGATGGCTTTTCTCACAAAGATTGGGCCCAAGAGAGTGGAAATCTGGAACCAGCTGACCTTGCACAAAGTAGGGTTGAAATCTTTCAAGAGAAGCCTGCAATATTCTGGCACTGTCAAATCCCCACTCAAGCCTGAACCCCCTAATAGGCCTCATGCCTGAACCTGATCATATCCTGGACACCACCTCTTAGGCCTGTCTCTACTGGGAATACCTTCATACTCAGAAAAGTTTTTTTCCAGAAATCTGCATCCAGTATCTTTAGAAATAGATGGCAGAGTACAAGCTGCCTTGCTGCCAAATGCTGGAGAATTCTCCACTTGCCAAATGGAAAGGTATTTAATTTGAATTAATAAAAAAATTGCACATATAATTTTTTGCAGAGAATAAAATCATGTGTAATGTACCAAATAATGTATCTTTTCTCCTTTTCCCTTCCCCCACTCCCCTGGTGGCTGCAGAAATAAAGTAAAGCTGTACAAGCTGCATGATACCAACTTTTTAATGTCCAGCTCCAAGATGGCTCCAAAAACCCACCACGCTGGATGAGTCCTTGGGTCTCCAGGCTGGTTGGGAGGATAGACCGAAGAAAGCAATTTTTAATGCCCCTGAGGTATTTATATCCAAGCTGCAGTTAGTAGGAAAAATAACAAATCCTGCCATTTCCCTTCTCACGCTTAATATAGAATCACGGCTTTTTACAGCAACACACTGTGGAAACAATATGACTGGATTTAATTTTGGAAATATATTCAGCTATTTACATTAATTGGGTGAAATCATGCCCCATGCATAGGGAAGCAGAAGCAGTGGGGGAAGGATCTTTCCCTAGAGTACCGAGAAAAGGGACTGGCTAACACAATGTACAGCACAGCACATTTTCTGCCTCAGCACACGCTAATGTTCAGTTAATAGCAGTAACCTCTCCTTTCCTCCTGGATTTGGCACCTTTCTATTGAGGTAGCCATGTTGCAGGCTAACAGAGGAGGAATTGAAAAAAAAAAAAAAAGAGCAAGTTAAAAATCACTTAGAAAAGTTAGATGCCTGTAAGTCACCAGGGCCTGATGAAATGCATCCTAGAATACTCAAGGAGTTAATAGAGGAGGTATCTGAGCCTCTAGCTATTATCTTTGGAAAGTCATAGGAGACGGGAGAGATTCCAGAAGACTGGAAAAGGGCAAATAAAGTGCCCATCTATAAAAAGGGAAATAAAAACAATCCAGGAAACTACAGGCCAGTTAATTTAACTTCTGTGCTGGGGAAGATAATGGAGGAAGTAATTAAAGAAATCATCTGCAAACACTTGGAAGGTGGTAAGGTGATAGGGAATAGCCAGCATGGATTTGTAAAGAACAAATCGTGTCAAACCAATCTGATAGCTTTCTTTGATAGGATAACGAGTCTTGTAGATAAGGGAGAAGCGGTGGATGCGGTATACCTAGACTTTAGTACGGCATTTGATACGGTGTCGCATGATATCCTTATCAATAAACTAGGCAAATACAATTTAGATGGGGCTACTATAAGGTGGATATATAACTGGCTGGATAACCGTACTCAGAGAGTAGTTATTAATGGCTTCCAATCCTGCTGGAAAAGTATAACAAGTGGGGTTCCTCAGGGGTCTGTTCTGGGACCGGCTCTGTTCAATATCTTCATCAACGACTTAGATGTTGGCATAGAAAGTACGCTTATTAAGTTTGCAGATGATACCAAACCGGGAGGGATTGCAACTGCTTTGGAGGACAGGGTCAAAATTCAAAATGATCTGGACAAATTGGAGAAATGGTCTGAGGTAAACAGGATGAAGTTCAATAAAGATAAATGCAAAGTGCTCCACTTAGGAAGGAACAATCAGTTTCACACATACAGAATGGGAAGAGATTGTCTAGGAAGGAGAATGGCAGAAAGAGATCTAGGGGTCATAGTGGACCACAAGCTAAATATGAGTCAACAGTGTGATACTGTTGCAAAAAAAGCAAACGTGATTCTGGGATGCATTAACAGGTGTGTTCTAAACAAGACACGAGAAGTCATTCTTCCGCTCTACTCTGCGCTGGTTGGGCCTCAACTGGAGTATAGTGTCCAGTTCTGGGCACCGCATTTCAAGAAAGATGTGGAGAAATTGGAGAGGGTCCAGAGAAGAGCAACAAGAATGATTAAAGGTCTTGAGAACATGACCTGTGAAGGAAGGCTGAAAGAATTGGGTTTATTTAGTTTGGAAAAGAGAAGACTGAGAGGGGACATGATAGCAGTTTTCAGGTATCTAAAAGGGTGTCATCAGGAGGAGGGAGAAAACGTGTTCACCTTAGCCTCTAATGATAGAACAAGAAGCAATGGGCTTAAACTGCAGCAAGGGAGATTTAGGTTGGACATTAGGAAAAAGTTCCTAACTGTCAGGGTAGTTAAACACTGGAATAGATTGCCTAGGGAGGTTGTGGAATCTCCATCTCTGGAGATATTTAAGAGTAGGTTAGATAAATGTCTATCAGGGATGGTCTAGACAGTATTTGGTCCTGCCATGAGGGCAGGGGACTGGACTCGATGACCTCTCGAGGTCCCTTCCAGTCCTAGAGTCTATGAATCTATGAATGGCATACACTGGCAAGTTATGGGAGTTTGTGAAGGTCCCTATTATTCTGTTAATGGAGTAAAAGTTTTCATCTTCCGGTAAGATAAGATGTGGAATAACAGAGAGACAGAAGGAAAGGACACCTGGCAGATGCTAGTCACAACATTCAGGGCTCGACTGGCACCTTACAGTCTTCCCAGTGTAAAAGGCAGTACATAACTGTGCTGCCCCAGGAGACATGGGAGATAAATTCATGGAGGATAGATCTATCAATGACTATTAGCCAGATGGGCAGGGATGGTGTCCCTAGCCTCTGTTTGCCATGCTGGGGTGGATCACTTGATGATTACCTGTTCTGTTCATTCCCTCTGAAGTACCTGGCATTGACCACTGTCGCAAGACCAGATACAGGCCTAGATGGATCTTTGATGTGACCCAGTATGGCCATTCTTATGTAGGAGACAGTGTGAAAACTTTGAGTCACAATTTAGTCCTTGCTTCCTGGGAGAGGTGAGGTATGCCAGGAAAAGCATTGACACAGCTTACTCTCCCTAATGCATCAGCTCAGCTGTGCTGGCTGGTGCATTGTGGGGATGGCAGAAAAAAAGTTCTGCCTATCTGCTTCCCACCCGCCTGCATGGGACAGCCCATTAGTAGCTGCTCCTCCGCAACACTGTGGCTGCAGAAGGATGGGGAGTTAAGGGGCTCTTTACTCACCTTTGCAGGTGCATAGATCAATTCAGAGCCAAGCCCATAATGCACTACTGGAGGGCACTCAATGCCACAGTGATGAATGTGGGGTCAGATCCTCAATAGAGTAGGATAGTAGGCCTGTCTCAGTGGTTAGGCGATCTCAGTGCCCCCAAAGCATCTGCAAAGTGTTAGTAAACTGTAGCTTTCTACTCTAGAGCATGAATGTATTCTAGTGACCATAGCCATGAATCAGGAACTATTTTGGACCCGTTCTCTGCTGAGCAGTCTGCCTGAGCCTAGGAAATCTAAATGTCATTCTTATTTGTTTCTAATGATGTGTGTCATCCAGACAATGATGCCATCAATAGCAGAGGGGTTTTCTCCTATCAGATCTCAATGGGCTGTAAATGTAAGTGGAAATATGTATCTCTGGTGTCTCAAATCCACTCTGTTGCTTCCACAGTGCATACATACCCTCTCTGTAATGTCATATTTAACTCAAATAAGTCACAGGCATATTGAGGGCAGATAGTAGGTACAAATCTGACAAAAAGCTAATGAGCTCTCCTGTGATTATCAGTGAGGACTATGACTCATTAAATCTCATTTCCTGGGAAAGTCCACAAAGGTAGAAGAAATTATCTGGAATAAAGGCCTGAAAACCTAATTCAGTCAGATTTATAGGCATACAGATATATTGCCACTACATAATAATCAGTGCAAACAGTGAAACCATTTAATGAGATTTTTTGAAATAGTTAATTTTTGGTGGGGTGTTTGCTTCCTCTCACTTTGAAAAGCAGATCAATAGCTGCCCTGCTCTCAAATTAAACTGGGTTTTAAACTATTTTTTGTTTTTTTTCAGTGTTTAAATTTGAGCACTTACAAGCAGTGACACACAATATATCAATGCAGGTACTAATGTTTTCATTTATATTAATAAATGTGCTTAAAAATGGGACCAGGCTGTCAGTACCCATGAAGAAATTCCTGTTTGCTACACAGATATGAGGACAACAAGGAGTCCGGTGGCACCTTAAAGATTAACAGATTTATGTGGGCATAAGCTTTTGTGGGTAAAAAAGCCCACTTCTTCAGATACCGTGGTTTTTTTTACCCACGAAAGCTTATGCCCAAATAAATCTGTTAGTCTTTAAGATGCCACTGGATTCCTTGTTGTTTTTGTAGATACAGACTAACACAACTACCCCTTGATACTTGTCAGATATGAAGATTTCCACTTCTGACCCGCTTCTCTTTAGGTTGTTTTATTCTGGCTTGCTTACGTAACAGGCATTTCCTCTATAAGAGGCTAATATAAACTCTACTGAACTCTGTGGAAAGACTCCCAGTGATTTCAATGGGCTTTGGATTGACCTCTAATACAGTAATTACATACAGCGTTTTGTGTATTCATATTTCCTCTCTGAAGAGAACATGCTGGGATGTGGAGAGGCAGCTTGCGTCTTTGTTCTCAATCCTCTGTGCTGCAGAGTGTGCAAGCTGTGGCTGGAGGGTGAGAGAAGGAGCTAGGTCTGTTCTAGCAGTCGGTAAATAGATTGCCATGACTGCCTGTCCTGAATGCAGAGGTTGCCAGATAGTTGAACCATGCAGGATGTGCGACTGAACTAAGCTGTTATTGAATCTAAAAGTCACCATAAAAGGAGTGTGATCTGGGGACTCCAGCAATTGGCTTTGTTTGTCTTAACACTGGCTCAAATAAGCCCTATTTTTGAATTATTTGAACTTGGGATAAGTCTTTTGCCCTGGGCCTAGCCTGGCACCAAAGAATCCCAGTCCAAGTCATGTGTTTTCACTTTACTAACTCAGTCCTTGCTGGACTCTAGCTTTTTTCCTAACCTTTTTCAACACTCAGGCCTCCAGCTAGGCCCTGATTCTGCCACTGAAGTTGGGCCCATCCAGGATAAGGGCCTTGTATTGGTTATTTTATACTCTTAAGGCTGCGTGTTGGTCTTTATACCCAACTGTGGCACACTGGACCTGTCATGCCCAAGTGTTAAAGGGTTTATTTGCTGCTGTCAACTTTTTATGCAAGCATCTGATCTCATTGTGGGGTTCAACTTGAGAGGTGCCCATTTTAAGACATAATATAGTACTTTTGTCTCTCTTTTTCTGCCAAGAATTCCCAAAGCAGCATCCAGTCAGATCAATAATGAAGATTTATTGATTTAGAGAGAGCTTTCTTTGTTTTGTTTGTATGCTAGATGAAGTAGAAAAGTATATTTGTAAGAAGTGAATCCGTATTAAATGTAAAGGTGTATTAAATGCAAGTGTATTCTGTGTCCTCTGCATTTATGCTTTCAGTCAGGATAGGAATACTTCAGAGTGTCAGGTTATGACTTAAGATGACATTGTAGTCGGGAAAAGAAGGATCACAAACAACTCTGACTTCAAACTGTTTGGAAATGTAATTCATGTGAGCCAGGCCAGGCTATGTGATGTGTTAGGAGACATACTATATTCCAAAGTACATATCTGGGGAAAGATTGTGAAAGAAACATATTGTTTGGTCTCTTTCTCCCACACATACACTGCATAAAAATCATTACCGTGATTAATTCGTACCACGCTATAATAAAAGGTGAAACTCACCACCATGGTCAAGTCGATAGAAGGTTCCTAAAGTAGGAGAACCTCTGGTGCCATATCAGATGCAACAAGACCCTGAAGTTGGGTCAAGAGAGAGGCAGGGGTTTGTAGTCAGTTTCAGTGGGTAAGTGGACCTAAACCCCATGTAGGTGGTGCACAGGATTTTCAACTCTTTATTTGAGCTAAGAGATGGAGTAGAAGCTGCAAAGGTGCTACAGAGTTGCCCTACCATGAAGATGGTGTTCTAGCCCACGCAGAACTTGCATAACTCATTGGCTGGTAACTTCAACTAAACTCAAAATTGTTAAGGGAGGATAGAAATTACTATTGTCACATGTCTACTGCATCTCTGTGTTTAAAAAAGAAAAAACACCCACCCACCCCAAACTTTCCCCATTACTGAGGAATTTTAGAGATCCTTCATTTACTGTGTGGTTTCTTAAATGTACATGAATTCTTTATTACTACTTTATCTATAGATAACCACAAGATGTTTATGTTCTTGAGAGATGTCATGTATGTGTATATATGTGTTTCTCTTGATTCTTGCCACTTGGATGGTAGAAAGAAGCAGGAGTACTTTAGAGAAAATAGTCATGAATTTAAAGAGAAATCAAAAGTTCTCACTATTAAAACATAAATATATTAGCCCTCCATGGCACTATGATGTGATCATCCACTTACTTCAAATTGCATTATACTGTCATGGAATGGGAAGCTGGAATTAATTGGACATTAAAATGGCAAACAGGCACATTCAGCTCAGTTTGATATCACTACCTTGGATTAGAAATGAAGCCAAACTCAACAGCTGTGGCATGGATATACCAACAGGCTTCTGAACACCTCAGAGTTCATGGGGAGGTGGTTGGAGCTGAATTCTAGATAAGGCTTTTATAAAGTGAAGGGCTATTTGTAAAACACAGATTAAGTCCCTTGGCATCAGAATCTGTGATTTTGGTTTAATTCCTATCCCTTCAGACTAGGGCTAATAGGATACAAATAGGATTAGAACTTGGACACATTAACAAGTACATTTTCAGTGAGAACTGTTTTTCTTCCTCAAAAACAGATGGGCTCTAAACATTTTGCGATCTGATTTGTAGGTGCAATTGTGTCATTAGACTTCTACCTCCTGTCATCTGTATTCTGCAGCAGCAGTCTCCTTTGATTCTAGTCTAGAAGATCTTTCATAGGGTTTGCTTGGGTTCTGCAGTATCTGTGAGGGAGGGTGGGCTCTCTTTTTTTGCTGGGCAGTCCAGGTATTGCAACCTACAGCTACCCAACTGGGCATATTGGCTGGATACTGAGGAAGGAAGCTTGATAGTTCTAAAAAGACGGTTGATGGGAGCACATGTTGCTGAAACACAGACTTGGATATTTAATTTGAAAGCATATTTACTCTTGTGAATAGGCAAGGAATGGGGGAAAAAGATCCTAAAAAAAGAGGCAACATTTCTTTGGGAAATAAGGGCTTAAAATTTCAGTGTGGTTTTCTTTGGGATTTGATGCCCTGAGTCAGTACTTTATGATGACAAGAGAACACCTACACCATGAACAGAGAGGAAAGCTACAGGTAAATACAGAATCACAGATGTAGGAAACAAAGGTGCTAGAAAGCACAAGCAAATATTGATGATAGTACTGTTGAGTCATCGCTGAAGATACTTCTCTGCATTATATACAAAAATGAAGAATCATGATTTCCTCTCTGTTAAGGAAGGCTCACCAGCAACACCCATAGAGAGCAAGTGAGAGCTCCCTGACACATCTGTGAATTAACAGTAGTGTGTGGCAAATTTAGGGTGCAGCTCAAAAGTAAGCACGATACAAGGAAAGCTTGCAAAATAACCTTTGAGTTTTACAGTAGGAAACACAGCTTGATGATGGAGCAAGACTGATGTTATAAAGAGTTTTGGGTTTTTTTTAAGCTTCTTGTAATTCAAGAAGCCATGCACCATTATCTTGCTGCTTACTGAAGGAGGGCTGTATTGATCCTACCTTTCTAGATGCTCATATGATACTTCCTGCCTAAAGTGATTCTTTGACTAATCCAGAGAAGTTAAAATGTTAAAACGTTAGACAGTTTTGTCATATTGTGTCAAATATGGCAGTGATAAAATATAGAGAAAACTGTGCTTGCAATTTCTACATTGCATACCTTAAATTAATTCAGATGCTGTCATAAGTCTAAACATACTGTGGCCTGAGAAGAAGAAAGATCCAAAAGTTTACCATTAATTTTAGGGATGCAATGTAGAAAAACAGCAATCTGGGCAATAGGCTTGCGTATGTGAGAAAGTTGCATCAGTTTAATTAGTGTGATTTTAGTCAAGTTTAGTTAAACCTGTACAAAAGGCTATGTGGACACACTCTTATTTCAGTCTGAATCAGGCTTATTTCAGTTTAGTTTAAGTTGACTGGGAACAGAGTTAAACTGCAATAAGCCACGCTACAACCAAAATAAGTGTCCACACAGGTTTTTGCACTTTTTCACTGAATTGGTTTAAAAACCGATTTAAATTAAACCAGTGCAACTTTAGCATATAAACAAGATCTACAATATAAGTCTGCTCTCTCGTCGACTTAATTAATCCACCCCTCAACAAGCGGTAGTAGCTATGTTGGCAGGAGAAACTGTCAATACCAGTGCTTATGTTTGTGTAGCTTATGTTGCTTTGGGGGGTGGTTTATTCACATTCCTGCATGACAAAAGTGGTAGTGCCGACATAGCCTCAGAGTTTGTCTGAGCTGCTCTTATATCCATGGAGGGGGACAAAAAGCCTTGCTCTGACTCATAACAAAGTGTTGAGCATGCCGGCAAAAGGGGAGAAGCCAAGAGCTTTTTAATATATACTCACCAAAACATCTGTTAGTCTATAAGGTGCCACAGGACTCTTTGCTGTTTTTACACATTCCAGTAGTGAGAGAGAACAGGGAAGGCAGCAGAAGAGGAGGGCCAGTGGGCAGGCATTTATATAGGAGAGCACGGAGAAATCTCTACAGATTAATTCTCCAGGTGATAGCTTTGAGAATCCAAAGGCCAGCTGTATATTGGCAAGTGAAAGTGGTACTCTTTCGTTTCGGGTATATCTTTGGGGTACATCATTTTAGATTTTGTACACTACATTTTTGGGGGCAGTAGCAGGTTGTGTTGTTTATTATAAACACTTGGATTTTGTTTTTTAAAACCCTGTTGTCTCTTATAGTGGCCTTTTGTGCCAAATCTTCTGTACTGGGTAGGGCCATCTTTATCTTCTGCTGTGGCAGTGTTATAGCATGCATCCTCGAGCTTGGGGGAAGTGATATTGCAAGTACTTCGGAGGAAAAAAATGTGCAGTGTCACCTTACTGAACAGAAGATTCTTAGTGTATATCTACACTGCATTAGACACCTGCTGGCTTGTGCCAGCACACTTGGGCTTGGACTAAGGGGCTGTGTAATTGCTGTACAGATGTTCAGGCTCAGACTGCAGCCCAAGCTCCGGGACCCTCCCACCTCGCAGGGTCCTAGAGCCCAGGCTCCAGCCCGAGCCTGAATGTCTGCACTACAATTAAATAGCCTGTTATCCCATGCCCTGTGGGCCTGAGTCAGCTGGCACTGGAAAGCCATGGGTTTTTAACTGCAGTGTAGACATACCTTTCAGGGCCTGTTCTCCATGGTGCTCCTCCAAAGGCCTCTGTGGATCTGTTCTAAAGTGCTCGGATGCTCCTGTGACGAGAGCGATATAAATGCCTAGATAAATCGATTAACTCTGTGACGTGCATGCGTAACTCCATTTAATGCACGCATCAAATTGACACTAGATCCCTTAAGGCTAATTCACTGCCTCATTAGAAGCCAATGAAATTCCTTCAGCATCAGGTAATACATTTGGATGCGCTGGCGTTGGCAACCACTCTAAATTCTGTGCTAAAGATGGAGTTCTAAGGGATTCCTGGCAAACAGTGAATTAGAATAGTGCAATCAGAAAGCAATGGAAGCCCTGTGCAAGAGTGATGTTGGGCAAAGCCAGAAGAACATGTGCTGGAAGGGAAGGGGGCTTTGACATTTTACTTAGACTTGAAACCCTTCAGATTAGCAGAGTACCTAACACTTCCTAATAGTTCAGACACTACAGCAGGGATAAATGAACAACTAAACAACCAGGTCTAATTATTCAATTTACCTAAACAATCTATAGTAAAAGAACAGGGGACCTACATACCCAGCCGTTCTGTCTGTTCTTCTCCAACCCTCACGTTATGCAGGAAGATTAGCCTTCTGGCAAAGTAATAATGTAATTACCAATGTCCAATTTTTCAAATCAAAAGAGTGCTAGAAGTCTGCTCTGGGGCTCTGTTTTCTTTCAAAGACTCTAATGAGGAGGGACAGCCAATTATTATTATTTATTTCACTAATTAGCCAGATAATCATTCATTGTGAAACTCTTCTGTGTTAGAAATATGTTCCTTGTACCCTTTGTTTAACAAAGAGTTTCCTTTTATTAAATTGAACCATTGTGTGACATCCTTTATTAGCAGGGGGTATGGTGGGGCTTTTTTAAAAAAGAGATGATTTCTGAGCTGTGAAGATAATGCAACAAGAAGCAGGAGTCCATAAAAACATCACCTTTCAGTCTCTGAAGACATAATGCTTTATGATAACCATAAAACATTTTAGTGCAAAATAAATTGCTGTCCTATTCAAATCCTTAAATGTACTACAGTGGATGTCACTGAAGACATACAGCTATTTTTTCCAATGCTGAGACATATTTTATCATAATTTGTGGGGTAGGTGACAACCTTGTACACATGATTGCCTTTTCCTGCTTAGTTAGTTTGCCAAGGTCAGAGTCCTTTGGCCTTTTATGGATGTAGAACTATTAGGAAATAAGCAAGATAACTGAATAGCATCAAAAGAAAACTCCTTGTTTCTTGACTTATGAATTATATATCTTTAAAGATTTTTCTCAGTGTTCATGTATATGGACTTGCTGAAGAATTATTGATGCTTTTTTTTGTAAGCTGTTTCAGCGAGTCCTTTCCCTTTATGAAAAGGGTAGCTAGCACTGATTTTCCTGGGTTCTTCTTTAAATGTTATTTCACTGTTTTATACTTTTTACCTAACAGCATATTGTTGTGGAGCTGCTGCTATCAGAACAACCAATAACAGCGGACAGTGACATGGAAATGGAATGCTGACTACAGCAATGGTCAAATCCTAGAAGTCTTGATTCAGGTAAGTGCTCCAAATTCATGCCTAAACTATTTCGACATCTAGTCTGTTCTACCGGAGGACACCTTACAACAGGCATTCCTGTGGGATTTCTGCAACCTCGTATTTGCTTTTGGGTTATCAACATCATATAAGAACTGTCTTTCTTATGGTATTTTGGTCCTTCCAGTTCTGGGCCAAATGAGGGAAGTGCCAAGATATGAAAATAAGAGAGCTAAATGCTAGCAAAGGTGACTCAATGGCGACCCGTTGGAAAAATAAAAAAGAAGGCTATCCTAGTCAATATGTTTAAATACATGAAAAATA
Organism: Gopherus evgoodei; assembly: GCF_007399415.2. Lineage (NCBI taxonomy): Eukaryota > Metazoa > Chordata > Testudines > Testudinidae > Gopherus > Gopherus evgoodei. Next base: position 32,210,357 of record NC_044331.1, on the reverse strand, counting down.
TGGTGACTCTTTGATTTAATAAGAGAGCCCCTCAAGCTAAAACCATTAAAAAGCCAGAGAAGGTCTGGATAACACCATGAAAAGATGAGAAAAAATGGTGGTTGACATGCCCATAAGAATTCATATATAATTGTGAAGAAAAATGTAAAAGCCTATGTAAATATATAAAATAGATTCTTGAATTATCCAGAATGTGAAGGAAATGATGCTGGTCACAGTTAAACTTTACTACATGTTGTGAAGTGCTAGGATTTTTAGAAGGAAGTTTTAATGCTTTTGGAAAACACTCCTTTATCAGCTCAGCATAAAACAGAATTTCCCTGCTAGTGATGATGTGCAACCCTCACCATGTCCTGAAGTTTGTCTGGCATAAGCATCTGCAGGCTTATCTGAATTATCTGAATCTCTTGAGCATCCAGAGTGAGGACTTATTTTTCTTCATGTCATTAACACTATTAATATTCCCATCCAAGATCATTCTTTTGGGCACTGATTAGGAGCTATGATGCATTCTGCAATAGGGGTCTGATTCTGTATGTTACTCGGAACCCACAGTTGCTATTAAAGAAAAGACGTTGAGAGCACTTTACACCTTGCAAATAGTGTTTAGCTTCTCAGAGAATTGGGCCATAAGAATTGTCCAGGAGTTTGTCTGCTCACAGTAAGTTCTATTTCCCTTTATTTATTGGATTAAATAGTGGGCCCAATTTTGTTCCCATCAAATCAATGCAGATTTTGACATGGTTTTCAGAGGGTCTCCTTAGGCCCCAGTCCTGCCACGGCCTGTATGCGCGTACACAAGTTTCTGCTCCCATGGAGCTCGCTACAGGATAAGAACGATTGTCTTCCTTTAATGGGTAACTTGTCATCAGTCATATTTTATTTTATGGATCCATTTATAAAAGGTTAATAAATTATCAGCAAGTGTTATAAACGTGTTAGACTCTCATTAAGTGATACAGATGGTAATTAGCACATTGGTAGAAGGTGTTATAGATGACTATAAGCAACTTATTTACCTTTTGGTCTTTCTAACAATTATGGTAGTTAACAATTTATTAATACACCTATCAATCATTTATTAACCTTTATGGACTATTTACAAATGTACACTTAATATAAGGCATCACCTTCTAATCTTGTCCATTTCTCTTGCCATGTTCATACTCTATTTTGTAGGAAGTATTTTCCACACCAGGAAAATGAAATGTTTATTGGGGGTGTGTGAAAAATTGTGGCTCTTGCTATCTTTTACTTCATTATTTTCCCTGTTGTTGCTCATTACTTGTTGGCAGTTTGTTTTAGATTTTACAAATAGTAAAACCAGCAGCAGCATTTGGCTTTTGGATTCAATAGACACATATATTTTAATCTAAATGACAATATTTAGCAACAAAACTGCTTCATTTTAACTTCACTGCATTTCTTCATGTGTGGGAACTATAATTTAAAAATAATAAATGCAACAAGATGAATATATAGCTTCCATTAATTCCAAATACTGCTTATTTTCAGCACTTTTTAATTATTTGAGTGTACTCCTCAGTATACTTAATTGGAGTGGAAAAATCATTCAAATTTCAGACCATTTGCTATTGCCAATTTATCTGCTCCTTTCCATCCAAATTACAGAACTTCAAAATAACATTGCATTTTGAATACTTTCTTTTTTCCTGACTGGTAGAAAATACAGAATTAGTTGAGTAAGAATGTCTCGGAAGCTGGCAGTGTTGTAAACAATGGCATCTTATATGAATTATTAAACCACAAAAGCACCTTTGAAATAATGTTACAGAGCTGACATAAACCCAAGGATATTCAATGTTAAACCTGAGATTCTGTCCATAATTGCTGGCTGTTGTGCCTATCTATTTCACCTAGGGTGACCAGATGTCCTAATTTTATAGGGACAGTCACAATATTTGGGTCTTTGTCTTATATAGGTGTCTATTACCTCCCACTCCCTGTACTGATTTTTTACACTTGCTGTCTGGTCACCCTAATTTCACCACGTATCTGGATACCATGATCCAAACCATGAGATTGAACCTCTGTAGAGAGATTTTTCTTGATGTGCAATGGAGAGTTGGTAGAAGATGATGGACCAGATCCTCAGCTTGTGTAAATTGTCAAAGCACCGGTGACTTAAACTAACTGAGTTGTGACAATATACACAAGTTAAGGATCTGACCCCGAATTTTAGCCTCCCCTCAGAGTGTGATGGCTTTTATGTGTATTAAGACAAACTGGATGAGTTTCCTTCTTTATTGTTTTTTAACATAATTAAGAATTTCCTGGAAGAACTGATGGGGGAAGGGGAGGAAGGAGGGAGAGAAGTCATCTTGTGCTCTTTACAGATGACTCCCAGAAAAGAGAGACAAGGTGGGTGAGGTAATCTCTCTCTCTCTCTCTTTTTTAAATTGAACCAACTTCTGTTGGTGAGAGAGAAGCTTTTGAGCATATACAGAGCTCTTCTTCAGGTCAGAGAAACTTCAGAGTGTCACAGCTAAATACAAGGTGGAACAGTTTCTTTTAGCATAAGTAGTTAACACATGTTTCAAGGGACAATTCAAGGCAAAGTGGCCCATTAAGTCATAGTGGGGATGGGGGGAAGGGAAGAAGGGGGAAAGCTGTGGGGTGGAGGGAGGTGTTGTTAGTCAGTTATAGATTGTTGTAATAGGCCATAAATCCAGTGTCTCTAGTCAGCCCATTATTTTTATTGTCTAGCAAAATTATGAATTTAAGTTTCCAGACTCGTTGCTATTGGGGCATTTAGAGCATTGGATGAGGTACGCCGCATGTTGAGAGGCATGTGTAGGACCCATGGAGCTCGAAAGGTGTGCTGTGGAGGATGTTGATCATTGCAGCAGTGGAGATATGTCTGCAGGTTTGGCATCTGTTGTTCTGTCAGGTTATGGTGCTGCTTTGTTTTTCTGTGGCGAGGTTGCTTCTGATGATGAGCTTGGAGAGGTTGGGGAGTTGTTTGTTTGAAGGCCAGAAGAGGGGATTCAGGAAAGATTTCTTTCAGGATGAATAGCAATTCTGGGGGTGAAACTGTACAATCACTACACTCTTGAATGAACTTGCACAGAAAAATGATAAAAGACAAAAACACCCTGTCACCTGTGAGTGAACACTTTTCACAAAGCAATCACTCTACATCTGACCTATTAGTCCTCAACCTCAAAGGAAGCCTGCACAGCACATTCAAAAGATGAGCCTGGGGGCTTAAATTCATAAATTTTTGCTAGATACTAAAAATCATGGACTGAATAAAGATGCTGGAATTATGGTTTATTACAATGATATGTAACTTACTAGCATCCTCCCCTGGGGCTTCCTCCCCCTTCTTCCTTTCCTCCCTGTGTCTGAAGGGGTGTTAACAGACCACTTCACCTTGAAATATGTGTTAACTGCTTATGCTGAACAATCTGTTCCATCTTGTATTTAGCTGTGACACTGAGGGTATGTCTTCACTACCAACTTTAAAGTGCTGCCGCAACAGTGCTTTAATGTAGCTGGGAGAGCTGTAAAAAAGTCACCCCCACAAGGGGAGTAGCTACCAGCACTGGGAGCACAGCCTACATGGTCACTTTACAGCGCTGAAACTTGCAGTGCTCAGGGGTGTGTTTTTTCACACCCCTGAGTGAGAAAGTTTCAGCGCTGTAAAGTGGCAGTGTACACAAAGCCTGAGTTAAGAGCTCTGGGGAGTTTGAAAGCTTGTCTTTCTCTCCCAGGCAGAAATTGGTCCCATAAAAGATATTGCCTCACACATGTTGCCTCTCTAATATCCTGGGAGCAACACAGATACAACCATAGGTGCTGACTCCATGGGTGCTCCAGGGTGGGGGTGGAGCCTTGGGGAAAGGGGTGGAGTAGGGGCGGGGCTCACCCCTGGCACATTAGGAAGTCAGGGTTTCTGGCTACAATGCTGCATGCCAGCAAAGAAGCATATACAGAGCTTAGTTTGGAAGGGGGAGGGTCCACAAGCGGTTGCACACCCGGCACAAAAAAGATTGAGTTGGGTTGCTGAGAGGTTGCATTGTATAGCTGCTGATGTTAGATGTTGATAGACCACCCCCCCAACATTATATAAGATGTAAGTTTTTCCACCCTGTAGAGAAACAGCTTCACGGGCCTTCTGCAACAGAAGCCACAAAGAAGCATTCTGTAATGGGGTGAGGGATTGGTGTTGGTTACAGTTTTGGAGTGGATAATATTACTGATCCTACAGTGGCAGTATCTCTGGGCAGTAATGAGCCGTTCAATGTATGGAGATGGGCACCAGATGGAAAACAGGCAAATGTTATTGCTACCTTTACAGAACTAATGCATTTGCATTGATGGCATTCACCTAGAACCTAGGCCACTGTGAGGATTACTCTGACATACTGTGGCATCTTGTAAGGGACTGTGCAGATCAACCCTACTTCCTTCCCACCCCACTTTAGGGTCAAAAAAAAAAAGTTCCCTATTGATTCCAGTTAGTAACTGGATATTACAGCAGAAATGTTTTGACTGTCAATTCTTGGACTAGTGATCCTTCAGAAGACCAGCTGAAGGATTTTAAAGTTGTCTGCTGGATTTACATTAGGGTGACTTTCTGCTACCTCCTACAGGGTTTAAGGCATCCAGATACTGCATTTCTATTAATAAACCAACAGGGACACTTATGTTAGGTAGGTCTTCACTATATTTCCCGATCAGTCTGCAGAAAAGAATCCTAGACTTCACTCACGGTTCAATCAGTCACAACTGCTTCAGTTGGGCAGGGAAAAAAGAGCCTTGTGCCAAAGCCTGTGTGTGTCTGCATCCCTTCACTGACTCTCTCACAAGTTTTCTCCAAGTTTCAGTTTCTTATCCTTGACGATAAAGTCCTCACAGCTCTGCTACTTCCTCCCTATATCATTCCCTTCGCTTTTCCCATGCTGCCTACCCCAACTGTCCTTCTCTTCTCTATGCTGACTTCTTGGTCTGTGATAGGATTCCTTTGTGTTCTAGATGCTTGGTTTCTTTTCATTCAAATCCCTCTTGTTTTACAAGTGTGTGCTACAAAACCAGCCAATGCTAATCTATCACAGGATATTTCAGAGAGAGGTATCTTCATCTAATTGAGGCCGAACTGTCCAATCCATAACTACCTGGGGCATTGTTTCAGAACTGTACTGTGTCCACTTTAGGTTGTAACTCCATGTCTTCCCCTCTTTGTATGGTGCTGAGCACCACTGATGGTAATCAATAAATAGATGAATAATGAGCCAAATCTTGAGGTTCTCACTCAGTTTCTGTTTGAGTCAATATGAGATTTTCTTGATTAAAGGACTTATTAAAGCTCTTCAGGATTTGGCCCAACAATAAGTAGCACATAGTAGGGCCAACCCCCATCCTTGTACACACACAGTAAATATTTGGGCAAAGAAAACCCATCCAGGGAATATCTATTAATCCTCTCTTAACCTGATGTACCACAGAGTTTTCCTTCATGTTCTGCAATCTTCCATCCCTAACAACTGGGTGAATGGGATCATTTAGCCTATAAGGATGTTTTTTCAGTGCTGATGTCTGTGGTGACATCCATAAGGACTTCCAGGACTGGCAGATGGTATGAAGTATTTCAAATGAGTGTAAAAGCAGCGAAGAATCCTGTGGCATCTTATAGACTAACAGACGTTTTGGAGCATGAGCTTTCGTGGGTGAATACCCACTTCGTCGGATGCAAGTGGGTATTCACCCACGAAAGCTCATGCTCCAAAACGTCTGTTAGTCTATAAGGTGCCACAGGATTCTTTGCTGCTTTTACAGATCCAGACTAACACGGCTACCCCTCTGATACTTCAAATGAGTGGTGGGCCAAACTCAAAAAGTTCAGTCTAAATGCTCAAAAGTTGAGCTGATTGATGCAAACTGTCTCAACTTAAACCAAAACTCAGCAGCTGTCCCAGACAAAGAACATCTGTACAAAACAACAACGCTAGCCACCTAGCTGACTTTCAGGTGAAGGAGAATTTCTCATAGACTCAAGGCAGAAGGGACCGTTATGATTATCTAGTCTGACCTCCTGCACAATGCAGGCCACAGAATCTTACCCACCCACTCCTATAACAAACCCGTAACCTATATCTGAGTTACTGAAGTCCTCAAATCATGGTTTAAAGACCTCAAGGTGCAGAGAATCCTCCAGCAAGTGACCCATGCTCCACATTGCAGAAGGCAAAAAACCTCCAGGGCCTCTGCCAATCTTCCCTGGAGGAAAATTCCTTCCTGACCCCAAATAGGCGACCAATTAAACGCTGAGCATGTGGGCAAGACTCACCAGCCAGCACCCAGGAAAGAATTCTCTGTAGTAACTCAGATCCCACCCCATCTAACATCCCATCGCAGGCCATTGGGCATATTTACCTGCTAATAATCAAAGATCAATTAATTGCCAAAATTAGGCTATCCCATGATACCATCCCCTCCATAAACTTATCAAGCTTAGTCTTGAAGCCAGATATGTCTTTTGCCCCCACTACTCCCCTTGGAAGGCTGTTCCAGAACTTCACTCCTCTAATGGTTAGAAACCTTCATCTAATTTAAAGTCTAAACTTCTTAGTGTCCAGTTTATATCCAATTTCATTCCTTTTGTACACATAGGTTGTTAGATAACTTGAGTATAGATCAAGGGGATGAGAATTTCATCCTAGCCCTACCAACAAATGTGGTGTATTTTTTTTTAAATGAACCCATATTGTAGATACAAAGCTCTGATTCTGCAAACTTTTAAGCACATGCTTAACTTTAAGCTCCAGTGTAAGGATCTGTAAAGTTAAGCATGTGCATGCTTGCAGGATATGAGCCTTACAGCATACAAATGTTTTGGAAGCTAACGAACTTGATGAATAAGAATAGTCAAAACAGAATTTTATAACTAAACAAACTGCCACTACTAACCTTTCTTCTACCCCCCCGCAACTCCCCCAAAAAGTTTCAGGCTAAAATCTTTCTCACCAACTTTCAGTCTAGCTCACATATTTGAGCCAATTGTAGCCCCCTAAATATAGGAATTTGTAATACACATGCTGAAAATCCTTTATTACCCTGGTGGTTGTGGTGAGTGCTATTCTAGTACTAAACACTAAATTCATCAATAGGATTAATGCTGCGGTTGTGGAGGAGATATAGAAGTAAGAGCTGTAATGATTTACATTTTGATGTCATAGTTGATATGAAAATAAACATTGAATCAGTTCCTTTCTATATGTCCCCGTTCCATTAGAATAACTACAGTGGGTGACATTTTTCACATTTTAATTGGTGTTTTGCTGATTTTATCAGAATTTCTGCTGATCAAAGCGAATTGGCTGTTTGTTTATTTTGCAATGAAGCTAACTATTCAGTGCAAATTTAATGTACTGTAATGAATTTTGAACATCCTCCTAGTCCGATTAGGAAGTGTGTGAATCAAGACTTTCTCTTTCTGTCATTCTTGTAAGAGTTGAAATAATTACCTTCCCTCCAGCCACTCAAGTAGTTAACATTTAATATAATGACATTTTTCTTTAAAAGGTTTCAGTGCATGTTTTGTATTAATCCTTACAAATTAGTAATGGAAATAATTCTGTCCCATGTTCCCTACACACATGCACAGAGCCCACTTAACCCAATCCTACCTGTATTGCTTTAGACTTATGGCAAATATCTTAATTATTAGTTGATTTCAGTAGCTTACAGAACAATTAGTTTGCACGCTATTTACACCTCAGCGGGTTTGGTTTAATTAGCTTCTTTTATGTTATTTATCCATATATATAAATCATACAGGGTTTAAAAGTATTAATGATGCATTTTATGTCATAATTTCCTACCAATCATGACACTCCATAAATCCATATCACCAGTATAAAGAGAAGAAGGAAAGTTTCCAGAATCTGCTAAAAGACTAAGTAGAAATAACTGTCTGACACTTTGGTATACTTCTGTACTTAGTCCCAGATTCACAAAAGAACTTAAGCGTGCATTTAAGTGCTGTGGTGACTAGGAAAGCTTTCCTGAATCAGGGCTTTTGTCTCTGTGGTTTAATAGTGTGTTATAAAGAATTTGGTACTGCTTTATTTTTTCTGGGACACCAGTACATGGGTTGCCAACTAATTTTCACTCACTAGAACATTTACAATAGTGCATCTGTACGTGTTCAGTCTTTGAGTTGAACTAAGACTGGTTCAAACATGGCTGGAGCTCCATGTGAAAATGTGTGATTGGTACCTAGGATTCATTCTCTTGGTGTTTCCAGCCATAACAACCATACAATGCAAAAAGATCTTAATACAATCAAATTTGGCCCAGTTTTCACCTTGGAATACACGTGTGCAATTCTCAGTAGAGGCAATGAAGCTGAAGTAAGTTTTGAGCCAATGTGTATCTTTTGTACATAAATACCTAGGTTCTTTCTGGGAGTAGCTGTAAGGAATTGGATTCTTTTGTTTTTCCTTAATGCACTTTCACTACAGAATTTCGGAAACAACTTGCAATTAAACTTAATTGTTCAGTAGGTCATATGGGGATCAATTTTCAAATGCTGGGCACTGTAATTATGTTTTAGCCATACACAAGGAGCGGCAACTGTGAAAGTTCGGTTTGAAGAAACACTATTTTAGATTAAGAGCTGTGAGGAGGAGTAAATATTAAGTCTCTGCGAGAGAGTGCTGTGTTGTGTGTGTGTGTGTTTCTCTTCTGACAGTGCACTGAAATGAAAACAGTGGCTGCTTGTGTATAAAACTGGGGATTTAAAGATCCAGAGCATAAAAAACAAAGGTGCTTTAGTTACACAGCTAAACATTCCACAAATCAATTTACAATCTGAATTTGGATGTGTAGATCAGTGTTTAGGTGCATAAAATGGGCTTTTTGTGTGTCTGTCAGTTTGAGTGCCCAAATGAGGGCTGTCAACATCTTCTGAATGCATCCAAATAAGAAAACTGAGTGAATAGTCTGGTTTCAGAGTGTAAATTATTATTTAGAGTGGGGTAATAACTTTGGTTGTGACTTTTCTTGGTAAAATCTGGCCTAAGTTAGAAATGTATTGAGACAAATTCATGCTGAGGTTTTCTTTATGGCCTAACGACATTTTAATTAACAAAATATAGGAATTAAAGATGTGGACTCTTTTTACCCAAATGTAGTTAGAATCCATACATGACTCTAAAATAACGCTGATTTACAATGAAAAGTGGAAGAATTGGTGGTTACTTGGGGTAATAGAAGATATACAAACTAAGGCACAGAGCCGTGTACTTTTCATTAAAGAAGAGATGACCTTAATAACTTTGACTATAGAGACAGTGGCTACAAACTACTTACAAGAAATTCCAACTGTTACTTTGGGAAATTGGTAGCCTAGTTCAAGATACTGTTGTACCTAATCAAACAGAAAATTAGAGTGAAATGCCACACCATCATCAAATGAAATCATTTGTTTAGTCAGAGATTTTCACTCTGTTGCTTACCTGTTTTAGGCTATCCTGAGACTGTGGGCAGATTGGCATCTAGAAATGAGCCTGGAATGAACTATCCATCCACCTATGGGTATACTCCAATTTAAAAATGTAACACACACAGGACAAAATCATAAGTTGCATAGCTACATATACCACACAGCACCTTCGCTCGAATGTACCTAATAATATTTCAATAGTAATGAAATTTAATTTCTAGTTTCTCATGCCTGGAAGCCTCTAAGAACATAAAAATTAAAACATATTATTATAAAGACACTCTGCCCAATAAGTAAAATATAAAGAAACATTAAGTAAACAAAATAGGATGCAATGAATTAAATAATTCACTTCTCTCAAAAATGGCCAAAGTGTCCTAGAGAATCCATCTATACTGACCCAGATGAATTTTATTTATTTGTATTATTGTAGCATTTGGAGCCCTGGTCATGAATCAAGATCTCATTGTACTAAGTGCGATACTAACACAGAGTAAGGACTTTGGGATCTTTCTTAGTCAATACTTTGAGGACACTCCTATCACAGATGGGATACAAGTGCTATGTAACTGGCTATCAAATTTAATTACCTTGATTTAAGGAGTTCTCAGTAAATAAGGTCACAACAACTATGAACACTACCATCCACTGTATGATTCTGTTAGATGGGAATTTGCCATGTTAGCATTGGGGATCACCCCATCAAGCTTCCAAGCATTAGTGAAAGAATTAATTCCACAGTTTGTTAAACTGTCTGTTTATATGTCACACTTAAGAAATCTGCACCTCTTGCAGAGCAGCATGAGACAGTATTGCAGCAGTACCACCAGCTCTGGTAATTTCTAATTTGAAAACACCTTTTTTTGTTCCACAGTATTAAGACTTGGTTTGTTCCCATCACAAAATCACCACAAAATGTGGCATATGTCAAGGAGGGTTAGCTCTGGTCTACACTGGGGGGAGGGGAGGGAAGGGGAATCGATCTAAGTTACGCAACTTCAGCTACGTGAATAATGTAGCTGAAGTCGACGTACTTAGATTGACTTACCATGGTGTCTTCACCATGGTGAGTCGACTGCTGCCACTCCCCCATTGACTCTGCATTCCCCTCTTACAGAGCTGGAATACAGGGTCAATGGGAGAGTGCTCGGGGGGTCAATTTATCATGCCTAGACTAGATGTGATAAATTGATCCCAACTGGATCGATCGCTGCCCGCCGATCTGGCTGGTAGTGAAGCCATACCTTTAGTTTCTGTTCAGGTGATGACCATCGCAGAGGCGGTAGGGGTCAGTTGCATTGCAGAAATGAGGAACAGGAGGACAGAGCTTGTATAAGCATCTGCCTTGCTGAGACTCTAGCCAAAGCTGGTAGTCAGTTACTTTCCTGAACATTAAAGCCAAGAATTTCAAAAGGGATTAGTGATTTTGGCTGCACAGTTTGAAGTGCCTTAAATGAACCCAATGTTCAGAAATTGTTGGGTACCTATCCTCTGAAAAAAATCAATCTCTTCTATTGTATCTCAGATTGGGGTCCCACAACACGGGCACCCAAAAATGACTTGTCACTTCTGAAAATCTTGGCCTCAATTCTCTCATCAGATTTAACAAGTAACTAACCAAAAATAAAGCATAGACTGGATGAGTTCCTGGTTTTTGGGATAGAAAGTTAAGTGGAAAGATTCCTGAAAAATGATTGTGTTTTGAGTGCAATGTGCCATTATGTTTATGAGAAAGAAAAATGTTTCCCTGTTGTTGCTAGGATAATGGGAAGCCAATGGAGGGTTTGCCTGCATAAATACTAGAGGGTGCAGTCCAAAGCTGATGGATGGATGAATGAATGAATGAAAGATGTTTTGATTGTTACTTATCTCCAGGATATACTGAACAGGGTTAGCCTTAGAGAAAATGACACATTGGGCAAACTTGTATTTTGGGGCCCCAGCCCCCGATGCTTCCCCGACTCCCCGGGCTCCCTACCCGTCCCACCCCCCCTTGCCCCTGGTCCCTGCTACTTCCCTATCCTCCCTGGCCCCCGCTGTGTCTCTCTCCCCCGCATTACCCTTGTACCCTAGGCCCACTCCACTCCTTGCTTCTTTACCATGGCACCTGCCCAGACCATTGCCCACCCATAAGGCTGGATCTGATGCTGAAATTTTACCTTTTGGTACTATAGTTGGGGTATGCCTACACTGGAAATTTCTGTGCCACTTTTATTAAAACGCTGGAATTAAACCGCTGTTGCATGTCCACACTGTGCTCCTTGTGAAGCTGGAGCACATCCACGTTAGCAGCTCTTGCAACGGCAAAGAGAGCAGTGCATTGTGGTAGCTATCCCACTGTGCAGCTGGCTGCAGGGTGCTTTGGGAAGGGTTTGCAATGCTTCATGGGGCAGGCACAGCATCACATGATGCAGGTTTCCCAATCCCATTGCTCCATGGGCATCCTACTACACTGGCAGCTGCTCTTCAGCTGCAATGGGTAGGGCCAGCTTAACTTTCCTGTGGGCCTGGGGCTATAAGATTTTGTGGGGCCCCTGTATACACTTCTTTTTCTTGGGAGGGAGTTTGGTGCAGGAAGTGGCTGGGGCAGAGGATTGGGGTGCAGGAGGGGTTGTGGGGTCTGAGAGAGAGTTTGGGTGCGAGAGGGGGATTCTGATCTGGGGCAGAGGGCTGGGGTGGAGCAGGAGGTGCAAGTTGCAGGTTCCGGCCAGGAGGCGCTTACACAGGCAACTCCAGACCAGCATCGCAGCAGGGCTCAGTCAGGCTGCCTGTATGCCATGGCCCCATGCTGCTCCCAGAAGCAGCTGGCTTCTAGAATGTCTCTGTGGCCCCTGGAGGGAGTGGGACAGCATCTCTCCATGTGCCCTTGCCTGCAAGCGCCACCCCCGTAGCTCACATTGCTCAGTTCTCAGCCAATAGGAGCTGTGGGGATGGTGCTGGGGGCAGGGGCAGCATGCGGAGCCATTTCTGCCCCCAGCCAGGGGCCGCAGAGAGGTGCTAGCAGCTGGCTGCTTCTCGGAGTGGCATGGGGCCATGGCATTCAGGCAGCCTGCCTGAGTGCCCCGCTCCACTGCGGGACTTTTAGTGGCCTGGAGTTGGAGATCACTGCCTGTGATTTATTTTTTCGAGGCCTCCCTTGAGCCGGGGCCCTGGGCTACAGCCCTAAAGCCACGCCTTAATTTGGCCCTGGAAGTGGGGACAGTATGTGACAGGGAGTGTGTGTGTGTGTATGGAAGGGGGGTGAGGAGAGAGATGGTGTGTTTTGGGGGTAGGGTGACCAGACAGCAAGTGTGAAAAATCAGGACAGGGGGTGGGGGGTAATAGGAGCCTATATAACAAAAAGACCCAAAAATCGGGACTGTCCCTATAAATCGGAACATCTGGTCACCCTATTTGGGGGACAGAGAGCGTGTCAGCACGCTGTCTTGTAAGTTCAGACAGCGGCAGGAAGCAACCAGTCCTGGGGGAGGGGGAAACCCTGACATCAGCTCCTGCCTCATCCCTGGGCTCTCTGCAAGACACTCTCTCTCTCTCATCACCTGCCTCTGTGTTCAGCAGCGCGAGCATTCCACATTAATGGTTTGCTTTGTGTCCCAGAGCAGATCAGCACAGCACCCAACCGCTGTCAGAAATGGTGCTTTGAATGGGGAAGGGTGCATGTCTTCCAGACAGCCAAGTTCAAAACAGTGAGCAGAGTGGTCACTTGAGGCATTATGGGACAGCTCTGGAGGCCAATTACAGCCCAGAAAGCAATCAAGGAGCCTTTGCGCAAATAGCCTTATGACTGTCGTCGAGGTGGGTTTCTTTTCAGCGCTGCAACTGAGGAGTTTGTGCGCACAAAGTGGCTTGGCAGTGTGTACACGTCTCCAATCGAGTGCAAAAAGCTGCTTTACTGCGCAGAAACTTGCCAGTAAGACAAGACCCCTTAGATCGGGGTTGGCAACCTTTCAGAAGTGCTGTGCCGAGTCTTCATTTATTCACTCTAATTTAAGGTTTCGCGTGCCTATAATATATTTTAATGTTTTTAGAAGGTCTCTTTCTATAAGTCTATAATATATAACTAAACTGTTGTTGTATGTAAAGTAAATAAGGTTTTAAAAATGTTCAAGAAGCTTCATTTAAAATTAAATTAAAATGCAGAACCCCCTGGATCAGTGGCCAGGACCCAGGCAGTGAGTGCCACTGAAAATCAGCTCGCGTGCCGCCTTCTGCACACGTGCCATAGGTTGCCTACCCCTGCCTTAGACAGTTACTGTATTCCCCAAAATAACACTAATAGAAAGTGCTTCCTGAAGGGATTACATAAAAAGAATTTATATTTAAAACTGTTATGGTCAGTTTGTTGTTTGTATCTTGTAGTTCATTTAATCAGGTGAAACAGTCAAAGCCGTGATCTGTGGAGTGAGTCTGATTTCATAGCAAATGTTTTCCATACTTATCTTAGTAGCTATGCTGGAATCTGTCTGGTCTGTTAAGGTTTGGTAGCTTTAGGAATAAATGAATATTCATTCCTTCTCCCTGGGTACAAAGTAAAATAACCAGTAATTAGTATAATATTTAATACTCCTATTCAAAATAAATACATCTTTTGTTTAAAAAATCTAATTATTATAATTTAGCAACTTCTGTGTGTGTAACTGAAATTGAATGTGCTGTTTTGAAAATGCTTTTAAGCTCTTATTTACATGTTTCCAGATCAGTTAATTATTCCCCTTGTATGCATAAAACAGAACTCTAGAATGTACTTGCATATATTATTCATTTTGCCATCTAACTATCTTCTAAGTTTAGCTGATTCTAATATTTTAATATTACATTATTATTATACCAGTGGTATTTGTCTTCTGATATGAAAGTTACTCTTGTCTGCATTTAGTTTCATGATCAGTTTTAATACAAAATGGGTTCTGGTATCTCTTCAACCAGCTTATATAGTATTGGCTGTAGCTGTTATAACTTGATGCTGATATATTCCTTTATGGACTTCTTTTATGTTTCTGTTAGAACCTGATCTGAAGCCCACTAAGGCAATGGAAAGACTCCATGTGCTTTGAATCAGGCCCTTGGACTATAAGCCCCTGGGGGTAGGGAAAGTTTTAGTCTATTTTCTGTTCAGGATGGCATACATTTATGGTACTTATATCCAGATTAATCAATAGCTTTTATTATCTTCTCCTGATATCTAAGTGATCTAACTACTAGCGTTGCTGAATTACATGAGCTATCTCTGGGCACATCTTATTCTTCCTGAAGAAAATGGTCTGGATGGGGAGGTTTACCCTGAAAGAATATCTGGCTTCAATAGATCTTTAGTTGTGCCACTCTGCTCCCCTCTGAGGCTGGGTCTACACTACAGAGTCAGATCAATGCAAGGCATCTTGCGTCGACCTACCTGTGTAAGTGTCTACACTAAAATTTTGCTCCTGCCGACTGTCACGGAGTGTGGGGGAGTCCAGCCCTGCACCCCTCTTCCTGGGCCCCACAGTGACTCTTAGCCAGCCAGTAAAACAGAAGGTTTATTGGACAACAGGAACACAGGTTACAGCACAGCTTGCAGGCACAGTCAGGACCCCTCCACCGAGTCCTTCTGGGCTTTCAGGGTGCTTGGATCCTAGTTAGGATACCCTGAATTCCGCCCACACAGCCCCAAGCCCAAACTCAAACTGCTTCCCTCCTGCCACTCCCTTCCTTTGTCCCCTTCCCGGGCAAAGGTGTTGACCTTTCCCCTCCCTTACCTAGCTCAGGTTACAGGCCCTGGCATCATCCATCCCCTAAAGTCCTCCCCTGCTCTCCCTCTCCCCACACAGACAGTACCTATTGCATCACATCTCTCCCCCCTTCGAGACTGAACTGAGCGGGGTCACTCTGCCCAGTGACCTGGGGAAGTTCAGGGTCCCCTCTCCGGGACAACGCATCCGCTGTCAGGTTGGCACTTCCCTTCACATGGACCACGTCCATGTCATAGTCCTGCAGGAGCAGGCTCCACCTCAGGAGCTTGGCCTTGGCTCCTCTCATCTGGTGCAGCCAGGTCAGGGCAGAGTGGTCGGTGTACACGGTGAAGTGTCGCCCAAAGAGATATGGCTCTAGCTTCTTAAGGGCCCACACCATGGCCAGGCATTCCTTCTCGATGGCCGCGTAGCTTTGTTCCCGGGGTAGCAGCTTCTTACTCAGGTACACGATGGGGTGTCTCTCCCCCTTTTCATCCTCCTGCATTAACACTGCCCCCAGTCCCGTGTCTGAGGCATCGGTGAACACCATAAAGGGTTTGTCAAAATCTGGGTTTGCCAGAACCGGGCCACTAACCAGAGCCTCCTTCAGCGCCCGGAAAGCCTCCTGGCACTGCTCAGTCCAGATGACCTTGTCTGGCTTCCCCTTTTTGCACAGTTCAGTGATGGGGCCGGCTATGGCACTAAAGTGGGGCACGAACCTTCGATAGTACCCCACCATACCAATAAAGGCCTGGACCTGCTTTTTGGTTTGGGGGGCAGGCCAGTCTCTGATTACCTCCACCTTGGCTGGTTCCGGCTTCAGGCAGCCGCTCCCCACCTGATGGCCCAGGTAAGATACTTCAGCCATCCCCACCTTGCACTTCTCAGCCTTTACTGTTAACCCAGCCTTTCGGAGTCGGTCCAGGACTTGTTTAACCGGGGACATGTGGTCCTCCCAGGTCTGGCTGAAGACGCAGATGTCGTCAATATACGCCACGGCAAAACTCTCCATCCCCCTCAGTAGGTGATCCACCAGGCACTGGAAGGTGGCCGGTGCTCCCTTGAGGCCGAAGGGCAGGGTCAGAAACTCATAGAGCCCCAGAGGGGTGATAAAGGCCGATTTCAGCCTGGCATCTGTGTCCAGCGGCACTTGCCAATAGCCTTTGGTAAGATCCATAGTGGTGAGGTACCGAGCACCTCCCAGCTTGTCTAGGAGCTCGTCAGGCCTGGGCATAGGGTAGGCATCAGATACGGTGATGGCATTGAGCTTTCGATAGTCCACACAGAACCGGATTGACCCATCCTTCTTGGGAGCCAGCACCACTGGCGAGGCCCAAGGGCTGGAAGACGGCTGGATCACCCCCAAAGCCAGCATGTCCCTGACCTCTCTTTCAAGATCCTGGGCAGTTTTACCAGTGACCCGAAAAGGGGAGCATCTTATAGGGGGATGTGACCCGGTCTCCACCTGGTTGACAGTCAAAGTAGTGTGTCCAGGCTGGTTGGAAAACAGCTGTCGGTATAGATGCAGCACCCCTCTGACTTCAGCGTGCTGGCCCAGGGTCAGCTGATCAGAGAGGGGAATCGCCTCCAGGGGGGAACCAGCTTTGGTCCCAGGGAATAGATCTACTAAGGGGTCATCTCCCTGCCCCTCCCAATGTCCACACACGGCAACACCACATTCCCCCTGTCATAGTATGGTTTCATCATGTTCACATGGTATACCCGACGGTGATATGCCCGGTCTGACAGCTCCACCACATAGTTTACCTCATTCAGTTGCTTGATAACCTTAAAGGGCCCTTCCCAGGTGGCCTGGAGTTTGTTTCTTCTCACGGGGATGAGAACCATCACCTGATCTCCGGTGGCGAAGGCACGGGCCCATGCCGTGCGGTCATACTAGACCTTCTGCCTCCTCTGGGCTTGGGCCAGATTCTCCCTGGCCAGGCCCATGAGCTCGGCCAGTCTTTCCCGGAAGGTCAGGACATACTCCACCACTGACTCTCCCTCGGGAGAGGCCTTCCCCTCCCATTCGTCCCTCATCAGGTCTAGGGGCCCCCTTACCCGCCTTCCATACAACAGTTCGAAAGGTGAAAACCCGGTAGATTCCTGGGGCACCTCCCTGTACGCGAACAGCAGGTGAGGTAAGTACTTGTCCCAGTCCTGCGGGTGCTGGTTCATAAATGTTTTTAGCATCATCTTCAGTGTCCCGTTGAACCTTTCTACCAGCCCGTTGGACTGGGGGTGATACGCTGAGGCCCAGTTGTGCTGGACCCCACATTTCTGCCATAAGGACCGGAGCAGGGCTGACATGAAGTTGGACCCCTGGTCCGTTAAGACCTCCTTGGGGAACCCCACCTGGCTGAAAATTGTCAGCAGCGCATCTGCCACTGTGTCGGCTTCGATAGAGGACAAGGCCACCGCTTCAGGGTAGCGAGTGGCAAAATCCACCACCACCAGGAAGTATTTCTTCCCTGACCGGGTCATCTTGCTGAGGGGTCCCACTATGTCCATGGCCACCTTCTGGAAAGGTTCTTCTATGATGGGTAAAGGCCTCAAAGCCGCTTTCCCCTTGTCCCGGGTCTTCCCAACCCTCTGGCAGGGGTCACAGGATTGGCAGTACTGTCGGACATGGGTAAAGACCCCAGGCCAGTAAAAGTTCTGTAGCAGCCTCTGCCTGGTGCGTCGGATTCCCTGGTGCCCTGCGAGAGGGATGTCATGGGCCAGGTACAGCAGCTTGTGACGAAACTTCTGGGGAATCACCAGCTGCCTCCTGATCCCCCATGACTCTACTTCCCCTGGGGGAGCCCATTCTCGGTACAGGAACCCCTTCTCCCACAGGAACCTCTCCTTGCAACCTCTCCTCATGGTCTGTACCGCACTAAGGTCAGCCCGGTCCCTGTGCTTCCGCAAGGAGGGATCTTTCTGCAACTCGGCCTGGAACTCAGCAGCTGGGACAGGGATGGGGACCGGCTCTCTCTTGCTGGCTGGGTCTGAGGCCGCAGCCTCTCTGCACCATGCCCCTGGGCGTTCCCCGCTCCCTGGGTTAGGGTGCTGCACCTCGGGTCGAGTACCTTCCCCGTTGTCGGGGTGCAGTGCCCTTTGCCGACTCTGACTACGAGTCACGACCAGGGCACTCTGGGTGTTACTAGGCCAGTTCTCGAGGTCCCCTCCCATTAACACGTCAGTGGGAAAATATCGGTGTACCCCCACATCCTTGGGGCCCTCCTTGGCCCCCCATTTCAGGTGTACCCTTGCCACGGGCACCTTGAATGGGGTCCCGCCCATGCCCATCAGGGTCAGGTAGGTGTCAGGCACCATCCGATCTGAGGCCACTACCTCGGGCCGGGCCAATGTCACTTCTGCGCCCGTGTCCCAGTACCCAGTGACCTTCCTCCCATCTACCTCCAGGGAAACAATGCACTCCTTCCGGAGGGGCAGCCCCGCGCCCACCCGGTAAACCAAAAACCCGGAGCCTGGAGCATCCACAGGTGGTATGTTGCCAGCCCCCCTTTCCTGGGAATGTAGCCCCACCTCCGATTGGGTTTTTACCCAGTCCACCCTCTGCGGGTTGGGTCTGCTTGGTCTGTCCCTGAGCTTGGGGCACTGGGCCCGTATGTGACCTCGTTGGCCACAGCGATAGCAGCCCATGTCTCGTGGGTCCCCTTGATTGGGTTGGAGGGACCTGCCGCTGGATGTTCCCCTTTTGGGGGGGTTCTCCATAGGACCCCGCTGGGAGGTCCCATGATGACTCTCTCTCTGTGTTGAGGCAGGCTTGCTCCTTCGAGACTCCTCCCTGCCATCCCCTGCCCGACTGTCCACAAATTGGTCGGCCAGCTGGCCTGCGTGCTGTGGGTTCTCCGGCTTCTGGTCCATCAACCACAGCCTCAAGTCGGACGGGCACTGCTCGTACAGGTGCTCCAGTATGAATAGGTCAAGCAGGTCCTCTTTAGTTTGGGCCCCAGCTGTCCACTTGCGGGCATACCCCTGCGCCCGGTTGACCAGTTGTAGGTATGTGACTTCACGGGTTTTACGCTGGCTCCGGAACTTTTTCCGGTACATCTCAGGAGTCAGCCCAAACTCGCGGAGCAGGGTCTGTTTGAACAGTTCGTAGTCCCCTGCCTCCGCCCCTTTCAGTCGGCTGTACACCTCCACGGCTGTGGAATCCAGTAAGGGGGTGAGAACTGCGATCCTGTCTGCAGGGTCAACCCTGTGCAGCTCGCAGGCATTCTCAAAGGCCGTCAGAAAGGTATCTATGTCCTCCCCCTCCTTACGCCGGGGCAGCAAGTGCTTATCAAAGCTCTTTGTAGGCTTGGGCCCCCCCTCACTCACCGCAGCCAGGGCCCCACTGCTCGCCAGCCGGGCCAGCTCCAGCTCATGTTTACACTGTTTCTCCTTCTTCTCCTGCTCATGTTCACGCTGTTTCGCCTTCTCCTCCAGATTTTGCCTCTTTAACTCGAGCTTCTCCCTTTCATATTCCAGCCGCGTCCGCTCCACGGATGCCGAGCGTTGCCGGGAGGATCCCCTGCTGGGGGGTGGGCTTCGCCGGGCAGATCCCCTGCTGGCCGGGGGTGTCACGGTGCCCTCGGTATACACTGGGCTCCTCCCCGCCCTTCCCCTAGGCCTAGGAAGGGGGGGTCTCGGGAAGCCCTCGTCCGCCGGCTGACCACTCCCAGCGGGGACAGACACTGGTGCCTGCGCTGCATCTGCCCGGCTGCTTCCCTCAGAGACAGGGCTCCATTCATTCATGCAGTCTCCCTGCTCCAGCTGGGCAATCAGCTGGTCCTTGCTGAGCCTCCCTGGGTGCAGCCCCCTCTGCTTACACAGCTCCACCAGGTCACACTTGCACCGCTTGGCATACATCTTCCTGCTGACCACTCACAGGCCGGGGTGCTCGCCGCTCCCCACGGTTTCCAGGGGGACCCCTAGTGCACCAGTCCTTCTTGAGGTCACCACCTCTCTGCCAGGGTCGAGCTGCAGACTCCTCCGCCCCTGGGACCGCTCGCTGCAATCCCCCGGAGGACCCTGTTACTGCAAAGTCCTTCTCACTGGGCACACACTCCCAGGGGTTAACCACCCCTTCGTTTTACTGCTCCCCAGTCACTTACTGCAGGAAGCGCCGTCCACGGGGTGCAGTATATCCCATTCCTGCCACCAGTTGTCACGGAGTGTGGGGGAGTCCGGCCCTGCACCCCTCTTCCTGGGCCCCACAGTGACTCTTAGCCAGCCAGTAAAACAGAAGGTTTATTGGACAACAGGAACACAGGTTACAGCACAGCTTGCAGGCACAGTCAGGACCCCTCCACCGAGTCCTTCTGGGCTTTCAGGGTGCTTGGATCCTAGCTAGGATACCCTGAATTCCACCCACACAGCCCCAAGCCCAAACTCAAACTGCTTCCCTCCTGCCACTCCCTTCCTTTGTCCCCTTCCCGGGCAAAGGTGTTGACCTTTCCCCTCCCTTACCTAGCTCAGGTTACAGGCCCTGGCATCGTCCATCCCCTAAAGTCCTCCTCTGCTCTCCCACTCCCCACACAGACAGTACCTACTGCATCACACCGATGTAACTGCCCCGCTACACTGACTTTATAACTCCTTCTACACCAGAGAAATAGAATCAGTGTTGATGGAGTGTCAGCTGTGCTGCTTACGTTGACCATTACTGGCTTTCAGAAGCCATCCCACAGTGCTCCACGCTGACAGGACAATCGATACAAGTGCTCCTTGTGAGGAGACACGCCGCTGACATGAGGCATGTAGTGTGGACATGTAAAAGTGATTTAACTACTGCAGTGGCTGTATGCTGATGTAAATTTAGGTGGA
The DNA here is from genome assembly GCF_007399415.2 of Gopherus evgoodei. Taxonomy (NCBI): domain Eukaryota; kingdom Metazoa; phylum Chordata; order Testudines; family Testudinidae; genus Gopherus; species Gopherus evgoodei. The sequence continues at coordinate 32,189,360 of NC_044331.1, read as the reverse complement.
CATAATTTTGTTGTGTAGATGTGCTCTGAGAGATGGGACTTGTGATTGTAGAGTTGACATGGCCTTCCCCCCGCTTCCCAACACCACTGACACTGTTGCTGCTCTTGTCCTTGATGGTTCAATTTTCACCTACTCCAAAGGGTTCTCCTGGTGCACTAATGCTCAGCCAGCATCAGTAACTTGCATTGCTTAGGCCTGATTTCCAAGAGGCTGTAAAAAGGTAGCATGTTTCCTCAATCTCCTTCCTCCATGTGGTCATGTCTCTCTTCCTTGTATTCACCACAGCATGTCCCATTGTTGCTGCTGGTGGCTACATTGTTGAAGCATTGTGTGCAAGTGCAGTTGAATAACTTGAGCAGAGGTGACCCGTAACTGTGGATAGTGGGAGGGGGGCAAAACTGAGAAGTTCTCTAGGGGCATGTGACCAACCCTCTGGCTCCACCCTCTGAAACTTCATATTATGTAGACAACACACACTAGCAACTTCCTCCTCCTCCTCCTCCTCCTCCTGCGGCTGCCCAGTGCCTTGCAGAGTTTGCAGGCATCCCTCCCTGCCTGAACTATCCTCAATCAATTTAACAAGTGTTCAAAACAAAACCAACAGAAGAGACAACACAGTTGGGCTGCACAGTCCCTCGTGCGACCTCAGAATGGGTGGGACCAGGATGGGACGGTATTTGGGATTGCATTGTCTCAGTTAACAAGTTGGAAGATTATCAGTCACTTTTTGTTGGGCAGGGGGAATGTGACACCCCTAAATCACCTTGTCCTTGAGAAGGCACATTGGAGGCTGCTGCTGGGGGTGCTTTGAAGCAGCAGGGTCTGCCCACACACCCTTTCCCACTCTTGCTCCACACAGCCTGCTCCTTTCACTCACCCTGGGGCTCTCAGGCTGGATGGAGCTCCATCTGAGCTTCCTGGCCATGAGCATCATATTGCAGTTCCTCTTCCTGATCTCAAAGATGCCCTCCACCGACTCACCTCAGCAGGGGGCCTGCAAAGCAGGCAGTGGGAAGCACTGGGACTCCAGCAGCAGGCGAGGAAAAGCAGCCTCATATAGTGGGAGCAAGGAGGAGGCAGCCCAGCCCACAGGCAGCCACCCTGCAGCTTCCTCCCTCCCCACGCTGCACAGACACTTGGTGAGTGTTGCCGTCAGGGGGAGCTGCTGCCTTCTTGCTGCTGGGCATTGGAGAGGATGAATGGACCCGTGGTTAGGGTGCTTGCATGGCACTTGGGAGACCAAGATTTAATCACCTGCTCTGCCTTGCTGTGTGAGCTTGGGCAAGACACCCGTTTGTCATATTGTGCCTCCATTTGACAAATGGCATAGTAGCTCTGCCCTACCTCACAGGATGTGTGAAGATAAATACATAAAGATGGAGAAGCCATTAGATACTATGCTTTTGGGGGCCATGTAATACTTAAGATGACCAGGTCATTGTTGGGGCTGCAGGTTTGTCATGGTGGGAGGAAAAACTCATGGATGATGTGATTTTGTTATTTTTTCCCATTTGCGACTTTGTTGTGTGTCCATGACTCATCCTGCAGCGGCAGCTCCTGTGGCTCCTATCCCACAGGGCTGAGCCCAGCTCCCTGATCTGGGCATTGTGATGTGGCATGTGGGGTCATAATAGAGTGACTAGGTGTCTGACTTTTGACTGGAACACCTGGTCGAAAAGGGACCCAGGTGGCTCCGGTCAGCACCACCAACCAGGCAATTAAAAGTCCGGTTGGCAGTGCTGTGGCACTAAGGCAGGCCAGTCCCTACCTCTCCTGGCTGGCATCATGCTGTGTCCCAGAAGGTCCAGCAGGTCCACCTCCTAGGTGAGGGGGCCACCGGGCTCTCCACAGGGCTCTGCATGGGCTTCTGCAGGAACTGGCCAATGGGAGCTGGAAGGGGTGATGCCTTCAAGCGAGAGTGGCGCATGGAGCCTCTGGAGCCCTCCCCCACAACTGGGACCAAGACCTGCTGGCTGCTTCTGGGGCATGCGCAAAGCGGGAGCTGCCCGAGGTAAGCCCCTGCCCCAGCCCTGAGCCCCTCCCCAAACCCAGAGCTCCCTCGTGCACCCGAAACCCCTCATTCCTGGCCCCACTCCAGAGCCAGGACCCCCAGTCAAGATCCCTCAACCCCTCCCGCACCCCAACCCCCTGCCTCAACCTTCACTCCCCTCCCACACTCCAAATCCCTCGGCCCCACCCCCCAACCTGGAGCCCCCTCCTGCACCTCAAACTCTTCTTCTGCCGCCCCACCCCAGAACCAGCACGCCCGGCCCAGAGCTCTCACCCCCTGCTCCAGCCCAGTGAAAGTGAATGAGGGTTGGGGAGAGCGAGCTACCCAGGGAGGGGAAGGTAGTGAGCAGGGGGCGGGGGTGGAGCCTCAGGGAAGAGACAGGGCTAGAGTGTTCAGTTTTGTGTGAATAGAACGTTGGCAACCCTAGGTCATAATGCCACTCAGGTTTGGCCCAGCTGCCCCTTCGTCATGATGGGTGGATGGGGGGCACCAGACCTGAGCAGCACAGCAATCCAGCAAGCCAATGTCGTAACACCCAGAGGAGCCCCATGGGACGCAGGAGCTCCTGCTTCCCAAGGTGAGGGCAGGGCGGGGTCTCAATCCTGGGAAACACAGGAGCCACTGCTGCCTGAGATGAGTGTGGGGCAGGCTTACTCTCTATTATAGGGTCCAGTCCCCGGGGACACATAATCTGCCACTGACCAAGGTGAGTGAGGCTAGCGGCCCCCCCACCCACTGTCTCCCATCTGCATCCAAGCCAGGATTAGAGTTGTGGTGCCAGGGCACTGTATGCTGCTGTGGGTGGTTGGTGCCCCTTATTTTGTGAAGGTATTTTCAATTTATGGAACAGTCAGTAAACCCATGACTTTTACTAAAAGTCTCTGCCTTTAAAACTGAACTGGATCTTTAGAAAGAGAACTATTTACAAAGGTGCTTCAACTGCAGCTATCATCCAAGCCCTGTACATACAGACTGACTTCCTACTGCCTGTTCCAAACTCTTCCCTCCTGCAACCTGTGCTCCTCATTCCAAGTTCCATGCAAGGTGATACACTTGGCAGCCACAAGCTAGAAAAGAGGAAAGAAGGATTTGTTCTTAAATGATATTTCTATCATTGGCTTGATGCTGCCCTTGATAATTAGCATGCTATATTTCTTTGGTTCATTTAAGGTATTATTGACTAAAAATGAGAAACAAACAAAACCTGCTTTGTGCCTTGTTGTGGGTGCCTCACAACACTTAACATGCCTTCTGCCACTTCCCTTGTTGTTTAGGCGTGGGTTTTTTATTTATTTTTATTTTTAGTGGAACATTGCTGAATAATAGGGGTCGATCTCTTTTGTCTCTGAATGATAGGACTGTAGATTTGGGAGCTTGATGAAGGTAGATGAGATGCTGTTCATGTTGGCTGAGAGTTCAAAATTTGGGTTGTCGTTAAAAATAAAGGGGGAGAGGACAATGTAGAGAGTTATACAGGGGATTCAGGCAGAACTATTTAATGTAAAGAGTAATAAACATTGGAAATAAGGTGCCCCATAAAACCAGAGAAGCAATTAGTCTAAATGAGATTGAGACAGCTCACTATTTTATGGAGGAAAAATATTGACAGGAGAAGGTTTAAAGAACAGTGACAAGGCAGGGAAAGGTTGGTGAGGCTAGATGATCTTTTCTTATCCTACAGGTTCTTATCAATACTTTTCATGTTCTTACCTAGCCAGGGGGCAGGGAGGGGGTAAGGGAAGGAAGGAAGAGTGTCATATGAGTGAAAAGGAGTGTGATTAGCAAGACATAGGTTTTGGAACCATTTTGTATGTAATTACACACAATCTTTTTACCTTCATCTTCTCATCTTTATGCCCCATGGTCAGATTCCATATACAGATTCAGTTCTTGGTTCCATTGTTTGTGCAAGGCCTTTTTGTCTCATAATTCAGTATTCCTGATTGTCATGCACGTAAAACAGCATTGTTAAGATTGCAAAGTCAAGTGCTCAAAAGTTAGGAAATGCTAAAATTAATTTCATCATCTTGTGCGTATGCATTATGATAGTCTTGGTATGTGATGATGTAATTAAAGACTGTCATTTCAGCTGTTTTGTTATTAACCATGTTTATTATGGTAGTGCCCAAGGATCAATCAAGAAGGGTGCCCAATTGTGCTAGGCACTGTACAAAAACAGTAGCAGACACTCCCTGCCCGAAAGAGCTTACAGTCTAAATAGACAAGACAGATACGGGGTGAGGGAAAGGAATAGAACACACAAGCACAGTGAAATGCACTCTAGATCTTGCCAGGATGTTCTGAACTGTGACCTCAATAAAATATGTATGTATCGTCACAAAAAAATACTGTTGGAGACCACATTATCAGAACAATACACTCTCTGATTTCACTTAGGATATTTTGGTAGGTGTTTCTCAGTCATTTTTTCTTTCTTTCCGTGTTCCGCTTTGATCTCAAAGTTTTTTAAAAAACTTAATTTATTTTAATGTGAATAATAAGTATGAGTACTTTAATAATTAATAAAGCTCTTTGGGGCAGGAACTTGCCTTATTTGTTTTGTAAATCTTTGTGCATTTTTACAATAGTATCTAAATATTTATTTATAGTAATAACTTACATTGCTTCTTTCCTAACAAATTGGGTTAGAATCCTGGAGAGGTATCAGCAAATAATATGAACTTAGGTGGTGAAGTTGTAAAAATTTGCTACAAAGCACTTTATAAAGGGGATTCTAACATAGACTATATCATGTCTCTGCAAGATATCATAAACCTCTTATTAGAGTCTGGAAGCTCATGCTATCTTCCTTCAGTTCTGTCCCTGACCAAGCAATTCTTCCTCTCCTCCTTTGTCCACTCTCACATCTCCAATCCCCAACAAATCTTTACCTGGAGCGGCTCCCAGGTGGCAGCTGTGTGCAGCGGGGCTAAGACAGGCTGCCTGCTGGCCCCGGCCCTGCACTGTTCTGCTCTACTCCCAGAAGTGGCCAAAACCACGTCCCTGTGACCCTGAGGACTCTGTGTGCTCCCCCAAAGTGCCCATTGTCTGCGGTTCCCTGTTCCTGGCCAATGGGAGCTGTGGGGGGGAGAGGCAGTGACTGCAGGTGAGGGCAGTGCATGGAGCCCTCTGCACCCTCACCCCGCCCCAGGGGCCACAGGAACGTGGTGCCGGACACTTCCGGGAGTGGTGCGGGGCCTGCGGTGCGACAGGGTGGCAATCCCACTGGCCATAGTTTGCTCACCCCTGTTCTAGACGGTGTAGAGCAGTGGTCTTCAAAAAAAATTTCTGGTGACCCAGTTGAATAAAATTGTTGATGCCTGCGACCCAGTGGAGCTGGGGATGAGGGTTTTGGGGTTGGTAGGGGCTCAGGGCTGGGGCAGAGGGTTAGGGTATGGGGGTGAGGGCAGGGTGCAGCCAGGGATGAGGGGGTTGGGGTGCAGGAGGGGGCTCAGAGCTGGGGAAGGTGAAGATGGAATGGGAGGCCCAAATGTTCAGAATTGAATGCATGGACATAACTGCATGCGGTAAATGAACTATGTTCAGACATGTAATTTCACATGAAATTGGGTGCAAACAATTCTGAAAATTTGAGTATATACCAAGTAATTCATATGGTAATCCTTTAATGCTTTCATCTTAATAAATTTAGCCAGCCTAAAATTTGGAAAAAAAAAAGTTTTTAAGTGAAACCCCCCAACTGCTTGTGTATAATTCTGAATCTACAGCTAGAGCAGATGTGTGTATTAGGGTGTAGGAAGCCACCAAGAGGGCCATGAACTGAACTCTGAAAGCAACATGAGAATATTGACTAGGAGGTAATTGCTTGCATCTATATAGAATATTCCAACACAGTAGTTCTCCGTCACACGTATATGATATCTCTTTCTCCTGTTCACTGCTACAGTTTTGTAACACAGATATTCTCATGTGTTAGTGTCATGGGGTTTAGATGCCAGAACATCCCAGTTTTATTTTGCCACTGAAGATTACCCTAGTGTGATGTATTAAAATATAGACGGTATAGAAAGAAAGTGAGCTGTTTGTAACTAAAGAGACAGATAAGATGTCTGCTGGCATTAACTCCATTTACCTCATTAGAGTTATGCCAGCTGAGAATTTGACCCCCAGTTTCTATGCTAAAGAATGTGTTACATCTTATTTATTAAGTTTTGAGTTTTCAGTTCTGAATGGTAAATTTCACTGACTGATGTGAGTTACATTGCAAAAATTTTCAAATTAATATTTATAGTCCTTTGTCCAGTGAATAATCCCAAAATCTCATGAAAGTGTCCCTTTTCAACCCACTGCAAGGTTTTGCATTAAACATAGCTGGCTCAAAGATCTGGCTCTGAATTTGAGAGTGAACTCAAGTTCCCAGGTTCCCTGCTGGTGAAGGATGAGTTTGTTATGGAAATGATGCAATTACAATACTTATTGGGGAGGGAGATGATAGCCACTTTGTTCTGAGAGTGCTCCATGTTGGCTGATTAAGCCACAAATGAAATGCAACCCTGACAGGCACATACTGCATGACACATTGAAAGAACCTCAGAAGTGAGTAACTGTGGTGTAGTTTTGTTCTGTTACCCTCTTTGTTATGAGAAAGGGTTCCAGGTGTGTAATTTTCTGTTTTCATTCTCAGACACTAATCTGATTTAATAGTTTGATCATCTCAACAGCCTTTCAAGTATCTTGGTTGCTTGGCTGTCCTTGTTCTTAGGTAACAGGAGGTCACTAATGGGAGTAGTCACTGAAGCGTATAGTGAATATGGGCAATATTTTCAGAACAAGTTATTAATCTCCTGACCGTGATTGCATTTATTATAAAATCTTTATGCAGCTTCATAAATGTACATGATGAGTTACAAACTGAGGCCCCAATCCTGAAATACTTGTGTCTAACTTTCCTTGTGTGAGTAGTCCCATTGCAGTCGAAGAGACTATTCACGTGAATAAAGTTACATCTGTTTTCCATAGATAGCACAAGTTCCCTACACCAAGATGTTCCAGTCTAAATACAGAACTTCTGGGTGATCTTACTAGAGATAAGTTCCTGGCTAGCTCAACCATGTGAGTTTGGCATGAAAATATACTAAGCTAGACGTGTAAAGGTTCTCAGCATCTCACATTGGGCATACAGTGATCCCAGTACTAATGCCCTGACCAAGGTAGCCCTTTTGTTGAAGTCAGTGAGATTTGCATGTGTAAATAGTTTAAGGGTTCATTCCTGCAAGATGGTGGATCCCTGTCAAAGCTCATGGGAAATGAGGACAGTCTGAATCTTGCAGAATCAAGCCTAGAGAAAGGAAATCAGAATTGGGCTCATAAGGAACATCTTGCCAAAGTTCTTAGTAGGATGGCCTCGAAGTTTTGTCTTTATCTTGCAGTAGCTTGGGAATGGCAGAGGGCTGGATGCTACATATCTGCATAGCTTTTAAAACTCTGGCATTCATTACAACTTTCACTGTTGCAGGTGTTCAGATAGAAAGGCCAGTTCTAATTCGTATAACATTAGATTCGAGGCTCTTAAAGATGAATATTTCCCGAAAACTAAAGGTTTCCAAATCTTTTTGCTTTTTGCCGTGAATGAAGTGGCCTGTACTGCTAACTGTGATATTGCCTAGTGTTGCAGCAGAAGTAGGAATCTAAGCACAGATTTTTTTGTAAATGATTTGGCCCAGTCTAGACTGATCATCAAAAAGCAGTTTATGTAGAGCAATATTTAAAATGAGTTTAGCCTCTGTTCTTAAACATGGTTTAAACTTTAGGGCTCAGTGTAGTCAGGGTCAAAATGTAACTCCTATCTCACATCCAGCAATAAATGGAAAAGATACTGTCAAACATAGCAATTATTCTAGTTGTGCCTCGTAACAAAGGGAACCTGAATTAATCTGCTTGGCTTACTAGTATACTGTAAACATTAGGCATATGCATGTGCACACTTACGTGAGTTTGCCAATTTGGTCCTAGTCCCTCCCCCCAGTCCCTCCTTACCAAAAACAGACCTCACATCTTCGCAGATTACTACCAATTTAAAAATAGAGTACGTTGCCCACTAGATTTTTGTCAACACAGAGACTTCTTTAGTGTGTTTGAAAATTATATCGTTTCATTGAAATTCTTATTCCAAGTGTACTGGGGAAGAGTGTATATATTAATGAAAGACTCTGTTAAAATCATACAAAGGAAATTTACAGGAAAACAGCTCCATAAATCTTATGCAGATGCAAAACTAACAGACATATGAAGGATTTGTATTTAGAAAAGAATCTCCCAGAGGGATGCTCTCAGCAGAAAATGAAAAGGTCTTCTTAACATTCAGATGAACTATTACAGCCATGTTTTGCTGATGCAAGCAGTAATATAGGTAAGGCCACTGTCACAGTCCCAGATCTCAGCACTGCAAATTAGCAAGGTTTTAACTCGGCTCCAAATATCATGCTAGCTCCTTTTCATTATGAAAAAGAGGAGGATAGGGTAGTGGGACCCAGCATCTATTGGCAAAGCACATTATAATTGTTTAAGCAGGCCCCACAAGTCATGCATTTCAATTATTTGTTCAAAGCTGCCTGCAATTAAGAGTTGCAAACAAGGCTTTTGAATGCAAGTCAGACAATTAAAATGTTTAATGAGTGTATTAGAGAGAAAAGTTCTGAATTAGCACTTTGAATACACAAGATCTTTTTTTCTAATCTTCATTCCCTTTCGCTCTTTTGAAATAGAGATCTCTCTCTCTCACACACACACAATTTTTTTTCTCTCTCTCTTTGATTAAAACTTGACTGATCCCAGGGAAGATTGAATCATCCTAATCTTCCACTTGTACATTTGAATCGTCTTTTGCTCCTTGAGAGATCATCCTTGTTGCCTCATAATGGCCCAGGTGCAAAAAGCTTTGCCCATGTCTGGCTTGTTCTCAAAGGGGGGTCGTAAATCACTTCAAGCATTTCTCCTCCCTCTTACCCCCTCTACCCCCATCATCTTCTTCCTTCCCCTTTGAAGAGGCAAGACTATTTTAGCTTGTGATTTGTGGCACTCACGCACTTAACGTGCATCCCCTGTCTCAGTAAGCTAACAGACAAGATGTGGGAAGCACTGATGCATTGGCATGTTAATGGGGATTCTGTGGATGTTGGTATTATAACTGTTGGTGGTGATCAGATCACAGCTGCTCCCAGAGGAAAGGCCTAACTTCTTTCTCTTTAACCATGAAAAACAGACTTAACTTCCCCACTTCTTTTAGGAGAACAGCGCTACTCGGGTCCTTTTTTCTCATTAATACCCTTTGAATGCCGGCTCTTGGCATTTAGAACTTACACTTTGTGAGTTTGTATAGCTTTGTATATTACGTTTTTTGCTCTATGTGCTATAGCTGGACACGAACCCATAGCCTGGGAATTTTTGATAATCTGTTTCCCTCTTACATCCTTGGCAGTTTTTAGAGTAAAATTGGTTATTTTTAAAGGGGATTTAAAAAAAAATTCCAGGCAGTTACCGCTATTACGTTTTATTAATACATTTTGCTTTGTGCAGACCAGGATGAAATAATTATATCACTAAATTTCAGTATCATTTAAATGATTTTTTTAAAATGTGAAACCAGCCAAAGGAAATGTCATATTAAGGGTGACAGCTCTTCCATACCTTAACTCGTGGCTTTGTGAAAAGAAAGGGCACAATGGCTTAAAGTTGTCTGAAGTTTTGTTGCAATTGAATTGTTCTGGGATTTGCTCACTTATTTCAACGTTAAAAACAATTTACGGGCCTTTTTCTTTTTAAAAAAAGAATCCTTTTTCCTGAATGAGGGTAAAATGTGCATTATTTTATGAGGACAGGAAATGTTTCAAGGGTGGTTAATCTTATGACTTGGATAAATTTGGGTTCACAGATTTCTTTCTTTTTTTTTTTTTTTTTTTTAAAATATGTAGTGCCATATGACAATAGCTTTTGTGGAGCCATTCTACTTTTGTGGGTGAATGTCTACATAGATTTTCCAAAGGCTTGTTAGTGAGATACTTTTGTGTAATAAGTACAAGTTTAGGATCCCTGTTCCTGCACAGAAGCCAATTGATTTCAGCCAGCTTTGCCTGGGCATGGGGTTTTGCCCATTTGTATGAATTTGCAGGTTTGGGCCTATAGACCCCTGAACACACTTATACTTGTATGTAACTTGACACACTTTAACTAGAACAAATCTGCATATACTGTTAATGGTAAAATCAACCAAACAAAAAATCTCCTCCATGCTTCAGGACTTAAATCAATGTCTGACTAAGCCTACATCGACACTATGGGCTAGAGGTGTGATTTCCAGCTCACATAGGCACACTTTTGCTAGCTCTCATCTGATGTAGCACATTAAGAACAGAAGTGCAGCCACTGTAGCTGTGGGTTCAGGCGAATTTGTATTCGGGGTGGCTAGCACAGTGCCACTGCTGCTCATCCTACTATGGTTACATGATTTTTAGGGTGCAAGGTCAGATGAGCGGTAGCATGAGTAAATCTACATGAGCTGGGAATCACACCCCTAGCTCCATATGTAGACATAGCCTATTAAGGGTTAGGATGAGACCTTTTTGACAGGACCAGATTTTCCCACTTCTACCTGTTGCCTGGTTTCTTGCACTTTTCTCTGAAGTGTCTGGACTGGCCACTGTCAGAGACAAGATACTGGACTAAATGAACCAAAGGATCTGATTCAGTCTGGCAGTTCCTATGTTCCTATTGTCTGTGCATTATTCTAACAAAAAATTACGCCTGGCAGCCCTTGTGGCAAATAGTTACTCCCTATGGTCTTAGTCTTCCATCCTTGACACAAGCAAAACTCCAGTTGACATGAAAAGGAAGTTTTGCCTCATTGAGAAGGGCAGGACTGGACAGGATCATTTGTAAAACTGCGGTTTAGTAAAGGCTAAAATCTCCGAGTGATTCCCTCCACCAAAAAAACCAACCAAACCAAACAAAAATTTGCACATCAAGAGCTATTTATAACACTGTTGTTTGGGTTTCACAAATACAAAAAACCAAAACTGGTAAAATGTCTTTTTATTTCTATAAATAGAAAATCATGTTTTAAAACTGCCAATAAACTTCGATCCCAGCTTGAGACTTCAGGCACAAACAGTGCAGGAATGAAAATAAAAAGAAGCCTTTGATATAAAACTACAAGGGATGGGGAAAAATATATATGCGTTTAACTGAATTTAACTAGACAACATTCCCTTTTATTATGACATTTATAGTATTTAGCTAGACTACAGTTCATGGTTCTTCTAGAACTATGGTAGCCTTGGTAGGAATATACGGCTTATCCCCTCCACCTATCCTTAGAACACCCTTGAAAGTGGATTGCCTACAGCGGGAGTTTCATTTTGAAATGCAAGCTTAGTAAAATTAATTATATTCATATCACATGCCTGGGCCACTGGAAAATGACAAACAATAAATTATCAGTTCCTGTGATTTTTATGTTGCTTCGCAATTTTCAGGCCTACTCGCTTACTCATTCATTCATTTTATGAGTGTTAACACTGCTGTTTCCTTCTCCTGAAAGACTTCAGAAACTGACAGGATGTGCAGAGGGGCAGCTTGGAGACAGCATCAGGGTCCCAGTTCAGCAAAGTAAATAAATAAAACAGCATGTGCAGCAGGTTTGCGCAGGACAGAGTCTGGGGAGGGCTTTTTATGCTGAAGAGGGCTGTAATAGTTCAAAATGGACCGGTAGCTGGACAGTTTTCTCCCCCCCGCCCCCCAGCTTTCGCTAACTTAGCACTTTGAGGACAGCTTATAGGTGTAGTTCTATGACCTGCGTCATGCAGGAGGCCGGACGATCATAATTGTCCCTTGTGGCCTTATAACCTACAAATCTGTGAACATGTCAAATATACAAATATTAAAAAAAAAATTTATGAGGGGAAAAAGGGGATAGCCACAGGGACCAAAATCTCCACTCATATGGTAAATGCATCCGTGCATCATTACTGGCCCTAACCTACCCAGACTGGATCTGGTTCCAGATTGAACTCTCCCAAAGTTTGTGGGGGAGGGGGTTTGGCCTTCCATTTTTTGGCCCATCTCTAATGTATGGGCCTAATCCAAGTGCACTGAAGTCAATGGGAAAATTGTGCTTTGGATAAGGCAGTAGTTGCATATTTAAAAGTGTAGTATAATTATATACAAAACTTACAGGACCTGGCCCTCGGCCCCCATTGAACTCTCATGAAGAGATCAAAAACCTCAGCTTCTTCTGTTCCCTATCTGCTGCCTTTCCTCTCCCCACCCTAATAAGCAAAGCACAACAGTAAGAAAAACAAGATATGTGATAGAGTATGGTAAATACAGATTTGAAAGTCTGTAAATAAGATAGGTGTAAGTCATTGCAATGTACACATTATCCAAAGGAAAACAAATGAAGATTGTGAAAGTTGCAGCAACATTGTTAGTTATAATGGCTTCTTTTCTAAGCTCCGCCACCCCTCCCCCCAAAAAAAATCTATGGTGCGTACTCTTCTAAAACTGTGGCAAGGGGCACTAATAGAGACAGACTTGGTGAATAGTTAAAATTCACATTGTAACTTATGAACGTTGGGTTCAATACTGCTCCCACGGAAATCAATGAGAATTTTGCTGTTGCTAGGACAGGGCCTAACCTTTTCTGTCTGATAATTAATACTTTGTCTAAACTAAATGTAATATTTTGTAAAAGAGCTGATAAGAGAAGATACTGAAACATGTTCTAGGCCTGGTGTGAAACTGATCCAACTATTTTACAAAGGCTAGGAAAAAAGTGGATTTTAAGAAGTTCAAACAACTTTCTGCCAGTCGAAAGAGAACTGAACTATGACCTTTATGGGGATGATCATGGGAATTAGCTTTGTCACCTGTTTCAAAATGAGATAGCATGTGGTCTTCAGTGTATGAAGCTAATTGTGAAATGTACTTATTAAAGCTGGTGAAAAAATTAATAATTCAATAAAAGGTACAAATTTCAATTTTTTAAATCAAATATCCTCCCCTTTCCCCAAGTTCCCCTTTTCATCCAACTAGTCAAAATATTAATTTCAAATAAGAGATTTTTTTAATTTAATGAAATTCTTCCCGTTTTGACCAGCTCAAATCTTTGTGTCAAAATAGTATACAAAAGAAAACAAAAACTTTAAAAATGGGAGGGCATAGGTGATGTGAAGCGAATCAATTGAATCAAACCGGAGAAATATGATATAGGGAATAATCATCTGCTGGCTTGTATTTGTTGGTATTATGATCAAGTAGCTCTGTCCAGTCTGTAACTTCTGTGATTCCATAGTCTTATTCTAAGTTACATTGTTATTAGGCCATGATGAGTGTAAATAATAGCAGCATATCTTATCTCTTGGGCCTAAATAGTCCGAATGACGCCCAAGGAACAACCAACTGGTCTGTGATTTTTGAGCCTGACTTGTTGCATCTCATCGTGGTCTTTTTGTTGTTTGGATATAAAAAACAATTATTCCCGACTTGAATGTAGCAGAGCTGACTCTTGCAAAGTGGAGATCATTGGCCAAATCACCTTGGCATGTCTGTTTCAGCACTCTAGCAAGTGTTGCAGCCTCTTGCTTGCTGCAGGTTTTGTTCCAAATCACAGCAGCCATTTCCTCTTGAATTGTATGTCATTTAGCCATGGGTAGAAGCAAAGGGAGCTACTCAAACTAAAAGGCATTTGTGATGCAGAAAGCTGTTTGTTATTGGTGGATTACTGGTGCTCTCTATTATTCACATCTGGCCATGCCTTGTATTTTTCCTAGGGGCATAGGGTGCCTAGGTCACTTACAGCACACCTGCATTATTTATTATTTATTTATTAAACTATAAAAAGGAAAAACTGCAACTAAGTTGTGGGAAAGAGTAAGGCCAGATCTACACTATAGACCTATACTGGTATAATTACTTTGCTCAGAGGTGTAAAAAATCCACACTTCTGTGTGACGTAGTTATACAGACCTCACCCCTCATGTAGACAGTGCTATATCAGCGGGAGAACTTCTCCCGTTCACAAGGCCACTGCCTCTCAGGAAGATGGGTTTACTACACTGATGGGAGAAACTCTCATGTTGGTGTAGGAGTGTCTTCACTTAAGCACTACAGTGGCACAGCTGCATTGTATAGCTGTGCTGATGCGCCGTTTTAAGCCTTAACTTCACATACAGCTGTGCTCTATGAGATGAGCTGTGACTGAAATGCCAGACCCCCACCTACTTGCTGCACCTGTGCATTTTTCCAGTGTACTTCTCACCTAAGAGTGATATCAGACATTGGAGCCATCATTTTTTCATGTGGCATCATATTTCATTTAATGATATCACTGCAAGCAGTCATTTACCACTAACTGGTTATGTGATGTCACTCCGTGAAGTACAGTATCCCTTGTGACATTCAGTATTAGTAGCCCTTACCAGGGTCTCAGGTGAATGAACAAAACGTTGTGCTTAGTGGTATGAAAGGTGGTGACAGATCTACAGAATTCGCATAGTAGGCATCCTTCAGTCTTGAGAGACCAGCGGTATCTGCCCTGAGAGGTAAAGAATTGATTCAGTTGGTTTTATGGCAGCCGCGTCTGTGGCTGAAGAGAACCATTTGAGAGAGAGAGAGACAATCTCTGCCGCATCTGTCACATTTAAAGGTGATGTTTTGACCCCTGGGCTCTGCCTCCTGTGAGTTCTTTTCTCCTCTGCTAGGCTGGGTGGCTTCCTCTCGTAACTTCAGAGACCTTTGTTAAGCTCTTGTTTACAAAGGCTGTGGTCTTGAGTGTGATCTTGCCAGTTGTCCATATCCATGCCCATTTCTTTGAGGTCTTGCTTGCACACATTCTTCAAATGCAATTTTGTGCATCCTTTGGGGTTTTTTTCCAGATGCCAATTCACCATACAGGATGTCTTTGGGATGCATCCATCATTCATTCAGCACACATGCCCAAGCCAGCGGAGGCGTCTTTGATTGAGGAGTGTTTGCATGCTGGGTATACTGGCCTGCTTGTGCACCTCAGTGTCGTTGACTCTGTCCCTCCAGGATATTCCAAAGATTTGATGAAGGCAAAGCATATGAAAGCTGTTGAGCCTCTTTTCCTGATGAGAGTTATAAGGTCCATGTCTCGCTCCCATAGAAAAGTGTGCTGATAATACATGCACGATACACACAGATCTTTGTGTGTTCTGTCAGTTTGTTGTTTTGCCATACTCTCTTGCTCAGTCTAGACATTATTGTGGCAGCTTTTCCAATGTGGATGTTGAGTTCCGTTTCAAGTGAAAGATTGACTGTGATAGTGGACCCCAGTTATATTAACTCGTTCGCCATTCAAGTTCATAGTTGTTGATCATGATGGAGGGTGCTTCCTCAACTTGTTGGCAAATTGTTGGTCTTTTTTAGGCTTATGGTAAGCCCGAAGCCTTGGCAGGCTTTGGAAAAACTGTCCATTAGGCTTTGAAGATGAGCTTCTGTGTGGGTTGTCACTGCTGCATCATTGGCAAAGAATAAGGGCTGTTGGATAAGGGCTTCCGGAGTCTTGGTTTTAGATCTGAGTCTTGCAAGATTGAATAGCTTTCCATCTTGTATGCAAGTAGATTCCCATAGTTAGGAACCAAAGTTTGTTTCAGTAGCAGGGAGAAGAAGATCACAGAGTTGGGGCAAGTATATAACCTTGCTTAACTCTGCTACGAATCTGGAAAGCCTAAGAGACTGAGCCATTGTATTGAACTGTGCTGTACATGTTTTCATGGGAGGATCAAACCATGCTTAAGAGCTTGGAGGAACGTCCAATCTCTTGCGCACTGACAAAGTCAAAAGCCTTTGGGAGATCGACAAAGGCTATGTAAAGGGTCTTTTATTTGTTCTCTTAATTTCTCTTTTAGTTGTCTCAGCTACAATATCATGTCAATAATAGACCTTTCAGCTCTGAAGCTGCACTGTGATTCAAGATAGATTCTGTCTGCAAGGATCTCAAGTCTGTTCAGGACAACTCGTGCAAAGGCTTTTCCCATAATACTTGGAAGGGTAATACCACAATAGTTGTTACAGTCACTCCTGTCATCTTTGTTTTTATAGAGAGTCATGATGTTGGCATCTCTCCTTTCTTGTGGTATTTTGATTTCTTTCCAGCACAGGCAGAGCAACTCTGAAAAACAGGAGATGTTTTTCATGAAGAATTAGCATAGACACATAAGGTAAAGTCCTAGCCTCACTGAAGTCAATGGCAAAACTCCCATTGACTTCCACAAGGCCAGGATTCTACCTCTAGACTTCATCCATGAACAAAGACCATGAAGTTCTCTCACCTACCCAGGCCATGAAGGATGTTTGAGGTCTCCAAGTGACACCAGAATTGCTTTGCTGCAAATTAGAACTAGACAAAGAAATTCTAGTAAATAGCAAGTTCCCAGAAAAATGCATTTTTTGGGTCACTGAAACTACTCATTAATTTGGGTTGAATTTAGCAAATCGTTTCAGATGGAAAGAGAGAAAAATTGGAAATATTGAAACATTTTGACATTTCCAAAACAAAACAAGTATTTTTTTAGAAATTTAATTGTTTCAAAATTTTGTTGCAAAAATATTTTTAAAAGGGGAAAACAACCCCTCCCCCCCAACAAACAAACAAAATGGAACAAATTTTGGTTAGTCAAACCAAACATTTAGTTCAACTTGAAACAATATTGTTTGTTTGTTTTCACTGAAATGAAAAATTAATCAGTTTTGGTGCAAATGGAAACTTTTTTTCAGTTTGGCCCCTGGAACAAAACATCCATTATTCATTCATTTCTACTAAAAACTACCTTAGATCCTTACCCCAAAAGGGAAGGTTGCAATGAGGGCAATAATTGAGTGTCAAGAGATGATTTCTTGAGCAGGGATATAACAAATGCTCATATGGTTGAACCTGACACCCAGCCTGTCAATGAGGGACTCATCAATAATTTCAGAAGACAGACTCAATATCTTCTGCTGGATTTTATTGTCCACTGGGGCTAGGAGTCCAATATGCTGCTAGCAGTCTACATTTCCCTTCACACAAAGAGAACTTCAGGGAGCAAGACTCCTCAAAACTCAACCTAGAAGAGAATTGTATTTCTCCCCTAGATGGTGGTTCTGCCATTATGGAGGAAGTCAGTCTGATATGAATCCGATTGATTTTGTCTGCAAAGCAGATTGTCAGTTCCTCACAAGGGAAAACATTCAATACTGCTCCTGAGTTAAAGCAGCCTAAATGTTTCAAATCACCTGCTAGTTGAGGTTATGCAGATGTTTTGATGCAAGAGACAAGACCTTTCTTTACTTCTACCACAGCCTCAACATAGGATGTCCACAATAACATTCAGAGTCTAATGAACCAACATGGTGCTCTGCCCTCCAGTGCACATACCTGCGTCCAGGAGCACCTGTCTTTTTCCTAATCTCTTTCCAAGACCTTGACCAGTTTTGAAACTCGCCCCCATTCCTCTGCTATGAGGCATTACTGCTGATGGAAAGGTGGGACATGATCACTTTATAAACTCAACTGTACTCTCATCCTTCCATACTAGTGCCATGTATGTCCTAAATGGAAATATTCACAAAATCTAGGCCACGCCCATTGCAGCCATGATCACACTCAGCACTTTAAATCTTCAAAGCACTGTGCAAACATTAACTAATTAATCCAAAGGAGATGGAAGGCTTGGTAGGGAGCTCTTAACTGTCATCAAGGGAGCACGTCTGAGGAACTGCCCTTTGTCAGCAGCTACTGATCTAACCCAGGCTGTCCGGGTGGCTAATCAGGTAGATTGGTGATATCCAAAACCGTTAATCACCCTAGGACAGCTTCCTGCTTCTCCCCTCCCCCCTATTGCTCCAGTAAATTGCCATCATTTGAAAAATGCCAATCATGCCAGGCTGCGAATTCCCATGGTGGCCAGAATCAATATTTCAAATCAAATATCAAGGATTTTATTTGAAAGGCAGCAGGAATAAATCTGGCTGCCTTTTTACACCCAGGGGGAAGGAGTTAGGCAGAATTTGGTTGATGGTCAAGCTTACTTTTTGTTCATTCGAATGCAGCAGTGATGGGTGACAAATACAAAAATCTAGATAAATTTTACAGTGGTGAACTGCTTTTAAAATTGAAACAGTTGCTGCTCTGCTGGATTTCTTTTCTGGGACACAGATACCAATCGTTTTTTACATATCAGTGTTTCCAGAGAAAAGTGTTAGCCGTTTAATGGGCATTGATATGTTGTTGATATAGCTTTCAAAGCTTGGTTAATGCTGTGATTTTTTGCAGCGGAGTGAGTAAAGCCTTCATCACATCACAAAAGGGGATGTAGCACATTCAGTAGTGAACTTTTGCAATTAACAGGGCCAAATGCTGAACTGCAGCTGCAGCTGAGGTGCCTTTGTCCTGTTAGCAGACCTAGAGGAGAAAATCATTAAAGTCTCACTTATCTGTTGATCTAGCTCTCAGCAGCCTGATGCCTTCTGCCACCTTTCCTGATAATGGTTGCTTTGAAGTTGAGTACAAGTGTGAATTTATTGTTTTGTAAAGACTGGATTCCAGAGCAGGTCATAAATTACCTTGTTAGACAAAGGCTTCTGGGTAAATTGTAATGCATTGAAATCCTTCAGTGTGTGATTATCCTAACACATTTCTAGCATGGCAAATAATTGGCCAAAATTATACATTAGCAGATTCCTTGATGGCAGCATGAAATAGGTTAGGGTTTAAAATTCCTTGTGCATACTCTCTCCTGGGAACATAATATGAAGTGGAGCTGTAGTAAATTCTCAGCACTGGTGTAGAAATGCACATAGTAACAGATCCAGATGGTAATTCATATTTTGAAGCCACAGGAAATGAGAGAATGTAGTTGTTTTCTATAACATCTAAATCCTTTTTAGTTCCTTCTTTTTAAAGATAAGCTTTAGTGTTTGTGAAAATGCCAGAGGCCAAACCCTCATACACAGCAGTAAGCGGTTTGGAGGCGAAATAGAACAGGAGAGTAAGGGTATGTCTTGGCTCTGCATAAATTCAACATATCCTGAGGATTATTTGGCTCAGTGAAGAAATGGGACAGAGCTGCTTCACAGTTGGAGTGGGGTTCTCAGGGAGACTTCAGGATTTCACAAAAATAAGGTTCCTATTATAAAATCAAATTCACTCTCTTAATACTGTTGGTGTGCGGGGGAAAGGGTTGAAAAGTGAGTCCTGCATTTGGACAGGAAAGTGGTGAGGTTTGTTCCACCAACACTGGGTTTTGAGGGAAATTTTGGTTTTCAAATAAAGACAGATTTCCTTGAAAAGTGTCTGCTTTCCTTGGAAAAGATTGACTTCCATTCAGAAAAAACCAAACACCAGAAACTTTCGGAAATGCTGCAGCTCGTGGGAGTTGCCGTTCAGTTGCCTCGTACCCTGTCTTCTCTATGAACCAGATTCCTCAGCCAGACTACATCTCACATGATACACCGTGATTGACCAGGAACTGTCATGGTGCACCACTGTTCTTCAGCAAGAGGGTAAACCGGGATGCTTCAGAGGATATGTAGTCTGGTCAGGGAGTCCAACATATACTGGAGAATGAGAGCATGAGTCGCCCAAATTAGAACTCCCATAAACAGGGCCAGCTCCAGGCACCAGTGCAGCAAGCAGCTGCTTGGGGCAGCACATCCGACTCTTTGGCAGCAATTCAGCAGCGGGTTCCTCAGTCCTGCTCAGATGGAAGGACCTGCCACCGAATTGCTGCTGAAGAATGAAGCGGCAGTGGTAGAGCTGCCGCCGACTGCAGCTTTTTTTTTTTTTCATTGCTTGGGGTGGCAAAAATGCCAGAGCCGGCCCAAATGCCAGAGCCGGCCCTGCCTGTAAAGCACGACAGTGGCACTTCCAAATTGAAGTTTTCAGTTGGAAGCTTTTGTATGAAATAGTCTTGGCTTTTGATTTTTTTTGCTAAAAAACAGAAACTTTTTCTGTGGGGGAGGTGCATTTTCTGATGAGCTGTAAATTGTTATTCTTAGGCCTGGTTTAAACTGGGGATTTGCCCCAAATTATAGCCATTGGTATTGCTACATCTTTGTCTATGCTAGGGGTTAGATTGGAGCAACTCTACTGGTGGCTGTAGTGGAGACAATTCCTCCCTTGAGACAAAGTCAGATTTGTAAAGGTATTAAGGCACCTAAAAATGCACATGAGCACCTAATGGGATTTTCAAAAGCACCTAGACACCTAACTCCCTTTGAATCAGTTGCTATATGTCTATATAATGCAGCTCCATTCTCATGGAGGCCTCTGGCACTGCTGCAATGAATAATATTTTGAATCTTTCTAATAAATCTTAAGAGAAATTAAGAGAAAAAGTTGGAATGAAAAATGTTGAACCTGAGAGATAGCTGGATAATCACCAGCCCAGGCATACCAGGCAATCTGTGAAAACACTGTGTACATCTGCACCGATAAACTGAGACTGAATTATTTTTACTCTTTGGCTAGTGGGCGGCTGTCCAGTATAAAAAGCCTTTTAAAGCCTTTCTGATGCATTGCCTTGAATTGCTGCTATGTGCCAACATGCTGTGATGTCCCAGAACGAGATACATCTTGATGTATGTCACACACACACTGAGAAATTGAAAAATAAAAGATTAGATCAAATTCTCTTTGCCAGTTTGATTTGTGCTTTATCCATATTTTGACAGATAATTAGCAGGTCAGGTACAGTACATTTGAGGAGCATAGGATCTTATAACCTGTGGATAGTTATAGTGGAGTTTGCTATAGATGGCAGAATACATTGTTAAAAGAAATTGGAAAAGTTCGACTGCTAGGATTTTGACACTTCTGAAAAGAGATCATAGAAAAGGTTTGAAAATTGCTTTAAGGCAGGACCTAACAAATGGTTATGCAATTGTATAGTTCAGCATGTGGGATGAAGTGGTAACTTTGTTTTATCTGCAGAAAGACAAACTATTTTAGAGCGTCATGGGACCCTGTATCATTAGAGGGGGTTAGACTGGGGCGGTGTAAACAAAATACAAAAGACATTAATGAGGCACATATTGAAATGCTTGTTTCCTCCTGGGAAGGCTCACAAGGTCCTGAAAAGAGCTATGAATGGGGTTGCCAAATCATTTGCTGTCACACTTCTTTTTTGTGGTGGTCTTTGTCTCGAATGCATTTTGCTTAAACAAAACACTCTTTATCTTATTAAATTGCTGATCACTCAGGTTGTCGTCAGTGATGTACAAAATATAGAAAAAAGTGCAATCCTTGCCTTGAGTAGCCTGAACTCTGTTAGAAGCTCATAATCTAAGTGGGAGAGAGAACTACCTAATACATACTATATAGCCTGGCTTAGATGGGAGAGATAAGAGATGAAGCTGAAAAACCCAGTAAATTGTTTTGTTAACTCTTGAATCAACAGAAGCTTTTGCTTCTGCCTCTAGATTTTCTCTTCCAAGAGATTATCAACCTTTTATCTCTGAGAGCTAATGAGACCCAATTGGTCCAGCTATCTAGCTTAGCCAGGAGAGCAGCTCTTCAACTCCATATAACTCTCGATGCTTCATCTCCTTGTAGAAACAGGGATAGGATGTTGCAGATGTAAAAAGTTCTCTTTCCTCCCTGTGCTTTACTGTGGGTCCTATGGCATGGCTGTTCTGTTAAAGTGAATTAGATCATTCTATTTTCCACACTACATTTCTCAAATGAAACAGATCTTGGTTTTTATTAGATCAGTAGAAGATTACATCTTGTTTCCCATAAGGGCCTCCGGGAAAGTCTGTCCTTCTTGACTGACCTGCATAATGGACCCTGACACACAACCCCAGATGTAAGTGTAGCAATTCTAGATACAAATTTTGCAGTTGACTGTGATGAGTACAATGGGCAGAATCAAAGCCCCAGACTATGAATTTTGGGGTGTCCCATCTGGATCCATGTTTTGTAACTATGTTAAATCAATGATCTTTTCACAGAGATAAATAATAGAGAACTATTAATACTAGAATCTGATGGTGTACATTTCATCCATTGTGTGTGATAGCCAAGCCTCAGAAGAACTTTTACTTTATTTAAAAACAATAACAACAAAAACTTACCTGTGTTCTTGTGAGGACCCTCTACAAACAGCCATCATAGTAAAAAGAAGGTTCAAGAGAGTTCCTGATTATGTAGCATACAGAAGGATATCAAGAACACAGGTCTGATTCTCCTTTCACTTGCACTGCTTTTTTCCTCCACTGACTGTACTAGAATTACTCCTTATTTACACCAGTATGACAGGAGAACCTGTTCCACTATGCTTTAGTAATTCCATTGAATACCACTTCAAAACCCTGAGACAAGCATGCTAGTCCAGTGGAGTTCCTGCATATATATGAATATAACTGGTCATATTTCAAACCAAAATAGTGAGATAGTTTGTGAACTTCCCTGGAAATCTGGCTGAGGACGTATGTAATACAGATAAGCAGGACAAAGGAAAATTGTGTTTCTTGCATTGTATTAAGGTTGGGGTGCCACGGCAAACGGTAGAGGATTTCTTAATAAAATCCCATATTCACAATGAAACATTGATGTTCTATGGTGATGAATTGTAAAGGTGTGAAAAAAATGAAGCTCAACTGAAGTCCTCTTTTGAAAACTGATGAGATGGACTTAGTGTTATTTGCAAGAGGTGCAGTAGGTATGAGAGAAAAATAGATTTCAGTCTTGCAAACAAAACTGTAATATGATGGAGAAGTACAAAGCTCTGACAGTTCCTCATAGTGAAATATTCCTCCCTAGTCAAGATATCAGCTGGGATTCTGTATTGTGTCTCTGGGATTATTTCACCTCAGGTTTAATGTGATCATTTGTTGTTGTTTTTTTCTTTAAATAGAAGTAAAACGATAATTATATATAGTCTGTGTACCATCAATCCTTTGGAACTGCTTCTTAAACACAGACACAGAAATGATAGAATAAAGAAAAATGTGTAGTATATTTAAACTATATCAGATTATGAAAAGTCACTTTTTGGGGGGGAAATAGGGTAGTCTACTAGTTAGAGCAGAAACTTGTGAATCAGGCCTCCAACTTTCTTTTCAATTCATTTAACCTTTCTTAGACACAGGTTTGGGCATAACTATCAATGAAGTGGGCCCAATAACAAAACAAACCTAGAGGAATACTGAAAGGCTTAATGAATGTTCGTAAAGCACTTTAAAGCTGATTTCATCAAGGGAGCCATATGGCTCTGCTAAATTGTGTTAAATTGTCAGCGACCTGTTAGAGGTTTTTAACCTAAAATTGTTCTCCATCACATTTACTGTGCACTAATGATAGGTTTAATTTTGAAAGAAATTGCTGCTACTCTCTTTGATCTTGCTGATTGCTGCAGGTATTCAGAAGGTAAAACTGAGGTCAGGTCAGGTGGTGTTGCTGTTTGTCAATATTTTTGTTAAAAAGTAGAGGAGTCCTATCATTCCGTCCAGCTATTTGCATGATAAATGTTAGTAATAATGAAACTACTGAGCTACTGAAGCAAAATAGCCAGGTCAGTACATGCCAGACACTTATTGCGTGGTTTGGTGAACCTTGGTTTAATCCAGGTTTAGTCTTTGAACTTTCATGTGTTTTTGAAGACTTGATTAGGTCCAGCTTGTTAAAGACATCACACATGAGAGTGAGGAATTGGTTCCTATAACACCTGAGCTCCTGAGAATGAGTTCCCTCAAATTAGAGTAGAAACCCTCCGAAGCTGAGTGTGAAACAGGCTTGCAAATCTCTCTAAGCCGGAATTGTTTTTCTTGAACTTCTGTAGAGCCTGAGGTTCAGAAAGATTTGGGCTCAGATGAGGCTGGTTTTCTAATGGTTTAGCTCTCGCCACAAACCCCTAAGTAAGATTCAGGTTTGCACACCTCTGTTTGGGTTCACATATGGGGATGTCACATTTTCATTTCTGAGGGTTTATTAGAATGGAAAATAGGACTAACGGCAGTAACAGAAAAACATCCTGCAGGTTGACCCCTGGAGTCTTTACCCCAGTATGTATGGTTTGAACTCTCAGTCTCAGGATGGTCCTGGCTGTTCAAACAGACCTAGAAAGTTTGTATCCAGCTATAAGTTTGTCTTTATGACAACATTTGAGTGGACCACTGATGGCTGGTGAATATAGGTGTGACTCAAATAATACTTTTTAAATAGTTCTTCTACCCAAATTTCTTTGTGTATTCAAGAGCTTACCAATGCACAATAGGACCCAAATTAAAGTGTGGTGTAACCTAGTGCAACTCCCATTTTCACTCATTAATAATGTCATTCATTTATGAAACTGGACTGAACTGGGTCCAAAGGCTGTCTTATATTAGATATAAATATGCTTATACTGGAATATTAAACATGGAGGACTAGTCCTCTTAGTTCTTCCTCCCCATGAAGGGAGGGTTTGAGTATCATATCTCCAAGATGTTAGTTTAAGGCTGTCAGTCTTCCTGCTGCCTAGATACAGGGTCATAAAGAGACCTTGTTTCCAAAGATAGTAAGTTCCTTACTAATACCTGAGAGAACCAGTGTCTTCTCTATGGAAACATAATGTACAGAGAGATAACAGGCAGTGGATCAATCCACATAGTCTTACTATATGGTACAAAACTAAGTGTTCGCATACTGTGGTGATGGGTTCAATGTAAATAGACCAAATATCTATAGACTTTGAATTACTGAGAAATCTAGAGGAATGAGCTATCTCCCTATAAGGCCCTCATTGCTGTAGTATCCAATCATTAATAGATTTTTATCCTAACAACACTTCAGTAAGGTGGAGAAGTAGTACTACCCCATTTTATAGATGAGACATAGAGTAGATCAAATGACTGGCTCAAGGTCACACAGGAAGTCTGTGACTGAGCCAGAAAGTGAATCCAGAACTCTTGTGTCCCAGTCTGGTGTCCTGTCTATTCTTCCTGCTTCTACAAGCTGCATATAAAAATGCTGCTAAATGGAAAATGTATATCTAATAAAGCTCCTCTTAGGTCCATTTGTGGAGGGCCTGAGGTCTGTCAGTCCTGTAAGTTCGTGGCATGTAATGGGATTGGGGGACCAATTCAGTACAGTAGAGTGTAGAGCTAGGTGAACTCTTTGTAGTGAATACGGAATCCATCTATTTTAACCTTTCTTTCTATTTGCCATTTATCGACCAATGGGGTGCAATTTTTACTAATTTGCTGGATACTCAAGATTACTTGACTGTCCTAGGCTAACACTCCAGCCTATGGATTGCTTGCAAACTATTTGCTGTCATTGGTGCGTCAAGAATTTGATATATATGCTGTCCAATTGGCCAAGTCAGTCATGTGCTATTGATTCTGATTCTTGATTGGATGACTCACTATTTTCTTCACCCCCAGGGGTCTGCAACGATATTTTCAGTGCTGCCCTGTCTCTGGCATTATGCTGAGGGAAGACACTACTGGAGAGCTCCACTGGTGGAAACAGCTGCGGGGTTGGGCTGAAATCCCTGGCCAGGGCTTGCCCAAATTTTAAGGCCTGTACTGACTGGCTAAGAACCCCCCCACCCCTTCATGGAGGGGAGGAGCTTGCCATAAGAAGCTGGTATAATCCAGGGCTGCATCTCTCTCTCTCTCTCTCTCTGTCTCTTTATGAGATTATTAGAAGAATAACATTGTTAAACAATGTAAACTTCATATTGGGCCAAATTCTGTCTGGCTTTTCCACTCTACAGAACAGGGAAAAATACCTGTAAGATTCATTTCTTGTACCATGATCCTGACTCCCCTTCCAGCACACACACACCCAGGCCCACAGAACTGATACACCAGAGGCCCTCTACAAATTGAGCTAAGGGGAGCTTTATCAGATGTCGCACTGTGAGGTGCTCATGGGCCTTAAAGCCCACCTGAAGCTACAGCGCATGCATCTCATATTCAGTTTCTTTCAGGTAGCTGTGACGGGGCTTGTGGTTGGTCAGAACATAAGGGTAAATTAATGGTGTGAAAGTAGCAACAGCCAGCATTTGTTTGGAGGTGAAAGTAGAATATACCCAAACTTTGCTCTAAATATATTTTTTTCCTCCCGTAGCCAAGAGCTCTCCTATTACAGGATCCTATTTTCTGCCATGATGGGCATGGAACTCCCATTGAAGCAAGCTGCAGTTTCCCTGTGCTCCCTCTCTGTCTGTATTCATTTGTTGTCTCTAGTCTTACAGTGACAGTGTAAGCTCTTTGGGGTCCTGGGCCATGACTAGGACTTCTAGGCACTACCAATAATAATATATATATATTTTTTAATTACCTGCTTCTGCTAATCTGGTATTGCCATTGAGAATGATCCAAGTCCAGCACTCTGTTTTATGCTACTTCTATTTTATTTTGGCCATATTAATCAGCTTTCCTAAACCTCCTATTAAATTCTTGCTCTCAGATTTAAGATCTGTTTTTTTATACTGTGATCATAAGCGACAGGATGCAACTGCAGTAATTTTACCTGTGATCTCACTTGCAAAGGATTCATTGTATCTGAGATAAGCCACAATCTGAGAAAGCAGTTGTAAGAGGGTGCTTGGCTCCAAAATTTTCTAGCCTATTGTTGGGTAAATAACATTTAGTATGACCTGCTTCTGAGTGTTGTTTATTGGCCAGTAAACTCATTTGCCCTCAAAGTTGCATATTTGTTCATTAGAGTACTTGCTGTGGTGGGGTGCAGGTACATACATATGTGCACTGAATATGTTGAACCAGATAAAATCTTTAATACCCCTAACTTGTTAGCCAGCTGATAAGGTATTCATTTTTTATTTTGCCTACTTATTGCATTTTATACTAGTTTTTAGGGGGGAAGAAATGAAATTACTGAGATGTTCAGGTCAGCTCCTGCTCTGTTAAAACCTTCTAATTACATTGAGGCAAATCCTTTGTGGTTTGTCTCTAACCTAGCACTTGATACCAGTTATACATGCATGCTGACGGGTTCCTTCTGCAGGTGCCCATTTTTCATGAGAGTCGGCCACTCTGTCATGCTGTCTCAGCAGGCAGAAACTACTGCATGAGGCTTTTTCTCGCAGCAATTAAGGAGCTGCAATGTAACATAATTATGAAATTCAAAATGAGGTCATCTGATGTAGAAACTGGTGTTTCATATTAATTTCGTTCTGCCTAGAACATCTGCTCTTAAAATTATGCAGCATTCTCTTTCCCTGCTTTGCTGTTTCCTTACATATTCTGTGCCCCTGTCCTTTGAAACATAGTGAGAACTAATCCTGTATGTTTCAACCGACAGCCAGTGAGTTGTGATAGAATTTTCATTTAATTACCCCAGATATATCTTCTGAGGCATTGGCCACTGTTCAGGAGATGAGTCTGAAAACATGGGTGTTTCAGCCTCTTGCCTAGATATAGTAATGGTGATTTAAATCCTATAGTATATGTATTTTGCGCTCTACATTTACGGAACAATACAGATTATTTGTATTACCACTACTAATGGACTAGCACTAGCACTAACAGCTAAGAATGATAGGAAGACTTCAGGTTTGACTGAAGGGTTAAGGGATTGCACAGATCTCCTCCATCCTGATCCTGGCTCTGCCAATGACTTACTCTGTGGTCTTCCACGAGTCACTGCACCTTTCTCCCTCTGTCTCCCCATCTGTAAAATGTGGATAATATTTACCCACCTCTCCATCTCTACAGGTGTTCTGAGTAGAGCTGGTCAAAATTTTTTGGCCAAAACTTTTTCCCAACCACAAAATGTAGATTCGTGCTGACTGAAACATTTCACAAATTCATCAGATTGTTTCGGCTGGAAAAAACCGTTTAAAAAAAATCCAAAAAAAGGTAGCTGTCAGTAGATTTTAAGAAATGGACAAAATGGTAGAGCTTGTTCTGCAGCTGCTAATTGGTGTGGTACCGGGGGCTCCCTGAGTAGTGCCTCCTAATATTTAAAGCAATAGAATACTTTCTTTTTCTTCAGAACATACACTGGCAGTGAAATCCTAGCCCTATAGGGTTCAGTGAGGCCAGAATTTCATCCTAGATGTATAGTTTCTAGATCTATGTGGAAATACCTATTTTTTCCCTTATCTTGGTTTTCATATTTACATAGCTGTACTTTTTAGCCACTATGCAAATGCTGCTGATTAACCATATTTATTTATATTTAATTTATTTTACTGAATCTGTGTGAGAGAAGCATTTGCTTTGCAAGACTGGAGAGTTCAATGCACTTGTACAATGCATGCAATTATTTACTTAATAGAAACATAACCAAACAATTTTGAAAAACTGAAAACTTAGCACTGATTTCAAGCATAATAAAACTGTTGTATGCAAAGAACCACTACATTAGAAATTTGTCTAATGGACTGTCAGATCACAGTACCTGCCCTCCCCTTCAAAACTTAAGCCAATAGAAAACTCCAGATTTCTCATTAAAATGCGTTGGAGAGCATTAGCTTTATGGTATTTACTTACCGACTCTGTCCCTGTTCTTGAAAGGAAATGAACATGAGTGGACTGGAGCATCCGCATTGATCCCTCTTAGTTTACAGGAGTGGAGCCTTTCCTAGTTACCTGTAGCAACAGAGCGAGAGCACAGAACTCATAGGGGTGCCCTTTGTAACAACTCACTTGACCAAGACATCCAGCTAGTCAGTATAGAAATATTTATCCCATAGTACTTCTGTTTCATCACTGAAAGTGATGAACTGAGAAATAGTAGCTTTATTTTACAGAGTGCTTGATAATATAAGCCACTGTTAGAATACCAGCATCTTTAAAATAAAGCCACTGTTTCTAGGTTCATCACTTTTATTGATGCCACTATAGTGCTTTACTAGTCAATGAAAACATATATCATTCACTTTGCTGGTGCATTAGCTTATATATCCTTACCATAAATACCAGGTTCTATTAAAATGATGAGAAATAAACAAATGGTAAAATACTGAAAACTTTCTTATTATTTTAATTATTTTTTAAAGATGGTTATACACATTCAAGCAATATGTAGATATATTATAAAGCTTGCATAGCTAGGGGAAGAGCTGCATGAAATATCCATTGCAAATTTGAAAACTCTTCAAATTTTCTGGGTTTGAGCTTCCATGAAAATGTTGCAATTTCTATTAAAGGGTTTGTAGCAGTGAAAATTTATGGGAAGAAAACTAACTGCCCAATCTGAATGGCCATGGAAATTTCAGAACACAATTTTGTGTATTAGTTTAAAATGGTTAGTTTAGTTTGTGTTTTAGCTTCAAGCAGTTCTTTAGATTACATCACATGATTTGGGTCACGTGTGACACATATTCACATAACATGTTATGTGAATGCTTATCTCAATCAAATTTCATACCTGTAAGGTTCCCAAGCTATCTCTTTTCATAGAATCATAGAATATCAGGGTTGGAAGGGACCTCAGGAGGTCATCTAGTCCAACCCCCTGCTCAAAGCAGGACCAATCGCCAGATTTTTACCCCAGTTCCCCAAATGGCACCCTCAAGGATTGAACTCACAACGCTGGGTTTATCAGGCCAATGCTCAAACCACCAAGCTATCCCTCCTCTCTACTGAAGTTGGTTTTCCATGCCCTTTGATAATGTAGTTTTGCAATGTATAGTATGTGAAGCTTTGAGTTTGATGAAGAACTGATTTACTCTGTGCTTTTATTCATAGGTTTATAATGCAGAGGATGGTGTACTAAGTACTTTTATATGTATGAGGGGGCTGATTGATGGTTTATTATATGTAATTTTGCTATGGTAATTCTGTGGTTCACATTTTATTTTTTAATTATCCCTTTAATCTTAGAAGCTAGGAAAGCACTATTTTAAAGGGGTAAAGGAAAGCTGTATTTTAAATATAAACTTAATATTTTAATATACATTAATATGAAACATTCTATATTTCTTTAGGCCATGGTGAATTCTAAATTAAAACCACTTTGTAGACTTCCATCTTCAGTTTTATGGCTACTTTTTGAAATAAAATCACTTAAAAATAAAAATGTCTAATCAAAATTCTTGTAAAATGAAATTCATCTCAGAATTATTTGTATTGGTATCCTTTAATGTTTTTATTTTTATAAATAGAAATGTTGACAAACCCTTAACTATAGTGGTGCTAGTAGGCTTTATGCGGCAACCAGAAATAGCTTTCTAATTATAAGTGGGAGGTTGCCCCTGAAGCACCCTCTAGCCTAGCTAGGGCGCAGATTCCAGAAAGAGCCTAAATATTCCTTTGGTAAAGGCATGCAAACTATTAGGTCTGTAGTAATCCAAACTGATGAAATTAGCCTAGGGTTGTTTAAAAGCAGGTGCTGAGAACAGGAGCATCAGTTAAAGTGCTGTATGGCCAGAATGATTTATAATGTAAGATTTAACTGCAAGGGGGAGGGGATCTTATCCCAAGTCAGATTAAAAAAAAAAGATGGCCACAATAAAGCATATTCTAAACGCTAGCAGTTTAGACTCACCTGCCACTGAATGTTCATTTGCTGTCTTTCTCCTACTAATATTTTGCACTGGCTAGTGGTGTAATACCTATACAAAGGGCCATATTCTGTGTTCCCTGCTAGCTTTTTATAATGCTCAGTCTGGAATGACCTTTAAAAAGCCAGATAATATTTTATTTACCTTTTTTCTCTCATATACTGTTAAATGTTAATGAAGGTAAGAGATTCCGATTCTTGCTAATAAAACATTTTAATTGACTTAAGTGTAACCATAACAGTAAATTGGCTACTTTTTACACTTTTAAAGCTCTTAAGTAGAGGTGGCGCCTATGCTTGTGGTGCCCCCCCCCCATCTGTAGACATAGGTTTGCTAAAAACTTCCACCTTTCTTTTGTTTCCTGTTGATTTAACATCTTCTGTAGTGCATCCTAGGACAGAGGAGTAAATGACTTGGGCACCACTGTCTGCAGTCTTGTTGGAACTGACCCCTATGAAATGGGCAGAGTTGGGCTGTAATGGCCAGATTCTGAGTGGCAGTGTTGGGTCACCATACTTCCCAAAGTAAAAACAGGACACCACTTGGTGTTGCTGCTCGCCTGAGCCTACTCCTTCATCAGCACCCTCCCTCCCCACTGCCCGGTGTGAGGGGCTGGCCCAAGTCACCTGGCATTGCAGCTCACCTGAGCCCGGTGCTGCCCGGGACTGACCACCCGAGCCCCGTGCCGCTCCACACCTAGTGTTGCCACCTGCCCCCCCAAACTTTCCTCTCTGTCTCCCCCAGGAGAGCACACCCCCTTTTTTTCAAAACTAGTCATTTGTTCCGTTTGCTCTTGCCAACTGATGATCACAAATGCCCATTTTTGCCAAAAACAAACAAACAAAAACAATAAAAGACAGGATGTCTGGGACAGGACTTAAAAAGGGCACTATCTGTCCTGGCCAAAATGGGATGTATGGTCACCCTAGGTGCATGGCATCCGGGAGTTAATGCTTCCAAACTCTGCTATAGGTGGGTTTTTCAAAGTACACCCAGGTGTATTTCAGATTAGAATACATTGCTCTGTATTTGTGGGATGGCCTTTGGATTCAGTCAGGTATTTCATTCAGCCTGAATTTAATTCCACTGGTGATTTTTACTCTCAGTATTATTTTATTGCTAAGTCCCCTTTAGATAAGTGGGTCAAATCCTCCAGCCCTTGTTCAGGCAAGTCTTCTCTAGACATGACTAAAGGGAGACAGTGCACAGCCTGACTATGTGGGCAGGAAAGGTCCATAGGGTTGTGGAACAGAATCATTTGCTGGGCAGAAGAGCTGATCCTCAGAGCTTCAGTAACTTTCTTCCCTACATCCTGTACTGTGTGTGTGTGTGTGTGTGTGTGTGTGTGTGTGTAGGGCGGGATGACAGAGAAGCAATGGGAAGGGATGGTGTTGTACTGTAGCCTTACAGTGCCATCTGCACTTGGAACTTCCCTTAGCACAGTGGTGCTGAGAATTTCCACAAAATTGTACTCCATAGAACAAGGAGATCTCTTACCTGGGCTTTTGGTAACGAATGCCTCTGAAATGAAGTGAAACCACAGTGGATCCTGCTGCCAGTCTGGCCTTCTTCACGTATAGAATGTGGAGCAGGAGTTGCTGCAGTGTCAAATTGCTGGTCCTGTCAATGTTTTCAGGAAAGCAAGTCCTTTGGCAGTCACAGTGGATTAAGTTTTGCTCTTTGTCTTGAATCGCTGAGACCATATCAAAGTTCAACAGGCTACTTATGTTGAGCCTCTAAAGAGAATATCTAAATGCTTTTCTTTTGTTTTCTTCAATACTGATATTTTAAATGAAGAATATAATGTGTTGCAAAGATTACCTTGGATAATACCATGTAGTCTCACAATTGAAACCAATCCTGTGTGCAAAGCAGCTGTTGCCTTGTGGCTCTGGTTATAGCTGAATGAAAAATGGCCAATATATTTCATGAAAAATTTCAAAAATATTTTTTTCAAAAGTTTTTCTGCTGAAAGTTTTTCTGTTTCGGGTCTATGCACGCACTCTCTTTCCCTCCCTCCCCCCCTCCACTCTTCCCTTTGCTTGGAGTAAAAAGGTGGAAATGGCAGAAGAAATAAAAACTGAAAAATGTTTGGGTTTTGATTTAAAAAATATATATTTTTCAGTTAAAATAGTTTTTGTGTGTATATTGCTTTCATTTTTTGAACCCCACCCTGAATTTTGTCATCAAAAACATTTCAAACAAAAACTATTGACCAGCCCTAGTTCTGACTGACAAGTGCCACCTCCATAGTATCTTTTACCCCTTCTGCTGGTTACCTAGAACCTCTCTGACCATGAGGTTTGGGCTGTGAGTCTGAGACTAGGTGAACACGTTATATAAACATATTTCCCCTTTCCCTCCAATCACCATGCCCTATTGGAGATAGGTTATCTGCCTCCCCCCTGCACTGGTTAGAGTCACTTATTAGGGGTTCTGGGGCATCACAGAGGTAACGTCAGAGCACAGTTGTGTAGGAGTCATGCTGTCAGGGAGCTGAAGGGCTCTGGATCCCAGTGCCGAATTGAACATTTCCACCTGTTGTTTGAATGGATCTTTCACATGGTAAGAAGGAGGAGAAAAATATTTTTAAGGACTGGAAGATATGGTTATTAAACTGCCAAAATGAACTGGGAACTTAGATACATAGGCATAAGTAGAGCCTGAAACTGCCTATAACTGTTTTTTTTTATTATAAGCTGACTACATTTTGGTTAGATCAGGGGTCAGCAACCTTTCAGAAGTGCTGTGCCGAGTCTTCATTTATTCACTCTAATTTAAGGTTTCATGCGGCAGTAATACATTCTAACGTTTTTAGAAGGTCTCTTTCTATAAGTCTAGACTATTGTTGTATGTAAAGTAAATTAGGTTTTTAAAATGTTTAAGAAGTTTCATTTAAAATTAAATGAAAATGCAGAGCCCCCCCGGATCGGTGGCCAGGACCCGGGCAGTGTGAGTGCCGCTGAAAATCAGCTTGCGGGCCACCTTCGGCACACATGCCATAGGTTGCCTACTCCTGGGATAGATTGTCCCTTTAAAATATCGAAAGTTCAATATTGAAGTTCAGAGTGCTACCAGGCAACTGAATATTTGCCCAGTCACCAGTCCCTAGATACAACCTTTCCCAAGCTCAGATACTCTGAATGACTGACAGGTGTTGTGTGACCATACTAAAGAAGCACAGAAAGTTGCTGTCTTTTAATACTGAGAAGGAACTTTATTTACTTGAGGAAAACAACCTTATCCCTGCAGATATGTTTGGAGCAGGAGGTGGGGTGCAGGGACCAACAGAGAGTTGGGTTATATCTCCCTCAAATTCAAACTGCCCTTGCCCTAATGTAATCTAGAGCAGACTCCAATTTAGGACAACTGTTTATTGCTTATAAGGGATGATATGCCCTTTGAGATCCCCTTCCCTGACGTGCGCCCCAAACCAAGCAGCGAAAGAGGGATGGAACAGGGAAAATCTAGCCTAATATTTTACACTGTTCAGTCATCTCTAAAATAAGTATGTATTTAAAGTCTCTTTAGAAGAACTTCTGTAGCTGTCAGCCTGTGAAGTGTTTGCATATATGTAACTTTATCAGTAGAAATGTGAATAAAACTGACTGAGGGAGGGCAAGTCCTCAGGGGCTTTGGAGCTCGCACTATTGTGTCTGTCATTTTTTTCTGTTAGCTGTTCATATTTATTGTTGTAGAAAACCAGCAAAGCATATTGTTTAAAAAATACATGAAGGATATTCTAACCTCACTCTTCACACAAAACTCCCTTTGACATCACTAGGAGATCCCTGTGTGGAAACCAAACCTCTCCTCTGATGCTTTTTGATAAATGACCAGCCGTGACTCCTGCAGTCAATTCTTACAAGTAGGATTACCTGTCCCCTACAGGTTATTAGCGCAGAGTATTCATTTTGAGCTCACTTCAGGGATGAGAATAAAATTCAGTCAGGGATCAGATCTGACCTATTAATCCAAAGATATCCATGGCACCTATTTAGACATTTGGTAATACGTCTAGTATCAGTGCAGGTCAAAGGTTTGGGAACCTGGATTTTACCACCTTCAAAACACAGAAGTGTCCGGATACCTTTTGCAAACAGTTCCAAATTGACTCTTCGTGGTTCAGATTTGCAGAAATTCAGTATATAACTATTGTCGGCCAACTGAGTGTAAAGGTCCCAGACCTAATTATCTATCTTTGCTCAATAGTTTGAGTCTTTATTTTCGTGTCAATATTTTTATGACACCTTAAGGAAAGACTTACCTTTGTTTTATTAAGGAAATGGTGACAGATTCCCTGATCCTGAGAGCTCACTGCTTATTGTATCCTTCTCTCCTATCCTTTTTGTCTGTCTTGTCTATTTAGATTGTAAGCTCCTTGAGACAGAGACAGTCTTATCTTGTGTTTGTAGTGTCTAGTAGAATCGCATCCCATTCTTGGTTGGCCGCTAAGCATCATCAGAATGATAATCGACTCACCTTGTCCCATTTAATTTAGTAGAACTACCTTGCATGCTTAAAGTTAAACTCATATATGTTTGCAGGCTCTGGGCCTACAAATCCTGTTACGAAGCTTTGTCTCCCACACAGCTCAGAGTTTGACTACCTGTAATTTAGAAACCATAATAACAGCCCCATAAAATTGAATCCATGAATCCAGTGGCCGGGAATTAAGCCTTCAAACAGTTTTCCCCCACCCCTTCATCTAAATCTAATTCTCATTTAAAATCCTGGTTATACAATATCAAATTGCAAGATGCTTTTAAAAACAACCATTTAAAAATGATGCAATAAAAATCTGCCCCATTGAGTCTTGGGGGTTTTGCAACCTTAGCTAAGCTTGTCTGATACAATTGACTAAGTTTGTGGTCAAGACACTCAGTCTCATCCTGCCTAGTGTGCTACTACAAAGCCTTGCATGCCCATAAATTGTCAAGAGCAACCTTTGGGGAATGCAGAACAGGGCAGCATCGTGTTAGGGGAAAACATTT
Organism: Gopherus evgoodei; assembly: GCF_007399415.2. Classification (NCBI taxonomy): domain Eukaryota; kingdom Metazoa; phylum Chordata; order Testudines; family Testudinidae; genus Gopherus; species Gopherus evgoodei. Next base: position 32,153,877 of record NC_044331.1, on the reverse strand, counting down.
TACAAGTTTAGGAAGTTTGGTCTCTAGAAAATACTATGGTTGACCAATGAGCAATATATTTGATCAAGCCCGCATAGGCTTTTAGAAATCAAAGAATATAGTACTAAGTGGAAATAGAGCCGAAAGTGGTCGGGGGGGCTTTAGGGATTGTAGCTTCTCTGTATTTTGCATGAAGTTATTTTAAAATAAAATTTGGCAACAGGTTGGATTTCTCAAGATTATTCTGTGAATCTAACAAAAATCACAGTGAATCCTTAGAACAAGGGCAGAAATATTTTGCATTTGAATATAAAGCCCATCAAGTGGTTGTTGGGGAAAGAATGGGTAAATAAATACAAAACCTCTTAAGGGTTTCTTTCTGGGTTGGTTTCAAGAATGTCCCACAAAATGGGTTTTCATGGTTGTATGGGGCAATGTGATGCCCTTCAAGTTTCTTTCCTTTCTTTAGAAATTCTGAAGCAACTGTTGAAAACAGCTTCTTGTCTTTTACTAAAATAGTTTCCAGAGATGAGGAAAATAAGAGAATGCATATACAATCTAGATAAATGAGCTGCTCATATATTGAAGCCTGGATTGTAAAATGACTGCTGTGCCTTCCATTGAATGAATATTCAGTGCTTCCCTGCTGAGTTGGCTTTTCCTATTTGAACCAGCTCCTGTTCTGTACCATGATTCACTTGTTACCAAATTAAACTCTTTACACACATGGGAAATCGAACTTTATAAAGTCAAATTTTTGAAGTGCGAATGGCTTTCTGGTCAGCCACTGTGCCTGTCACAATCTTCATAACGAACTGAATTAAGTTTAAAATATCATCTATGTGTGTTGTTTTCTCTTGGCTCTTGAGCAGTCTCTCTGTACATCATGCATTTTTCTGTTGACACTACATGTCACTTAGCAACTCCATGAAAGGCCCTATATGCATTGATTGCACACAATTGTCTTTATGGGGTGGAAGTGTTAAGTGAATAAACCCCTACGGGTGACCAGACGGTCATTCCTCTCATGTTGATAATCTGTTTACATCAAAATATTGTTTACTTAGCTCTCTGATCTTCAGGAATTTACATGAAGCTGAAAGAGTACAGTTAACTCCCAACATTCTGACCCACAAGTATGAGCTGTATTTACTTTCTCAAAGGTAGGTAGATTAGGAGGAAGAGGGTTGCTTTTTTTTTTTTAAACTTAGCTCTCCCAGATAAAGCATTAAAATGCATTTGACAGTTAACCATAGATGATAATGCAATCTTTATGCTATGGTTTTCATCATAATGAAGAAGTTACAAGGCTGTCACTACTCCATAAAGGAAGAACCTTTCCTGCAGTCTTAGTGCAGTCTTAGCACAGTCTTTTTTCCCCTTTCCTCTTTGTAAACAATATCACCAAATAACCTTCTGAAAAGCTTTAGATGGCTTATACAATTATTTTTTATGGAGTGTTAAAAAGTTGAGCTTTTAAAACATTTGAATAAAGTTCTTTAAGCTGTGGGATTCTCCCAAGAGGGTGTGGTTTTTTGTTGCTTTTTTTTTTGGGCTATTAATAGAGTTGTCCAAATACAAGAAAATTATGTTCTAAATCACAATTTTTGCTTCTCATATGTTTGTGGTGGTGGTTTCATAGAGCTGAAGAAAGACCTTTTCATTAACTTCTGACAAATCTGTAACTTTTAATTCTCTATGTGAATTAGTGTTTTTGCTAGAGCTTTGGAAATTTAATAGAGTATTTTAATAGTCTTGTGGGGTTTTTTTAAATTCTTTTTACTCCATCTGAGAGAGTTGGAAGGAAAAAAACCCTTTAGTTTGAAAAGATTCCAAAAAAGCCTACCCTGCAGAAGGTAAAGTATTGCAATCTGCTATCCTGAATTTTTTACATCTGAATATTTTGGAGATTATCTTTATTTCTAAAGGCCATATTGAATCACCTGTCTCAACTAAGTGGCAAATCTAAGCCATACTATGAGAGCTATTAGAGCTATTTATATTCAGCAGGATCCTGAAGGCCAAATCTTGCACACTACATACACATGAACAAGCCCATTGATTTCAGAAGGGTTACTCACATGAGTAAGGCAAGCAAGATTTGACCCTGAAGCTTTAAAGGGCACTTTATAACAACATGTCATCGCTACATTTGCAGCCCAACTTAAGTATGTTTGGGTTGTGCCCTGGAAGTTAGGCCCCCGACCGCACACACCCCTACCTACCTGCCTGCCTAACTACAATGTGTGTTCTGAAATCAAATGAAATCAATCCTTGCAAAGCATAAAGAGTAAATAATTTGAATTTATCTTTACGTTCTCTATCTTTCCCCATCAAAGTGAGCGCACCCAGCCCTATTCTCCCATTCGACCAAATTCATCCTTACTCAAGTTACACAAGTGATTAATTTAGCCTGTTAAGGTCAATGGAATGTCTCAAGTGAGTAAGGGTGATTAGCATTTGATCCAGTGATAAAACTCATTGTCTTTAGCAGGAGCAACATTGAGCCTTAAGTGTTCCCCAAATAGGAATAAAGGTTACTATCAAAATAAAGTGAAGAAGAGTGCTGGTGAAGGTGTATAAATACCTGTGTTATCTACAGTATTGGCTAACAAGCAGGGGAGGAGCATGCAAGCCATTTCCCTTCAAGGGGCTTTCACATATCCTAAAGTAAAGCTAATTTTTTTATACTCTGGAAGGTAAAACTGATAGATTTAGGTTTCAGCAGAATCATCTAAAAATACTGTCTTTCTGAACATTAACTATGTGGCTGATGGCTGTTGCCTAGTTCTACAGCTAAATGAATGGCTGCTTCCATAAACATTTCACTGTTACAAGTTAGATTTTTCACAGCATTAACTTTAACAACATGAGTGTTTGGAATGGAATAAAACTTTAAATTGATGTTTTGCCATATTGCTAGTTAAAAGAAGTGAGACAATAAAATGGAGCTAGATATATGACCGATTTCATGGTAAAATTCTCATTTATAATTAAAGGCCTGTTATGGATTAATTGAGAAAGTTGGAAGAAAATGACCTTTGTTTCATGTGAAACTCTGGCTTGGCTTCTCAGAGTGGAGTTTTTCCGTTTTTTGTTGTTGTTGTTTTAAACCAGGAAAATGAACAACTAGTATTATATCTCCAAAACTAGTTTCAAATGTGGCTGGGTTTTTAAGATTTAACTTATTAGAAAATATTGACTTCATGTCTTTCAGACATCACTGTTGATCTCTGGGGAGTGAAATGACTTGGGCTGAAAATGCCAGAAGCAACTTGTGAAAACTTTGTTTTTTCTCTCTCTTCCAAAGATTAATTTGTATCTTTTTCATTGAAAAGAAGCCAAATTTAGCTTTTTCTTTCTATTTAAAAAGTTTGATATCTCAAGCCAAACATTTCCACGGCTTTCTTTATAAAAATTTAATTAGTAAATTGCACTTTTCCTGCCCTGCAGACATTTTTTTTACTTCTAGAGGTGATACTGTTGTAAGTTTACACTCAAGTGTGTGTTAAATCAAGAATTTTTTTAAAAACAACACCTTCATTTTGTTTTGAAGAAGTGTAGAGACTTTCTAGTGTGTGCAGAGAGTGCAGTGGGGAGAAGGAATTGTAATGAAAGTCCTGGCCTTTATTAGAATTGCACTGTTTTGTGCTTTATGGTAAACCTTTTCTTAACCTATAACATCTTTGTTTGCCTCTGTATTTTATCCATTTTGAGAATATTCCCAGCCTTCTAGGTCTAATGATGTTGACATATTGGTAGGGAGAAGACTGCAGACCGAGCTCCTCCTTTTAGCTAAATGTTATCTGCTTAGACTAATATTGCAATTGCCACCCACTGACATAATTTGTTTCACAGTCACAGCCTGGCAGCATGAATCAAATGTTGACATTCTAATTTCATGCACACATGGGTGTTTGGCTGAGCAGGCCTCAGCTTCTGAACCATTCACTCCGTACCTGTGTAAATCAGGGAGACAAGGCGTTTTCACAACAGCCTAAAGAGGAAGTTGCTACCTTCTTTCAAGAGTACTTGGGACTATTTAAAGGTATACTGCCCTTTATTTTCCCCCTAGCAAATCATAAATCCCAGAAGTGGCTGTACCATTGAGCTAAATTGAAGTGCTGGAAGAAAAGTATTTAAAAAGACTGTTTCTGAGGCAGCATAAATGTGGTTTCTAGAGACAACTTTACCTCAAGATTTTTTTGTTAATCACTGCACAGAATAGTCTTGCTTTCAAAACTGTTTTAATACTTTTTATCTGAGCATTTCTATAAAAATGTTTTACAGTGAAATTAGGGCTGGATTAGTTGTTTTGGCTCTGGTCCTAGAAACTAAAGACTTCTATTTATCTATATAACAAATACAGCCTGGATAACATTAGTGAAAATATCTTATTCTGCCTCACTAATGCACCTCAGCTCTGACCCAAAGCAACCACCTCAAATGGTGAAATGACAGTTCGGTATCCGTGTCCATCCAGTCTTGGACCACTCTGCTGAAACCAACTACTGCAAACAATAGCTTATAGACTTGTTATGTGGACACCCGTCTGCCAGGAACTGGAGAGGGGCCATTAGACTTAAGTAAAGGCTACCAAACTGCCATCAGATGGTGGAATGATACATGGTCATTATTCACCTGGGCAACTTTCAAGATGTGTAGGCTTTCCATTCCATTAGCAGTCCAGTTTTCCTGGCTTCATTTTACAGTAACCTGTCTTTCTTAAGTAGTTCAAAGTTTGGCCCACAGCTACTTTCATCTTATTAATAAATCTCAGTCAAACTACTACTTCTCATTTTGCAAAATACTCACATGTAATCCTGAGGCTTTCTTGAGTATATACTAGATAAAGGAATATTTCCATCAGTAAAACCCAGCTTTTCATTATGAACATTGTTAAAATCTTGCAGAGCACCAAACCATGGATTTCTCTGACTTTAGCCAAACACAAATTTTTACCATTTTTCCCAGAAAGATCTTCATTTTCACTTGCAGAACACCCTTTCAGAGTGAAATGGCAGGTTTCCTTGGAGGCTGTCTTTTTTTTGTTTCCACGAAAAGTAACAAAAATCCTTTTAAGGGCATAGGCTTAGTTTGACTTCTATACTTGGGGGCGGAGGGCAGCTCCAGTCAAGCCAATGGGGTCACATGGGGAGGGCAAATTCCATGCCTGCCTGAGGCTTGCAGTTTGAGCAGGCAATGCCACCTCCTCCCCAAACTATACCCATGTTTAAGGTGGGAGCAGGTTTTCAGAGGGCAAGTGCTCAGCACTTTTGGGGAAACACAGACACTTTTAAACTGTTTCAAGTTGGGCTCCTCAAAAATGGCGTTACCCCTCACAAAAGGCCAGAGAAACCAATACGGTGCAAAAATTGGGTAGCTAGAGAGTGGCACGGTCAGAGTGACTGGGGGGGCTGCACTGATTTAACTCCTGATAGCAGCTGCCACTACTGGGGTTCCTATGGATTTTGCTGGCTTGATGTGAGACTGCTTGACTGCTGCACAGTTATGTATAATCCTTAGTGTGGATCTCACAAAAGGAATTATGTCTAAAAACAAAGAAAGGCATCTTCTTACTTAACATACATGCTCCTTGACCTCTGTTTAGAAAAGGAACTGGTCTTTGGGTTACCTCCATTTTTGGGGAGCCCAGCTTGAAACAGCTTAAACATCTTTTCCCCAAAAAGTGCTGAGCACCTGCCCTCTGAAAATCTGCCCTGCACCTTAAAGTGTCTCAACTGAGGCACCCAAACTCACAAATCTCTTTTGAAAATGTAGGTCCTTGTGTGTTTGAGCCACAACTGCCAGGGTTGGTCTGCTTTAAATAAGCAAGACAAATAGGTTTTAACCTATTGAGTCATTGAAATACACTGAGTAAAGAGAACTTTCCAGAGTGGAAAAATGGGAAGTGATGTGCCCAAAAACTAGGGTGGGTCCTCTGAATGGGACAGTCGGGGTGGATGATATCTGCTAGCTTACTTTAATGGCCAAGCCATGGTTCTGTTTGTTAATGCTGCACAACTTTGGGCATAAGAGCTGAATTCTATTCTGCCTCATGCATCTGCCAAGCATCTGGAGTGGCTCAGGAGCATGAGTTTTACCCTCAGGGCAGACGATTAAGATGCAGGGCACATACCCCAAATTGGCTGTGAGCGCTATATATAAACTTTACCAGCCAAGTATCAAGTGTTAACTCCTCAGGCACTATAACAGCCTAAACATGGAGTCACAGACAGTCTGCTTGGGTACTCCAATCTATTTTGCCACCCCCATAAGCTTGCCTTTGTGATAGGTGCTCCCTTACTCCAAAAATCACAATAATATTCAGGTTACTCCCAGTCCCAAAGGACAGTCACTTACCCTAGGTCAATTGCACCTTAGATCCTACACCAAAGACAAGGCTTGGAGCCAATCCTATAATAAATGAACTAAAGATTTATTAACTAAGAAAAGAAATGAGTTATTTACAAGGTTAAAGCAGGTAAACATACATACATAAATGAGTTCAGTTCCAAACGGTAATAGAGGTTGCTGTAATATGCAAGCTCTATATGTCCTCTTAGGACTAACCCAGGCTAAGGAGCTGGAGATCTCTTGCTTATACCTAGAAATCTTGGTCTCCAAGTCTAAGCAGCATAGAGATATGGTTTCTTCCTGTTGGGGATTTTTATTCCCTTCTCCCAGAGTTCAAGCTGATGGGTCAAATCCCCATGCATGTCTCCTCTTCATGGGTGTAGGGGGATAAATCAAAAGTCTTTTGTCCTCTGATGTTCTGCAATGATTTGTCTGGTATCTATGGACTTTCTTTTACATCTTCTGTGATAAATTTGTATTTCAAAGTTGGTAATGCTTCTCTCTTGACTGTGGGGGCTTCCAATTTCAAAACAAGCACTTAAATATTACCTTATAACCTGGGATACAGATATCATAAATGAAAGAGCTGCATGCAGCAACTTACAAGCATTTCATAAACCCGAAACACATTTTTTGTAACACATCTATTGTAACAATGTTAACACACAGGTGAACCAGACTCGTTCCCGGCTGTGCAGTTGTCAGTGTTCAGTGAGGCCAAGGGGCCTTGCTGTGAGCTAGCACCTCGTCTGCCAGTGATACAGCATAATCAGGAGGATCAATAGTCAGGCTATAAGTACATCCAACCCCCACGTGAACTTTATCTGGAGGAAGTAAACGAAGTTCCTGTTTGCTACTATTATGCTGCAGAATGATGCAGATGTCAACTTTCCTGTTTCTCCTGGGCTCCCATGTGTTTTGGAAAGGCTCCCAGGTTGCCCTTAGGCCTTCCTTCACCCAAGGAAACAAAAAATCCCTCCCCCTGATTGCACTCAGAATATCCAAGGAGCCTTCCCTACCATCCACAGGCAGAACTCCAGGAGCCTGGGCTGGATTAATGGTATACCTCATATTTCTGTGTCTCAAAGTTGGCAGGTATAAAATGTTACCATATATCTAGACTCTCCTTCCCACTCTCTTAGTGGCAGTAAATTTTATTCTCATTTTACTAAGCAAGAACAGGCAGGTTTTTGCTTTTGCTTCTCTGTCTCCCTTCCCGTCCCCCTCCCTTCCTTTGCCATCTGGTTAGGCCAGAAGTTGAAGAGGGCTGGAAGGAAGATTTTTTTTGTTTTGCTTTTTGTTTTTGGATAATGAGAAGCTGGCAGAGGGATGATTGAGCTAGAGGGCTAGCATCGCTCATAGAAGCCTTACATCAGTTGGCAATCTGCTGTGTAGCTCTCAGTGCTGGCAGGTGGATCACCAAACTGCAACCAAAATAATTAGCAGTGAGGTTTCAGAACCTGAAATTAAATAAATGAGTAAATAAATAAATAAAAATAAAAACCCAAAGTGGTTGTAATTAAAGGATTTCCACCTGTTTGGAATAAGGAATACTAAGAAAGGAGAGTATTGTTTTATTTATTTATTTTTTAAATGCAGTGTTGCTATATTGCTGAGTTGGCACAAGTGGATAGCTCAGCAGGCGGCTTTTCTGTAAAGTGGTGTAAAGTCTCGTACTGGTGTCTTGTGTGGGCACGCGCACAAGAGAAAGAGTCAAGACATCTATCCTGGGAACAGGGTTAGAGCAAGTGAAACCTGAAAATCAAATTAAGTATGTTCTAAATGTTTTTCAATGGTGATTATTCCATTGAGTCAAATGTGCAATGTGTGGATTAGGAAATGTTATCAGTTGGGCCAATCTGTTAAATCAGTAAGGACTTGAAGGGCTTAATACTACATTTAGAGGGGCTTAGTGACTAATTTTATTATTTGCTAGAAATTTCCACTGTACTGCCAGGTAGACAGGATGAGAGCTATTTGACAATGGAGCAGAGGAGGCAGAAGGCAAAAGAAACCACTGACAAGGCACTTAAGCAGGGTAATTCCCTCTTAAAGAGGGAATGGATTGTCTTGTGGTTAAAATACAGGACTGGGATGTAGATGCTAGATGGGGTTTATTCCCAGTCTTCCCACAGACATCCTATGTTACCTTGGGTAATTCACATAACCTCTCCATGCCTCAGCTTCCATATATTTATTATATGGAAAATAATTACCTGCCTTACCAGAAAGTTAGATTAATTCCTTAGGGTTTGTAAAGTGTGTTATTATAATAGAAGTAAAAAGTATCATTACTGGTATTGCCACAGAAAACAAACCCCAAGCATAGAGCAGTGTGTAATATCAGTCTACCTGTATAATCTCGGGAACATCTGTCAGCAAACACCAGTCAACCTTGCATCTAGAAGTAGCTCCTCTTAGTGGGGATGAGATTGGAAGCTACACTGTATGTCCAGCAAAAAGGTATTTGTCTAATGTTGAAACATCTTCTCTAGGAATGGGGAAGCTATTTGTCTGGGTGAAGGCACCCAGTGGGGTAAAGGACAAATTGTGACATCTCAAATTTCATGAGACTTAGTAGAGTCATGCCTAGGTACCAGGGTGATGACTATCTCAGAAATAGCAGAGAGAGAGTATAATAAAGGGCTAAATTTTACCCAAACCTTAATGCCAACAGGGTTGTATTGAGCAGAACTGAGACCAAGATAAATATCAGTCAGCTTTATTAAGCATGTCTACTCCCCAAGACCTGCATGTACATTAGGGATAGGTGAGCCGGATAATAAATTTCCCAAAAAGCATGTATGTTGGTCAGTCAACAGAATATCCAACAGAAGATGTTTAGGTTGTCATATAGTCGGGGGTATGTGTGCAGATATTTGCTTAGAGGGAGATTTCCAAGTCTTGAGGCATGCTCAGGTACAGGAGGTTGGGGCCATATAATGCGTACATAGAGAGCTGTGCTGCTGCGTCCTCGTGGCCCTATCCATCACAACCTGCATTTTATTCCTCTTAGCACCATACTTTTTCTCTTCAGATCCAAATTTCTAAATAATAGACCTCTGAGTATAAGTATCATCCAAATATGGATGTTAGAATACTCTCATTTTTATTCAGCATGTCCTGGGTAAAACCTCAGATGTATTAGTTGGGAGTGATCTCTTCTTTGGTCTCTCAGAAGTTCTAGTCAGAAACTTGTGAAGGATTTTTCCAGGATATTACATATGTTCAGGTTTCACCATTAAAATGTTGCTATTTACTGCTGTGACGCAATTACTGTTAGTCTGATATTCTCTATACTTAGTAACATTAATTACTTGCAAGTCATAAATGGCAACGTATTTTTAGAAATGACTGTAAATCATGGCTTAGTAGCAAAATCCATACCTTACTCAAAACAAGGGAAATCTTTCCCTATCTGGAGGTATCTCTGTCCCCTCATGACCACACTGCCTGGGGATGAAGTCCCATCCTAATCATGTAAAAGTGTATTAACAACTAACAAGTCCAACAGTTGATCCAATTACTTTGTATTTACAAATTCAGAAGATTTCCCTGAGAACCTTCATTGTAAATCAGATAAAATGAGAATCATTATTTTTGACTGCCCAGTAAACTTCCTTTGTGCAGACCAAATAAAATCTGTATGTTAAAGATCTAAAAATCCTGGGACTGCAAAAACTTTCCACAATCCTTTTTATATAGCTTCTTGCCTGAAGAGCTTATCTAATTTCTATATGTACTTTGAGCATAGCATTCAAACTTAAGATGCTAAATAAAAATTTCAAGTGATGGATTAAAACAGAACTAGATATGCTTCCCGTCCATTTGTCTTCCCTTTGTCCTTAATCTTGATCTGCCCTGTAGGTTAGTCTTATCATAAAGACAGTATGAATGACTATCTCAGCGCCTTTCCTCATTAATGCTGCAGGAAATTGATGAGCAGATCTCTGGAACTGTGGATTTTTTTGGCAAGAATTATAGCCCCTATTTATTTTGGTGGGACCTGGGTGGTTTTCTGAGTAAATATATGTAGAAATTTCCCCCCAAAATAAACAGTACAAGTAATTGCCTGACATATGAAGTTGACATTTTGGCTTTGTGATTTGCTATGATGTATAAAAATCTAATTTTCTCTGTGGACTGAAGCTACTGCAAAATTGTAAGTAAATTAAAATCCATGGTTTACTTAGAAAATGAGTAATAGACTGCTATAATATATCAATATTTATTCTAAAGTTTCTCAAATCAGCTCAACTCTATATTACTGAATGCTAAATATATGGGTAAATATGACACTATCTAGTGTGAATGGAATTGTTGTGAATTTCTCCCGTATTCACATTGTGCAGGGTTTGTAAATAAATTTGGCCCTGATCCTGGAAAAACATACATGTGTGCTTGTCTCTAAATATTGAATTCAGTGAGACTGCTCACATGCTTGAGGTTAAGCATGTGCATAGGTGTTTTCAGGATGAGGTTTGTTTGATACTATGGATTGTGCTTAGAGGATGAAGTACACTTCTACAATGTTAATGAAGCTGTATCAGTTACTATTTCATTACCTCGAAACAATTAATGTGTTGGTTAAACAGAATATACATAGAGACCTCTATTTGTGCATCCTTTTTAATTAAACTTAAAAATAGATTCCAAGAAAGAGGTAGAAATATATGGCTTAATACACTGAGCACCTTCTGACACACTAAAGCCCAGTGAAGTGACACTGATAAAAGCTTTGGACACATGCCACATTATTAAAAATAATGAACTAGATGTCATTGCTAGGGGACTGCTAGAGACGAGAAGCTCAGCGCTTCGCAAGGGCCAGGGTTTTTTGAGTTAATACAGCTGAAAAATGTTTTTAAGAATGCATTTAAAAGTAAAAAAAGAGGAAGGGGCTAGATTTTCAGCTGTTGTAAATTGGCATAGCTCCATTGAAGGCAGTGAGAGTGTGCTGGTTTACACAAGTAAATCTGTCCCCACCCCAAGTCCAGAAACATTATTAAGAGTGCCTTGTGTTGTAATAAGCATGCATCTGCTTTTGCCAGCCAGTTGAACAATATGGACATTTCATGGACAAAAAGTTATATGAGTCATACAAATAAACATGAGCATAGTAAGTATGTTTGGATGACCACTTCCTAATCCAATTTTGGTCTTTATGATCAAGAAACAGTAACTAATGGAGCTTAATAGTGAGGGAAAGGGGGCACAAGGAGAGATTCTGCAAATAGTCCTTTAATTTAAAAAATTATTCACCATGCAGTCATACTTGAGCTCCTTGTGAGTTCACTGTGCTTGAATTATCTTTACTCTCTCACACAAAATGTAAGCTCAAATGATCAAGGGCAGAGCACAAAATTGTAAAATCTATTTATTATACAAAGGTTTGATTTTTATCTTTTACAGCATTTCCTTTCTCCCATGTAAGTATCTTGCAAACAGTTCAAGTATCAGAGGGGTAGTCTGGATCTGTAAAAGCAGCAAAGAGTCCTGTGGCACCTTATAGACTAACAGATGTATTGGAATATGAGCTTTCGTGGGTGAATACTCACTTCGTCGGATGCATCAGATTTACTTGTATTCACCCATAAAAGCGCATGCTCCAATACGTCTGTTAGTCTATAAGGTGCCACAGGACTCTTTGCTGCTTTTGCAAACAGTTGTGAAGATTCAATATGAAAACTATGAACTCCATGCTGCACTGGTCAAATGGTTTTTGCAACTAACAATTTAGGGCCTGCTGCAAAGCCCGTTGAAATCAGTGGGTTTTTTATCAGGACCATAGTGCAAATGTTGAATGTCAGCTATTACTATTGAATATGCAAGTCAACGTTTACTTTCATTTAATATTTTGTGAAAAGAAGAGGCAAAATTATTTGAATTATTCAACTTGCACTGATAACAGATCTTTTATGGAATTGAGACATTTGTGGCTTACAAAACAGTCTAGCAGAAACTATTTATTAAGCCTAGTGAGATAAATTTTTATCTCTAATGCACCGATCTCTGTAGCTTCTGAAATACTGAGCAGGATTTCAGTTTAATGTTAGTAGTATAGATGAGTGAAGAGTTCACTATGAATAATTTGTTCAATAACCTGTAGCTACTTTTCTTTGTCATGGAATATTTCTATGAATGTACTTGTTCAAATCATGTAACAGTTTTCCCCCCAGCATTATTTTAACTTCATGAAGTAATACCCAAGTATTCATCCTGTGTTTCTAATATCAAGTAGTTGATTGGTTACAAGTCACATGATGCTAACATTCATGGGACCAAACTCTGTTACCACACATAAAAGGGCAAGACAATGAACATGGCAAGCTTTTTTTTTATTTATTTGCTATGCTTTAGTAGGTAGCAGTTTTCTCTTGCACTAATATCCAAAGGAATATAAAGAGCCTATAGACCCACAGAGCTCTGAGCTCTTCTCTGCTTGAGGATTATTCGACCAAACACTGGCTGATGCTGAGTGATATTAGCAGAAGCTGGATGACTCCCATGTAAACTGGGTATTCAGATCCAAAAGCAGGCAAGAGATTTTTCTTGGCTCTAATGAACTCACTTCAATCAACATAGATTCAATTTCTTTAAGAGCAAAATATAGCCTTTCAGTAAGATTGAGCCCTGGCCTTCTATATTACATCAATTAGTTCTACAAATTGTGTCTTATTAATTCATCTCCTTCCCAGTGTGAATGCAGAAGCTGAAGTTAATTGATTTTACATTTGGATTGTCATTTAGAGCTGGGTTCCCTGAACAATAGTTAACTCACTTTTTAGAGGAAGATGGCTTATTTGGTGTGATGTTTAAATAAAACAGAAAATGGTAAAGATGCTCTAGTAAGACAAGTGACTAAAGAGTCATAGGCTTGATACAGTGCATTTAATTGAATACTCTCACTGCATTTGACAGCTTTTCTGTGGATCTTCTGTGCAGAAGCGGGAGAGGGAAGATGTCCCTGAATATAATGCCTCAGAGTAGCTTTATATGTTGCATGCCAGAAAGAAATGGTACAGAGCTGTGTGTGCTGCCATCAGTGTGTTAAGAATACTGAATTGAGTTTTCACATATGTATATTTGAGAGGAAGGATGGTGTGTGGTTAAGACACTGGCCTGGGACTCAGGAGACTGGGATTCACTTCCTAGCTCTGCCACAGACTCCCTGTGTGACTGTGGATAAGTCATTTACTTTTTCTGTGCCCATTCTGTAAAATGGAGATAGCAAAACTTGCCTGTCTCACAGGGGTTTGAGGGTTAAATAATGTTTGTGAGGTGTTCGGATACTATGGTGACAGAGGCCATGTAAGCATGTAGAGCAATGGCAACAGAGGTTTCAGAAAAGAGAAAACAGTAAGAAAAGAAATTTGAGACCTGGTCTACACTAGGAAATTAGGTCCATATTAACTGCATCATGCAGGAAAAATCCACACCCTTGAATGACGCAATTAAATGGACTTAACTCTCGGTGTAGACAGCACTAGGTCAACAGGAGAATCACACATCGACCTAGCTACTACCTCTTCGGATGGTGGATTACGTATGTCGATGGCAGAAACTCTCCCATTGACATAGGTAGTGTCTTTGCTGAAGCACTACAGCAGCACTGCCGCAGTGTTTCAAGTGTGGACAAAGACAAAAGATGGCGGACAGTCCAACATCCTGCATTAAGGCCTGATCCAAAGCCCACAAAATTCAGAGAGAGTCTTTCCATTGACTTCAATTGGCTTGAGATCAGCCCTTAGCTGCGGTAATAAAGTAACCCACAGCACGTTCCTAGAATGGGAATGAAGGAGACTTTGGAGCCTTGGTGGAGGGCTGGGGAATCAAGGAGTCATGCAGCTGTTAGGAGGGGCACATCCACTAGGACAAAAAGCTGTGAGGTAATGGTCCCATATGGCAGCAAGTAACAAGTGGTGATGAAAGGGGGACCCAGTGTTCCTATGTGAAATCTCCATTCTTGCCTGTGGGTCCTACTGCTGTCTGTGGTGTTCTGTGATGTAGAGGCATAGTGCTAGGTTTGTGGGGGGGTTGATGATGGAGCTGTAGCCAACATGCCTGTCTTACACTTAGAAATAAAGCCATGAGGGGGGAAAAACCAGCCCAGGACTTGAATCAGGGTTAGCTCCATTAATTAGGTGCCTGGACCCTGGAGAAGACACATGTAAGGTGAGGTGGTGACCTTGGGGGGGGGATAGGTGGGAGGGGGCAGTAGGGTGAGAAGGGGGATGGGGGAATTTGAGATGTGCAGGGCTGTGGCGGCCAGAGAAAGAGGTGACTTTCCCCAGCTCCAGGGCTGTGGCTGCTGGGGAGAGCAGGGCCGGCTCTACAGTTTTCATTGCCCCAAGCAGCGCACCAATTGCCTCCGCGGACAGCGGGGGCAGTCCATGTGCCCTTAGGGTGGCAGGTGTGTTTCCGCGGTGGCAGCAGCTTCTATATTTAGCTGAAGCTGCCGCTGACAGCTAAACGTAGAAGCTGCCGCCGAATTGCCGCCACCGTGGAAACGTGCGTGCTGCCCTAAGAGCACACAGACTGCCCCCGCCGTCCGCGGCGGCAATTCAGCGCGCTGCTTGGAGGCAAAACAACAGGGACTGCCGCCCCTTACAGATTGCCACCCCAAGCACCAGCTTGGAATGCTGGTGCCTGGAGCTGGCCCTGGGGGAGAGATGACCCTCGTTCCCAGCCTCAGCTCTGTGGCTGCTGTGGTGGGAGAGAGACACCCCCCTCCTTCCTAGCCGTAGTTCAGGGGCTGCTGCGGTGGCAGAGAGAAGGCGCATCCATTGCATTAGAAAGGTAAGACTACTGATATTAAAATATGAGTTGTGTGCATTTATTTGTAGAACAAAAAATGTTAATTATTAAGGTTTTTTTTAATAGATTTTATCCAAAGTGCTTTACAATAGTTAGCTAATGGTATAAACAACATTTGGAAAGATCATTAAGTGATCCACTGAGACTCAGCAATTTTCAAGTGGTCCGCAGAAAAAAAGTTTGAGAACTCCTGCTCTATACCTTAAAGAGTAACTCAGGATCCAGCCTATTGCAGACGCAAACACACTGATCCTGGGTTCCAACTGCCCCTTTCCTTGATAACCAAATCCTCCCTGAAGCTCTTTGGCCTTCTCACCCTGTCTACATAATGATTCCCCCTCCCAGGTAACACATCCCTCCAAAGATTCTCCTCCACCAGGTATCAAATTCTCCTCCTGCCACTCCACACAAATGCAACTGAGGTCCTCTTAGTGCAAGTCTGCCTGACATCCATGCACATGTTTTTTCACAGCACCCACAACCGTAGGACTGACCCTGGCATTACAAATTCTGCTTTGATACATGAATATCACTGAGAAGGTGTCATGCAGGAAGTCCCACGAGGCCGGGGAGGGGCTGGTACTGCAGAAGATGTGCAAAAGGGTAGCTCCAGCTTCGTAATCTGACTGGTTGTTTTTTAAAAGCTGGTTCTGTTAGCTCTTTTGAGCTAGACATGTTTGTTCGGGCTGCTTGCTTGGTGGAATGGATTGAACTGAATGTTCTTGTAGAACCTCTTATATGTTTGCCACATGCCCCCTCCCCCCACAAAGAAACCGTCACCCCCTTTAAATCAAACCCGTATTTACTCACTGCAAACTGCACATGCATCACCGTGGACTGTCTCCTGATAAACCAATAAGGGGAAAAGAGAGAGATTTGTATCTTCAAAAAGTCTTTTACCCCATTGAGCAGGCAGCACTTCTATGAAGAAAAAAGAAATTAATTAACTGTAACTGAATTTCACCTCTTTAACCTTAGCTCTTGAGCAAACCTGAGCTAAATAAACATCTGACCATTCAATCTCTTCCACTTAAGGTTAACTTGAGTTTATTATTCAGGCTACTGCCCTTGTGTATTAGGCAAAGCATAAATTACGCATACTAATTACCTTGGATGGGGCACCACTTTAATGAATTCTTTTAATTAAACTGCAACACAGTGGTTTTGCACAGGATGGTCTATATTTCATCCATAAACTATGTTAACCTTCATCTTTGTCTGGGGAGATCACACATTCAACTTGGTTTAATTCATTTAAGTATATACATAGAGCAGCCCTCCTTCGCTATCACTGGGAAATTTGAAAAATGTTTCTGTTCTGTTGCAACTCTAAGAAATGAGATGTTTCAATGAAAAGTTATGATTCTGCCAGGAAAGCAAAGGGCAATGCATAGAAAAAGGGAGGGAGGAGGCAGGGGATGAAATTAGAGAAGGGATGAAATTAGAGAATGGTTTAATATTGTCAATTTTCAAAACAAATACAAATGGATCCTCTCATCTGATGTGCAGCTTGCTCTACATTTCACTGTAGACAAATTGGCTCCTAAAATATATAAATGTTTTAAAGTGATTTTAGTCCCCATAAAAATGATCAGGCCATGAAATCAAATGCATCAAAGTCAGTTGTAACTGGTGTGGTTCTGTCCTTATGAACAACATTGACAACTTGCAGTTCAGAACACCAGCACAGATCCAGTGATTTTTTTTCTTTTTATAAAGGAAAGACGTGGAATTTCTCTTTTTTTCCAACTATCTGATCTCTGTCCCCAGTCATCCAGCCAGGAAATATATCCTCTTCAACTTCCTCCTCCCCCACCCCCACTGCCCAACTGTAGTTTGCTGTACTGTTTATCTACCTTTTTGTCTTCAGCTTCAGGTCATTTGTGGTTTCCCATTATTTTAGTTTTTAAAAACTGAAATCATTGCATGAGCTGGAGATTGACATGCAAGTTGGTCGCTCAGTTGGAGAGCAGCGTAGATTCCTATGGATAGATTTTACAGTATTTATTAAACCAAGTATTTTGTTGTTTCCCATCCTGAGTTCTGATGCTGCCTTCTCTGACTTTCTTGATGCCCACCTCACCTGCCCCTTAGGCCCATGCAAAAACTACTGCTGGGACCATCTTCCTGGTCAATTGTTCTGGCCAGGTTACCACACCTGAAACCTTTCTCCACTAAACCAAATACAGACTTCTTGTGCTTATCTCCAAAGCCATTCACAGCTTGGCACCCCCTTACTTTTCTGCAGTTGGAGCCTGATCCAAAGTCCATTTAAGTCATTGGGAGTGTTTACATTGTGCACCATCACCACATATGTCCTCCACTCCGCCGTCAGTTTGTCTGCTTCTCCCACAAACACCTTTGTGATTTCTTCAACGTCACTGCTTATAATGGAACACTCTCCCCAAATAAGTCCCCAATGCACTCCCTTCTCTTTCAAATTCTTCCACAATACAACTTCTACAGTAATTGCATAGAGAACTACCGCTGTGAAAGACCATGCAATAAGGAAACAAGAATGTTCCCATGTATTTTTCCAACTAGGTTATACAGATATGTAAAATACACTCTTAAATCCTGTAAATACCATAAACAAAATTGGTTCAATATAATATGGATTTAGCATCAAACTACTTTTAAGGGCCAAATTCTGTCCTTAGTTTTCCCTGTGCACTTCCACTGAGTAGCGCAATTGAGAGAGACAACAGAATTAGGTCCTATGGTACTGTGAAAGGAGCTGAAGTGATTTAATTTAAAAAATATAATTAGTGTCATCCCATACAGAGAAAGCCAGATTGGAATAGAACAAAATATGTTTTGTAGGCATGTAAATATTGCATGTATGTATATTTCCTATTTGCATGTTAATCAAATATGCATGTTCCCTTGGTGAATCCACAACTTATGTTTTGGGCTGCATCACTTTGATTCCTCTGTGATCTGAGCTGGTTCCTTATTCCCATTGTCTGCTGTGGGCTTGCTTTACACAGAGTGTCTTCAGGCTATGCTCTTATGTAACATATGTTTTGACACACCATCTGGTCTTAATAGGTTTCCCAAGTGGCTGCTGCATTACAACCTACCTTTCTGGCAGCTACAAGTGCCCTCAAACCCTTTTTCTGTCTTTCTCTCTGGGTCAGGGATTCTTGTTGTAGTGGATGGGTGTTAACAGGTGTGATTAAGTGTAAAGAAGCATGTGGACCCAATGTGCCATAACTGTCAGAGGAGGGGGACTTCCTGCTGAAGTGTTCAGTACATATGATGTTGGTGCCCATTTGGTACATGGGACCAAGTGAAACTGGCTTAGTCCCTCCTGACTGGGCATGATGCCATGCTAACATAAGGGTCTGAGTGAGGCAGCCAAGAATCAATACACGGTATGAACATCAAAGCTATTTGGAGACAAGACTGTCAGCAGGGAATATGGAAACAACTCAGAGTCTTGTGCTTACACATCTAATGGTGAAAGGGGTATGTCACAGTTACTATTCCCAAAAGAAAGTCCTGGGATTAGGAAGGTGAAGAGCCAGATGATGCTAGAGAGACTCCCCCTTTTTGACAGGTTTCAGAGTAGCAGCTGTGTTAGTCTGTATCCGCAAAAAGAACAGGAGTACTTGTGGCACCTTAGAGACTAACAAATTTATTTCAGCATGAGCTTTCATGAGCTACAGCCCACTTCTTTGAATGCAGCTCATGAAAGCTCATGCTGAAATAAATGTGTTAGTCTCTAAGATGCCACAAGTACTCCTGTTCTTTTTCCCCTTTTTTGCTCTCTTTAGAAGGCCTGGCAGATATGGCTAAGAAAATTGTCTAAAAGTTGACAAAATAGGTGCTAAGATCCCAGAGATAGGATTCTGTAATCAGTAACAGAAGGAAAAGGACTGGTCTGTTCAAAGGAAGGGATGTATTTTTAGAAATGCATTTTAAAGAAAAATAAAACCTGACAGACTATATAAAATGAAGAAAGAGTTGGAGTGCAGTGGTATCCAGCACTGCCTATGTCTTCAGGAGTGTGAATGAAGTCAGGGGAATAGGCTATGAGAGACTTTCCCCCACCCTTTGGTGGACTCAGACACAGCTGGAATCTATTAAATAACATTCAAAGTTTCCCCAGAGGTGGCAAGGTGGGGGTAAGACAATGGCCCCATTTCTCCAGCCCTATCACCCTCCTGAATCCCAAGAAGACTGCAGAAAGTGTAGCGGCTGTGGCCTCAGTCAGGCACAGGGCTTGGCAGGGCTGCGGCCTGTGCCTGAAGAGACACCGCTCAAACAGTTGTGTGCTGTTCCTGTGAGCCATGGTCAAATGTGATACGAGGCAGTGGAAGTTGCCTGTCAGTAAATGAGTGTAAATTGGACTAGGCTGGTGTAATTTACAGATTGAAGGGGCAGACGGGAAGTGTGTAGCAGGAAGAGCAGCTCATAGGAAGGTGAGTGAGTGTGTGGTTTGAAATAGTCCCCTCCACTTCTTCCCTCTCTTCTGTGCGTAAGTTACACCAGCTTGGACTTCCTTCTCAGCATGTAACTTCCACCACCCTACAAACGGCCCACATCTGAATTTGGCCCTATAGCTTCCATGACAGTTACACATGTGCATCTGGGAGCAGAATTTCTAATTCACAGCATGCTTATTCCATAGCTCAGACTCTGCAGTTCTCTTCTTTCAACTTACTGAAATCACTAGCTAGCGAAAAATGAAAACAAGAATACACGCACATACACACACACTCCCCCAAGCCTTCTAATTAGCATGTGCATGGGAACACACATGAGGGATCTGAGAGAACCTGTCTTGTTTTACAAATGGAAGCCATTCTGCCAGTTGCCTGGGTAAAGACAGAGCAACTCCACTGGCCTCAATAGTTACTCCACATTTACCCAAGTGAAATAGAGAATAGGATTTTGTTCAACCAAACCTGATGCACTTTGTTATAGCACTGATCAATGTCTAGCTCCATGTGTCCAGAGAGCAGCCCTCTGGTTCTGTTATTGTGGCTCTGGCACATTTGTCAGCTGAGGAAATATTCACATGTGGCCACTGAACGCCAAATATGAGTGTGCAGATGGCTTTCTGTTGCTTCTGCTGCTACCCCTTCTTCATAGACATGGATGTGGATGAGCATCTCTGTGGTAGAAGGAGAAGAAATGCCAGGACATAGTTTGACCATGTGCAGTCAGCCTACTGGTGGTGCTGTGTTCACTGGTGCTAAGCAGACTTTACAAGAGGCTAATGCGAGATGTGGTAGAACGTGTGTCCACGTGTCCTTGGAATAATAATGCTATGAAATACAAGGATATGGTGGCATGTGTGAGAGCCAAAGGGTAATTCTCGCAAAACTGGGTGACTGGGCAAGAAAATGGCAGATGAAATTCAGTGTTGACAAATGCGAAGTGCTGCACATTGGAAAACATAATTCCAACTATACATACAAAATGGTGAGGTCTAAATTAAATGTTACCATTCAAGAAAAAGATTGTGGAGTCATCATGAATAGTTCTCTGAAAAACATCCACTCAGTGTGCAGCAGCAGTCAAAAAACTAAGAGAATGTTAGGAACCATTAGGGAATGGGTAGAAAAATCAGACAAAAAATATCATAATGCCTCTATATAAATCCATGGTATGTCTACACCTTGAATACCATGTACAGTTCTGGTCACTCAATCTCAAAAAAGATAGATTAGAATTGGAAAAAATACAAAGAAGAGCTACAAAGATGATTAGGGGTATGGAACAGCTTCCATTTGAGGAGAGGTTAAAAAGACTGAGACAGTTAAGCTTGGAAGAGGGACAACTAAGAAGGGATATAAAAGAGGTTTATAAAATCATGAATGGTGTGGAGAAAGTGAATAGCGAAGTGTTATTTTACACCTTCACATAACACACATACCAGGGGTCACCCAATAAAATTAATAGGCAGCAGGTTTAAAACACACAAAAGGAAGTACTACTTCATACAATGCTCAGTCAGCCTGTGGAACTCATTGCCAGAGCATGTTGTGAAGGCCACAAATATTACTGGGTTCACAAAAGAACTAGATAAGTACATGGGGGGGATAGATCCGTTAATGGCTATAAGCCAAGATAAGGCTGCAACCCCATACTTTGGGTGGACCTCTGACTCCTAGAAGCTGAGACTGGACAATAGGATGGATCACTTGATAAATTACTCTTTTCTGTTAATTCCTTCTGAAGCACCTGGCATTGGCTGCTGTCCGAAGACAGAGTGATGGGCTAAATGGACCATTTGTCAGACCCAGTATGGTCGTTCTTATGCCCTAATTAAGGGGACCTTCTCAGGCTCTTTCAGTTGATGGGCTGGTATTTACCCCAGATCTTACGGATTCTGAACTCACATTGAAATAAATGTGACTCAGTATTTTTTTCCTTGTAAATTGTATTACAATTATTTAAAAAAAAAATCAAGACTACAGATCATCTTAGCTAATATGGCCATTAGCCATTCGTCAATATAGCTATTAGCTAACATACAGCCAAAACTAATATTACTAAAAGTAAAGCGATACAACAATCAAAGCAAGATCAAATCAATAAATCAACAAGTTAGTCTCAATATTAGATCGGCGTTTCTAACTCACCACTTTGGCACCTCATGCTGGCTGTCGGGGGGAATTGGCTCTGCATGTTCGTGCATCCTCTTCAGGTGGTGTCTTGCCGCCATCACTCCTGCTCTAGGACCCATGGCTCTAAAAGGACCGCAGTGTCCTCTTCAGTGTCCTCCAGCTGTGCCACAAACTGTGCTCCCCCCATTCTAGGGGACCTGCAGTCTGCTGTTCAGCCACTTCCCTTAGTGGCTACTGCAGGGAATTGTCTGACCGTTTCCTCGTGGCCCCAGCATCCTCTTTGCCCTGGTCTCAGGGCCTCAGCCTACAAACCCCAGCGCCAGCCAGGAGGTGTCTCACCCCCTCCTCCGCCCCTCACCGTAGTTCCCGCTAGCAGCACTGCTCTGTCCAGGGTGCTGGCAGTTCTCTCAGCCCTCCAGAGACACAGTCCTTCCTCCCTGGGCTCACAGCAGATAACTGCCTTCCTCTGCCCTACGGCTCCTTTTTTATATGGGCCTACTTGGCCCTGATTGACTGCTCCCTTCAGTCCTTCTTTGATTGGCTGCCTCCTGTGCAGCCTCCTTAGGGCTCTATTAACCCTTAGAGTCCATTGTTAAATAATCAAATTACTTAAATCATCAGATTAACACCAAAAAATGTTGATCCGTATAAATTCTAAGAAGCGAGACAAGGAGGTGGCTGTCCACTTGGCTATAAATCCCGCTAAAGAATTGTACCAAAGTCAACCAAATCTATAATTTGGAGCTGATTAAATATTTTAGTACCAAAACCAAATTACTTTCTGGTATCTGAACCACAACTTCAGAGCCAATTATAAATCTTTCTTGTGTGATGGCTAATCCTTTCCTTTCCCCTCACCTTCAACATAGATTTATACAGATGTGAACAGAACATTCATGGCAAGCAGAAGTCTCCCACTCCCAGGACCTGCTGGTGACAGTTTCAAATCTCGGTGCTTTTAAAAACAGAACACACTTGAATTAATATCCTTGTGAGACAATATTTACGGTTGTTTAAATCTAAGGAACTTTTTCTGGTGCCTTCCCTGTGTGGACTTTATGGGTGCTCTCACATGCAGGCATGTGCACAGCCACATGTTGACACCCTGTAACAGTGCGGGACTCACTTCTGTGGCGCCTCCTGCTGATCATCTAGGGAATTAGCATTTCCAGCTCCGGAGTGCTCTCCGGTATCCTGCTTGCCGCTGGGCCCGAGTCCCTCCTGGACCCCAGTGCCCCTTTAAGGTTGGGGTGCTGCCCCCTGGCAGTACCCCCACAGATCTGGGTCTCCCCTCCCTGGGGAATCCCCACCCTCTATCTCCAACTTGCCTCAGTCTATCACCACTGCCAGTCATCACCTAGCCCCCGTTCCCTGGGGCAGACTGCAATGAAGTGCCACTCATCACCGGCAAGGGAAGTTTTGGACCTGCTGCCTCTGCCTACCCTTGGGCTCCCCTCTGCAACCCCAGTACCTTCTTTGGCCTTGGGGTTTCTAGGCTGGAGCTCCCCAGCTCCTTAGGCCTTCCCCCAGCCCTGCCCCATAGTACCTTCTTCTGGCCTTTAGCAAGGTCTGCAGCCTTGGGGGTTTCTAGGTTGGAGCTCCCCAGCTCCTCGGGCCTTTCCCCAGCCCAGCTCCAGTCTTGGTACCCTCTCAGCTTCCAGGCAGCCAGGCCCTTCCCTCTCTACCACTAGAGAGAGACTCCATCTCTGGCCCCAAACCACTTATAAGGGTCAGCTGGGCCCTCATTAAGGCAGCCTCGGCCTGATTGGGGCATGGCCCCCAGCTGAGACTGCTTTCCCCAGTCAGCCCCGCTTTTCCTTCCTTGCCATAGCCCTCTCCCCAGGCTGTTTTAAGCCTTTTAAGGCAGTAGCGGGTGACCACCCCACTACACACCCCCAAATGAGAGAATATGAAAAGACTGGGATGTATCCCAGCTAATACAAAGCAAAAGACAAAAATAGATAAAAGGAAAAATAAGATAATGGGGAATTTGTGAACTCGTGAGCTCTGAGTCTAGTGGAATAGGAGCTGGAACTGTAGTTGAGGCGCCAGATGATTGTGATGTTCTGGCCCATTCCTTCTCGCCAGGGGATCTTCTTCAGGTGGAGTGAAACTGGTCAAAGGCTGGTGGTGTAGCCTGTTTTGTTGGTGTCTTGACTGATCTCTTCTCCCCAAAGTGACCAGGTCTTGGAGAATCCAGAATGTCAGTCTTCCCCACAGTGGCTTCTGGACCCAAGAAGCAAAGGCTTCTTGGCTTTATCCTTGATTCTTATGGTTTGTGAACTAGCTTATTCAAACTTGCAATGCCTCCCTCTGGGATCTTCTGAGAAGCCAGGTGTGAGGCTTATCTTGGAGCCATGCAACTTGGTCCAGTCAGGTTCGAATAAGGTCATCCTTAGCCAATGCCAATTTTGGGGAAGTCCTATTTAAATCAACAACTTACAAAATATCCAGTATTTTACATACCCCAGAGTCTGTAAGGCTGATCCCCCGCTGCCCCAAAAATAATCAAAAAGTGGACTTATGAGACCACTTTTGAGGAAGGTGGCATAGTCTTATCTAGATGGAAAGGTCTTGATGACATGTCACCAGCTTGTAGAAAGTTCCACATGAAAATCGCATAAGAGTAATAGCTCAATAGTCATCCATCAGCAAAATTTAAAAATGTGTGGACAACTTAAGACCTCTGTTCCCATTCTTCTCACATACAAGCACCTTAGTTATTTTTAAACTTATTAAGCCAAAAAAACCCACACTCAAATCTAAGAATATAACATGCATTCAATATTTACCAGAATATCAAGTATAATGACCCCAATTGACATGGATATGTATAAAAGCTAGGACTCTGAGATGAGGAGAACTATATAACTTCAGTTCTCTTTCTACTCCTCATGCTGGTATTGGAAGTACCACTTGATAGTCAAACTGGCTCCTGGTTAAAGCCCTGATTCAGTAAAGCATGTAAGCACTTGTTTTATGTGCTTTGCTGAATAGGAATGCTTAGGTACTTTACTCAATAAGGGTCTAAATTATCTTCATGGTCTGAATATTGCATTGGAATAGTAAGGGTTCCTGATGAGGGGAATTTACACTGGGTAATATGGCACATTTGTATGGAGTCCATTCTTTCCTTTCTGTAAAAATTAACACTTCCTGGGCATGTTGAATTAACCTGTACAGGTGGGATGCATTGGGGAGTAATTAGGAGCAGAAAATCAGGAAATTAATATCTTTCACTGGAATCTGAACTAAAGGAGCTGTTCTTGTTCTCCAGATACATCCATAGGGATAAAGGGTAATGAATATCAACAATTAATTTCAAAATAACTACACCTGAGATGAATTTGGGGGTAAACAGAAGTGGCACAAGATGATAACCCAATCAATCACTTGGTGATCCTCAACCAGTGCCATCTCATTTCTTTTAAAGAGACACAACTACTTTTCCAGACCCCAAGCCACCAGCCTGGATGACTCACTCAAGGCAGGTTTCTTTTTTCCTTCTATTACTCTTAGAGTACAGCATCCAGAATATATAAGCAGGATATATGCACATGGGCTTGAAAGGCATTTGATTTTAATTAATAAATATCAGTAATCATTGACTTGTCTCCATCTAAAAACTGAAAGTACCTTTATTATTAATTGAGAGAGAAGGTGGATGAGGTAATACCTTTTTTTATTGAACCAACTTCTGTCAGTGAGAGAGACAAGCGTTTGAGCTCCACGGAACTCCTCTTCAGGTCTGGGAAAGGTACTCAGAGGGCATGTCTACACATACAGCACTTCAGCTCTCCTGTTGGCAATAATAAAATCATCTGCGTGAGTGGCAGTAGCTTTATTGGTAGGAGAAGCTCTTCTGACAACATAATGCTGTCCATGCTGGCACTTATGTCAGTGTAACTTACATCGCCCGGGTGTGGTTTAGTCACATCTCTAACCAACATAAATTATGCTGTAGCGCAGACATAGCCAGAGTGTCACAGATCAATACAAGGTGGAACAGATTAAGTCAAAATGGTTACCACATATTGCAAGAGACCAATTAAATTGAAGTGGGCAATTAACACCTCTGTAGTCATAGGACAAAGAAGGGTTAGTGTGTTTTAAATTGTCATAATGAGACATAAAACCAGTATCTCTATTGAGACCATGATTTTTAGTTTCTAGCAAAGTTATGAATTTAAGCTCTCAGGCTCATCTCATGAAGGTGTTGTGCTGATCAAGGACAGAGAAGTCAATGTGGAGTGATCATTTTGTGAAAAGTGTTCACCCATGGGTGATAGAATGTTTTTCTCTTTTATCATTTTTCTGTGTAAGTTCATTTGAGAGTGTAGTGATTGTCTGGTTTATTATTAATGGATATTGCAGAAAGTGAAAGTTTTTTTTCTTAATTGCTTGGAGGTAGTATGTGTGTGTGAGAGACAGAGAGAGAGAGAGACTCTCTAGCAAGGAATTTAATATTCTGTGCTGCTAATTATGCCTAGAAATTATTACTGATTTACATTGCAGTAGCATCCAAAATGTGCTAGCTATCTTCCAACTACAGAGGAGGACATGGACCCTGCTTCAGAGTTTAAAAACTATGGCCCCAGTCCTGCAAGTTACTCTATGCCAGCAAACACTTGTACCTGCATGGAGTCTTGTTCATGTCACTGGGGCTCTGTGTGGACACAGGAATAATCTTATATGGCATAACTTGCAGGTGCCTGGATCAAGCACTTAATTTTATAAAATGCTGTGAATTTGATTTTATTTCTGAATCTTATACAAATTTCAATTTCTACAGTCAGTAACTTTTGAGTAGATAACAATTAGGAGCTTCTTTTCTTGTTTTATATTTGTAGAAAAATTTAATCTGATAAATGAATTATGTGAAACTACATTCCTATCTGTTGAATGTCATGTAAAAAAAATGAAATCTTCCAAGACTGCTTATAAAATTTCAAATTATCCATTGGTCACGTGGCCATTCTAAAATGCTACTGCAATAAAATTAGAGTGAGTGTTTCTGAGGGTTGTGAAGACTTGTGGTAGCATCTATGCAAACACTACACAGTGTTCATTTTAAACCATACATGTGTAGCTTGGGGAACAGAACATAGGGCCTTGTGTTTCTTACATACAGGCCTCTACCGCTGCAGCTAAATGAGCAGTAGCATCTTCTGAAGTTAAGGCTGCATAACAGTTTCCATTGTAACTCTCTATCTTCATTTGCTTATGACTTTCTGAAATGTTTGCTTTTCACATTTGAACTTTCCATGCTTTATTTTTGCCAAAACGTGATTGTTTGTGTTTGTTTTTTGTTTTCTGAAAATTTGAGTCAAAATGTTTAAGCTGCGTTAGAGTATGAGCTGATCTGGGGGAAAATATTCTCACTGCCCATTGTAAAAAAAAGCATTCTCGTAACTTTATTTTTTAACATCTCTGTTGTCAGATTGGCTTTAGCATAGAAAGTTGATCTGTATGCGGGAACTAGGGTGACCAGGTGTCCCTATTTTATAGGGAGAGTCCCGATATCTGGGGCTCTTTCTTCTATAGGCGCCTATTACCCCCCATTCCTTGTCCCTATTTTTCACACTTGCTGCCTGGTCACCCTGCCAAGAATTAGCCCTCACCAAGGAAAAGTGATTGTGTGTGCTGGTAAAAATATTTTGATTTTGCTGCCTTAGGAGCCTTCGGAAATTGTGTGCAGTGCTCGGGCAGTGGATACTGCGTTTAGTTTCTCACTAAGACTCCAATCCTGCAAAGAGCTCCATGCAGGGGAAACTCTCTGAGACTGCATAGAGGCCTACTGAAGTCAGTCTGCCTCTGTTTGAATGCAGGGATCTGTCTGTATTGAGCTGTTTGCAGGATTGGGGCCATATGTGCATAAAGTGTGCAACTAAGGAAAATTACACATCTATGTGTGCACATCTGATTTAGCTGCACCATGAAAAATGAGGTGCAGGTGCCTTGAGAGTCAAGACATCCATAGGAGCTCTTCAGTCCCTGTGTATCATTGTATGGCACACAGTTACTGTGCTGAGGGCTCTGGGGACCTGCTCCATGCTTTGTGTAAGTCTCAGTATCCGTAGCAACCTGTTTGGAACTTGGAGGGAGGAGCTAAGGTTGCAGGAGGGAAGAATTAGGAGTAGGCACCAGGAAGTCAGTGTTTGTGCACGTGACTGGAATGCTAGCTGCAGTATTGCTGTCAATAGTTCTCTTAATAAAGAGACTATTTAGTTTTAGAAACATGGAGTCCTCCTCTTATGTTATTTATTATCCAGCAGCACCTGGTACATAAAACAGGCAGATGACGGTGGTTAAAATGCCAGTGGCTGCTCGGAGGCCTGTCTACACTTGCCGCCTTACCATTATTGTCACCAGTGAAGAGCTGAAGCTCATGGCAGCAATGATGAGAATAAAGTTGGATGTAGACAGAACTAAAATATTTCACATTCCTAGATATCAAACTCATCCTAGTCACAACATTGAGGCATCAATCCACATAACCACATGTCTAACTTTAACCACACACGTTTTCCTATTGAAAACTTCCATGGGACTACACTGCTTAAGTGCTTTGCTGGATCAGAGAGTAAAATATCTTTACACTTGATTGGTAATACTGTGTTTTAATCTTTGTGAATTAACTAGTTATATATTAGACACACTTATCAGTATGTGCCATCCATTTTTGCAATAAATTGGACTTTGGAATGGGAAACTGTAGCTTTAAAGTAGACTTTGGTACTTTATCCTCTTTAAATCTATATCCTCTGTTGAAGTAAATAAACCAACACAGTAAAGAGAGCTGATAGCTACTCCATCTGTATTATGGCACACAATAATGGCTGGAAGTTAAAGGTTTGATATATAGGTCCATTTTTTTTATTGCCAGATCCTGCCCCTGAAGAAAGTATTAAAATTTCCAGATGAGTAACCAAACAATAAATAGATGAGACAGTTGCTGTGAATATGATTTTTTGCATAGTAATAAGATATTGCTGGATACTGCAGTTTGCAGTCCACAGTTTGTCTACATTATCGTTTTGATTGGTCAAATGCACAAGAAAGATACAGTCACATCCAGTGTTCTATTTTAAATTGATTCAGTGTGGGAGTTATTTTTCCAGTATAAAACCAAAACAAATTGCAAGTGCCTAATTCTGATTTTATTTTGCATCCTACGGGCATTGCTCAAGACTGTCTTCATCCCAGCAAAGGTAGGATCAGGTCCATTTGTGGTACCTTTCAGTCCATGTCTTCAGCCGTGATGGAGCGGTTCACTCAGATGCAGAAGGCTCACAAAAGCTCCATGTGTAGATGTGGCTGTTGTGCTGAGGACCTTCCAAATTCACTGTGCCCAGTGCCAGAGGTTATTGTGAGGAGGAGCGAATTTCCTCTTGAATGCATAATTAAAAGAAACCTCAGTCCTAGCTACTCTGATCTAGGTAGACAAATACTAGTTAACTCTTCTTAGCTCTGACACAGCTTTAGGCGCAGCTTATTTCCTGTGCAACTGTCATAAATAGATAAGTAAGAGTTAATAGAACAAAAGTGCTTCATATCTCTTTTGCCTGGAAAGGGTTAACAAGAACAGTGAGCCTGGCTGTCACCTGACCAGAGGACCAATCAGGGGACAGGATACTTTCAAATCTTGAGGGAGGGAAGTTTGTGTGTGTGCTATTAGTTTTTGGTGGTGGTTCACTCTGGGGGCTCAAAGGGACCGGACATGCAACCAGGTTTATCTCCAATCTCTCCGATACAGGCTCTTATAAGTTTAAAATAGTGAGTACTGGGTAGATAAGGCGAGCTAAGCTTATGTTTGTTTTCTTTATTTGC
The DNA here is from genome assembly GCF_007399415.2 of Gopherus evgoodei. NCBI lineage: Eukaryota > Metazoa > Chordata > Testudines > Testudinidae > Gopherus > Gopherus evgoodei. The sequence goes on along the minus strand of NC_044331.1, from coordinate 32,124,313 downwards.
AAATGTGTATTTGGCTGGAAGGAGTTCAAATTTATATTTTGCTGAAAGGGTTTTAATTTGTACTTGTATACTTAGGCTGGGAGGGTATTCCAAGTGTCTATAGCTGAAAGACCCTGTAACATATTCCATCTTAAATTTACAAAGATAATTTTTACTGTTTTCTCTTTCTTTAATTAAAAGCTTTTCTTGTTTAAGAACCTGATTGTTTTTTTATTCTGGTGTGAGACCCCAGGGGACGGGGTCTGGATTCACCAGGGAATTGGTGGGGAGAAAGGTTAATTTCTCTCTGTGTCAGGATTACTTTCTCTCTTAGGGAGAATCTGGGAGGGGGAGAGAGAAGGAGGGGGATGGTGAATTTTCCTCTCTGTTTAAAGATTCAAGGAGTTTGAATCACAGTGATCTTCCAAGGTAACCCAGGGAGGGGAAGCCTGGGAGAGGCAACGGTGGGGGAAAGGGTTTACTTTCCTTGTGTTAAGATCCAGAGGGTCTGGGTCTTGGGGGTCCCCGGGCAAGGTTTTGGGGGGACCAGAGTGTACCAGGCACTGGAATTCCTGGTTGGTGGCAGCGCTACAAGTACTAAGCCTGTAATTGAGCTTAGAGGAATTCATGCTGGTACCCCATCTTTTAGACGCTAAGGTTCAGAGTGGGGAATTATACCATGACAGCAACAAATAATAGCACCATCAAAGTTAATGAAAAATTCCCATTGATTTTGTTGGGAGTATATGATGTTCTCCTCTGCTGTTATCAGGACCGGTGATCTGCTAGGTCACTCCAATCCCTGACTCTGGGAGCCTGCCTTACCCTGCTCTGCTGTGAGAACCACCTCTCCTGGGCTGTTCACACACAGCATCTGGCATGTAAGATGCTCCTTGGATTTTGCAACTGAATGGCACTAGCCAATCTCTCTGGTCCCAGACACAACCTTAGGAACCTCTGCCTGGCAGTGTCCAGTTATGCCCACTGGTTGCTGCAATCTTATATGAGTTCATCAATTTAACAAAGAAATTGATATGTACCAGGCTTGTTATCCCAAGGGGAGTCTCTGGCATGCTTCAAACTGAACACACTGCTTCAGGTAGAATAAAAAAACAGATTTATTAACTACAAAGATAGATTTTAAGTGATTAAAGTCAAAGCACAGCAAGTCGGATTTTGTCAAATGAAATAAAAGCAAAACACATTCTAAGCTGATCTTAACACTTTCAGTGCCCTTACAAACTTAGTGCTACTCACCACAGATTGGCTGGTTTCCCTTCAGCCAGGCTCTCCCCTTTGATCAGCACTTCAGTTGCTTGGTGGTGATGTCTGTAGATAGAAGTGGAAGAGAGAGGAAGAGCATGGCAAATGTCTCTTCTTTTTATCATGTCCTCTCTTCCCTCTTGGCTCCCCCCCCACCCTTTATAGTCAGGTGAGCATTACCTCATCACAGTCCCAAACTGACCAAAGGAAGGTGACTCACTCGAGAGTCCAACAGATCCTTTGTTGTTGCCTAGGCCAGTTCATGTGAGGATGAGCTGGGTTTATCCCATACATGCCCTGATGAGGTGTGAACTGTCCCTCTGCTTCTAGAGAGTTTTTGCCTGGGCTTGCTTTAGGCCAGGAGGACACATTTTCAGCCTCATAACTAAATACATGAAATTACAACCTATAACAGTACTATAAAAAAGCTATAACAACAATGCTCAGTGCATCATGAGCCTTCCAAAGACACCTGACATGACAAACTTTGCATTAGATACCACACAATCATATTATAAGGATGAACATGGGGGTGCTGGGTGTTCCCGTGAGGTACAGAACATCACAAAGTAGGACTTAGTCCTGTGCATTTTCTAGTACTAGAGGTGCTTAAGACATCACTGGAGCAGCTTCTGATTTCCCCATCACTGGCATCATTATGATATGCATGTCCACAACATGACCCAAAGCTCTTTCTCCTCGGTTAGAGAACTAATTTTCACAATAAAAACCCCTTAGTGTAACTTATCCCAGTGACCACTTCCATTTGACAAACATTCTCCTGCTTTAATTCTGTATTTGTGATAAATTTGTTCTGATTTGTACTGAAAATGTGTTTTGTTTTTTTCTTTTAATGATCAAAGTGAGATGCGAGTGTACTGAACCATCATCAAGGGAGGAAGGCTTGCGAATGCTTGTAGGAACCACCTGCTGGGCCTGAGCTACACAGGCTTGTTCCCCTGCAAACCTCAAAGCTCCAACTCTCTTGTGGCTCATGTCTCAGACAGTAGGCTTCTGCAGCTAGTTCTGACAACTGAGTCCTTGTCTGTAGCCCTGCATACTATTGATTATGTAGATTGCTTGGGTTTGCTCCATTTATCTTGGCTGTATCTGTGAACCCTCCCAGTGAGTGGAGTTTTTGGTGTGCCAGGAATGTAAGGTCAGGCTATTAGGGGCTCAATTTTCAGATGTGGTCTGCACTAGAATCTCCTTTTGAGGTCAGTAGGAGCAATGGGGGTTCAGAATCTTCTGACTAAAATCTGGCCTTAATCTCTTCTCTGTGATTTTCTTCTCTTTGTGTGTGTTTGTGGGGGTAAGAATTCTGCACTGTCAAAATCAAGAAACCCAGCAAGTTGTTTTAGATCAGTCCTCTAATAAATAAATAAATCATAACTTCCCAGATAACTCTAGCAGTCCAAAGATGAAAACAGACATTACATTAAAGAAATTTACCATATTCATACTGAATATTACTCTGTAGCTCTGTTAGTACATGTAGAGTTTCATATACATTAGGGTATCTTCTAATGATTCCTGCCAATCAGTTATACTTAACAGCAGATTTCCGCAGGGGTTTCTGCAACGGGAGGAAATACCACAGGATTTCCTGTAAATTCTCACAAACAAAATGGGAAGAGTTTTGGGATGAAACTACATTGTCATGCCCATAATCTGTAATCATTAAAAACAATAGTACCTGATTCTTCCCACCTCCAACCTCATCTTATTTCTACAGGGTGAAATTTACTCCCAGGCAGAGAATCTACGCAAGGCTGTGCCTCACTGAAGTTCCTCATGAACCCTCAAAAGAATTCTTAAGTGGCACATAGGCCTTTGTGGCCTCTGCCCAAGGGAGTGAATTTTGCCCAATGTGTCAGAATCAAGCCCATAGTTATGAAAATGCACAGAAAATTCAGGTACAAAAGGGTGGCCTATAACATACCATTCTCTGCCTCAACAAATTGTCATTTGGCCTCAGGAGCTAGATGTGTTCTGTTTGTACAACTGGGCCATCATTATGTAACTGGCCAGTTATGTATGTTTTAAGGACTATAATATAGATAATGGATAATAAACTCTTAGTGAAGTCATCAGCCTAAGTGTACTGTAAGTAGATGGCAAGTGTGACATTTTGTTACCGGAATTTCTCTTCATTCATAAAATGACTTATAAAACAACTGTCATGCTTCTTTTGTGCCTGGATAATTAAATAAGCTCTCTATGTAAATTGGAGTAAATAAATAAGTGTGCCTATAAAAAAAATCTCTGCACACACAGTAAAAAGATATAAAATACGTGCAATAATAATTCTATGCCTCAGTCATAGCACAGAAATAACTGTTCTGGATGGGAGAAGGCTGCACAAGGGTATTTTTCCCAGCTCCACCTGCAATCTTCTCTTACTCTGTGTTTGCACAAGAAGCCTTGATCTCATTTGGGGACCTTTAGGAACTACTGTAATACTAATAATACATGAATAATAATATACCAACTGTGCAGCAGAGAGCCTGGTGCTGGGTGGGTTCCTAAGATGATGATATACAGTGGTGGATCCAGTGTGATTGGTACTAGAGGATCTTCCTGGTTTAACCTTCAGTGGTGAGGTTGTAGTAGGGGAGCACAAGGCTACTCTTCTGAAATAACCTCTGCAGAACTGCTCCATGAGCATAGTGCCTTCCCATCCTCCCCCGTTTTAGCTCATCTCTCCGGGTTTGACTCAAGGTGAGAACTGAGCCTTTTCTTGGGCTTATGTGGTACATAGATCCTTGCTCAGGCCCTCTGCACTGCAGTGGATTTCCTCTAAATGTTTGTAAGTTCTGTAAACAGGCATTTCTTAGCTTATGGGAATCACAAGCACCTCTGCCTTTATGGCTTCATTTTCTTTTTTCCTTAGACTTTTCTAGAAGTGGAAAAGATCTTTGATTTTGAAGTCCCATGTGTCTGATCACAGCCTCACATGTTCTTCATGCACACACACAAATCAATATTGTCTCATTGTTCCCTTGTTCTCCCTATTCTCTCTGTAGCCATCTGTTTCTTGTCTTATACTTAAAATGTAAGCTCTTTGAGGCAGGGATTGTTTGTTTGTTTGTTGTTCTCTGTTTGTACAATGCCTAGCAAAGTGGAGTCCTAATCTAGGGCTGGTAGGTGCTATGCTAATACAGATAAATAATAATGATCTTCCCTTGCTAGTAGGAACTAATTACAATTTTCAGATACAAGGGTATTTTAGAGAGTGTTTAAGGGGAATGGAGGAAATGGCGCTTGAGAGAGAGACACAGAAGAGAAAATGAACTGCAGCCCTAATGAATCACTAACATTCCCCTACAATCTAGGCATACCTGGACCATTTTATGTAGGTATATATATCTATCCAGCATGGCCCAAAGACAGCCCAGACATCCAACTAATATGCCCAGTCCCTTTAAAAGTGGATGGAGTCCTAAACTATTCATTGGTCTACGAGGGCAAAGTCATTCCGTGTTAACTGCTTCCTTGATTGTCCTATAGCTTCTCCCAGAAATAGGGTGTGTGATATGTGACACAGTCTCTGTTAGCAACTAGTTGATTCAGTACATGCTGAGGGTTACAGTTATCTGTCAAGTAAGTCAATCAGCATTCATACATTGTATGTAGAAAGATTCCCCAAACAATCATGCATGTTTCTGATATTTCAGTCATGAAAGAGTTAACATTTAAATATTCGTGTTTAGGTTTCCGTGTTGAGATCACATTAAGATGCATAGAGCAGTCCACATCCTTTATTTCACCAGGGTCTGATTAAATAAATCCTAGAATACTCAAGGAACTGACTGAGGTGCTATCTGAGCCATTAGCGATTATCTTTGAAAAGTGATGGAAGTGAGAGAGATTCCAGAGGACTGGAAAAGGGGAAAATATAATGCCAATCTATAAAAAGGGGAAATAAGGACAATCCAGGGAGTTTACAGACCAGTCAGCTTAACTTTGTATCCAGAAAGATAATGGAGCAAATAATTAAGCAATCAATTTGCAAACATCTTGAAGATAATAAGGTGATAAGTAACAGTCAGCATGGATTTGTCAAGAAAAAATAGCATCAAACCAACCTAATAGCTTTCTTTGACATGGTAACAAACCTTGTAGATGGGGGAAGCAGTGGATGTGGTATATCTTGACTTTAGTAAGGTTTTTAATACTGTCTTGCCATGGCCTTCTCATAAACAAACTAGGGAAATATAACCTAGATGGAGCTACTATACGTTGGGTGCATAACTGGTTGGAAAGCCGTTCCCAGGGAGTAGTTATCAGTGGTTCACAGTCAAGCTGGAAGGGCATATCAAGTGGGGTCTAGCAGTGATCAGTTCTGGTTCTGTTCAATGTCTTCATCAATGGTTTAGACAATGGCATAAAGAGTACATTTTATCAAGTTTGTGGGCAATATGAAGCTGGGCTGGGTTGCAAGTGCTTTGGAGGTTAGAATTAAAATTCAAAATAATCTGGACAAATGGTCTGAAGTAAAGTAAATAGGATAAAATTCAATAAGGACAAACGCAAAGTACTCCACTTAGTAAGAAACAATCAGTTGCACACATACAAAATGGGAAATGACTGCCTAGGAAGGAGTACTGCAGGAAGGGATCTGGGGGTCATAGTGGACCACAAGCTAAATATGAGTCAACAGTGTAACAATGTTGCAGAAAAAGCAAACATCATTCTGAGATATAACAGGAGTGTTGTAAGCAAGATGTGAAAGAATTCTTCTGCTCTACTCTGTGCTGTTTAAACCTCTACTGGAGTATTTTGCCTAGTTCTCGGTTCCATATTTCCAAAAAGACGTGGACAAATTGGAGAAAGTCCAGAGGAGAGCAACAAACCTGATTAAAGGTCTAGAAAACATGACCTGTGAGGGAAGATTGAAACAAATGAGTTTGTTTAGTCTGGAGAAGAGAAGACTGAGAGGGGACATCACAGTTTTCAAGTATGTAAAAGGTTGTTACAAGAAGGAGGGGGACAAATTATTTTCATTAACTCCTGAGGATAGGACAGGAAGCACTGGACTTAAGTTGCAGCAAGGAAGGTTTAAGTTGGACATTAGGAAAAACTTCCTGTCAGAGTAGTTAAGCACTGGAATAAATTGGGAGGCTGTGCAATTTCTGTCATTGAATATTTTTAAGAGCAGGTTAGACAAACACCAGGGATGGTCTAGATAATACTTAGACCTACCTTGAGTGCAGGGGAGTGGACTAGATGACCTCTCAATGTCCCTTCCAATCCTATGATTCTATGCTATTGTTTCAGGCTGCTTGCAGAAGTTACCTTTGTAATTGTATGTATTTGTACGGCCCATGTTACTGTAGTGTCTGAGCACTTCACAGTCTTTAATCTTCTATCCTCACAACACCCATGTGAGGTAGGAAAGTACTACTATTTTTCAGATGGGGAACTAAGGCACAAGGTCACACAGGAGGTCTGTGGTACCTTACCTTCTGCACCATCCTTTTTTGTAACCGTCATCTCTAGAAACATAAGTTGGTTGGGGGTGGGAGAAAGGAGAGAAATCTTAGATTCTGGAGCATAGTTCTGTGGCAAAGGGTTGCCAAGTGGCAGATGCCATTTGAAATTCCTCAACCACACATCATGGAATAAACAGGATCCATCCTTATTAAGAGTGATACCCTGGAAGTTGTACACATGAATCAAGTATGTATGACCTTAAAATGTGTTGTATAGTAGCTTAATTTGTTGGGATTTTTTTTTCATATCCATAGAAGTACTAAAACCAGGCAATCCAGCTTCAAATATCTCTTATTTGTATTGGTTTAAACTTGACACTCAAGTTTTTTTCCTTCTCTTTCCCAAAACTCATAATTTAAGGGAAGAGCATCAATAATAAGTACAAAAGATGGCAGAACACAAACCCTGAAAGAAATGGCAGGACATTCTGTCTCTATTTTGTTTTCCTTTGTGATATTTTGTTTTATTAATAAGGTTAGATCTAGATTCATGACAAAATAAGAAAGCTATTTCCACTGAAACACTCAAGTCTTCGTTAGACATCAAATATAACTAATATTTGGTGTCATAAATATTCAGAACATTTGTGTCTTAGACACTTTAGAATCCATTCCAAAGACTTTGGCTATGATTCTCTTATTTAGTTTCTTATATCACATTGAACCAGTTGAAGAGGATTTCCCTCTACACTTTCCTTTGTGAAAAATCCACCTAGTTTTGCAGGCAGGTTTAATCTTTTGAAACCTCTTTTTCTGACTGCTTGATAAACATGTCCCATAGTGTATTTTACATGGATGCGGAACAATCACCCATCTTCCTGTGCACCCGTGCAAAGTTCATTCCTATTTATCATGTGATTCATTGTGACCACAGGGAATCCCTGTGTGGTGGCTGCCAGTTGGCTAGTACCTGGCATGGAACTCGGGACCTCCTGAACTAAAAGCACAAGTCTATACAGCTTGAACTAAAGAGCTAGCCTCTGTAGCTGGGAGCTGCAACAGAGTCCTATCCTTTGTGGATCAGGTGCAGAGGGGGAGGTGTAACACACACTGACTAGGGGGTTACTTGCGCACCAGTTGTTAAGCTCACATTTCTCTCCTGTTTATCTGAATATTCTCAGCTTTCCAAGGGCCAAATGTAGGACACTCTATGGCCATGTCTACACTTACTGGAGATCAGTGTTGCTGTGATCAATGCAGCAGGGGTCGATTTAGTGAGTTTGATGAAGACCCACTAAATAGACTGCAGAGTGCTCTTCGGTTGGCTCCAGTACTCCACCAGAATGAGAAGAATCATAGAATATTAGGGTTGGAAGAGACTCAGGAGACTCTAGTCCAATCCCCTGCTCAAAGCAGAACCAACGCCAACTAAATCAGTGGTTCTCAAACTTTTGTACTGGTGACCTCTTTCAAATAGCAAGCCTCTGAGTGTGACTCCCCTTTATAAATCAAAAACACTTTTTAATATATTTAATACCATTATAAATGCTGGATGCAAAGCAGGGTTTGGGGTGGAGGCTGACAGCTTGCGACTCCACCATGTAATAACCTCACGACCCCCTGAGGGGTCCTGACCCCCAGTTTGAGAACCCCTGAATGAAATCATCCCAGCCAGGGCTTTGTCAAGCCAGGCCTTAAAAACCAATAAAGGATGGAGATTCCACCACCTCCCTAGATAACCCATTCAAGTGTTTCACCACCCACCTAGTGAAATAGTGTTTTCTAATAACCAACCTAGATCTCCCCCACTGCAATTTGAGACCATTACTCCTTGTTCTGTCATCTGCCACCACTGAGAACAGCCTAGCTCCATCCTCTTTGGAGCGCCTCTTAAGGTAGTTGAAGGCTGCTATCAAATCCCCCCTCACTCTTCTCTTCTGCAGACTAAATAAGCCCAGTTCCCTCAGCCTCTCCTCATAAGTCATGTGCCCCAGCCCCCTAATCATTTTCATTGCCCTCTGCTGGACTCTCTCCAATTTGTCCACATCCCTTTTGTAGTGGGGGAACCAAAACTGGACACAGTACTCCAGGTGTGGCCTCAACAGTGCTGAATAGAGGGGAATAATCACTTCGCTCAATCTGCTGGCAATGTTCCTACTTATACAGCGCAGTATGCCATTGGCCCTCTTGGCAACAAGGGCACACTGCTTACTTAGATCCAGCTTCTCGTCCATTGTAATCCCCAGGTCCTTTTCTGCAGAACTGCCACTTAGCCAGTCGGTCCCCAGCCTGTTACAGTGCATGGGATTCTCATCAGATTTCCCTAGCCTGTAGTGATACATGGAACCTCATCAGATTTCTTTTGGCCCAATCCTCCAATTTGTCTAGATCACTCTGGATCCTATCCCTACCCTCTAGCTATCTACCTCTCCTCATAGCTTAATGTCATTTGTGAACTTGCTGAGGGTGCAATCAATCCCATCATCCAGATCATTAATAAAGATGTTGAACAAAACCAGCCCTAGGACTGACCCCTGGGACACTTCACTTGATATGGGCTGAGAACTAGACATTGAGCCATTGGTCACTACCCATTGAGCCCGACAATCTAGCCAGCTTTCTATCCACCTTACAGTCCGTTCATCCAATCCATACGTCTTTAACTTGCTGGCAAGAATATTGTGGAGACCATATCAAAAGCTTTGCTAAAGTCAAGATATATCACATCCACCACTTTCCCCATATCCACAGAGTCAGTTATCTCATCATAGAAGGCAATCAGGTTGGTCAGGCATGACTTGCCCTTGGTGAATCCATGTTGACTGTTCCTGATCACCTTCCTTTCCTCCAAGTGCTTCAAAATGGTTTCCTTCAGGACTTCCTCCATGATTTTTCTGGGCACTGAAGTGAGGCTGACCGGTCTGTAGCTCCCCAGGTTCTCTTTCTTCCCTTTTTTTAAAATATGGGCACTATATTTGCCTTTTTCCAATCATCTGGGACCTCCCCTGATTGCCACGAATTTTCAAAGATAATGGCCAATGGCTCTGCAATCACATCAGCCAACTCCCTCAGCACCCTTGGATGTATTAGATCTGGACCCATGGACTTGTATATGTCCAGCTTTTCTAAATAGTCCTTAACCTGCTCTTTCACTACTGAGGGCTGCTTACCTCCTCCCCATACTGTGTTGCCCAGGGCAGTAGCCTGGGAGCTGACCTTGTGTGTGAAGACCGGGGCAAAAAAAGCATTAAGTACTTCAGCTTTTTCCACATCATCTGTCACTAGGTTGCCTTCCCCATTCAGTAAGGGTCCCACACTTTCCCCGACCTTCTTCTTGTTGCTAACATACCTGTAAAAACGCTTCTTATTTCTTTACACATCCCTTGCTAGCTGCAACTCCAATTGTGCCTTGGCCTTCCTGATTACACTGCTGCATGGCCTAGCAATAATTTTATACTTCTCCCTAGTCGTCTGTCCAAATTTCCACTTCTTGTAAGCTTCCTTTTTGAGTTTAAACTCACTGAAGATTTCACTGTTAAGCCAAGCTGTTCGCCTGCCATATTTGCTATTCTTTCTGCACATCGGGATAGTTTGTTCTTGTGCCGTCAATAAGTCTTCTTTAAAATACAGCCTTACAGCAAGTTAAGTTGATGGGAGAGCATATCCCATTGACACAGCATGGTGTAGACAGCTCAGTAAGTCAACCTAAGCTACATCGACTCCAGTTACATTATTCACGTAGCTGGAGAAGCTTAACTTAGGTCGACTTACCGCAGTACTGTAGACAAGGCCTGTGTGACAAAGACCCAAAATGAGGGAGACAAGAAAAAATCACATAGGAATCTTAAACTGCTGTGGGATTCATTCCTCTTGTATAAATAACACTTTCTGTAACTGCAATGTAATAAGATCTCCTCAGACCCTTCCTCTGCTGTAGGTTATCCCCCTTGTGTAAGCCAGCTGGCCAAGTCATTGTGTCACTATTGCTTTCCTTTCTCCAACGGATACATTTAGTGTTCTAACACACACATGGTTCAACATTGATCAAGACAGGTAAGCTCCAGAGGGCTTCTGCTGCCTACACAGCATGTATCTCCAGCCAAATCTTCTGAGGGAAAGGCTTTATCCTGGCTTACTTGTCTTGATTGATTTTGAGCTGTGTTTGTGTTTGAACAGTAACTGCACCCCTTGGAAAAAGCCAGGGCCTCTTGGGAGAGTCTCTGATACCCTGTAGTCTCTCCCCCATAAGTGTTGTTGGCCTTTATCTGACCAGATAGGAGGCAGCTAATTAGTCATAGATGAGAGCTGAGCCCAACTCTCTTAAAGGGCACCTTACCCTGTGACACTCGGGACCTATCAACACCACAAGTTATTGTGTTGCAAGCCAGGGGTATGAAACTACAGTGCACCAGCTTGTGGCACAGGAACAGACAGTGTGGACACTGCCAAAGTCCCAAAGTGTGGCTTCCAGGACTTTTGCTGTGCTGCAGCACTATCCACATGGGATGCTACTGTGCGGCCAGCTAGTATGCTGTAGGTGGACACCCTGGCTTGCGGTACAATAACTCATATAGACAAGCTCTCAGTTTCATGGCTCTCTCTAATATAAACCATTTTCAGTTATAAAAGTGAGTTGACAGCAAATTTGTGTGGGATTAAAACGAGTGACTTTCCTCCAAATGAGGGAATTTAGGAGTGTGGGTGAAGCTATAGTCTGTTGGCCTTACAAAGTCCGCAATAGCTGTGGACGTGCAAAGATAGGATGATGGGGTGTGGAGGGGGCGTGATAAGGACTTGGTTTTACACAGAAGCCCAGATTCATGTTAAATGGGTTGCCATAACCCATGAGGAATCTTACAGGAGTTAAAGCTGTTTCTTTGTTACCAGCTAGATCTTGAAGAGCTCTGTCTAAATTTAGATAAAAAGAAAAATAGATGAAGAGCTTGAGATGAAAAATGTTGGCAAAGAGTAATTAAAACATAACACCCCCCCCAAAAAAAGCCCTGAAGACTTGGGGTTTTTTGGGGGGTGGGAGGGGAATTCCATGTTCTTCTCAAAGCCTGTGAAACATCATAGCAGTTGTAAATAGGCCAGTCCCAAAGAGATTGCATGTACACTAAAAGGAAGGAGATGATTTGCTGCATCATTTTAGTATGTTTGATTAATCACTAACAAATGGAACTTTGACGGTGTCTTTGAACAAAATGATTTCATATGTAGTAAGTCCAAGATTTGGCATCAAAGTCAACCTTCACTTTGTATCACTTGCAGTATTTTCACATTGTAAGACCATAGCCAAGTTATTAGCACTAATGAAAATTCATTTTGTGCTTCCTTGTGAGATGTATTATTAATGTGCTATTATTAAAATAGAGAATCCAAAGAAGTTATGACAAAGAATGAGCCAAAGAAACAAAACATTTTAAAAAACCCACACCACTGAGATCCATCCCCGGCCAAAAAGTCTATTTTTCCTAAGCATAGGTTTACAAGAATGGCTTAAAGGTAGCAATGAGATTGAGAAACCTCCCTGGGCTCAGTTTGAATATGTGCTAGGCAAGCCTTAGACTTGGTAATAGCCAGATGTTAGAAAGTTTGAATGTTTATTTGAATTAAACCACTAAAAAGTTGGAGTGGGGTTGGTCAGTAGTTCTCCTTGTTAGCTAACTCTGCTCTCACTGAAATCAGTGGGAGTTTTACCATTAACTTAAATGAGAGTGCAGAGTCAGAACAATGTTGAACAGTTTTGAAGATCTCACCGGAGATGCTCATCTAACTTTATCTCCGTTAATGGAACCTTTGAACTTGTAAAATTAAGGCCTCATACTGTTCCCACTGAAGACAATGAGAGATCTCATGCTAACAGAATTTGATGTCTTCAGTATGTCAGACTTCAGCTGCAGTACTTTGAAAAGAACCTTTACAGCAATATTGTGAGTTGATTTCCAACACTGGGTATAAACCATTACACAGTGAATTTAACAAGCAAAAGATGAGGTTACAGCAGCCAAGGATAAGTCTCTGTCATTTGTTTTACACAATCAAGACATGTCTACAGTTGACAACTTTGTATTGGCAATAGCTTGGAGACTTCCAAAATACAAGTAGGTAGATGTCACCCTTGCCTAGAGATCAGAATCATCTAAGGGGACTCAGAAGTGCAAGTTTATTTGGAAAACAAACAAGCAAAAAAAGGATACATTTTAAGGCCACATTTTTCAAGCCCAGTTGATTGTGACTAAGTTATGTGCATGCCACTTTGTATGCATGTATTGGATATTTGCATGTGTAATTTCACAGCATGCAACAGTATACATGCACCTCTGTTTGACAGTCTTGTCCTGCATGACTTGAAACAAGCCCACATTCTCTTGGTCTAGGTAGGAGCTTATGAAGGACTTGAATGTTTTGCTAAGCAGTTTACTGTTTGCTTAACCCATCTATTTCTGGTCAAAATGGCTATATTGGGGAGTCGCCTCCACACAATTAATGTGGGTCAGCAACAGACAGCTCTGACCATGTGGACCTTTTGGAGGGTGAGTCAGTTCAGGAAGAATGAAAGAAGATTCATTAGGAGCAAGGATTCCTCATTCTACAACAGAAAGCGAGAAACTATATGTAGTGTAGATAGTATGGCAGAAGGTGACATGAACAGTGGAGAGTGCTCTATGGCCCTAATTAGTTTCCTCATCCTTATGTATTCTTTATAGGAAACAAGTTTCAGGTCAATTACCTTCCAGTCTTCCTATTGGAAGAGGTGCGGTTGCATAGTTTGCCCCTCCCCTTCCAGATAAGGGGTTGGGGACTTTGACCTCAGGTGTCCTGAGATTGCCAGGGAAATCCCACAGGTCTCAGTCACCGTCATGGGGCTGGGGCTTTTGCACATCTCAGTAGGACCCCCTAACAACCTTTAGGGTGATCCCAAAGCAGAAGAGGAAGCCTTTGGACAGGAGAAATGTTAGCATGTATTTCTGTATCCTCAAAAGCTTGGAGTGGAAATTGTGCAGCAGATAGTGCTCATCTCCTTCTGTTGGTGCCCTCTGCTCAGCCATGACCCCTCCATAAGTACAACACCCTGCTCCAATACAATGGGATCAGAGGAGCTGATTTGGACTGAGGAATGGAGGAATACCTACTGGCACTAACCCAAGACTATTCTCTTGAGAGGTGTTTCTTTGCTTTAAAAAAGAAAATCCAAGCCTGACTGTGAAACAGTCTCTTATTTTCTGGACTATTTATGTTATAGGATTTTACAGAAAAAAAGAGAACCTCAGATTTCTAATATTTTGAGAACAAGAAAACAGCTCTTTAAGACCCATGTATGGCCCTTAACACAAAAATCAAGAGGCACGTATATCTCCTGGTTTTTTTTTTTCTGTAGTAATGTTTTGGGGAGGGCACTGTGATCTGACAGTTCAGTTAGTCTGAGAGCTCAGACCAGTTCTTTTTCACTTTTGATATGTATTTTGTTTTATAATTCATATCTGAGACCACTTAGGAAGAAAACACTGTTGTGCAATTCAGAGACTTAAATCACAGCTGGAGAAAGCTGACCATGGTTTGACTGCCACAGGTGGAACTGATTTTGCTTTCTGAGCAGGGCTGGATTATGACATTCTGAGGCCCTAAGCTATGTCAAGAGGCCCCAAAGCATAAAAAAAAATAATTTATTATTTTCACAGAAAGGATATTGAATATATAAACACAAAAACTTTATATTTACATATATAGAAAGGCAAAGTTCTGAAAGTAGAATAATCATCTAACTAAAACATGTCTTGTAATATGCCTGTTTGCATTCTAAAATAGTTTCAAATTAACATGTTCATCTATGATTTCTTAATTAGTAGATATGAAAACTTCATATCTACAGCAACACAAAAGCAGTTAGTTACACAGACCAGTTTACTTAATGGAAGCAGTACAACCCACAGTATGTCTGTTTGCACATCACATTAATTTTAACACTGAGATTTAAAACATTTTCTTTCGTGATTTTTGGAGAGCAAAGTCATTGATAATGTCCTCAAATGATAAGCTGCAGAGTTTAACACTTTCAGTGCACAGAATGCTTAGGGTAGATAGCTTTTCTTGCAGCATTTTCTAGGTAGATATCTCTCTTTGTGTTCACTCTGTCTCCCCCAGGACCACTGATAAATCCCGAGTAAACACCTTAGACACAGAGTGACAACAGGCAATATGTGCAAAAGAGAATTTACCAGAAAAAAGTCTGGTAATCTCTATTCAGGCATTGAGAAAGTGAGAAAAACTAGCCTATATTCAAACAAATATAATGAATGTTATAGGCTTTAATAGCCTAAACATCATATATGCACATAGTTTGAAATAACTTGCTCACCAAGTACTCAGAATATTTCGATATATATGTATATCTTCCTTCACTTCTCTAAATACCCTCCATTTATCTTTTCATCAGCACTCTCTGATATTTACTGTGAAGGTTCCCGAAACTGACGGAGGGAAGGCAACACAAATTTATCCTCCTCAAGATCCACTTGACCCAAGTCCATAAGACAATCACCTGCAAACTCAATCATTGAAGCATGGCTAGCACATGAACCAGAAAGCGGTGTGCGCGCTAAAATACACAATTGTATGTATGTACAGATCAAAAGAAGAAGAACACACTAACACACAAGAAAATGAAGAAAAACAGGAACGAAGGCACTATACAACTGCTGAGTGTGCTGGACTATAAACAAAAGATGGCGGCCTTCCAGCTATTACCAGCCAAGGGGGACACTATACATGACGTCACTTGTAGCACGAGTCCGATACGAGTATGAGCTTGGAAGGATTACTTCACAACGCTGCCATCTCTGACCTACATTTTTCCCAAGTTTTATCAGCAGTGAGATTATTTATTTAAATAAGGTATGAAGGCACAGTCAGAATTTTACCAGTAGTGGCTGGCCAACAAAATGCTGCATTAGGAGACTGATAGCAGACTTACTCATAGGAATACTAATTTTACAAGTTCAGTTATCTTTTTTTCTCAGCCCTGACCTCCTACCTGTCAATAATGAATAATTAGTGAAGGGTAAGGTAGCGTAAAGGTATTTCTGAAGCCAGATATGTATATTTTTTCATATTTGAACGAAAATGTCTATATTTAGAGAGAATCTTTTTTCCCATATCTCCTTTATCAACCATTTCAAATTTTGTCAAAATCGGAGTCCGTTTTTCTTTTTTCGGGGGCCCCTCATATTGCGAGGTGTTCAGATGTAGTTTAGTTATCTTATGCCTTAATCCAGCCCTGTTTCCGAGAGTGCCTCTATCTGAACATTCAGTAAGTGCCTTTGGTGATTCCTCTGTGGTGACTGATCTCAAGTTCATGGAAGAATTTCAGAGTAACTTGGGTCTGACAGATTTAGTAAAACACAAGCAAAGATAGTGGATGTTTTCTGGCTTTAAAAAAACGAATCCTTAAATGCAGGGCTGCGGCAGCAGAGCCTGGTGACGTGAATATATCTAGACAAAATGGATACATAAAGGCATGCCTGATCAAAACAAATATACGGCAGTGGGATTTTCAATATCCTAAAACAACTTACAAGCAATGCAGTCAACAGCTATTGGCCTTCATTCAACCCCCACAGATGCAAAGTTCAGCAAGACAGCTGTGCCACTGGAGGGATTCACCCCCCGGGACAGCAGATGGGGGGTAATACTGCTTCTCGGGTAGGGTTGTTGGAGGAGGAGAAGGGATGCTTTATACCCATCCAGGTCTCCCTAGGATGCTGATGCAGTGAATAAGTTAATTTCCTCCGTGGTCTGGTTCTGCCCTCTCCTTGGTGGGCCGTACTCACTTTCCAGGCTGTGTTGTCCAGTTCTGACCATACCCTGGCAGAACAGAAGTTTCTGAGCCCTTTCTCCAGCCCTACTTTCTGCCTGCTGGGGGTGGAATGGGGATGGGATGTGTTCAATCTCACTGTATCTGATTCAGAACAGGCTGAGCAAAGCCTACCTTGAGAATCCTTCACTGGCCTGTTATTACTCATGCTGTCTGCAAATGATTGCTTGCACCCACCTATGTGATTCCTGCCCTCAAGGCCAGCTCTGTACTAGAGAAGGTTTGCTGTTATAGCTATACAGCTATAGGCAAACCCTTCTAGTGGAGACGTATCTTTTGCCAGTATAGTTTATATTCGTTCCCCAAGCTATACCAGAGAAGCACTTTCCTGCCTGTATAACTGCACCTGCACTTGCCAGTATAGAATGTGGAATAAAACCTGACCTAATTGTTCTACTGGCTAAAGTTTCTAGCATGGATCAGGTCTAAGATTGTCAGGTTTAATGTCATTAACCTACCTCAGCTTTAGGAGCTTGTCACCACCTCTGCTGCCTGCTCTCTGTGCCCATTATCACTAAGACATTGATTTTAGAAGAAAAACAACCCCAGAATTGCCAGCTCTTGTGATTTGTATTGCAAGTCTCACAATATTTGATGTTTTACTTAGAACTCCTGGAGATGCATAAGGAATCTTAGGATGGCTGGGTATTTTGTTTTAAGAGTAAGTTTCTAGACCTCATGGTTGCAGGGAAATGCTTGAAATCCTGACCGAAGTATGAAACTTTTTTTTTCAATTATGCCTCAGTAAATATAGGCCAAGCCAGGGGTCCCCAACGCAGTGCGCCCGCCAGAGCATCTAAGTGCACCCATGTACTGGCCAGTGGACGAGCATCTGAGAAATCCTTAGCCCAATCATTGTTAAGGGTTAGATACTTGGCTAGACCAAAGTGGGGAGTGGGGAGGACTCAAAGATGTCTTCTTGTACTTCACCTTTGTGCTTACCTACTCAAGCTCTGTGTGCAAGGCCAGTGCCCTCAACTTTCTTTTCTTAGAGCAGTGGTGTGTAGTAAGGGCGAAAGACAGCCTAACTCACAGGGACAGACCACAGGATCCATGTTTGTGCAGATCCCCTGGTTTCCAACACCCTGCATAGGTGGCTGTGGCTGCCCTTTCAGTCTAATGGTTGGGAAAACATTCTTAAGGGTCTGTGCAGTAGTTTTGTTCACCGGCCCTAAGCTGAGGAAAGAAGGGGATAGATTTCACCTCCCAACTCCTCAATTATCTGCCGCATAGAACCTGAACAGTTGGCTTTACACACAGGAGGAACTTCACAGGCATGCCAACGCCAGAAAAGGAAGAAGTGTGGGAGGAGTCAGGAAGAAACCAAATTGTAATTTATTCTGAGGTAATGCAGCACTGACCAGCATTCACTAGGTATCAGCAGAGATATGTGGCAAAATACAGAGGGGGTTTGCAGCTCTCTGATGCAGGTGCCATCAGCAAATGGGATTGGCATGTGACCTACACCTCTCTGAAAAGCTTGCTGAACATTTCCATATGCCAGGATCCCTTGCTACAGAATCTACCATTGTGTGGTAGTGGGATGCTTCCCATTTTGCCCAGGCCTTTGTTCATGACTGAAGGGCGTGCTGTGGAGTAACTTGCCTGAAGCTCACTTTTCTATTGCATTTTGGAGGTTCTTGGGCTTTTTTGCACCTTTTTCTAAGTAGAGGAGCATCTGACCCAAAGTTTGGACATTTACTCCATTTTTAGCTGTAGGAAGCTTGTGATTCATTCAATGTTAGCTGAAAGTACTGTGGCCAAATTGTTTAGCAAAATTGTACTATATGCACTGCTTTGCAACTGAGCTATTATAAAGCATTAGATCCTTCCCTTGCTTACAAGGAATCCCTTTGATGCCAGTGGAGCTGCTCAGTTGAGCAGGTTTTGGTCCGAAATTCCAAAGTTAACATTATCTTAGGTTCTAAATTTGTCTTAATTAAAAAATAGTGGCAAAAGGTCTGATCACATTGAAGACATTGGGAGTTTGCTGCTGACATCACTGGGAGCAGGAGAAGGCCCCCGCATTCTGTTGAAGCTAAGTGCACAGAATGCAAAATCAAGACCTATATAAATGTGCTTGGTTTTGATTGCATAATTGGAAAAAAAATGCATGTAAATTAATGTTTACCAATAAGACCAGTGTTGTTGCTGTCTGTCATAATTTTAGTTGTGGGGAGTTAATGTGCTTACCGTTCTCCTGTGATGTAAAATTATTCTTGGCTGTAATGTCTCTCTAAGGAGCTGCTCTAATTAATTCAAAATACTCTAATTACTACTTAATAAATACTGAGGCTCTTCTAAATGGCACAAAATTAAGATCCTTTATTTAGCAGTGCCTGTAGATGAGAACATGCCTTAACGTTTCAAACACTTGAGCATTCTCTGGCAATGGCATGTGTTGTAGAGATGGTGTGAGAGAAAGAGATAACATCTGGTCTTGGGTGTCATTTTTTTTTGCAGATCAGACCAGAATTCCATTCATGCTCTGTGAGTAGTAAAGCTACCAGCAAAGGAAACACTGCAGAAAATAAACAAATTTAAGAGAAAACTGTGCTGCAAAACAAGAAGCATAATCCCAAGAATCAGATTTTAGACTCGTGTGGTCTGAGTTTTACTCCTCTGAAAACTGCAACTGCAGCAGTTTTGTTTTGTTAGCTGAGTTTTTATTCTGTACCAACTAAGGAAATCAAAATGTTAGTGAAATATCGTTTAATGATATTAGTACCCCTTTTTTTGGCTCTCTTAATGGAGTTGATGGAGATGTGGCTGTTAGAGAATTTCTAGTTAGAACTTAAAGAGCTCAAAGTACATAACGTATCTCATAATGGTTGGAGATTAATTCAGTCTTCTATCAGACTTTTAATGGTATCATCCCTCTGTATAAGAAACAAGAGAATACAGTTCAGAAAATATAAAATAAATCAATGATTTCCTGTATTTGAGTTTAATATTCACCTGTCACATACACTGCAAACACACAGATAACCAATATAAATCCAGAAAATAGTACCAAAAACATCCAACCTCTGGTCATACAAGTTGAATTTTAATTCTATCTTTAAAACAAAATGCACTTGCAGTCAGTTAAATTCTAAGGTGCTTCTTTGTACTTTTCCACAGACTGTGTTGCAGGTATATGACAATTATAGACTGTAATGCATGCTTCAGGACTGGCTTCTCTAGTGTGCTAAACAATGCAAATATTTTCCTTACAAACTCCTGCGAAGACAGCAGTATGAATAATGTGGGTGAACCTAAAAACCAGTTGCACTGGTGTGAATCAGGAGTAATGTAAAGCCAGTGATAAGTTATCCTCTTGTAAATCCAGAATAAGTCAGATCACAGTCAGACCCCTGAGTATTTGTTTGCTTGCTTTCTTGTGTAAGAGGTGGCTTTCATGCAACAGTTTCTAAATCTGAGTTATAACTTGATGAATGAAGACGCAGTGAGGGATGAACTATCCTCAGCCAAGTAAAGCAGCAGTCCTGAGATTTGCAGCTATAGAATTGAACTATTGCCCATGGAATATATGTCCTCATGGAACTGCTGTATTTCTCAGGATGCATGTAATCAGCTTTCGACCAGAAGCTGATTCTCTCCCCAACCCCAATCCTTTCCTCTTTTAAATACAAGTAGTATTTCCAAAACTGTATGATAACTTGGCATGATAAATCCTGCTTGTAAACCCTGAGCCTTTCCCCCAAACTGGCGTGCCAGTGGAACTTGCACTATAGTGCAAACAGACCCAACAAAAATGAGAGAGAGAGAGAGAGAGGAAGATAAAGTGAATTTAAATTCCAAAGGGGTTTCAGAGCTGGTTTCCTAGTCCCCGAGTCAGCTATGTGTTTGTGAAAATTCAGCCTTTTTGTCTCTTAGAAAAAAAAGGGCTAAATCTACATCGGTGGCCCAGTCTAGGTTTGCTATTCTTTGCATTTTCTATTCAAGTGAATGAGAGTGAATGAAGTGGCCTGGGACCCTTTATTTGATCTACTCAATTGCATAAAGTGACAGAATTCTAATATATTTGTTTAATGCTCTTCAATGGGGCTTTCACTTGCTGGCTTGCAAATGAAGCCTCGATCAGCAAAGTTTTGTCCTTTTTCTTTCTCCTTTTTTTTAGCAGGGGGACATATTTCATAACTTGGGCCATGGTGTGAAGTGATCTCGAGAGGAGTTTTAGACTCGAAAAGTGGGAAATAAAGAAACAGATGTGAAGTTATTGTAAATTCCTATCGTGGGCTCTGGGGCTATTGTAAACCCACTGCAGGCGGTCCAAAGCCTCTCTTTTTCATGCTATAATTGAAACATATTAATTAGATAATTTGTTGTTAGTTTAAAAGAAACAAATATAGCCCCTCCAAGGCTTCACAGCCCGGATTCCTTTTTGTTGTTGTTGTTGTTGTTTTTCTTTAAATCCAAGTGAGAATTATATTAAGATTTAAAGATCATTCTGCACAGAAATTTACAAAGATCTAAAGTTCCCGTTCTGTGCTAAGGAGCACTTTAAAAAAAAAAAAAGAAGACAGGGGGTGGTGGTTGCTTGTAAAATCCCCTTACAGGGATCGCTGTGAGCTTCTTTTCACGCTACCTGGCAAGATTGCTCAAGACACCATCAGAGGCCATACTTAAAAACTGTGGAAAGAAAACAAATATTCTTCAATGTCAGAAGGATCCTTGCTCCTTTCAATAGGGTGACTCGATCCTATTAGGTTGGAGTCTGCTCTCACAGCGGACAAAAATAAAATATACCGACTAGAATGTATCCAGACCTTATGCATTGAAATGAAGCAAAAATCCGAGTGGCCAAGCAAGACTGGGTTTTTGCTGGCTTGCCTTACACTCTGGAGTTGGAATACACTCTCCTATTTAAAAAAAAAAAAAAAAAAAAAACCTTTGTCTGAAATTCCGTGTCACTTACATCAAAATACACTTAGTTTAAAATTTATCAGTGGCAAAAATAATTGCATAATACCCTTGAGTAAAGTCTCCAAACAAGATTCCAGCTCGGGAACCTGTGGTGTGTGTTTAATTTTTTTCCCCATTGTTGTCTTTTGCTGTTTTATTTCAGATCTGAGTTTATTGACTTTGGACTTGAGCCATTAGAGATTTAACAAGACAAAGCAGTAAATTCAAGGGACGCTCTGAATTGCTTATTTGTTGGCATACCTTTGAGATAAGCATCTAAACCTTTACCAAGGAAAGAGCAAAAAGAACGCCTTGTGAGTTTCCTATTAAAATTTAAATCATCAGCACCCATTGTGGTCTCTTTCTGATAGCTTAATATGAAGGACGGTGCTGGATATTGCCAAGAAAAACGTGCATGTGGCAAAATGTATTGATTGTTTACAGATGTAGCGATTGTATTGAATAACATGATTAGATAAGAAAGAGAAATGATTTTAAAGTTTTTTTTTTGGCGATTCCTTTTCTAGTAGGGATTATATGGAAAACAGAAACATTTTTAAAGGTGTAACTACTATACGGTTTAAAATTACCCTGCAAGTGTAACTAGATGCAGTCCTATCATCTCAGTTGAGTTCAGATTTAATCTGATGATTTTGGTTTTTTTACTGTTGGATTTTTTTTTAAGAACTCATAGGAAAATGTAGGTCATCGCTTGTTTAGGAAAAGTTTGTCGAGTTTTGTGTCCATTGATCTGGTGATAAGTTTTGAATGCTTTCTTTAGCTGATCGTGTTGATATAATCGTGGATTGGACTTGATGAATGAGTTCAGTTGTCCCCCATCTGACAAGCTTTAGCAGCTTCATGCATTTTAATCAGCCCAATGATTCATGTATTTTCCACGTTTTTTTTTTCCTGTGTGTGGGATCCGTTCTTAAAAAAAAAAAAAAGTCGCAGCTGGATTAATTATACTCTACATTAACCTTAAACTTTTGTCAAGTACCTTACTATATGTATTTAAGGGAGATGGGGTTGTCGCTATCTCTCATGTGTCTACATCTACAGACCCATAGAAATGTGCCTCTTTAAAATAATTTACAATGTATTCTTGCATCCTGTAGGTTCATTAGAATACAAGGTCGGGTTTCTTTTTAATAAGTATTTAAATATCTCATTGTAATGTAACTACATTCTTTGAACGGTCTCGCATCTGAAGGCTACATACTAGTTTTATTAGATTATCTCATGAATTTGAATCACGGATTCTCAATGATTCTGTAGAATCCTTGCAAAATCCTAAAAATAAATTAAAAAGAAACGCACTGGAAACTCTGAAATCTAGATTTCAACGTAGTTTACCTTAATTTCTTTGTATAAAATAATTATCTGTTTATTATAAAAGATAAAATAATACTGTATGTTACAGTTTGTAATCTAGGTGTTTTTTTTAAAAAAGTTTGGTTAATATAGATGAAGAAAGAATAGCTGATAATTAAAATACTTTTAAGAGGTTTAACTCAAAGATAAAATGTTTTATATTAAGGTTTGGAAATATTTTGATCTGCCTCTTGCATTATAAAATTCTAATGCTTCTAGTCTTAAAAAGACATTCAGTCCTTTAAAGATGTTTTTAAGTCTGATTTGCAATCTAGTATTTCAAAGGTTCGTTTATTGTTATAGTTATTCAAGAAAAAGTATCTATGCGTGTGTATTGTGTGCATGCATACACACACAAAAATATATAGTTAGTATATAGGTATATAATGCACACACATATATAGGTAAGAAAAGTGCACATATGTTTGCACATACGTTATATATATTACATATGTTATACATGCTAATGTAGTCTATGAACCGTAGCTTGATTTCCATTTGGTAGTCATGTGAGAATGACCATCCTATGTAGAAAGCTACTGTATTTTATTAAACAATTATATTTATAGATAATTCTCTTCCTCCTATGAAGAATGTATGTAGATAATCTAAAAACTGAAATATTGTATTCCCCTCTAAATTAATATTCTTATTTTCCTGGTACAAACTCTTCAAAAAGACGAATAAGAAAGTAAATCTGAATTTACGTATTTTAATGAGAAAATAGTATTTGGACGACTAGGTTTATAATTTAACATAGACACTTTCTTCTTTTTCTTTTGTCTTAAAACACGCATGCTGGTAACAAGAACATCAATGTTTAAAATGTCATGCTCATTCTGTACAAGGGAAACTGAACACTACAACGTTTTGTTTTTGTCTTAACGTAAGCAGTTCACAACAGTTCGGTTTCCAGCAAACTACCTAAAACTAGAAAGGAATATAGCAAACAAAAGTGCATGTTACACATTTGATAATCATTCCTATTCACAGACATTTACAGTGTTCCCCAGTCCGCTCTCAGCTTGTCTGAAAAGTTCCAGCAGAAAGCAGGAATACCTCCCATAGTGTGAACCTGTTGTGGTACTTCCCTACACTTCACCAGTGGCTTGAGCAGCTTTATATAAGCTACCTTAGGTTGTCTCCTTGGTAGTGAATTTTTTTTTAAATTATTTTCTTAAATCATAAATAAATAGCTTTTAAAAATCGAAGTAATCAGAAGGTTAACAGACAAATTAAGCCCCCCTTCCCTTCCACCTGAAAATTAAACATCCACATGACAACAGGACCTGCAAAAGAGGACCTCATTTGATTCATAGGACAGATTGAAGTTCAGTATTTACATTAGAACAGGAGTTTTGTAAACAATATACGTTTTCACTGTGAACTGATGTCTTGCCATTTGCATGGTTTCCTGTCCTTTTGTACTTAATACACATTCTTGTATACAAATCTGCATGGACTGTGTAACTTCCCCAAAACAAACTATTCGGCAGCCAATGGAACTTTTCAGCCATAGGATGGTAACTGGCTGGCTCTCAAGTTATGGGGACCTGTCTAATACTTTTATTGAAGTGCTGTGATATGTATGGCGATGAGCTAGATAGATAATAGTACATGTTTCATTTTAAAAAGCAATTCACGAGGAGTTCGTGTAGATCCTGCAATCTTTAAACTCTGTGTAAAAAAAAATAAATTTGAAACGAAAATTAAGTGTTTCCAAAATCCAGCTGATTTGTCACTTAGAAACTGGAAACATTAATTGTTTTCATGAAGCCAGCTACAACCACTTCAAACTGTTTATGGGTTTAAAGACAGGTCCGGTGGAAGAATGTTGCTCTTCCCAGACAAAGGATGGAAAAGGGGCAAACCGTGCCAGGGTTGTCTAACTCTCCAGCGCTCAGTTCGGGGGGGGGGGGGGGGGAGGAGAAGGTGCCTTAAGTACCTTTTGGAAACCTAGTGATGCAAATGGCATTTTATGCACACGTGGAGGGGGAGGAACTAGACACGTTTCCCGTGTTTAAAACTAAGTTAAGGAGCAACCCCCAACCGCCCCGGGCTCGAGCCGCTAAACCAGGGTACGCCAGAGAGGCAAAGCAAAGACCGCTCCCAGGACTAGCAAACCTCGAGTGTCCCCGCCGGGAGTTTTCTCTCCTCTCGGGGAGTAAGCAAATGCCGAGGAAAGTTTGGAGCGAGCCGCGGAGTGTCAGTGCACCGCTACCGAGTGCAGGGCCGAGGCGGGGCTGGTCAGGGTCTCGCTGGGCGTCGCTGGGCTGCTTTGGCTGGTGGCTGTCTGGGAAGAGGTCGGGCTGAGCGAGGGGGGCGAGTTCGAGAGGAGGGTGGGGATGGGCGCTGGCAGGGCCGGCAGGGCCGGCACCGCCGCCGGGGTGGGCTTGATGGGCACAGGGATGGCTGGCAAAGTCTGGCCCCCGTGGCACAGGGGCTTGAGGGGCACCCCGTAGGCGCTGTAATCGCTGCTGGCCATGGAGATGGGGGTGGCCGTGTCGATCATACCGGGGCTGTACATGTGGGGCCAGCCGGTGCCAATGGAGCTGCCCACCGTAGTCAACTGGTTGGGGAGCGGGTAGGCGGCCGGCATGGGCTGCATGGCGGAGAAGGCCAGTCCGCCCGGCATCTTGTACTCGCGGGCGATGATGTTCTCGATGGCGAAGGGGTGCTTGAAGCCGGAGGGCTGGGACACCCCCAGGCTGTAGCCGGACATCTGCGGCAGGTGGGGGCCACCGGCCGCCAGGGCGCTGAGCCGCAGCTTGGCCTGCTGCTGCAGGTACTGGGCGGCGTCCGCGGGCTTGCTGGGGGCCAGGTGGTCGGACTTGAGCACCTTGAAGCGCTTGCGGCGCCGCAGGAAGCTGCCGTTCTCGAACATGTCCCCGCAGCTCGGGTGCAGCGCCCAGAAGCTGCCCTTGCCCGGCTGGTCGGGCCGGCGCGGGATCTTGATGAAGCAGTCGTTGAAGGAGAGGTTGTGGCGCAGGGAGTTCTGCCAGCGCTGCGTGTTCTCCCGGTAGTAGGGGAAGCGGTCCATGATGAACTTGTAGATCTCGCTCAGGGGCAGCATCTTCTCCGGCGAGCTCTGGATGGCCATGGCCGTCAGCGAGATGTAGGAGTAGGGCGGCTTCTGGTCGCTGTACGTGTTCCTGCCCGGGCGAGGCATCTTCGCTGGGGACCCGCCGAGATCTGCGGAGGGGCGAGCGGGGTAAGGCAGGGGACAGGCGGGCTACGCTTTAAAGCTGGCCAGTGTGTGTGTGTGTGTGTGTGTGTGTGTATGTGCGCGGGGGGGAGGGGGAAGGGCAGGCGTGTGAGGCACTAATAAGAGACAGATCGGAGTTGATCCCCCAAAACACCCAAATCCCTCCAGCCCCCGGGGAGGGGAAACGATCCACCCCTCTCCGGACCTAGCCACCGCGCTCAGCCGCCAAGTTACTTCAGCTGTTTCTCTGCCGAGTGGGGACCCCACCCCCCGGCGCAGGGCAGAGAAGGGGCTGGGAGGGGACCCTCCCCGCCAGTAATGCCCACCTTAAAGTTGCTGGAAGTTGACAGTCCGCATCCGGGATGCAGCTGCGAGTCTGGTCTCCTTGCCCGATCCCTCCCGGTTCTCACGCTCTCTTTCCGGCCGCTCCGCTTAGTTTTAGTCCGACGAGGCAGGGAGCTGGCTGGTCTGTGGGAATCCTCTCACTCCCCTCCCTTCTCCTCGGAAGGCGGAATCAGGGATCGGGTTATTTCACCCCCAGCGGCAACTGGAAGGAAGCAGGGGCTCGCTGGCTTCTCTGCAGCCGAGATGAGCTAAGTACTTGCCTCCATGTCCTTCCTCTAACCATCTGATAGTTTTATGTGGTGACATGAGCAGAAAAGACCCCTGTAGAGGCGCTTCATTAATGTGCCACTTCTTTGCTATCATATGACAATCGCCTTGGGAGGAGGGAGAGGGGGAGGAGGGTGGGCTGAAAGAAAGGCATAATCTGGTTTCATTTACACCTATTTACATGGACACCTTGGGCCAATAGGAATCATTTCCATTTGAAGACAAGGCGAGGGGTGAAAAGGCTCAGCAACCGGAATTGAAGTGTGATGGCACCCAGTAACAGTGTGCGTGCGAAGGTATGCACTAACCTTTCTGTGGACTTTGCCAGGGAGCTTAGTCTGCAATTCACACGTACAAATGGAGCTGCTGAGCAGTGGGATGTTTGACATGGAAATTGCTTGGCTGGGGTATTCTGTTTGTTCTGCTTTGTTATCTGATTTGTATTGTTGGCTAACTCAAGGCAAGGCTTTTTCCTTTAACGAGAGACTTCTCTTTGCCAAATCAAACGGAGCCCAAGCCTGGTTTCCAAAGGGTTAGGCTGATGAAAATGCAGTGTTGGGGTCCTACTCAACAAACGTGTCGAAGTTTTCATTACTATGTGAGCTACTTCCCCTGAAATTTAGAAAAGAGTGTTTGTCTTGTTACCACCAACGTTTTGGTCTTAACAAAGTTGTGGTCATATTGAAAAGAAAACACCATGGGTTATCTTAGATATTGGAGAGTCTGCTTTATGTAAATTGCCTCTCAGTTTGATTTCAGACCTGTGGCAATTTTACGGGATCCCAGGCGATACAAGTAACAGCTGTTACTGTAAAAACAATGTTTAATCATAGTTCCTGTTCTAACCAGGCAAACATCAGATTATACCTTCACACCAATGTTCGCGGGACTGTTTAAGAATTGGATTATTTATCCCCTCTACTTTCTTAACATGTTAAATATTGTTTAATCTCCAAGCTAGCACAACTCGAAGTGTTCTGTAATGGAAACGTGCATTTAGAGAGAACGAATGTGCTGATGTCTGTGTGCATTGTGCGTGTATACGTTTATACACACAAGTGTATGTGGATGTATATATTCACACACACACACACGTTATTCAAATTTTAATAATTCCGTTACAGTATTGTTGCATAATCCCTTCTCTTAAGGGCCCGGTCCTGGAAACTTTACTCAGGTATGCAGTTGCATTGAAGTCCACGGGCGAACTCAGGACATTAATGCTGCAGGATCAGGCCCAAAAGAATGTCTAGGCCCCTGTCATATGTTAAGGAAGTTGTATATAATGTGTCACCTCTGAGCAATGATAAAAGATGGACACAGTAAGTGCAAGCCATGGACTATGTGAAAAAAGATCCTTTGTGGTGTAAAACACACACACACACACACACACACACACACACACACACACACACACACACACACACACACACACACACACACACACACACATATTTCGGAGCTGGTCAATAACTCACCAAAACGTAACTTAAACACGAGGAATTTAGGAGATTAAACAATGTCATTAATATTGAAATGGTTGCGGAGTCTGAGCGCGCCCGCTTGAGATGCAAGCTCACGTTTTTCAATATTAGCAGAACTACTTGAAGAAAAGAAAAATGTCACCTTCTTAATTCAGCAAAAATAAGTGAGGGGGGAGAGGGAAGTGCCTGCTGTCAGTCTGTCTGCAATCCACGCTGCGAACTGCTCTTTACTACATGGGAACGACTAATCCAGAAACAGGTGGAAAGTTACCGCCGAGCAAGCCTCCCTGAGTACTTGCAAGAGTTGTTGAACGCTCATTTCATGCTACAACTGGACGCAACGTGTTTAAGTTAGTGCTCCCCCAGTTCAAGTCGGGCTGGACAAGTTCCCTTCTCTGGAAGCCAACGAGAGAATAATGTAAAGCTAGTTGTATTTCTAGGGGTCCATAGACTGTAATATTTCCTTACTTTAAACCCCCCCCCCAGCTGTCATATCCCTCCCTACAGAAGACTCTTTGTGGGGAACTCAGGGAAGGGCTGGTCAGAGTCAATATTCTTAGTCTTCTAAACACTTAACCCGTCTTGTTTCATTAATAAACTCTGAGCTCTACAATGGCTCCTTTAAATTGCAGGGGGAGGGGGGCGGGACTCCCAAGCTCCAAACTATTTTTGGCGCGGGAGAAGATGTAATGATGAATGTTCTCTAGAGTTTGGGATAAACTGCCCTGTGAAATGAGCCAAAACTCCTCCTCTAGCCCCTCGGGACAACCAAGGAGAATTCTTCTCTTTCCCCTCCTCCCAGTTTCCAAAACCATTTTTAAAAAATTCTTATTACAATCCACGGTTTGGTTTTGTCCCAGAGGGACACTGTCAAAATCATTACTCCTAGGAAACATCGGACTAATTAAAAACACGAATCTACAGGGGGACAAATAGTTTTGCCTGGTCCCTTTTCCCACCATAAACCGATAAAGATCCAGAAAAATCGACTTCTGCTCTCACGTGTTGCTCTGAGTACAAATGATGTATGTTTTTGAGTGGCCCCATTTTTTTTAAGGGTAAAGGGATCTCACAGGAGAAGAGGTAAGGGGTAGGCGAGTGATCTCCTTTATTAATACAGAAGTTTTGTCCCATGTTCAGTGTCAAACAAATGCCAGACTTGGAAGAGGCGCCCGCGCCCCCTCCAGCCCCAAAATGAAGGATTTAAGTGTAATTTACAGGGTGTGCGTTTCTCGTTTAAAACCAACATTCGGGAAGGGAGAGGAGGGCGAGAGAGGCTGCTTGCAAAGTGAATCAATGCCCATTGTGCGGAAAACCAAAACAAACAGACGCTTTTTTGAAGCCTAATTCAAATAAGGAGCGGAGGGGAAGTGTTGGTAAAACTGTATAAAATACACATAAGTCAATTATATCAATGTGCAAACCCAATGGAAATCTATTTCGTGCAATAGCCATTCAGTGTTTCCATGAAGCCCACCCTGGACCACCTTTCTGCATGGAAGGTTCGCAATAGCCTCCTTTCCCACAAGCAGGACCACACACGTTTCCCGATTTGGTAATAATTTATGCTAATTTTCCTCCATAAATCCACAATTCGCTTCAGGGGCAAGCGGGGCTGTTGAGAGAGAAAAAGGAGACAGAAAAGTGACAAATACAATATTGATTTTGAAACCTTCTGTTTGCAGGCAGGTATGTTGCTTGCAGAGAAAGGGTGGGGGAAGCGAAGAACTTTTCTTCGAATAAAAAAGAGAAAAGTCCACCCTGTGAGAGAATAGCTCACACAACCGTGTTAATATTTACAAAACAGTGGGGGCAAGTGGGGGTGGGGGAAGAGAAGTACTGGCTTCTTAGGGTTTCCTAGGTTGCAAACGCAATCCCAGGCTCTAAACAAGCTTCTCCCGTTTGGAAAGTCAACTCCAGGCTGATGGCTGTGCGTGCAGTTTAGCTAAGCCTCGCGCAGTTTTGTTTTGTTTTTTTTTTTTTCCGTAAGTTGTGGCTTTCTTTGCTTACAGGGGGCTGGGAGGGAAGGGAAGAGGAAGCTCCTGGATTTCGGTTTAGCTGTTTGTTTTAATTGCAGATTTGGAGTTTACTAAAGCGATCTTGCTGCCTCTGGGAACTGGGGCGCTAGGTGCACCGGGGGCTTTGTCCCACCAGACATTCCTTACCAATTCTGCGACTTTGGTGGCGTGAAACTACTTCGCTTTCTCTCAGAAGGATTGCGTTCCCTTCCTATTCAGCACTGAACAAACTCCCCCCGCCTGTCAGCGGCGAATTAAAAATTGTTCTCTTGAATGTTCTAGAATCTATATTTGCAATAACAAAATAACGGTTTAGGCTTTTGCAGTGTAAACGGTGCCAGGACTCAGCTGAGGCTACGTTTGGTCTCTTCCTTTCCAAGTGTATTTTAATTAGCTGAACAATGCGACCGGCAGAGCCTCGTGTGCTGACTTTGATGGAATCCACACCTGCAGGCTACGGTTCCCAGTGTTCGCAAGGGTCT